>NC_138771.1:63232843-63832843 GCF_965119305.1 Pelophylax lessonae | reverse complement strand
TGCCTCCACCTCCAATACAAGTTGAAGGCGGAGAAGAGTATGAGATCAAGGAAATTTTGGATTCTCGCATCCATAGAGGAAGACTCCAGTATCTCATAAGATGGAAGAACTATGGACCCCAAGACAACACCTGGCTAGATACCTCTGATATTCATGCGCCTAGACTTATACGGAACTTTCACTCGAAACACCCAGAGAAACCTGTCCTATAGGCCTTCCGGAGCCGGCCTTAAGGGGGGGGTACTGTAAGATTCTGGTACCTCCGGTACCCTTAATCACCACTTTCCTCTGTAATGCGTCCCACCTTTCTCTTCAGGTGGTACGCATATACCTTTAAGAACGATGATGTCACTGCTGAGCGCCGCAGAGCGGCTATTTAGACCGCCGGCGGTCTCACTCACATTGTTCGTTCAACCTGCCTTGTTATCCACATGCTTTCAAGCCTGTCTCTCGATCGGAACCTCCAGCTATTCCCTCTACCTGGAGCAGACCGGAACCTCGCTACTGATCCCTGTATCTCGCTACCGGACCATCCCTTATCTACTGGACCTCTCTAAACTACTAACATTACAAGTGATAAGTACCCCGCAGGGGAACCCTCCATAACCTTATTGCACTATCTACCTATGTACATTAAGGACTGTTACTACCTATCTATACTACCCTATCATCTGCACTGTTACATAGATTGCTAGCTCTTCAGCCTACTACCATATATCATCTGCACTGCTGCATAGATTGCTAGCTCTCCTGTCTACTACTATCTATCCTTGCACTGGGTTAGTCTATCCTGTATTTGTCATCTGCTGTCCTCACCACCTGTTAGCATACTCGATACTAACCTATCTGCATCAAGTGATTACCATCCTTGTCACTGTTCACACCTGTCCCTTCAGCACATCACCTTCATACTATCATATACATCCTATCACTCCAGGAACATCTCATTGAGTGTGTATATATCTGTATGTTGAAGCTTACAGGCCCACGGTGATGAGTCCTGGAGAGTTGGATCTGGTATGCAACACATCTCTACATGACTACTGAGTGGAGATTTTGCAGCTGCAAATCCAGCCTATAATAAAAACGCAGGAGCGTTACAGCGCTCTGGTGAGGAAGGCTGTCTGGTCCTTTGTTGCGGTAGAGCGGTTGCACTGAGGGCAGCACTTGTGTGAGAAGCAGCTCTATAGGATCATATAAGGAAAGAAAGACGCCTCTAAGTGCAGAATTCTAAGGATTTATTATTTGATGCAAGGGATTAAAAACATTTACAAGATGGCAGAGATAACAGGCATGTATTAATTGTCCTCTTTTGGTTTGCTGTGTTCTCTGTCTGCCGGGTGAGGGAGGATGAGAGAGCCGTCCTGCAGCTGTCCGGATTCCCTGGTGACGTGGAGGAACGAGGAAGCGGAGAGGCAGATGGTGGCCCGGGTTCCAGAACCAAGCTGCAACGCTCGTGGCCTGTATGGCGTCAGGGGAAAGCGTTGGGCGGTAACGCGTTTCAGAGCATGTGTGACTCCGTCAGACCTAAGCCCATGTTTGTTCAGCAGGCTCAGAGCCTTGTGTTCAAACTCTCCGAAAGCCAATCAATGGCCTCCCGACCCTTTTGGCTACCTCTGTCCAATCAACTCCTCACAAGACTATCCTATCCTGATGGTCTTGTGAGGCGTTGATTGGACAGAGGAAGTCGAAAGGGCCGGGAGGTCGTCAGTTGGCTCTCAACGGAGAGTTTGAACACAAGGCTCTGACTCTGTGCCTGCTGAACAAACATGGGCTTAGGTCTGACGAATGAGCCGCACATGCTCTGAAACACGTTATGGCAGGGCTCGACAATCCCCGGGCGCCAGGTCGCATTTGCGACTAGAATTAGCGACCTCGCGCCTGGGGGTGCCCTGCAGAAGGTGTCCTGTCATTTTTGCCCGGACTTCCGCGCACGGAGTGCACGGACTTCCGGGCCGTCCGAAAATTGAGGCCCCGGCTTTTCGGCCTACTTGAGATGACAGGCTTCCAATGGGGAACTGGCGCCCTCTTGTGGAGGCCGGGAGTAATGACTGTTGTAATGACTGTTTCCACTGCCTTTTTGTTCTCAATTCATTCATTACCATCTCCCTGTCCAGTTAGTTACCTTTGACAGGGAGTGTGGTTATTATTATTTAATTTATTTTTTAAATGTAAAAAAAAAAAATATATATTTTTTTCATTTTTTTTAATTATTAAAAAAAAATTCTTTTTTTTCCAATTATTAAAAAAAAAAAAAAAAAAAAAATATATATATATATATATATATATATATATATATATATATCCTTTTTTTTTTTCCTCATTGCCATGCCACAGCCGAAGGCCCCTTTCACACGGGCTGTCTGATCAGGTCCGCCTGTCAGTTTTTCAGGCAGACCTGATCGGACCCTTGATTCTCCTCTATGGAGCAGTAATCTGCCGCCATCTGATCCTGTCCACCAAAAGCAGACGGATGGTGGTTCTATTTTCTATCCATCCCGTGGATCGGATCAGATGGCATCGGATGGAAAGAGACAGACAGTCTGTTTTCATCCAATTGTGCTATAGAGGAGAGTGGGGTTCTAGTCGTATTTATGTGTAAATTTAGTATCCGTTTTATTAAATAAAGCTTGGTTGTTAGTTTAAAAAAAAAAAAAACTGGCTCCTAACTTTTTTAGCTGGCTCCTAGATTTCAGGAAAATTTGTCAAGCCCTGCGTTATGGCGTCGGAAGAAGGCGTTGGGCATATCAGCCGTGTGCGTTCCAGCTTGGTTCTGGAACCTGGGTCGCCACCTGCCTCTCCGCTTCCTCGTTCCTCCACGTCACCAGGGAATCCAGACAGCTGCAGGACAACTCTCTCATCCTCCCTCACCCAGCAGACAGAGGACACAGCAAACCAGAAGAGGACAATTAATACATGTCTGTTATCTCTGCCATCTTGTAAGTGTTTTTTTTTTTTTTTAAATCCCCTGCACCAAATAATAAATCCTTTTAATACTGCACTTAGAGGCGTCTTTCTTTCCTGACAGATGTGGAGAACATTATGCTGCCTGTAACATCGTTCAGCATGACCGGTTGGGTGGTGGGTCAGTGATGGTCTGGGGGAGGCGTATCCATGGAGGGACACACAGACCTCTACAGGCTAGACCAGTGGTTCTTAACCTGGGTTCGATCGAACCCCAGGGGTTCGGTGAGTCAGTCTCCAGGGTTCGGCGGGGGGGACAAAGGGGCAATTGCTCCCCCCGAGAAAATATTACTGATTGTGAGGCCGAGCGCACCCCGGGAAATCAGAGCTGCGGTCGGGACAACTCACAGCCATTACACATAGACACTTGACACTCCGCCCCCTGTACCTCCCCCAGCAGGTTTCCAGCCTATCTCCTGCAGGCTGCTTGCTGCGTGAGTGGGCAGGATGGGGATGTACCTGACCACGGAGATCGCGCCTGCCTGGAAGAGGGAAGTGTGAGCAGCTGAGCAGAGGGAGCCGAGTGAATGTTCCTGGAGGTAGGCTCAGCTAGCTGTACATGGTGAATTCGTTTACAAGGACCTCTATGCTACGTCTGCTGAGTTACTGCAGCTTAGCATAGAGGTTCTGTTAGCTGACAAATGGAAATGCATGTTGTGACGGTACTAGCCGTCACTATGGGTGACGGATCACCCGGTCCCTGGATTGTAAACCCCTTTGTGTCATTTTCTTATGAGTTTGGGACATTGCATTTTATTTTCCCTTTATTCATCCTCTGAACAACTGACTCATGGCATTGAGTTAATGTAATGTAATGTTACAACCCATCCCCCCCTCCTGTTTCTGTGTCTAAGTGTGTGGATTCATGGCAGACAATGGTCTGAGTTGGAGACATCTCTCCGCAGGGGGTGTGTATTAAGACTGCTTGTTTCAAATGTACAAATGTTCAGTTCTCATTGGTTGGTTCCCTTCCCCCCCCTTCTGTGGAAAGGCTAAGGGGAGTTTCCCTAACTGTATGTAAAACTGTGTCTTGGAATGTAATAAACAGTTTAAGCTCTGCATGGTTAACCCTCAACACCTGTGTGGATTGTCTCGTGATTGAGGGGTTACGGGCTGGATATGGCTTCTCCGCAGGCTGTGGGTGCGTTTGGAGGACAGGAGACACAGATTCGGCGGATGTGCCCAGCTGGGGTACAAAGATCCGTTACACATGTCCTTTTCATTTAGCTCAATAAAGCATTGTGAATACCCCCTGGTGTGTGCCCTCCTGATACCCCATGGAATGCTCTCCCAACACCTCCCCCAATGTGTGCCCTCCTAACACCCCATGGTATGCCCTCCAAACACCTCCCCAAAGTGTGTTCCCTCTTGACACCCCATGCTATGTCCTCTCAACCCCCCCAGTGTGTGCCCTCCTGATACCCCATGG
This sequence comes from Pelophylax lessonae, assembly GCF_965119305.1. Taxonomy (NCBI): domain Eukaryota; kingdom Metazoa; phylum Chordata; class Amphibia; order Anura; family Ranidae; genus Pelophylax; species Pelophylax lessonae. The sequence continues at coordinate 63,828,450 of NC_138771.1, read as the reverse complement.
TATGCCCTCCCAAACCCCCCCCCCAGTGTATGTCCTCCTGATACCCCATAGTATGCCCTCCCAACACCTCCCCCCTCAGTGTGTTCTCTCCTGACACCCCATAGTATGCCCTCCCAACCCCCCCAACCCCAGTGTGTGCCCTCCTGACACCCCATGTTTTAATGGTTTTGTTCTTTGTTCTTAATGGTTTTGTTTTTTGAGATACAGTCGCCAACACTTGCAGGGAGGCCCCAGCGAGATTTGAACTCGCGACCCCTGGTTTACAAGACCAGTGCTCTAACCCCTGAGCTATGGAGCCTTTTTTTTTTTTTTTTTATGGTTTTATTTTTTAATGGTTTTGTTCATTTTGTGCACCTATGTATAAATATATACCTAAATATATACCTATGTTTTGAATTTGAAAAAATCATATTTTATTTTTTCAATTAAGAAGGGTTCGGTGAATGCGCATATGAAACTGGTGGGGTTCAGTACCTCCAACAAGGTTAAGAACCACTGGGCTAGACAATGGCACCCTGACTGCCATTAGGTATCGGGATGAAATTCTTGGACCCATTGTCAGACCCTATGCTGGTGCAGTGGGTCCTGGGTTCCTCCAGGTGCAAGACAATGCCAATGCAGGACATGTGGCGAGAGTATATAGCCAGTTCCTGAAGGATGAAGGAATTGATGCCATTGAATGGCCCCCACGCTCGCCTGATCTTAATCCAATAGAACACCTCTGGAACATTATGTTTTGATCCATCCGACGCTGCCAGGTTGCACCTCAGTCTGTTCAGGAGCTCAGTGATGCCCTGGTCCAGATCTGGGAGAAAATACCCCAGGACACCATGCGCCGTCTCATTAGGAGAATCCCCTGATGTTGTCAGGCATGCATACAAGCACGTGGGGGCCATACAAACTACTGAGGACCATTCTGAGGTCCTGCAATGAAATTTCAGCAAAATGGACTCCCCTGCTGCATTGTTTTTTCACTTTGATTTTCGGGGTGTCTTTGAATTCGGCCCTCTGTAGGATGATAATTTTCATTTCCATCAGACGATGTGGCATCCTTTCCTTCCTAACACATTACCCAGTACATACCAGTATAGATCCTAACACATTACCCAGTCCATACCAGTATAGATCCTAACACATTACCCAATCCATACCAGTATAGATGCTAACATATTACCCAGTCCATACCAGTACAGATCCTAACACATTACCCAGTCCATACCAGTATAGATCCTAACACATTACCCAGTACATACCAGTATAGATCCTAACACATTACCCAGTCCATACCAGTATAGATCCTAACACATTGCCCAGTCCATACCAGTATAGATCCTAACACATTACCCAATCCATACCAGTATAGATGCTAACATATTACCCAGTCCATACCAGTACAGATCCTAACACATTACCCAGTCCATACCAGTATAGATCCTAACACATTACCCAGTCCATACCAGTTGAGATCCTAACACATTACCCAGTCCATACCACTATAGATCCTGTGACAGAACCCACTGTCACTGTGTGTTTTGGAGGGGACTGTGCGCAAGCCTCCTACTGACAGACTATGGGCCAGAAGCTACTGGAGTTTGGCACTGCAGCCTTTTGACTTTACCATCCACTACTGCCCTGGGAAGCAAAACGGCAACGCCGACAAATTATCCAGGCAAACAGAAATTGACTCTTTGGGACTTGTTACCTGACTAACTCAGGCACAGACCAGTTGGAGGTCTAGTACCTGGATTAGTCTACCTTTGGGGGGAAGAGATGTGACGGTACTAACCATCACTATGGGTGACGGATCACCCTGTCCCTGGATTGTAAACCCCTTTGTGTCATTTTCTTATGAGTTTGGGACATTGCATTTTATTTTCCCTTTATTCATCCTCTGAACAACTGACTCATGGCATTGAGTTAATGTAATGTAATGTTACAACCCATCCCCCCCCCCCCCCCTCCTGTTTCTGTGTCTAATTGTGTGGACAATGGTCTGAGCTGGAGACATTTCTCCGCAGGGGGTGTGTATTAAGAGACTGTTTCAATGTAAAAATGTTCAGTTCCCATTGGCTTGCTCCTTGTCCCCTTCCCCCGCTGTGGCCAGGCTAAAGGGAGTTTCCCTAACTGTGTGTAAAACTGTGTCTTGGAATGTAATAAACAGTTTAAGCTCTGCATGGTTAACCCTCAACACCTGTGTGGATTGTCTCGTGATTGAGGGGTTAAGGGCTGGATATGGCTTCTCCGCAGGCTGTGGGTGCGTTTGGAAGACAGGAGACACAGGTCCGGCGGATGTGCTCAGCTGGGGTACTAAGATCCGTTACATTGGTTGGCAGCGGTGGGATGTCTCCTGCAGTCCAGGACATCCAAACCACCACCAGGATTCAAGATCTGGGCAGCTGCCGAGGAGTGATACGGGGACCAGCCAGCATGAGAGCGGAGTTCGGGAGGAGGCTGCAAGGCATGCGGAAGCGCCATCGGGGACCAGTGACAGAGCACACCAGGCTCGGCTGGGAGGATGTGATCCGCCGGCAACTCTGGCATGAGGCGCTAAGCCACGAGCAGCACCATCAGGGGAAGATCCTTCCCTCCTCCACAGAGATGTACCGGAAGCAGTACCGTGCGCGAGAGGTGTTCCTGAGGGAACGACCGCGAGATGAGGGGAAGACGGAGCTCAGAAGATTGGTCCAGGAGGAAATGAGGCTGGACGCCAGCTACAGAGCCCTCCGGTGGTTCGCGGCTCAAATGTGGCCAGGTACAGCAGATGGCAGCCCGACAGAAGGCGTTGGCTATGGCGGCGTGGGGCTGCTCCATCAAAAAATGTACGGAGACCCAGACTTTGGGAGTGATGAGGAGTGGCGGCTGGAACACATTCTGAATTTCCGAGATGAGGAGCTGGACCTCCCCGACGGGGCGTATGACCTGGAGGAATTGGAGTTCCTGGTTGAGCAGGAATGGGAGCTCGAGATTGCCTACAAGCGGCTGTTTGACGGTGATCAGCAGCCTGGCATGGCTCCCGTTGCCTGGGACTGTCCGAGAGAAATAGCAGACAGTCACGAAGATGAGAAGCACATGGGGCCAGGGGTGACCCTGCCTTTTCCCGTACTAACTGCAATGGAAGAAGCAGCGATGATACAGAGGGCACTGCAAGCGCTAGAATGCCGGAAAGCACTGGAGGTCCCCCAGGCAGCGAGACAAGCTAATAGCATGAAGGTCTCAGAAGGGGGAGTTGAGACAGGCGCTGGAAGGCTGGGAAATGGTGATCAGCAGCAAGTCCAGAGTATCTCATCTGGTGCCCCAGCAGAAGCACTGGCTACAGGGCAGGAAGCCCCTGGCATCTGCCCAGCATCAGAAAAAGAGTTGGATCCGGAGAGTCTGAGAGAGGATCTGCGTGAGCTGTTTTCCCAACAGCAGGTATCCCCACCGGGAGTAGAGGAAGCAATTCTCCCTCCCCAACAATTGGACACTACCCCAATGTTCATCCCTCCAGCAGAAGCGCTGGCTACGGGGCAGAGTGCCGCTGGCCTCTGTCCACCCTCAGAGTTAGATCCAGGGAGTCCGAGGGATGATCTCAGTGAGCCGTTTCCCCAGCACTTGGACACTACCCCAGTGGTTATCCCCCCAGCAGAAGCGCTGGCTACGGGGCAGAGTGCCGCTGGCCTCTGCCCACCCTCAGAGGTAGATCTAGCGAGTCCGAGGGGTGACCTCAGTGAGCCGTTTCCCCAGCACTTGGACACTACCCCAGTGGTTATCCCCCCAGCAGAAGCGCTGGCTACGGGGCAGAGTGCCGCTGGCCTCTGCCCACCCTCACAGGTAGATCCAGCGAGTCCGAGGGGTGACCTCAGTGAGCCGTTTCCCCAGCACTTGGACACTACCCCAGTGTTTATCCCCCCGGCAAAAGCGCTGGCTACAGGACAGAGCACTGATGGTCTCTGCCCAGCATCAGAACCAGAGATGAAGAATCCGGGAGACAGTCCCTGCAAGATATCTTCTCAGCGGCTGGTAACTACACCAGGAGAAAAGCAAGTACCGTTTTCTCCCCAAATGCATAGCCCTACCAGCCTCCATTCCCTACCAGCGGAAGTGCTGGCATCAGGGCAGAGGATTATTCAGCTCCCCCCAATATCTGCAACCCAGCCCCGGATCAGAGGAGTGCAGACAGCTGTTCCCACTCTGCAGCGGCTGTTTTTATTCATGGGAGACACTATGTGCAATTTTGCTCCCCAGCGCCAGAGTCATACTTTTACTTTTCCTGGTTGCCTGGGGTGGAAGTTTGTGACTAACGCAGGTCCAGACCAGTTGAGGGTCAGGAACCTCGTTAGTCTGTTTTTAAAAGGGGAGACATGTGACAGAACCCACTGTCACTGTGTGTTTTGGAGGGGACTGTGCGCAAGCCTCCTACTGACAGACTATGGGCCAGAAGATACTGGAGTTTGGCACTGCAGCCTTTTGACTTTACCATCCACTACTGCCCTGGGAAGCAAAACGGCAACGCCGACAAATTATCCAGGCAAACAGACATTGACTCTTTGGGACTTGTTACCTGACTAACTCAGGCACAGACCAGTTGGAGGTCTAGTACCTGGATTAGTCTACCTTTGGGGGGAAGAGATGTGACGGTACTAACCATCACTATGGGTGACGGATCACCCTGTCCCTGGATTGTAAACCCCTTTGTGTCATTTTCTTATGAGTTTGGGACATTGCATTTTATTTTCCCTTTATTCATCCTCTGAACAACTGACTCATGGCATTGAGTTAATGTAATGTAATGTTACAACCCATCCCCCCCCCCCCCCCTCCTGTTTCTGTGTCTAATTGTGTGGACAATGGTCTGAGCTGGAGACATTTCTCCGCAGGGGGTGTGTATTAAGAGACTGTTTCAATGTAAAAATGTTCAGTTCCCATTGGCTTGCTCCTTGTCCCCTTCCCCCTCTGTGGCCAGGCTAAAGGGAGTTTCCCTAACTGTGTGTAAAACTGTGTCTTGGAATGTAATAAACAGTTTAAGCTCTGCATGGTTAACCCTCAACACCTGTGTGGATTGTCTCGTGATTGAGGGGTTAAGGGCTGGATATGGCTTCTCCGCAGGCTGTGGGTGCGTTTGGAAGACAGGAGACACAGGTCCGGCGGATGTGCTCAGCTGGGGTACTAAGATCCGTTACAGATCCTAACACATTACCCAGTAGTTACCACTATAGATCCTAACACATTACCCAGTCCATACCAGTATAGATCCTAACACATTACCCAGTCCATACCAGTATAGATCCTAACACATTACCCAGTCCATACCAGTATAGATCCTAACACATTACCCAGTCCATACCAGTATAGATCCTAACACATTACCCAGTCCATACCAGTATAGATCCTAACATATTACCCAGTCCACACCAGTATAGATCCTAACACATTACCCTGTCCATACCAGTATAGATCCTAACACATTACCCAGTCCATACCAGTATAGATCCTAAAACATTAGCCAGTCCATACCAGTATAGATCCTAACGCATTAGCCAGTCCATTCCAGTATAGATCCTAACGCAATAACCCAGTCCATACCAGTATAGATCCTAAAACATTAGCCAGTCCATACCAGTATAGATCAACACATTACTGAGTCCATACCAGTATAGATCCTAACACATTACCCAGTCCATACCAGTTGAGATCCTAACACTTTACCCAGTCCATACCAATATAGATCCTAACACATTACCCAGTCCATACCAGTATAGATCCTCATACATTACCCAGTCCATACCAGTATAGATCCTAACACATTACCCAGTCTATACCAGTATAGATCCTAACACATTACCCAGTCTATACCAGTATAGATCCTAACACATTACCCAGTCTATACCAGTATAGATCCTAACACATTACCCAGTCTATACCAGTATAGATCCTAACATATTACCCAGTCCATACCAGTATAGATATCCATCATGATATTTTTCCCCATTGAGATCTGAGGTGTTTTCAAAGTGTTGCTTTAATATTTTTTGAGCAGTGTATATATATATATATATATATATATATATATATATATATATATATATATATATATATATATATATATATATATATATATATATATAAAATGTATTTTTACATATGACCAAATGCTGAGAGCATGCCTGGACCTGACTGTACGGTGCTATTTTCTCACCCCTCCCCCCCCTCTGTGTCCAGTTTGCTCAGTTGCCGTCCAGATTCAGCAGCGGTCACCACCCTGACGAAGACGGAAGGAAAATGACCCTCATACAGTACGACTTCCCCTGGGGCAAGGAGCCAATTGAACGCCTCGGCAGCCTAGATGACTCCGCCCTCACCCAGATGCACCGTGGGCCCATCGCTCATCTTCAGGTATGTACCGACTACACGCAGAATCAATCAATCAATGTCATTTCCAATCCTTTTACTTGCAGCGATCATTAAAGGGCAACTCCCAGTTTCGTGGGGAAAAAATTTAGTAAAAAAAAATAATATATAGAATTGTGACAGTAGTTATATTGTAATTGTATGTTCTTAACCACTTCCGCCCCGGAAGATTTTACCCCCTTAATGACCAGGCCCTATTTTGCAATTCGGCACTGCGTTACTTCAACGGACAATTGCGCGGTCGTGCGACGCTGTACCCAAACTAAATTGACGTCCTTTTTTTCCCCACAAACAGATCTTTCTTTTGGTGGTATTTGACCACCTGTACGATTTTTATTTTTTACACTAATAAAACAAAAAGAGCGACAATTTTGAAAAAAATATTTTTTTCACATTCTGCTATATAACATTCCAAAAAAAATTTAAAAAATGTAAATTTTTTTAACATTTTAGGCCAATTTTTCTGCTACATATTTTTAGTAAAAAAAATGAAATAAGCGTATTTTGATTGGTTTGCGCAAAATTTATTGCGTTTACTAACTAAGGGTAAGATTTATGTCATTTTTGTTGTTGTGGTGTTTTTTTTTTTTTTTACTAGTAATGGCGGTGATCTGCGATATTTTTTTTTTTTTTAGCGGGACTGCGACATTGTGGCGGACAGATCGGACCCCTGACTGACATTTTTGACACTTTTGGGGAGACCAGTGACATTACTGCAGTAATCAGTGCTAAAAATATGTACTGTTACTGTAATAATGACTTTGACAGGGAAGGGGTTAACCTTGTTGGTGATCAAGGGGTTAAATGTGAGCCCAGGGGAGTGATTCTAACTGTGGGGGGGGCGTGGCTTGTGAAATGATCATAGAGACATGTGATCCTATATAGAAGGATCACAGGAGCTCTGTGATCATTCCAGGGAGAAGAACGGTCAGCTGTGTTTACAACATCCGACCGTCCTTCTCTCTCAGCGGGGAGCGATCGCGGGTGTCAGGTGGCAATCCGAGGCGCCTGCCCGCGGCATCGGCTTCTCCGCTGACGAGCGTGGGCCGGAGTGCGCCGCCAGTGGCACACGCTCGCCCCCTAGACTCCCCAGAGCAAGCGCCGTACATGTACGGCGATTTGCCTGGAAGCGGCTGCCTGCCCGCAGTACATCTGCGTCGGGCGGTCGGCAAGCAGTTAAAATTGACCTTTCCGTTTTTAATCTGCAGTTGCTGTAATTTTCTGTAAAATGCAATATGGCCACCTGGAGGCGCTGTGTACACATATAGACAGAGCGCAATTTCCTGCTGGTGTGATTGGCTCGCTGATTTTCCCAGAAGTCTGCACTGAGATACAAGTCAGATTTTTGGGCATCACATTTTTGGTGAGATACTCCGAATAGGAAATCACGTCTACAGGGATGCAGACCCTGCAACTTTCTTCATTAAAGCCCTGCAGGTGCAGCAGCTGATTGATAATTATAAAGTCACTCCCATTCACATTCACTTTGCACATGGACTCAGAGGAACAAACAATGATTTCTTCAGAATAACAAAAGGAAGGAATCTACAACAAGGTTTGCTACAATCCCTGCAATGTACAGAGATCACCCGGGGGGGGGGGGGGGGGGTTCTTCTCAACAAGAGTGGAGTTATTCTTTAACCACTTGCCGACCGCCCCAAGTACATATACTGCGGCGGTCAGCCCCCCCACCTGGGCAAAGTGACGTATGGGTACGTCACTCGCCCGCGATCCAATAGGGGGCGAGAGCGCGTCACGGAGGCGCGCTCCCCTTCGTTCACTGCCATCCCAGTGCGATTGACCAGCGGCTCCGATGTCCACTGGCCATTCTCGATCTCCCGCTGGAGAGGGAGAAAGGCAGGCGGCTGATGTAAACAAAGCCGTCTGTCATTCTCCCTGATGTAACTGTAGAGATCATATGATCCTCCTATGTAAGATCGTATGTCTCTGTGATTACATCAAAAGCCACGCCCCTTTACAGTTAGAAGCACACCCCTAGGGACACACTTAACCCCTTGATCTCTAATAAAGTTAACCCCTTCCCTGCCAGTGTCATTTTTACAGTAACAGAGCATATTTATAGCACTGATTACTGCAGTAATGTCACTGGTACCCCCAAAAGTGTCAAAAATGTCTGCCGCAATGTCGCAGCCCCACAAAAAAAATCGCAGATCGCCGCCATTACTAGTTAAAAAAAAAAAAACAATAAAAATGACAAAAATCTTTCCCGTAGTTAGTAAACGCAATAACTTTTGCGCAAACCAATCAAATTACGCTTATTGCGATTTTTTTCACCAAAAATATGTAGCAGAAAACAAATTGGCCTAAAATGTTAAAAAATTTTGATTTTTAAATTTTTTTTTGGGGGGGGGGGGGATTTCATATAAAAAAATGTGAAAAAATATTGTTGTTTTTTCAAAATTGTCGCTCTTTCTTTGTTTATAGCGCAAAAAGTAAAAATCGCACAGGTGATCAAATACCACCAAAAGAAAGCTCTGTTTGTGGGACAAAAAAGGACATCAATTTAATTTAGGTACAGCGTCGCACGTCCGCGCAATTGTCCGTTAAAGTCACGCAGTGCCGAATCGCAAAATAGTCGCTGATTGGACTAAGGTGCTTAGGAGCAACCTCATGTCTGATGATGTTCCGCCTGCCCGGCTGGAAATGGTGGATCAAATCCATCAAGGAATCATGTATCTGTGTGATGCGGCCTTGAATGAGGCCCCTTTAGTAGTACGCCTCTCTAGCGTCTCGGTGCTTAACCGACGACTGATATGGCTGAAGAGCTGGTCGGCTGACCAGTCCTCGCGGAAGACGGTTGCTGATTTTCCCTATGCTGGCTCTCGCCTTTTTGGCGAGGCGTTGGACACCCTGGTGAAAGGCGTCACGGGGGGCAAGAGCACTATGCTGCCCCAGAACCCAAAGAACAAGTCCTTTCGTGGCAAGCGGGGTTCTGCGCCTGGATCCAATCAGGGGTCCTTTCGTACCTTTCGGAACCAATCCAGGGGTAAGCCCTTCAAGGCCCAGGGCAGTCAGAAGAAGCCCTGGTCAGTCCGACTCTGCCTGAAGGGGAGCCTTCACCCCCGTTTCAGGGGTGGGGGGACGCTTGCGCGGTTTCCTCAAACCTTAGCTGCTCCGGATGTTGGGTAGGTGGGTTCAGGAAATCATTCAATCAGGAGACGTGATCAAATTCCTTTCCTGGCCAGCGGGCAGATTCTTTCCCTCGAAGCTTCGCTTGCCTCCTGGGCGTCGGCAGGACCTGCATCAAGCGGTGTAGGACCTTCTTGCTCAGGGGGTGATTGTCCCGGTACCTCATCGGGACAGGTTTCGGGGATTTTGTTCCAATCTGTTCGTGGTGCCCAGGAAGGGGGGCAAAGTGCGTCCTCTTTCCTATATGGGAATGATTCTGGACTCTGCTCAGGCAAAGGTGTTCTTGCCGGAGGACAAGCTCCGGACCTTGCTGGACGAGCTCAGGTCCCTCAGGGACAGCCCGTCCTCGTCCCTCATGACCTGTATGCGGGGCCTGGGGTTGATGGTGTCGGCCTTCGAGGCGATATCCTTTGCTCAGTCTCACATGCGGGCTCTCCAAGTGGAGATCCTGGCCTAGTGGGACAGACTGGCTCAGTCCCTGGATCTGTGTGTCTCCTTGAGTCGTCAGGCCAGATTGGCTCTTCTGTGGTGGCTCCAGTCCCCGTCGGTGACGGAGGGCAAGTCTTTCCGTCCATTGGTTTGGACGGTGATCACCATGGATGCCAGCCTGTCAGGCTGGGGTGGGGTCCTGGGCGCCCTGTCTGCCCAGGGCACTTGGTCGGGGGAGGAGTCCTCTCTTCCGATAAACGTCCTGGAATTGCGAGCGTTGAAGCTCTGCCTCCTCCAGTGGTCGGACCGTCTTCAGGGTCGTCCTGTCCAGGTACAGACGGACAATGCTACCGTGGTGGCTTTCATCAACCACCAAGGGGGCACCAGGAGTGCTCGGGCGGCCCGGGAGGTGACCGACATTCTGTCTTGGGCCGAGATTCATGTCCCGGCAATCTCAGCGGTTCACATTCCGGGTGTGGAAAATTGGCAGGCCGACTATCTGAGTCGCCACACCCTGGACCAGGGGGAATGGTCTTTACACCCGGAGGTCTTCCAAATGCTGTGTGCGAGGTGGGGATCCCCGGACGTGGATCTGTTCGCATCTCGGCTAAATCAAAAGGTGGAAAGGTTCGTGGCAAGAACGCGCGATCCGTTGGCGGACGCCTCGGATGCGTTAGTGGCCCCTTGGCATCAGTATCGTCTGATGTATGCCTTTCCTCCGATTCAGTTGCTGTCCAGGTTCCTCCGCAGGCTAGCCTCGGAACCGCACCTGGTGATTCTGGTAGCGCCGGACTGGCCTCGCCGGTCCTGGTATGCCGGCGTTGTTCACCTGGCAGTGGCGCCTCCGTGGCGGCTGCCAATGCGGGAAGATCTTCTGTCTCAAGGACCGATCTTCCATCCTGCTTTACAGTCGCTGGCTTTAACGGCCTGGCCTGGCTGCTGAGACCCAGGTCCTGAGGGACAAGGGTCTCTCCCCTGAGATTATCCCTACTCTAATCAAGGCTAGGAAATCCTCCTCTGGTAAAATCTATTACCGTACCTGGAAAGCTTATTTCGCCTGGTGTGAGTCCAGGGGGTTTTCCCCTCGCTCGTACTCAGTGTCAAGAGTGTTGGCTTTCCTCCAGTCTGGAGTGGATCAGCGCTTGGCGCTGGCCACGATAAAGGGTCAGGTGTCTGCTCTGGCTATCCTTTTCCAACGCCCTGTGGCGTCTAATTCCTTGATTCGCACCTTCATTCAAGGTGTGCGACATTTGGCTCCTCCCAGGAAGGAGCCTTTACCTCCATGGGACTTGAACTTGGTTCTGTCCGTGTTACAGCGTGCTCCCTTTGAAAATATCAGGGAAATCTCTTTGCCTCTGTTGTCAAAGAAGGTCGCCTTTTTGGTGGCGATCACTTCGGCTCGCCGAGTGTCGGAAGCTGGCGGCGTTGTCTTGCCGCTCCCCTTACTTGATAATCCACAAGGATAAGGTGGTGTTGAGAACACTCCCGTCCTTTCTTCCCAAGGTGGTCACTGTATTCCACCTTAATGAGGAAATTGTCCTGCCTTCGCTTTGCACAAAGCCTAAGCATCCAAAGGAGATTGCGTTGCATTCTTTGGATGTTGTCCAGGCGATCAGGGTTTACCTGTCGTCTACAGAATCCTTTCGTGAGACGGATTCCCTATTTGTTCTTCCTGAGGGATCTCGGAAGGGCATGGCTGCGTCCGCAGCAACTATTGCCAAATGGATCAGACAGACCATTGAGCAGGCTTATGCTTTGAAGGAACGGGTTCCACCCTTCCCTGTTAAGGCGCACTCTACTAGATCTGTGAGTACGTCCTGGGCTTGTTGGCATAGGGCCTCGGTGGCTCAGGTGTGCAAGGCTGCGACTTGGTCGTCGGTGCACACTTTCTCAAAATTCTACAAGGTAGATGTTCTGGCATCGGCTGCTGCTTCCTTTGGCCGCAAAGTTCTCAGTGCGGCAGTGCCATGAAGGACCCTTGTTTTTTTATGGGTCCCTGGCTGTTGATATTTGCTTTCCTGGGCTGTTGCTCCTGTTGAGCATTGTTTTGTTGCCCAGAAGGTTCTCTTACAGTGCATGTAAGATTCCTTTCTCTGATGTGGGTACTGCGTTGCTTTGTTCTACGGTTGTGTCTCCCACCCCTCATGTCTATACTGCTTTGGGACATCCCATCAGTGAGGACTTAGAGGAGGCGGCGACTGTCGGAGGACGTAAGAGAAAACGGAATTTTTGTAAAATCTTACTTGTAAAATTCCTTTCTCTGAGTCCTCCGACAGTCACCGCCCCTGCCCCTCTATGGGGTTCTTGTTACTTACTGCTATGCTACCAAACTGAGTTGGGAGTGGTCACTGCAGGGGGTATTGACCAGATGGGACAGCCCCCAGGGGTGTATACATGCAAATGCCTTTTGTTTTTAACTAAGTCTATATGCCTAGCTACTCCTGCGGAGCAGATGACAATACCCATCAGTGAGGACTTAGAGGAGGCGGCGACTGTCGGAGGACTCAGAGAAAGGAATTTTACAGGTAAGATTTTACAAAAATTCAGTTTTTGTAAAATCTTACCGCAAAATTCCTTTCTCTGAGTCCTCTGACAGTCGCCGCCCCCGCCCCTCTTTTGTGGGGTTTTTTGGACTATCTTCTGCTTGCTACCAAACTGAGTTGGGAATGCTGATAGCAGGGGGGTATTGGACCAGTGGGACAGCACCCTACAGGTGTGTCTATGCAAATTGTTTGTGTTTTTAACAAGTCTTATGCCTAGCTTGCTCCTGTGGATAAAAGGTCAATACCCATTGGTGAAGACTATATGAGGGGCGGCGACTGTCAGAGGACGTAAGAGAAAATTCAGTTTTCTCTCAGCGGGGATCTATCCGCCGATCCCCGCTGAGCAGGCGGATGACAGCTCCGTCTCCACTCTGTGTGCGTGACAGAGGTGTCAGATCCCCGCTGTCCTCTATGGGGGAATCGGAGGAGAACGGACCGCCTTTCCATTCTCATCCGATCCACCAGATGGATGGAAAATAGGGTTTCGATCTGTCCGGATTTGACGGACAGGATCGGATTGGATGTCAGCAGGCATGTCTCCGCTGACATCCGCTGCCCCATAGGGATGCATGGGGTATCCGATCAGGTTCGCCTGAAAAACTGACAGGTGGATCTGATCGGACCGTATGTGTGAAAGGGGCCTTAGGGGTGTACTCACTTTTGTTGGGTTATTTTGAGGGGACAGCAAATCTACACAATTTATACAAGCTGTACACTCACTATACATTGTAGCAAATTGTAGTGTCATTTCTTCAGTGTTGTCACATGAAAAGATAGAATAAAATATTTACAAAAATGTGAGGGGTGTACTCACTTTTGTGAGATACTGTGTGTGTGTATATGTATATACAGTATATATATATATATATATATATATATATATATATATATATATATATACACACACTCTCTATATCATCCTGCACATCCATATATCTCTCTTATATACCATCCTATTCATCCATATACCTCTCTTATGTACTATTCTATTCATCCATATATACCTCTCTGGGCCGGGGGGCAGGGTGGCAATTTTCCCCCGGGCCGATCTGATCCCCCCCAGAAAAGGCCGCTCAGTTTCTCTTCATTAAGGGGTCACTCACTCACTCTCAGTATGCATTGCTTTGAAATTGAAATGGAGTCACTCACTGATTGGCCGCGTCCGGCGACTGCCCCGGAGACCTCCTGGTTGCTAGATCTCCAGCCGCTTAGCGTCTAGCAACCAGTGACGTCACGGTCTCCAGAGCAGAGGACGAAAGCGAGGCAGAGTGGAGAGAGCAGAGAGGACCCACCAATGCAAAGCGGTCAGCGGAGGATCTTCCTTCCTTGTCCTCTGCGCCGATTACTGGCCCCCACCCACCTCCAGCTCCTCCCTCCCTCCATCCATCTTCCAACGTGAAGCCGGCCGATGCAGAAGAGAGGGCCTGGCTGGTAAACTAAAGCTGCAATCTAGAATTGAAGACACTCCGCACTCCGCAGGTGCAGCAGCCAGCAGCAGATCCACCATCCGTAGCACCTCTTCAGTCTCCAGAGTCAACCTGCTGCGGTGAGGTGGTCAGGAGTCGGAGAAGAGCAGTGAGTGCCAAAAAAAAAAAAAGTGTCATGTATGGACATGTGGAGCATATTTCCCTGTACTCTGCTACCCCCTGGCACTGTATACATGTATATTGATGTCTAGCTGTTCCTGGCACTATATACCTGTCTCATACCTGTATTATACAGGTATGAGACAGGTATATAGAGCCAAGAGCAGCTAGACATCAATATACAGGCTGTATACAGTCCAGTTAAAGGTATTGGGTCCCTGAGGTCCCATAGGGCTCCCCCTTGTGTCATGGGAGCGTAAGCTGGCCGCAAAGGAGGAGGTCACATGATTAGATCTCAGCCAGGGTTCATGCTGAGACTTGTAGTCCTTTGCTTTTGGGGATGTAACCCCCCCCAACTAGTGAAGGACTACAGGACCCACTCTTCCAGCTTAACCACTTCCAGACCGCCCACCGCATATATAGTGTTGCAGGGCGGCCTGGCTGAGCAAAATCACATACTGGTGTGTGATTTTGTGCATGGGTTCTAGGGGGCGCGACACAGCGGGAGCCAATCAGCAGGTCACCTGCGATCATGCAGGAGAATGACAGAATGGCGGTCTGCCTTTGTAAACATGGCAGACAGCTGTTCTGTCACAGGAAGATAGCGATCTGTGTTTCAGGTAAGCGGAAACACAGATCTTTTTTTTTCTCTAGTACATCCATCCCCCACACAGTAAGAAAGCATTCCCTAGGAGCAAAACTTAACCACTTGATCACCCCTAGTGTTAACTCCTTTCCTGCCATTGTCATTTATACAGTAGCAGTGCATTTTTTAGCACTGATCACTGTATTAGTGTTACTGGTCCCCAAAAAGTGTCACAAAGTGTCAGCTTTGTCCGTCACAATGGCGCAGTCCCATTAAAAAGCACTGATCGCCGCCATTACTAGTAAAAACAATAAAAAAAAAAAAAAATAATCCATAAATGTATCCCATAGTTTGTAGACACAATAAAATTTGCACAAACCAATCAATATACACTTATTATTTTTTGTTTTTTTGCCAAAAATATGTAGCAGAATACATACTGATCTAAATTGATCAAAAGTTTTATTTTTTATAATTTAATTATGATACCACATTGTATCAAATTTGTCTTGCTATATAAGATGAATATCCGTTTTAAAACCAGGTGGGCATGGATGGTAAGTTGATTCGGTGGTTCAATGGGCCACTTGACTGGACTTGTACCCCAGGCCTAAGGCTGCCAGCCCTCCCCTGCTCTTAGATATCATCCTGTATCCATATACCATGTCATAAGTCATTTTTCTTCTTCTCTGACGTGTGCTGATGAGGCTGCACTGATGGGCGCTGAAGAGGCTGCACTGATGGACGCTGATGAGACTGCACTGATGGGCAGCACTGATGGGGCTGCACTGATAATCAGGGCACTGACCTTGATTCTCATTGTAAACAATTGCTGTTTATCGGGTCTCCTTTTCTAACACAGTCACGGCATGTGAGGAAAGGAGAGATGATAACTGGTAAGTCTGTTTATGTGTAATCAGCTGTCATTGGACATAACAGATCCCATGGTAAAGGGCTGTCGTGACAGGGTGACAGGGCCTGTCACAAAGCTTATACAGCTTGAACCCGTATCTGACACACTTGCTGGGGAGAAACTGCTTGAAAGCAAGGCGGCCAGAAAACCTAATCAGGGGACTCATCAACGCAGACAACTTGTTGGGAGGTAAACAAGGCTGCAAACCGCTGATTGAAGTGGTTTACGAGGGGTCGAATTTTGTGGAGCCGGTCATATCCAGGGTCTCCCCGAGGATGACAGAGTTCATTGTCACTGAAGTGCATGAACCGCAGAATTTGCTCGTATTTCCCTCTGGCCATGGCAGCAGAGAACACGCGGATATGGAGGACTGGGTTAGTGGACCAATATGACCACAGTTCACTCCTTCTAGTTATGCCCATGTTGAGGGATAGGCCCAGAAAAGTTTTAAACTCGGAAACCGTTATAGGTTTCCAGCCGAATGGTCTGGCAAGGGACGAATTTGGATTGGCGGTGATGAATTGACCAGCATATAAACCACCTGAATTCCGGGTTGGGCAGTGAATGGGGAAAGTACGGGCGCTGTAGAATCTGTGGGCTGCCAATTAAGATATGCCAGCGCATCAGGGAGGACACTATGGGCTCTACGGGCCTGTGTTCAAATTCTTGGTGGCTGCGGTCCACAACTTGTGCTAGCCACCGCACCAGCTCTAACTGCACTTATGGGACTCATCACGTCAGCAAGTGTTACTGCAGTGCTGGTTTGTCTACGACCAGGGTGTACTAGGCCGCTAGTGCTTGCCAGTTCACCTGACGTTTGAGCGGCACTAGTACCAACACTCTGCTGCATACTAGCACCCTGCGATCTCTGCACCTCAGCAACTCCATAACGGGGTCAGGTATGCCTGACCTTAGCAGGGACCCCTCCGTCGTCGGAGCTATCTGTCAGGGAGCCACTGCTCTCTACAGGTTCGTATACTGACCCTGATTCTGCCTGTGAGGCTTCCCCTCATCTGACATGGACAGTATCCTGTAGGCCTCTTCACTAGTGTACCTCCGTTTGGACATTTTAGCCACAACATTTATAGGTATTTAGTGTGACTCACAGGTAAAAAAGCACCTGGTTGTCCAGGACTATTTGAAACACTACAAAAAAAGAACTGCTAGTGCTAGCAGAGATCAGGCCTGACTCTGCTAATGCTGCGATTTTGTGTGTTTTTGGAAGTGACAGTAATCTATTGATTACTGCTCTTGCCTGGGTGGAGTGGGCTGGGCGGAGGGGCTAAGCGCAGATGCTGGCAGGTGTCGTGGCCGATCCTGCTAATGCTGCATTTTGGGAACCCTAAAACTATTGGGGATGCTAGTATAGTTCTAATAAGATAAAAGATATTGATCCGTTCATATACTATACTAGTAATGGAGGTGTTTAGTGTGTGTGTATGTGTGTGTTACTGGTAATCAAAGGGTTAAATTATATTTCTAACTGTGCGGCGGGGATCTGTGCTGTCCTAGACTGACGCTAACTAGTGTTAATGCTAACTAATGTCACCTGTGACACTAATAATAGTGATCAGAAAAAAAACTGTACACTATAAAAGTGACACTGTGACAGGGCAATGAAGGGGTTAACTGGGGGTGATCAGGGGGTTAAATCTTTATTGGGGGGATGGTGGGTTCCCTAAACCTATTTGGGACAGAAACTAACTGTTGCTAACGCTAAATGAAGTCACAAGGCACACTATTACAGAAATCAGCAAAACCACTATATACTGTATATAGTGTTCAATGTGACAGGGGGTGTAGGGGTTAACTGGGGGTGATCAGGGCGTTAAATGTGCCTAGCTAGGTGTGTGTATATGTGCTGTTGGTGTACTCCGTTTAATCCTCTCTTCTCTCACGTTGGAATCCAAAAAAGACTCCAGGAGGGAAGGGAGGACCTTTTCCTGTGCCTGTGTTTACATTACACAGGTCAGTTTGTCATTGGTCAGATCCGATCACCAGGTCCAGGCCAAAAATCATCATTGGCCTGGACCTGATGACTTATCAGTTCTATACCGAATCAGACCATCGCGGGGACTGAGGGCATGCGGGAGGAAGCCCCATAGGCCCCGTAGACCCTCGCTTT
Organism: Pelophylax lessonae; assembly: GCF_965119305.1. Lineage (NCBI taxonomy): Eukaryota > Metazoa > Chordata > Amphibia > Anura > Ranidae > Pelophylax > Pelophylax lessonae. Next base: position 63,810,731 of record NC_138771.1, on the reverse strand, counting down.
TCCTGCCCGAGCCACCCTGCCGCAGTAAAAAGGCGGCGGGTGGTCAGGAACTGGTTAAAGTAAGGTGCGCATGGGCAGCCAATCAGCAAAATAAGAAAAAATCTACAATGTTTCAGCAATTTGTATTGGATTTATGTTGGATACATTTGCAAATATATCTGAAGCTGCACTGCCACGTCAAGGCCCCTCTGCAAAGTGCAGTCCCTAACTCTACTCTACTGTCATTTCCAAATTGTGATATATAAAGTAAAAAAAACATTCAGAGTCTAAACTAGTTCAATAATTTCATTCAAAACAGAGGTTTTGGTTACATATATTTGCAATCATATGTGAAACTACCTTCCATTACAGGCTGTTCAAAACCTGTCTGAGAAAAATACCAGCCTCCAACCTCCCCTTATAGCTGGTCCAACACACACCTGGAAAAATACCGTCCTCCAACCTCCCCTCATAGCCAGTCCAACAAACGCCTAAAAAAAAACCACCGACCTCCAACCTCCCCTCATAGCCGGTCCAACACACGCCTGAAAAATACCGGCCTCCAACCTCTCCTCATAGCCGGTCCAACACATCCCTGAAAATATACTAGCCTCCAACCTTCCCTTATAGCCGGTCAAACACACCTGAAAATATAACGGCCTCCAACCTCCCCTCATAGCCGGTCCAACACACACCTGGGGAAAAAAAGTACTGGCCTCCAACCTCCCCTATAGCCAGTCCAACACACGCCTAAAAAAATACCGGCCTCCAACCTCCCCTCATAGCCGGTCCAACACACACCTGTAAAAAAGAAGTACCGGCCTCCAATCTCCCTTTATAGCCAGTCCAACACACACATAAAAAGAAAAAGTACCGGCCTCCAACCTCCCCTCCCCTCATAGCTGGTCCAACACATGACTGAAAAATACCGGCCTTTTTGGACATTTTTCTGTTTTTGCAGCATTCTGCTCTTTCACATTATAAAAATGCTGTTCTGGACTTGTCTTCTCGGCAGTAACCTCCTGCACCTCCTGTTGAATATCTTCTGTCAGCCATTGTTTTGCCTTAGCCAATACATTAGAAGAGAAAGCATGGTTTTTGTATCAAGGATTCAAAAGACTTGCAAGCACAACATTTTTAATCTCTTCATGCTTCTCAAAACATATATCAACCAAAGCTCTTTGGCTTGACAGACCATCATGTAAAAGTTGGAGGGTGTTGTGTGCCATGACACTGAAGTCTGACATATCAGCAAGCCTCATTCCTTTCTGCATGTTTGCTCCATTGTCTTGAAGAAACACAAGCATCACTCAGTCTTTGTTGATTCCCCAGTCTTCAAGCATGCCTAGAAACATTTCTCTACTGTCCTCAGTGTGGGATCCGTGCATCACTTTTGTATCCAACACCAATTGGCTTTATGTCCATCCACTGTCAATGAAGTGGCATGAAAGAATCGTTAATGACTCGCCTGACTTTTTGTCCTGACCAGCAGTCAGTCGTGAATGAGAGTGAGTTGCCAGCATTCTCTGGTTGCAGCATAGCCTTTTACTTTCTCGACGACCTTTTGGTGAATCTTTCGCAGCATTTTGTTCGATAATACTTCTCACTCTTCAGTGTGTAGCTTGGCTCAAGTATGGACATCAGCCACTTAAATCCTGAGTCAGACACCATTGTAAATGGCTGGTTATCAGTGACAATTATCTCTGTGATTACTCTGTCCAGCAGTTGGGATCTTCCATCTAAATCTAGACAGTGACACCTGTTTTTTTTCATAAACATATCTGTTATTGACGCCTGGCAGTGTGGGTGGCTTGCTGGCACCCTGTTGTGGGGTGGCTGGCTGCTGTCACCCTGTTGTGGGTCAGGGGCTGATGCCTGGCAGTTTGGGTGGCTTGCTGGTAGCCTGTTGTGGGTCGGTGGCTGATGCCTAGCAGTGGGGGTGGCTTGCTGGCAACTTGTTGTCAGTCGGTGGCTGACGCCTAGCAGTGTGGGTGGTTTGTTGGCACACTGTTGTGGGTCGGTGGCTGACACCTGGCAGTGTGGGTGGCTTGCTGGCACCCTGTTTTGGGGTGGCTGGCTGCTGTCACACTGTTGTGGGTCGGTGGCTGATGCCTGGCAGTGTGGGTGACTTGCTGGCACCCAGTTGTGGCTGGCTGGCTTGCTGGAACACTTTGGTGGGTGGCTTGCCTGGTGTCACCCTGTTGTGGGTGGCTGGCTGCTGTCACACTGTTGTGGGTGGGTGGCTGATGCCTGGCAGTGTGGGTGACTTGCTGGCACCCTGTTGTGGCTGGCTGGCTTGCTGGAACACTTTGGTGGGTGGCTTGCCTGGTGTCACCCTGTTGTGGGTTGTTGGCTTGCTGGAACTCTGTCGTGGGTGGCTGGCTTGCTGCAACACTGTGGTGGGTGGCTGGCTGGCTTGCTGGAACAATGTGGTGGGTGACTGGCTTGGTGTCACCCTTTTGTGGGTTTCTGACTTGCTGGAACACTGTGGTGGGTGGCTGGCTTGGTGTCACCCTGTTGTGGATGGCTGGCTTGCTTGAACACTGTGGTGGGTGGCTGGCTTGTTGTCACCCTGTTGTGGGTGGCTGGCTGCTGTCACACTGTTGTGGGTGGGTGGCTGATGCCTGGCAGTGTGGGTGACTTGCTGGCACCCTGTTGTGGCTGGCTGGCTTGCTGGAACACTTTGGTGGGTGGCTTGCCTGGTGTCACCCTGTTGTGGGTTGTTGGCTTGCTGGAACTCTGTCGTGGGTGGCTGGCTTGCTGCAACACTGTGGTGGGTGGCTGGCTGGCTTGCTGGAACAATGTGGTGGGTGACTGGCTTGGTGTCACCCTTTTGTGGGTTTCTGACTTGCTGGAACACTGTGGTGGGTGGCTGGCTTGGTGTCACCCTGTTGTGGATGGCTGGCTTGCTTGAACACTGTGGTGGGTGGCTGGCTTGTTGTCACCCTGTTGTGGGTGGCTTGCTTGCTGGAGCACTGTGGTGGGTGGCTGGCTTGGGGTCACCCTGTTGTGGGTGGCTTGCTTATTGGAACACTGTGGTGGGTGGCTGGCTTGGTGTCACCCTGTTGTGGGTGGCTTGCTTGCTGGAACACTGTGGTGGTTGGCTGGCTTGGGGTCACCCTGTTGTGGGTGGCTTGCTTGCTGGAACGCTGTGGTGGGTGGCTGGCTTGGTGTCACCCTGTTGTGGGTGGCTTGCTTGCTTGAACACTGGTGGGTGGGTGGGTGGTTGGATGGCTTAGAGTCACCCTGTTGCGGGTGGCTGGCTTGCTGGAACACTGTGGTGGGTGGCTGGCTGGCTTGCTGGAACACTGTGGTGGTTGGCTGGCTTGGTGTCACCCTGTTATGGGTGGCTGGCTTGCTGGACCACTGTGGTGGGTGGCTGGCTGGCTTGCTGGAACACTGTGGTGGGTGGCTGGCTGGCTTTCTGGAACACTGTGGTGGGTTGCTGGCTTGCTGGAACACTGTGGTGGGTGGCTTGCTTACTGGAACATTGTGGTGGGTGGCTGGCTTGGTGTCACCCTGTTGTGGGTGGCTTGCTTGCTGGAACACTGTGGTGGGTGGCTGGCTTGGTGTCACCCTGTTGTGGGTGGCTTGCTTGCTGGAACACTGTGGTGGGTGGCTGGCCTGGTGTCACCCTGTTGTGGGTGGCTTGCTTGCTGGAACACTGTGGTAGGTGGCTGGCTTGCTGGAACACTGTGGTGGGTGGCTGGCTTGGTGTCACCCTGTTGTGGATGGCTGGCTTGCTGGAACACTGTGGTGGGTGGCTGGCTTGTCACCCTGTTGTGGGTGGTTTGCTTGCTGGAACACTGTGGTGGGTGGCTGGCTTGGTGTCACCCTGTTGTGGGTGGCTGGCTTGCTGGAACACTGTGGTGGGTGGCTGGCTTGTTCTCACCCTGTTGTCGGTGGCTTGCTTGCTGGAACACTGTGGTAGGTGGCTGGCTTGGTGTCACCCTGTTGGGGGTGGCTGGCTTGCTTGCTGGAACACTGTGGTGGGTGACTGGCTTGGTATCACCCTGTTGGGGGTGGGTGGCTTGCTTGCTGGAACACTGTGGTGGGTGGCTGATTTGTTGTCACCCTGTTGTGGGTGGCTTGCTTGCTGGGACACTGTGGTGGGTGGGTGGCTGGCTTGGTGTCATCCTGTTGTGGGTGGCTTGCTGGAACCCTGTTGTGGGTGGCTGGCTTGGTGTCGCCCTGTTGTGGGTGGCTGGCTTGCTTGAGCACTGTGGTGGGTGTAGAGATATGCCGGTTTTCGGTAATGCGATATTTCGCAGTATCGCATACACACGGTATTGTGATTGTGGTTATTTTTAAAATAGAATAAAATTTCTGCTCTCCAAGTCTGCCTTTAGAATTGATTCTTTTCAGTGAACTGGATGACTCCTTCACTCATTCAATAGAGACAGGTCTGGTAATATGATCCTAGAGTGAGAGAGCTTAGCTCCTCCCTGTAACCAATCAGATGGCTCCCAGCACACTGACATGCTGGAAACAACCTATCACAGTTACTTTGCTCTATACTGCAGCCGCATGCTTTCTCCTGGGCTCAGGCAGACAGACACAGAGCCACTTTCCTACTACAAGCAAATCTCTGAAAGTACCTATCTATTACCATATACTGTCATTGTGTAGATAGATAGATAGATAGATAGATAGATAGATAGATAGATAGATAGATAGATAGATAGATAGATAGATAGATAGATAGATAGATAGATAGATAGTCCCTGAAATCACTTTTTACGGCGTTCCACCTTTTTCTAACTTTGTCTTAGTACCAATATGTACCATGACAGCTGGGTCCTCCCCAGCGCCATCCAACAATCTGTCCATGCAGTCTACAATGTCCCGAACTCGAGAGCCCGGTAAACAACATACTGTTCGGCGAGAACGATCTTTGTGACAGATTGCCCTCTCTGTTCCTCTAATAATAGAATCCCCTACCACAAGTATCTGCCTATTCTTTCCTGTATCCTTGCCCCCATCTTCACTGGAGGAGTTGTTCCCAAGGTTCCTCTGGTATTTTGGTGGAGCCTCAACTTGAATTTCTTCCAGCTTTTTGGTCATCTTCTCTCCCAATAGAGCAGCACCCTGCTCATTTAAGTGCAGCCCATCTCTGGTATAGAGCCAGTAATGGTATGAAAAGTCAGCCCAGTTTTCCAGAAACCCAAATCCTTCCTCCCTGCACCAGTTCCTCAGCCACTTGTTAAGTGCACCAAGCTCTTGCTGTCTCTCTGGTGTGGCTCCAGGTATGGGCAGAATTTCTGAAAATACTGCCTTGGAGGTCCTTTTCTTCAGTATAGTCCCTAAGTCTCTGAAATCATTTTGTAGGGCGGTTCATCTTCCTCTAACTTTGTCGTTAGTACCAATATGTACCATGACAGCTGGGTCCTCCCCAGCCCCATCCAACAATCTGTCCATGCAATCCACAATGTCCTGAACATGAGCGCCTGTTAAAAATCATACTGTTCGGCGAAAACGATCTTTGTGACACGGTGATAACGATCTTTGTGACGGTTTGCCCTCTCTATCCTTCTAATGATTTCGTCCCGTATCTGCCGATCCTTTCTTGTAACCGTGGCTCCGATTTCACTGAAGACGATGTTCCCCTGGCATTTTGGTGGAGTCTCAACATGAACATCACATTCTGGTGGAGTCGCAATGTGAATGTCGCATGCAGGTGAAGTCGCAATGTGAACATCACATTGTGGTAGAGTTTCGATGGGAATGTCACATTCTGCCGGAGTCTCATTGGGAATGTCGCATTCTGCCGGAGTCTCATTGGGAATGTCACATTTTGCTGGAGTCTCATTGGGAATGTTGCATTCAGCTGGAGTCTCATTGGGAATATCGCATTCTGCTAGGGTCTCAACGGGATCCTCACATACTGTCGAAGACCTAGTGGGAACGTCACAATCTGCTGGAGTTTTAGCGGAAACGTCACAATCTGCTGTAGTCTTAGCCGGAACATCACATTCTGCCAGTGTCTCGGCGGGAATGTTACATTGTGGAGAATTCTCAACGTGAACAACACATTTTGGTGAATTCAACATTTTTTCCAACTTTTTGGCCATTTTCTTTCCTAACAGAGTTGCACCCTGCTCATTTAAGTGAAATCCGTCCCTGCTGTAGAGCAGGTAATTAATTGAAAAGTCAGTCCAGTTCTCCATGAAGCCAAAACCCTCCTTCTTGCACCAGTTCTTCAGCCACCTGTTAAGCCCCATAACCTCCTGCTGTCTCTTTGTTGTGGCTCGAGGTACAGGCAGTATTTCTGAAAATACTACCTTGGAGGTCCTTTTCTTCAATATAGCCCCTAAGGCCCTGAAATCATTTTGTAGAATGCTCCATCTTCTTCTGATGTTGTCGTTGGTGCCAATATGTACCATGACAGCTGGGTCCTCCCCAGCCTCATCCAACAATTTGTCCATCTGTTCTGCAATGTCCCGAACCCGTGCATTCGGGAAAAAACATACTGTTCGTTGATCACAGTCTTTCTGACAGATTGCTCTCTCTGTCCCTTTAATAACTGAATCCCCTACCACCAGTATCTGCCTCTCTATTTTTGTAAGCTTGCTCCCATCTTCACTGGAGGAGGTGATCCCATGGCTCCCCTGGTATTTTGGTGCATTCTCAACATGAACGTCACATTGTGCTGTAGTCTCAACATGAACATCACATTGTGCTACAGTCTTAACATGAACATCACATTCTGGTGGTGTTTCAAAGGGAATGTCACATTCTGGTAAAATCTCAATGTGAATGTGACATTCTGGTGGATTCTTTACGTGAACCTCATATTCAGGAGAAGTCTCAGTGTGAACCTCACATTCTGGAGGTGTCTCAGTGTAAATGTCACATTGTTTTGGAGTTTCAATGTGAACATCACATTCTTCCGGAGTGTCAGCGAGAACATCACATTCTTCCGAAGTATATGAGGGAACATCACAGTCTGTTGGAGTCTCAGCGGGATCATCACATTCTGGAGGAGACTCATTGTGATGATGAAATTCGGGAGACGTCTCATTGTGAACATCACATTCTGGAGGAGTACCATTGTGAACTTCACATTCTGGAGCACTCTCAATGTCAACGTCATATTGTGATGAAGTTTCAACATAAACGTCTCTTTCTACTGTAGTCTCAACGTGAACGTAACATTCTGGTGATGTCACAACAGGAATGTCACATTCAGCCTGAGTCTCAGTAGGACTATCACATTCTTCCTGAGTCTCAGCAGGAACATCACATTCTGGAGGAGACTCATTGTGATGATGAATTTCTGGAGAGGTCTTAATGTGAAAGTCACATTCTTGATTAGTCTCATTGTGAACATCACATTCTGGAGGAGTACCATTGTGAATGTCACATTCTAGAGCAGTCTCAATGTGAACTTCATATTGTGATGAAGTTTCAACATGAACGTCTCTTTCTTCTGCAGTCTCATGGGGAACGTCACATTCTGGTGATGTCACAACAGGAATGTCACATTCTGCCTGAGTCTCAGTGGGAATGCCACATTCTGCTGAAGTCTCAACAAGAACGTCACATTCTTCTGGAGTCTTAATGTGTACATCACATTTTGGTTGGCCCTCAATGTGGATGTCACGTTGTTGCTCACTGGGGAAGGCCTGCTGCGTGGGATCCGTCTGCAATAAAATTCTGCCTTCATCTGCAATAGAAAAGAAGAATTAGATTTAGCACCTTCATCTACATTTCATATATATTTTCTTCATAAAACATCAGATTATACAGAGAAAAATTCAGTGCAAGGAACCTATAAATAAACACAACATGACAGGGACACAGGGATCACTACTGTTGGCCTTCGTATAAAAATTCTGGTTGCCTGGCAGTTATGCCAATCCACTAAATTTCAATGACTCAGGAAGCTGGTAACAAGTATTTTTAGTGGTGTGATGATGCGCTTTCATGTTTAAATGAGTGGGTGCGTCACAAAAGAAGTTGCAACAGGAGGTATTGGTGTCACTTGCTTGGCTTTGCATTGTGGTAGGGGCTTGTGAATCATCAGACCAGCTAAGCGGATGCTTTAACTGTCAGTTTTGCCCAGAAAGCATGTCATTTCTCAGCCCTGAGATCAGACAGGAGAGGGGTTACTCGCTATGGGGGTCATACACCAGCCTGGCACCAGCTGATAGGTTTGCATTGGCCGGGAGAGAAAACAAGTGACTAATGTATTCGGAATAGTAATGTATGGTTTCCTATATTCTTATCATTGTTTTATAGATATTCATGCTGTTCCTTCAATTGCTATATATTAATTATGCTTAACCCCCCTTTGACAGAATCTTTACCCCAGTAGGGGGAGGGCAGGAGGGACCAGCCAATCACAGGACTGATTCTGTCATATGAGGGGCGTTTTATGAAATCGGTGGGCCTGTGTGCAAAATCATAAGTTGGGCTCGGCTGCTTAATTAAAAATAAAAAAAGTGTTTTTTTTTCTTTTTTTCTGTTAAAAAAATAAAAAAAGTGGTGTACTTAGTGTGGCACAGTGAAGAGTAAGCATGGCGTTCATTGTGCCAGGGGTGGTGCTAGGATTGTAAGAGACCTGGGGTACCTTTGGGCACACCAAGTAGAAGAATAATGCGGTTCACGTAGCAGGCCGTGGTGAACAGTGGGTGTGGCCAAATTATGTTAACCACTTTACCACCGGAGGATTTTGCTGTCTTACGTCTGATCGACTTTTTGCGATTCGGCGCTGTGCGAATTTAACTGACAATTGCGCGGTCGTGCGACGCCGTACCCAAACTAAATGTACGTCCTTTTTTTCTTACAAACAGAGCTTTCTTTTGGTGGTATATGATCACCTGTGCGATTTTTACTTTTTGCACTATAAACAAAAAAAGAGCATAAATTTTGAAAAAATAACAATATTTTTCAAATTTTTTTATATGAAATTCCCACCCAAAAAAATGTAAAAATCAAATTTTTTCAAAATTTTTGGTCAATTTGTTTTCTGCTACCTATGTTTGGTAAAAAAAATCACAATAAGCGTATTTTGATTGGTTTGCGCAAAAGTTATTGTGTTTACTAACTAAGGGAAAGATTTCTGTCATTTTTGGTGTTTTTTTTTTTTTAACGAGTAATGGCGGCGATCTGTGATTTTTTTTTTTTGCGGGACTGCGACATTGCGGCAGACAGATCGGACCCTTGACTGACATTTTTGACACTTTTGGGGGTACCAGTGACATTACTGCAGTAATCAGTGCTATATATATGCACTGTTACTGTAAAAATGACACTGGCAGGGAAGGGGTTAACTGTATTGGAGAGGGAGGGGTTAGGTGTGTCCTAGGGGCGTGTTTCTAACTGTGATGGGACATGGCTACTAGTGTAAAAACAGAGATCAACGGATTACCCTCAGCTTCTTTAGCAAGGCAGTGGTCGTCTTGGAGGTGTGTTTGGGGTCGTTATGTTGGAATATTGCCCTGTGGCCCAGTCTCTGAAGGGAGGGGATCATACTCTGCTTCAGTATGTCACAGTACATGTTGGCATTCATGGTTCCCTCAATGAACTGTAGCTCCCCAGTGTCGGCAGCACTCATGCAGCCCCAGACCATGACACTCCCACCATCACCACCATGCTTGGCTGTAGGCAAGACACACTTGTCTTTGTACTCCTCACCTTATTGCCGCCGGCGCCACACACTCCTGACACTATCTGAACCAAATAAGTTTATCTTGGTCTCATCTCATCAGGCCACAGGACATGGTTCCAGTAATCCATGTCCTTAGTCTGATTGTCCTCAGCAAACTGTTTGCGGGCTTTCTTCTGCATCATCTTTAGAAGAGGCTTCCTTCTGGGACGACAGCCACGCAGACCAATTTGATGCAGTGTGTGGTGTATGGTCTGAGCACTGACAGCCTGACCCCCCACCTCTTCAACTTTTGTAGGAATGCTGGCCGCACGTATACATCTATTTCCCAAAGACAACCTCTGGATATGACACTGAGCATGTGCATTCAACTTTTTTGGTCGACCAAAGCGAGGCCTGTTCTGAGTGGAACCTGCTAAGCTACTATATGGTCTTGGCCACTGTGCTGCAGCTCAGTTTCAGGGTCTTGGCCAATCTTCTTATAGCCTAGGCCAGCCGTCAGTAAATGGTAGCCCGCGGTCAAAGAACGGACTGCACGATGCTTCCACCTGGACTGTCAGGCCGCCACTATAAGCAGTCCTTGGTTTGCTGGGACCTCACGTGTCCAAGCAACCAGTGACGTCCCGTGTATGCGCCCCACCCCACTCCTTCTTTCTACCGCTCCCGACTCACTCCCAGTCAGGCCGTGAGTTGGGGCTAGATGTCAAGTGCACGCCTGCCCCCCTGCTGTTTGCGGCTCTTGGCTCTCGCATTTTCTGCCCCCAAAGGTATGCGAGTCACATTTTTAAGGGGGTTGCTTATTTTATCAAGTGCAGACTGATGGGCATATTTTATGATAAGGGATATGCTGATGGGCACATTTTATGTTAAGAGCAACGCTGATGGACACGTTTTGTTTTGCCCAACAGAGTGCCCCCTAACATAAATTGTGCCCATCAGCGTGCCCCTATTTTATGTTAAGGGTCACGCTGATGGGCAAATTTTATGCTAACGGTTACACTGATGGGCATAATTAATGCTAAGGGTCATGGTGATGGGCACATTTTATGTTAAGGGTCATGCTGATGGACACGTTTTGTTTTCCCCATCTTTCTGAGTCCTAGCACAGACTTGAGATTCGGATCTTGGCCCAAAGAAAATTTTAGAAGCCGGACCTCCTTGAATGTTAATTCACTACCCCTGGCCTAGGCCATCTTTATGTAGAGCAACAATTCTTTTTTTCAGATCCTCAGAGAGTTCTTTGCCATGAGGTGCCATGTTGAACTTCCAGTGACCAGTATGTGTGAGTGAGAGCGATAACACCAAATTTAACACACCTGCTCCCCATTCACACCTGAGTATCACTAACGAGTCACATGATACTGGGGAGGGAAAATGGCTAATTGGGCCCAATTTGGACATTTTCACTTAGGGGTGTACTGACTTTTGTTGCCAGTGGTTTAAACATTAATGTGTGTTGAGTTATTTTGAGGGGACAGCAAATTTACACTGTTATACAAGCTGTACACTCACTACTTTACATTGTAGCAAAGTGTCATTTCTTCAGTGTTGTCACATGAAAAGATAGAATAAAATATTTACACAAATGTGAGGGGTGTACTTACTTTTGTGAGATACTGTATAAACCTCAGCACAATTATTTAAAAAATAAAATAAAACTCTTCCATTGTGTCTGATTTTGTGTACATTGAAAATAAATGGAGAGCTAACACTTCATCTGAGCCGACCATAAAGGATTATTTCACCTTTTAGCTAAGAATAATAAATGGCAATTTTTTAGCAGGTAAGAAATCGTACATTTACTTTTTTTTCTTTTAGGATCCTGTAAAGCATTGCACTGAGATAAGCAGATCCCGGGTACCATGCCGCTCTCCTTCACACTGGCAGTTAAAAAAAAAAAAAAAAATCGGTTGGCAGCTAACAGGTGAGGAGAGAGAGTTGGGGGGAGGGGAGACTTAGCCCCCTGTATACAGCTCCAAGATTTACAGTTTGTTTCTCTTGATCCCTATAATCCTATCTATCGATCCCTATATCCCTCACAATCCCTATACATGTGTACATATGGGGGGAGGGGTGACCTGTCATCAATGGGGTGGAAGGATCCAATGAAAGGGTGTCGGTTATTTTGTATCTATTAATATCCACAACACTTACCAATCCCAGTGTCGGTATTTCGGGGAGGTCCATTGGCTTTACGGCCAAGACCAATACATCTGAGAACGGCTCTGGCGCAGCCGCGCACAAAAGCCCGAGCCCTCTTCATTTTGGGGGGCTTCTTGGTTGGGGTATCTGCAGGATGGTCACTGATACCTTCTTCCATAGCTGCTCTTCCTATGGGGGGTTTCTCTTTGGTGTTTTTCAGAGAAAAAAGCTGTTTACATTTAAATTGGTTCATTATTAAGAATAATGAAACACGCTTTAAACGTACAACGATGAAATCGCAATGAAATTGAATTCAAATGAAATCAAATCCAATGAAATCGCAAGAAATATCTCAGCAGAGATAAAGACAGGTCTTCACTGGTCAGCGTCAACACTTGTCTCAGTGATTTCCCGCTCCTGCGGCTCCTTATATAGGCTATGGCTCCTCCCACTGGTCATGTGACTTTTTTTTAAATCTCACGATGACTCAGCAAAAAAAAATAACTGACGATTTTTCTTAAAGGAGCCTCGTCCTTGTTTGTGAGCTGTGTGAATTCAGGCTGTAGGCTCAGTATACGGATCTAATAGGGATACGGCTCCTGTAATAACATGTTTTTCTGGAAGTGACAGTTATTTTCACTGACATTTAACCCTTACAGTCCCATGGCTGAAATAAAGATCTGTATTCCTATGATTAGACGGTGAATGGAGTCTTATAAATCCTCCCAGAGATCAAATCTTCCCATTTATTTCATCATTCTTACAAAACAATTATTTTTCCACTTTTTAACCCTTTACCTGCCAAACCATTTTTTTCCCTTTCAGCTTTAAACCCTTTCACTACCAAATTATATATTTCATTGTTTTTAACAATTTAACATTAAAACCAATGTCCCCCCCCCTTTCATTTATTAACCCTTTCACTGCCAAGCCAAATAACCCCCTCCACACACACTTTAACCCTTTCACTGCCAAGCCTTTTTTTTTTCTCATTTCTTGCCCATATGTTAAAATATAAATAAAGGAAAACATTTTTAGTTTTAGTTTTGGATGGAGTGGAGAGGGATTAGAACACCTGTTAGGTTTTTATCGCTGTGTGCGCCCCCTTTTGGGATATCCACTCTCTTTGTGTTTCATGTTTACCATTACCACCAAAAGTGAAAGAAAACTCCAATATTTGGGTTGTCACCAGAAGCAGAATTAGAGGGGAAATCTTCCAATGGGGACACTAGTTCTGGTGACACCCTGGGATTATGTCACTTTGGGGGATTTTTCTAACTTTTGTTTTTGGCTTTGGGACAGGAAGAGAAGGGAAATCTCCCCAATGGGGACACAGATGGCAAAGAAATCCTGACAGAGGTTCTATACCTCCCTTACTCTATTCTAAATGGGGGAAAAAAATGTATTTAGTTCTATTTTAACATTTAAGTTGTATGTGGGGAGGGGGGGGTGATGGGGAGTCTGAAAGAGGGTGCAGCATATTACACATGGGGCTCAGCGGGGGTGGAGTGTCTGCAGACACGAGCAACTGCTACTTTCAGAGAGGGGGAGGGGAGAGAGCTCAAATAGTTATTTTGAGGGTCATTTTAACCCTTTCACTGCTGGACATTTTTATGTACATTTTTCCATTTTCCATTTTTTTTTTTCCAATGTGCTAATTGCTCATTTCTACCCTCAAAGCATTCCATAGTTTGTGAAGTGTTGAAGGCCCCGCCCATTCACACCTCTGACATACATCTGGATGGGAAACGCCCATTTTTTCAAGCGTTTTCTTTTTTTTACCCAACAAGCATAGAGCAGTCTATTTGTTTCATTGGGCCGCCCTATATGCGACAAACATGGCAATGTAGCGCATGGCGTGTTCCGGGTCACGTTTTTTATTGTTCGCAACGATTCCTCACATGTGGGGTTCGAATACCGTTTACATATATGTGCGCGACTTGAATATGCGTTCTCTTCTGCATGCGAGCACTGAGGGATCGGGGCATTAAAGTGTTTTTTTTTTCTATTTATTTTATTCTTTATTTTACACGGTCCCTTTCATTTCTGTCACTTTTATTCCTATTACAAGGAATGTAGACGTCCCTTGTAAAAGAATATAAGGATAAGGATGACCGGTCCTCTTTTTGGAGGGATGTAGGGTCAAAAAGACCCCAAATCTCTTCTTTACCTTTAACCACTTCCCCCAAATGTACGCCCCGTACGTCCTTGGGTGTCAGTGGTAATACCGGGATGGTGGGGGCACCTACAGGCATCATCTCCGTATCATTGTTTGCAGCCAGCGAATTCTGTACAAAGCAGAAGTCATCTGAGGGGCCAATTAGCCACTGGATCACTTCTGCGGGTTCCGGAAGGCGGTCCCTCCCCTGCCCCCGCCCCCACCACTCCAGTCCCATCGTGGAGGCTGGGAGTGGTGCAGCCCGGGGGGCGATGGTTGCCCTGTACAGAGAGAGAGGAACTGCCATCATTCTCCTCTCTCTTTAACTCTGCAAACTGGGAGCGACGAGTATTCATCATTTCCCGGCTTTGACCCCTTTGTTCACCTGTCCATCAGTGACCAGAAAAGCAGCGGATCGGACCGATCTCAGTCTGATCTGCTGCATGGGGGACCAGAGAAGAGATTTGGGGTCTAATAGACCCCAAATCTCTCCATAAAGAGGACTTGTCACAGCCCATGCTGTCACAAGAGATGCTGTTCATCCCTTGGGATACAATAAAGTTATTACCAAAATATAAAATAAAGAAAAGGGTAAAAAATTGTTTTTTTTTGTAAAATAAATAATAAAAAAATAAATAAAGCCCCCCCTTCCCACTGTGCTTACGTGCAAATGGAAATTGATACGTTACTCCCGCACACATATGTAAACGTTGATCGCACCGCACATGTGGGGTATTGTTGAACGTCAAAGCGATGCGATAATTCTATCACCAGACCTCCTGTGCAACTCTAAACTGGTAACCAGTAAAGGCATTTAAAGCGTCGCCTATGGAGAGTTTAAAGCAATGTAGTTTGCTGCCATTCCACGGGCAGACGCAATTTTAAAGCCTGACATGTTAGGTATCTTTTTACTCTGCGTAACATTATCTTTCACAGTATAAAAAAAGATTGGGCTAAGTTTACTGGTTTATTGTTTTTTTATACTTGAAAGTGTTTTTTTCCTAAAAAAATTGTGTTTAAAAAAAAACGCTGAGCAAATACCGTGTGACATACAAAAATCGCAACACACACCATTTTATTCTATAGGGTCTCTGCTGAAAAAAAATATATATAATTTTTTGGGGTTCTAAGTAATTTTCTAGCAAAAAAAAAAAAAAATAGATTTTTACATGTAGGAGCGAAGTGTCAGAATAGGTTTGGGAAGGAGGGGGTTAAAAGCAAATGCTTTCAAAAAAATAATAATGTTTACTTCCAGCCTGGACTGGAAGTCACGTCATGACGTCGCTCTGGTCCTCCAAGGTCATAGAGTGGATGAAAGAGTACTAACTCTTTGATGGTTTATGGGAGCAGCTGGCCGCAACGCCAGATCCTTTCTCAGGTGAACTGGCGGAAACGGTAAGCCCGGGAAACACCGACGAGTGTTTCATGAGCCGCTTGGAGCGGTTTCATGAGAAAGCTGGGTACTGGGGTTATGGGGGATATTTTCAGCTATAATCCCGGGAAACCACTTGCAGATTCCAACGGATATATACGTATTGCAGGTGGCAAGTGGTTAAAGTAGATCTCATATAAGCTTTAATGTTAATTTCATGTTATGCAGCTTTCATTAACCCCTTAATTACTGGGCACCTAAACCTTCCTGCCCAGGCCAATTTTCAGCTTTCAACTCTGTCACTTTTTGAATGACAATTGCGCGGTCATGCTACACTGTACCCATATGATATTTTTATCATTTCTTTTCATAAAAATAGAGCTTTCTTTTGGTGGTATTTAATCCCTACTGGGGTTTTATTTTTTTGCTAAACAAACAAAAAAATGTTATGTTAAGGGTCATGCTGATGGGCACAATTTATGTTAAAGGGCACTCGAATGGGCATATTTTATGTTAAGAGCATTGCTGATGGACACGTTTTGTTTTGCCCGTCTCTCTCCGAGTCATAGCACAGACTTGAGATTCGGACCTCGGCCCAAAGCAAATTTTAGCGGCCGGACCTCCTTGAATGTTAATTCATTACCCCTGGCCTAGGCCATCTTTATGTAGAGCAACAATTCTTTTTTTCAGATCCTTAGAGAGTTCTTTGCCATGAGGTGCCATGTTGAACTTCCAGTGACCAGTATGAGAGAGTGAGAGCGATAACACCAAATTTAACACACCTGCTCCCCATTCTCACCTGAGACCTTGTATCACTAACGAGTCACATGACACCGGGGGAGGGAAAATGGCGAATTGGGCCCAATTTGGACATATTCAGTTAGGGGTGTACTGACTTTTATTGCCAGTTGTTTAGACATTAATGGCTGTGTGTTGAGTTATTTTGAAGGGACAGCAAATTTACACTGTTATACAAGCTGTACACTCACTACTTTACATTGTAGCAAAGTGTCATTTCTTCAGTGTTGTCACATGAAAAGATAGAATAAAATATTTACACAAATGTGAGGGGTGTACTTACTTTTGTGAGATACTGTATAAACCTCAGCACAATTATTTAAAAAATAAAATAAAACTCTTCCATTGTGTCTGATTTTGTGTACATTGAAAATAAATGGAGAGCTAACACTTCATCTGAGCCAACCATAAAGGATTATTTCACCTTTTAGCTAAGAATAATAAATGGCAATTTTTTAGCAGGTAAGAAATCGTACATTTACTTTTTTTGTTTTAGGATCCTGTAAAGCATTGCACTGAGATTAGCAGATCCCGGGTACCATGCCGCTCTCCTTCACACTGGCAGTTTAAAAAGAAAGAAAAAATCGGTTCGCAGCAAACAGGTGAGGAGAGAGAGTTGGGGGGAGGGGAGACTTAGCCCCCTGTATACAGCTCCAAGATTTACAGTTTGTTTCTCTTGATCCCTATAATCCTATCTATCCATCCCTATATCCCTCACAATCCCTATACATGTGTACATATGGGGGGAGGGGTGACCTGACCTGTCATCAATGGGGTGGAAGGATCCAATGAAAGGGTGTCGGTTATTTTGTATCTATTAATATCCACAACACTTACCAATCCCAGTGTCGGTATTTCGGGGAGGTCCATTGGCTTTACGGCCGAGACCAATACATCTGAGAACGGCTCTGGCGCAGCCGCGCACAAAAGCCCGAGCCCTCTTCATTTTGGGGGGCTTCTTGGTTGGGGTATCTGCAGGATGGTCACTGATACCTTCTTCCATAGCTGCTCTTCCTATGGGGGGTTTCTCTTTGGTGTTTTTCAGAGAAAAAAGCTGTTTACATTTAAATTGGTTCATTATTAAGAATAATGAAACACGGTTTAAATGTACAACAATGAAATCGCAATGAAATTGAATTCAAATGAAATCAAATCCAATGAAATCGCAAGAAATATCTCAGCAGAGATAAAGACAGGTCTTCACTGGTCAGCGTCAACACTTGTCTCAGTGATTTCCCGCTCCTGTGGCTCCTTATATAGGCTATGGCTCCTCCCACTGGTCATGTGACTTTTTTTAATCTCACGATGACTCAGCAAAAAAAAAAAATAACTGACGATTTTTCTTAAAGGAGCCTCGTCCTTGTTTGTGAGCTGTGTGAATTCAGGCTGTAGGCTCAGTATACGGATCTAATAGGGATACGGCTCCTGTAATAACATGTTTTTCTGGAAGTGACCGTTATTTTCACTGACATTTAACCCTACAGTCCCATGGCTGAAAAAAAGATCTGTATTCCTATGATAAGACGGTGAATGGAGTCTTATAAATCCTCCCAGAGATCAAATCTTCCCATTTATTTCATCATTCTTACAAAACAATTATTTTTTCACTTTTTAACCCTTTAACTGCCAAACCATCCCCCCTTTCAGGTTTTAACCCTTTCACTACTAAACTATATATTTAATTTTTTAAAAAACTTTAACTGTAAATCCAATGTTCCCCCCTTTCATTTATTAACCCTTTCACTGCCAAATCTTTCTTTTTTTTTTTTTCCATTTCTTGCCCATATGTTAAAATATAAATAAAGGAAAATGTTTTTAGTTTTAGTTTTGGATGGAGTGGAGAGGGATTAGAACACCTGTTAGGTTTTTATCGCTGTGTGTGCCCCCTTTACCACCAAAAGTGAAAGAAAATTCTAATATTTGGGTTGTCACCAGAAGCAGAATTAGAGGGAATTCTTCCAATGGGGACACTAGTTCTGGTGACACCCTGGGATTATGTCACATGGGAGGATTTCTCTAACTTCCGTTTTTGTCTATGGGACAGGAAGTGAAGGGAAATCTCCCCAACTGGGACAGAGACGGCAAAGAAAACCTGACAGAGGTTCTATCCCTCCCTTACTGTATTCTAAATGGGGAAAAATGTGTCTTTAGTTCTATTTTAACTTGTATGTGGGGGGAGTCTGAAAAACGGTGCAGAATATTACACATGGGGCTCAGGGGGGGTGTAGTGTCTGCAGACACGAGCAACTGCTACTTTCAGAGAGGGGGAGGGGAGAGCACTCAGTCATTTTAACCCTTTTACTGTTGGAAATGTATTTATGTATTTTCATTTTTCCAATGTGCTAATTGCTCATTTCTGCCTTCAAAGCATTCCATAGTTTGTGAAGTGAGGAAGGCCCCGCCCAGTCACACCTGATTGATTTTATTCTTTATTTTACACGGTCCCTTTCATTTTTGTCACTTTTATTCCTATTACAAGGCATGTAGACATCCCTGGTAATAGAATATAAGCAGTGGCGGGTGGTGCCGTGGGGGCGCAAGGGCGCCGCCCCCCTATCCATGCTTCCGACCCCCTAATCTACATGCGGGCGCCGGATGCATGGACTTCAATGGGGCTTTTTTTTTTTTTTTTTTTCTTTAGCCATGTGATTAGAGCCAGAGGCTCTAATAGGCTAAAAAAAAGGGTGGGCTCAGGGCGCAGAACACTGCGCCCTGAGCCCACCCAGTTGTGTGACAATAGCAAATGAAAATTCGCTATTGTCACACGGATCCTCCTCCTCCTTGCCAATCGGGAAGCGGAACTTGAGACCCGTTTCCGGATTGGCCAAAAGGAGAAGCCATGGAATTGGGCATTGGGGAGGAGGGACGAGACGCAGAAAACAGGAGGAAGAAGCCGAAGCCGCTGCCTGCTGCTGCAGATATCCAGGCAGGGAGAGTGAGCGGGGGAGATTCTGCCTGTCCTCTGTCCTGTTTCCTGTCCCCTATCCTGCTAAGGTCCTGGGGGGGGGGTATGGTGCGCGGCCTGGTGTGGTCCGCGGGGGCCGCCCCACGGGTGCTCCATGGGCCATATTAGGATAAGGAAGACCGGTCCTCTTTTTGGAGAGATGTAGGGTCTGAAAGACCCCAAATCTCTTCTTTACCTTTAACCACTTCCCCCAAATGTACGCCCCGTACGTCCTCGGGTGTCATTGGTAATACCGGGATGGTGGGGGCACCTACAGGCATCATCTCCGTATCATTGTTTGAAGCCAGCAAATTCTCTACAAGGCAGAAGTGATCTGAGGGGCCAATTAGCTACTCGATCATCGATCACTTCTGCGGGTTGCTGAAGGAGGTTCCACCCCCCTCCCCCATCTCTCCAGTCCCATAGAAGAGGCCGGGAGTGATGCGGCCGGCGGCGATGGCTGCCCTGTACAGAGAGAGAGGAACTGACGTTGTCCCCATCTCTATGTAACCCTGGAAACAGTTGTTTACCTTTGTTTACCTGTCCATCAGTGACCAGAGAAGCAGCCGATTGGACCAATCTCAAAGTTAACCCCCTTCCCTGCCAGTGTCATTTTACAGTAACAGTGCATATTTTATAGCACTGATTACTGTAGTAATGTCACTGGTACCCCCAAAAGTGTCAAAAATGTCAGTCAAGGGTCTGATCTGTCCGCCGCAATGTCGCAGTCCCACAAAAAAATCGCAGATCGCCGCCATTACTTGTTTAAAAAAAAAAAACAATAAAAATGATAAAAATCTTTCCCTTAGTTAGTAAACGCAATAACTTTTGCGCAAACCAATCAAAGTACACTTTGCGTTTTTTTTTAACAAACATAGGTAGCAGAAAACAAATTGGCCTAAAATGTTAAAAAAATGTGATTTTTACATTTTTTTGGGGGGGAATTTCATATAAAAAATGTGAAAAATATTGTTATTTTTTCAAAATTGTCGCTGTTTTTTTGTTTATAGCGCATGATCAAAAAATCGCACAGGTGATCAAATACCACCAAAGAAAGCTCTGTTTGTGGGAAAAAAAGGATGCCAAATTCATTTAGGTACAGCGTCGCACGACCACGCAATTGTCCATTAAAGTCACGCAGTGCCGAATCGCAAAATAAGCCCTGGTCAGGAAGGGGGTAAAATCTTCCGGGGGGCTTAAGTGGTTAAATTAACACAGTGTCGAATCGCAAAAAATGGCCGGGTCATTAAGGGGGGTAAATCCTTCCCGTCCAGAAGTGATTGTAGGGGAATTATACAAAAAAATGATTGGTTAAACCCACCAGTGCTTTTTATAAACAGCTATATATAGATCAGACCATAATAAGGAGGAAGGAGGGACTTGTTCCAAATCAGGGACAGGGGGGAGCTATGAATTTATCTGAAATCCCACATTGATGTGGTCTGGCCCTTTATAGGAACATTGTGTACAGTGTTAGAGATGGGACAAAGCTTCTCCTCCTTCACCAGGCTAATACAGCACATCAGAGACACCCCAATCCCCCAACTACAGCCCCAGCACACAGGAGTCACCACTACCGGAAGTCTGCAACTCACAACGAGACATTATACGCAGGATTTGCTCCATACAGAGGCTTGAGACGAAAGACAGGCGAAGCTTTGGAACAAAAGACACGCCTCCAGACATAGCTTTGGCCCGAAAGGCACGCCCCCAGACTGAGCTTTGGCCCGCAAGGCACGCCCCCAGACTGAGCTTTGGCCCGCAAGGCACGCCTCCAGACTGGGCTTTGAAACGCAAGGCACGCCTCTACCACCGGGTAGCGATGTGTTAGACGAAAGTCACGCCCCCTATTGCTGAGTCGTAAAACGAGCACGGTCACTTACGCAGGACACGCCCCTAGTGGGCAGGGAAGGAGGCGGGCGCCCTTTAGCGTGCTGTGCGGGGCGGTGGCACGTGGAGGAAGTACATTGTTGTAGGTTGGTGACAAATTCGATCTGTGTGTTGTATGTCACCCCCATATATTTATAACTTCATTGTATGTCACCCCCATATATATATATATATATATATATATATATATATATATATATATATATATATATAACTTCATTGTATGTCACCCCCATATATATATAACTTCATTGTATGTCACCCCCATATATATATATATATAACTTCATTGTATGTCACCCCCATATATATATATATATATATATATATATATATATATATATATATATATATATATATATATATATCTTCATTGTATGTCACCCCCATATATATATATATATAACTTCATTGTATGTCACCCCCATATATATATAACTTCATTGTATGTCACCCCCATTTATATATATATATATATATATATATATCTTCATTGTATGTCACCCCCATCCCCCATATATATATATATATATATATATATAACTTCATTGTATGTCGCCCCCATATATATATATATAACTTCATTGTATGTCACCCCCATATATAAATACATTGTATCAGTGTGTATGTCACCCCCCTATACCGTCTTTATGTCCTCCTATATATAATACATTGTATCAGTGTGTATATCACCCCCTATACCGTCTCCATGTCCTCCTATATATAATACATTGTATCAACAGTAAATATCTCCTAAACATGTACCGTTTAGGAGATATTTACCTTACATGCATCCAGTGACGTCACTGGCGCATGCGCTCTGAAGGAACGGCCGATCGTGCCGTTCCTTCAGAGTCCAGTGCCGTGACTGTCGGCTCTCGCGCGCGTGCGCGGGAGTGACCTCACCGCGGCTCCGGCCAATCAGATGGCCGGATGCCGCGATCCCGGAAGACGGGCGACTGGACATGTCGCCCGTCATAGAGGTGAGTGGGCGGCACGGCGGGGGCTCGTTCTAAGGTAAGTATTGCATAATGAGCTAATATGCGATGCATACTAGCTCATTATGGCTTTCTCTTGCAGGGTGGAAAAAAAAAAAAATGCACGGGTTTACAACCTCTTTAACCTGTCCCCATTGTATCCCTCATTGCCAGCCATGGCAATAGTACTCCGATTATAGACCAGCCTCCCTTACATCTCCTCCAGCCCCTGCTCCTGTAATCTGTCTGTATAATTGGGATGTTTCCTGGAATGTGGCATCCCCGGCGTTGTTCTTAGGTGTAGCGCACTGACAGCGCCTCCTATTTCGACACGAGCTGCCAATTAGTGCTATTTTTTAATGATTTCTGCATGTGAGAATGGCTTACCTCTGTATCTACAGAACAGGAGCAGGCAAGGATTTGCAGTAAAGTTTAGATCTCACCTGGCAGAGTTTTTCTTTTCCTGACTGCTGATTTGCTGCCATGAACAATGTCATTCTCACATTATCTTTCTGTACTATTCTCACAGAGCTATGTACCATCCCCCGGCGGAGGCCATATTGTGTCAGGTGACCACGATCCGCAATGTCTTGGTGTGCGGTGGGACTAGTCCAGGTCGGGCGGACAAGGAAGACATTTCCAGCGTCTCTATTACTGCAGTGCAGAAGGCTGGCGGCCGGACGGCGGGAGAGCAATGATCTTCTGCAGTTGTGCCGTCGAAGGTTCTTCCTGTTGGGGGAGAAGATGACTCCGGCCTCTGTTCTAGGAGGACGTCACGGCCTGGGGCCCCTGGGAGCCCAAATGAAAAGGAACTTGGTAAAGGAATGGTGGGACGCCATGGTGCTGCACCGGGAACAGGTTCTGCCCATTGACTTTGTGTCACCTACCAGGAACATCCAACCCTTCACCAAGACCACCGCTGAAGACCCTCCCCAAAGCCCGTCTGGACCGCCTCCAAAACCAAAGTCTAACCCAGGAGGAGCTGGAAAAGATGGCCGGTCCTCGCCAAGACCCCCAAGAAAACAACGCTGTCCTTCAATGTAGATCCATCGTCATTAACGTCGCCACCACCTGACCTAAAAGATTCAACAAAATCGCTCCATCCACCGCAAAGGCAAACCACCGAATGTCTGGCTTGCAGTTTGACTATATGGTAACAATGACACAAATAGAGATGGGCTGAACACCCCCGTTCGGGAATTCTGCCACAAACCCATTAAAGGCTATGGGGGCCGAACATGAGAAATCAAAAGTCCCCATTATGAAGGCTTATATGCAAGTAATTGGCCATGAAAAGGGTATGGGGGCTGGGTACTACCCTGGGGGACAAGTATCAA
Source organism: Pelophylax lessonae (assembly GCF_965119305.1). Classification (NCBI taxonomy): domain Eukaryota; kingdom Metazoa; phylum Chordata; class Amphibia; order Anura; family Ranidae; genus Pelophylax; species Pelophylax lessonae. The sequence goes on along the minus strand of NC_138771.1, from coordinate 63,787,524 downwards.
TGCAACATTTTTTCACAGGAGCAGTGATTTTAATAATGCTTAAAGTGCAACAATAAAAATGAAAAAGTGCCAGGGCGGGTGGGGTCCCCTTAGTCTGCCTGTAAAGTGGAGCATCTGTACCATGTATAGAACCTGCTGCAGCAAAACAGACATTTATCAACGAAAAAATTATATTTAAATCACACTTAAATTGATTTGCAAGTGCTGGCACCCAGCTATTTAAAAAAGAAAGAAGGAAACGGTGTGGGGTCCCCCCAGTACTTACCAGACCCTTATCCAAGCATGCATCCTCCTACAAGGGCCTCTTACACACAACCTTGGGCTGTGTTTGTGGGGGTCTGTGGGTAAGGGGCTTATCGAAATCTGGCAGCCCCCTTTTAACAAGGGGGCCCCCAGGTCCTATTCCCTCCCCCCTCCCATGGGAATGAGTAGGGTACCCCTACTCATTCACCAAAAAAGTGTCAAAATAAAAAACAGTAGACAGGTTTTTTTTTTTACAATTTCTTTTATTAAAAAGAAAACAACGCTGTCCTTCAATGTAGATCCATCGTCATTAACGACGCCACCACCTGACCTAAAAAATACAACAAAATCGCTCCATCCACCGCAAAGGCAAACCACCGAATGTCTGGCTTGCCGTTTGACAGTTCTTATATAGATAAGGGCGGGGCCACCTGGCGACATCACCTGGTGGCACCGCCCCCCTGTGATGTCATTGACCCAGCAAGTATTGGTGAGGTCACAAGGGGGGGCGGTGCCACCAGGTGACATCAGCTGACATCATCAAATATGACAGTTCTTCGGTTAGGACGGGGCCACCTGGTGACATCAACTGGTGGCACCGCCCCCCAGTTATGTCATCGACCCAGCATGCACTGGTTGGTGATGTCACAAGGGGGACGGTGCCACCAGGTGTTGCAGCCAGGTGGTCTCGCTCTTACCTAATATAAGAACTGTCAAACGGCAAGCCAGCCATTGGGCAGTTTGTCTTTGCGGTGGGCGGAGGCATTTTTTTTTCAGGTCCGGTGGTGGCGGCGTTGTGATTGACGATCGATCTACATTGGAGGACAGCGGTTTTTTTTTAGTTTTTAATAAAGGATTTGTCAATAACCTGTCTACTGTTTTAGTTAATTTTGACATTTTTTTTTGATGAATGGGTCGGGGTACAATGTACCCAATACTCATTCACATATGGTGGGCAAGACCCGATTCTGATGCCCGCAGACCCCCCACAACCACACCCCAAGATTTTGGGGAAGAGATCCTTGTCCCCTTCAACATGTCCCCTGCCCCAAAGCACCCCTGCCTGTTGAGGGCATGTGGTCTGGTATGGTTCAGGAGGGGGTGGGGGCCCACACTCATCATTTTCCCACCCCACCCCCACCCTTTACCTGACTCCCCTGCCTGCATGCTCTGATAAGGGACTGGTATGTATTGTGGGGGGGGGTTGGGGGGCCCCCACACCGTTTTTTTTTGACCGCTGATGGCTCATTGGTTGTTAAGGACGCTGTAGCCGGCTTCCCGGCCGCTCCTTTACAACCAGCTTATACTGCACCCTTATTGGGCAGAGCTTGCGTAGAATGCGCTGTGCAGCACAGGGAACACCCAGCAAACACCCTGCAAATTTGGGTGTTTGCCGAACGGGGTGAATAGCTAATAATAAGCTCAAACTCCTGCTGAGGCTGAACCGTTCGCCCAACACTAGACGCAAACTACTGCAGGATATGTCACCATTGTGGGAGGGGCAGAGACACAAACTACTGCAGGATATGTCACCATTGTGGGAGGGGCAGAGACACAAACTACTGCAGGAAATGTCACCATTGTGGGAGGGGCAGAGTCACAAACTACTGCAGGAAATGTCACCATTGTGGGAGGGGCAGAGACACAAACTACTGCAGGAAATGTCACCATTGTGGGAGGGGCAGAGACAAACTACTGCAGGAAATGTCACCATTGTGGGAGGGGCAGAGACACAAACTACTGCAGGAAATCTCACCATTGTGGGAGGGGCAGAGACACAAACTACTGCAGGAAATGTCACCATTGTGGGAGGGGCAGAGACACAAACTACTGCAGGGAATGTCACCATTGTGGGAGGGGCAGAGACACAAATTACTGCAGGAAATGTCACCATTGTGGGAGGGGCAGAGACACAAACTACTGCAGGAAATGTCACCATTGTGGAAGGGGCAGAGACACAAACTACTGCAGGAAATGTCACCATTGTGGGAGGGGCAGAGACACAAACTACTGCAGGAAATGTCACCATTGTGGGAGGGGCAGAGACACAAACTACTGCAGGAAATGTCACCATTGTGGGAGGGGCAGAGACACAAACTACTGCAGGAAATGTCACCATTGTGGGAGGGGCAGAGACACAAACTACTGCAGGAAATGTCACCATTGTGGGAGGGGCAGAGACACAAAACTGCAGGAATTTTCACCATTGTGGGAGGGGCAGAGACACAAATTACTGCAGGAAATGTCACCATTGTGGGAGGGGCAGAGACACAAACTACTGCAGGAAATGTCACCATTGTGGGAGGGGCAGAGACAAACTACTGCAGGAAATGTCACCATTGTGGGAGGGGCAGAGACACAAACTACTGCAGGAAATCTCACCATTGTGGGAGGGGCAGAGACACGAATTACTGGGGGAAAATCTCACCATTGTGGGAGGGGCTGAAAATGTTGACTTTTTAAAATATTTTTTCAATTTTAGGTGCCTTGTATTATTACCCCCCTTGTTTGGAGCTCCTGAACAGAAAGTTGCCTTTTGGTATTGCAGAGGTGGGGAGATGTTTTCATCCAATCTCAGACAACAAGGATCTGCACCTGCAGGTCAGCCATCTTGTAATGTACCCAGTAATGGGGGGGGTCCAAATTAGTGTGCAGAATACAATGTATTTCTCATTTGTCTTTTACCCACAATGCAGTTTGTTAGTAACTCTCAGGTGTGTGCGCTCTGATTAATACCGGGGAAGGAGATTGGTGGTCACATGGGTTCACAGGCCACCGATTTAATCAACTGGTGCAAAATCCTAAAAACAAGAGATAGAATCCTACTGACAGCGATAAAGCGATAAAGTTCAGGAGTAGAATTGATTTTTATGAGGTTATTAAGTTCCTGTAAGTTGATAAATTTTACTTTCATGTTCTAGGGTGGGGGAGAGGACGACGGCCTCTCTGGTCTGGTTCAGCTCAGCCAAGACTTGCGCTCAGTGGCGGGACTACTGGCTGCGGCAACGGCTGCTGTGGTGGAGGAAGGTGAGCGCCCTGTGATTGCTGAGACATCTATGGGGGTTATTTATAAGAGATGAGATACACTATATTGTCAAAAGTATTGGGACGCCTGCCTTTACACACATGAACTTTAATGGCATCCCAGTCTTTGTCAGTAGGGTTCAATATTGAGTTGGCCCCCCCTTTGCAGCTACTTGAACTACAAGTCCCATGAGGCATTGCAAGGCTGACAGTTACAAGCATGACTCCTAAAGGCAGAGGCATGATGAGACTTGTAGTTCGCAACAGCTGGAGGGCCCCAGGTTGAGCATGCATTCTGTATAGTGTAACCTTCACAAGTAGGCTGTAATAGCAATTCATTAAACAGAGTTGGAACATTGCTGATACCTGTGTAGCTTACATCATAGAGAACTACACTATGTCAAAAGTATTGGGACGCCTGCCTTTACACACACATGAACTTTAATGGCATCCCAGTCTTAGTCCGTAGGGTTCAATATTTAGTTGGCCCACCCTTTGCAGCTATAACAGCTTCAAATCTTCTGGGAAGGCCGTCCACAAGGTTTAGGAGTGTGTCTGTGGGAATGTTTCACCATTCTTCCAGAAAAAGTGTTCCTTTAAATTTTTGAGCAGTGTATGTGTGTGTGTCTATTAGAGATAAGGGCCATACACACTATCAGATTATCTGAAGACTTTTTCCTTCAGATTTACCTTTTCTATGTAGTGCAAGGGCCTGCCGGATTGCATACAAATTGAAAGTGTTTAGGTTTGACCTCATATTATATGGTTTTGGTAAGTCTACAGACAAAAGTCTTCAGATAATCTGATAGTGTGTAAGGCCCAATAGACCGATATGTTTTTTTCAGGGCCGATACCGATATTTTGGTCACAATGTTTCGGTATCGGCCGATATGGGCCGATATTTTGTACATTTTAAAGTTTTGAAAAATAAAGACAATTTTTGACACAAATCTGGTACTGAACATGTTCATTTTTGTTTAATGCCTACTGGCGGGCTTGCTGGCACCCTGTGGTGGGTGGGTGGCTGGCTGGCACAGGGGTTGTGGGTGGCTGGCTGGTACAGGGCCTGTGGTTGGCTGGCTGGCACACTGTCTGTGGGTGGCTGGCTGTCTGGAATCCTGTGGTGGGTGGGTGGCTGACTGGCTGGTACAGTGCTTGTGGGTGTCAGGTAAAGGGCCTGTGGGTGGCTGGCTCACTGGTACAGGGCCTGTGGATGTGGGTGGGTGGCTGGCTGGTACAGGGCCTGTGGATGTGGGTGGGTGGCTGGCTGGTACAGGGCCTGTGGATGTGGGTGGCTGGCTGGTACAGGGCCTGTGGATGTGGGTGGCTGGCTGGCTGGCACCGGGCTGCTGTGGGTGGGTGTATGGCTGTGATACAGTCTCCGTGAGACTAGGCCGACTCCAGAGGAGGCTGTCCAAGGCGAGGGAGGCGGCCTAAGAAGGCAGAATGAAGTCACAAAAATATCGGCCAGTTCCAAGGCCAATACTAATATATATCAGGGAAAGTGCATATCGGCCACGCCGGTAATTGGTCTATCCCTAGTGTGTGTGTGTGTGTGTATATATATATATATATATATATATATATATATAGTGCTCAAATAAATTAAAGGAGCACTTTTGAATCAGAGTATAGCATCAAGTCAGTTTAACTCCTGGGATATTGATCTGGTCAGTTAAGTAGCAGAGGGCGTTGTTAATCAGTTTCAGCTGCTTTGGTGTTAATGAAATTACCAACAGGTGCACTGGATGGGCAAAAGGAGACAACCTTCAAAACAAAAATGGTTTTACAGGTGGAGGCCACTGACATTTTTTTCCCTACCCATTTTTTTTCTGACTGTTTTTCACGAGTTTTTCATTTGGCTGGGGTCAGTGTCACTACTGGTAGCATGAGGCCATACCTGGACCCTATAGAGGTTGTACACGCAGTCCAACTCCTCCACGATGGCACATTAATCCGTACCATTACCAAGAGCATGGAGGAGATTCCAGGAGACAGGCAGTTACTCTAGGACAGTGTTTCTCAACTCCGGTCCTCAGTGCACACTAACAGGCCAGATTTTAAGTATTACCTTGGAGAGATGCAGACTAGAATTCTGAAATCACTGAGCAGCAAATTATATCACCTGTGATGTATTTCAGTTATCTTGCAAACCTGGCCTGTTAGTGTGCCTTGAGGACCGGAGTTGAGAAACACTGCTCTAGAAGAGCTGGACAGGGCCATAGAAGGTCCTTAACCCATCAGCGGGACCGGTATCTGCTCCTTTGTGCAAGGAGGAACAGGATGAGCACTGCCAGAGCCCTACAAAATGACCTCCAGCAGGCCACTGGTGTGAATGTCTCTGACCAAACAATCAGAAACAGACTTCATGAGGGTGGCCTGAGGGCCCGACTTCCTCTAGTGGGCTCTGTGCTCACTGCCCTGCCTCAGTGAACACCAGAATTGGCAGCTCCACCACTGGCACCCTGTGCTTTTCACAGATGAGAGCAGGTTCACCCTGAGCACATGTGACAGACGTGAAAGGAAGGGAGAGATGTGGGCGCTCTGGTGAGGAAGGCTGTCTGGTCCTTTGTTGCGGTAGAGCGGTTGCACTGAGGGCAGCACTTGTGTGAGAAGCAGCTCTATAGGATCATATAAGGAAAGAAAGACGCCTCTAAGTGCAGAATTCTAAGGATTTATTATTTGATGCAAGGGATTAAAAACATTTACAAGATGGCAGAGATAACAGGCATGTATTAATTGTCCTCTTTTGGTTTGCTGTGTCCTCTGTCTGCCGGGTGAGGGAGGATGAGAGAGCCGTCCTGCAGCTGTCCGGATTCCCTGGTGACGTGGAGGAACGAGGAAGCGGAGAGGCAGATGGTGGCCCGGGTTCCAGAACCAAGCTGCAACGCTCGTGGCCTGTATGGCGTCAGGGGAAAGCGTTTAAAATCATTTAGGTTCATTCTTCTTCCTCATGAATGTACACATAGCACCCCATACTGACAGAAAAACACAGAATTGTTGACATTGTTGCAGATTTATTAACAAAGAAAAACTGAAATATCACATGGTCCTAAGTATTCAGACCCTTTGCTCAGTATTTAGTAGAAGCCCCCTTTTGATCTAATACAGCCAGGAGTCTTTTTGGGAAAGATGCAACAAGTCTTTCACACCTGGATTTGGGGATCCTCTGCCATTCCTCCTTGCAGATCCTCTCCAGTTCTGTCAGGTTGGATGGTAAACGTTGGTGGACAGCCATTTTTAGGTCTCTCCAGAGATGCTCAATTGGGTTTAAGTCAGGGCTCTGGCTGGGCCATTCAAGAACAGTCACGGAGTTGTTGTGAAGCCACTCCTTCGTTATTTTAGCTGTTTGCTTAGGGTCATTGTCTTGTTGGAAGGTAAACCTTCGGCCCAGTCTGAGGTCCAGAGCACTCTGGAGAAGGTTTTTGTCCAGGATATCCCTGTACTTGGCCGCATTCATCTTTCCCTCGATTGCAACCAGTCGTCCTGTCCCTGCAGCTGAAAAACACCCCCACAGCATGATGCTGCCACCACCATGCTTCACTGTTGGGACTGTATTGGACAGGTGATGAGCAGTGCCTGGTTTTCTCCACACATACCGCTTAGAATTAAGGCCAAAAAGTTCTATTTTGGTCTCATCAGACCAGAGAATCTTATTTCTCACCATCTTGGAGTCCTTCAGGTGTTTTTTAGCAAACTCCATGCGGGCTTTCATGTGTCTTACACTGAGGAGAGGCTTCCGTCGGGCCACTCTGCCATAAAGCCCCGACTGGTGGAGGGCTGCAGTGATGGTTGACTTTCTACAACTTTCTCCCATCGCCTGACTGCATCTCCGGAGCTCAGCCACAGTGATCTTTGGGTTCTTCTTTACCTCTCTCACCAAGGCTCTTATCCCCCGATAGCTCAGTTTGGCCGGACGGCCAGCTCTAGGAAGGGTTCTGGTCATCCCAAACGTCTTCCATTTGAGGATTATGGAGGCCACTGTGCTCTTAGGAACCTTAAGTGCAGCAGAAATCTTTTTGTAACCTTGGCCAGATCTGTGCCTTGCCACAATTCTGTCTCTGAGCTCTTCAGGCAGTTCCTTTGACCTCATGATTCTCATTTGCTCTGACATGCATTGTGATCTGGAAGGTCTTATATAGACAGGTGTGTGGCTTTCCTAATCAAGTCCAATCAGTATAATCAAACACAGCTGGACTCAAATGAAGGTGTAGAACCATCTCAAGGATGATCAGAAGAAATGGAAAGCACCTGAGTTAAATATATGAGTGTCACAGCAAAGGGTCTGAATACTTAGGACCATGTGATATTTCAGTTTTTCTTTTTTAATAAATCTGCAACAATTTCAACAATTCTGTGTTTTTCTGTCAGTATGGGGTGCTATGTGTACATTCATGAGGAAGAAGAATGAACTTAAATGATTTTAGCAAATGGCTGCAATATAACAAAGAGTGAAAAATTTAAGGGGGTCTGAATACTTTCCGTACCCACTGTAGGTACTTAGTGTGACTCACAGGTAAAAAAGCACCTGGTTGTCCAGGACTATTTGAAACGCTACAAAAAAAGAACTGCTAGTGCTAGCAGAGATCAGGCCTGACTCTGCTAATGCTGCGATTTTGTGTGTTTTTGGAAGTGACAGTAATCTATTGATTACTGCTCTTGCCTGGGTGGAGTGGGCTGGGTGGAGGGGCTAAGCGCAGATGCTGGCAGGTGTCGTGGCCGATCCTGCTAATGCTGCATTTTGGGAACCCTAAAACTATTGGGGATGCTAGTATAGTTCTAATCAGATAAAAGATATTGATCCGTTCATATACTATACTAGTAATGGAGGTGTTTAGTGTGTGTGTATGTGTGTTACTGGTAATCAAAGGGTTAAATTATATTTCTAACTATGCGGCGGGGATCTGTGCTGTCCTAGACTGACGCTAACTAGTGTTAATGCTAACTAATGTCACCTGTGACACTAATAATAGTGATCAGAAAAAAAACTGTACACTATAAAAGTGACACTGTGACAGGGCAATGAAGGGGTTAACTGGGGGTGATCAGGGGGTTAAATCTTTATTGGGGGGGTGGTGGGTTCCCTAAACCTATTTGGGACAGAAACTAACTGTTGCTAACGCTAAATGAAGTCACAAGGCACACTATTACAGAAATCAGCAAAACCACTATATACTGTATATAGTGTTCAATGTGACAGGGGGTGTAGGGGTTAACTGGGGTGTGATCGGGGCGTTAAATGTGCCTAGCTAGGTGTGTGTATATGTGCTGTTGGTGTACTCAGTTTAATCCTCTCTTCTCTCACGTTGGAATCCAAAAAAGACTCCAGGAGGGAAGGGAGGACCTTTTCCTGTGCCTGTGTTTACATTACACAGGTCAGTTTGTCATTGGTCAGAACCGATCACCAGGTCCAGGCCAAAAATCATCATTGGCCTGGACCTGATGACTTATCAGTTCTATACCGAATCAGACCATCGCGGGGACTGAGGGCATGCGGGAGGAAGCCCCATAGGCCCCGTAGACCCTCGCTTTTCCTGCCCGAGCCACCCTGCCGCAGTAAAAAGGCGGCGGGTGGTCAGGAACTGGTTAAAGTAAGGTGCGCATGGGCAGCCAATCAGCAAAATAAGAAAAAATCTACAATGTTTCAGCAATTTGTATTGGATTTATGTTGGATACATTTGCAAATATATCTGAAGCTGCACTGCCACGTCAAGGCCCCTCTGCAAAGTGCAGTCCCTAACTCTACTCTACTGTCATTTCCAAATTGTGATATATAAAGTAAAAAAAACATTCAGAGTCTAAACTAGTTCAATAATTTCATTCAAAACAGAGGTTTTGGTTACATATATTTGCAATCATATGTGAAACTACCTTCCATTACAGGCTGTTCAAAACCTGTCTGAGAAAAATACCAGCCTCCAACCTCCCCTTATAGCTGGTCCAACACACACCTGGAAAAATACCGTCCTCCAACCTCCCCTCATAGCCAGTCCAACAAACGCCTAAAAAAAAACACCGACCTCCAACCTCCCCTCATAGCCGGTCCAACACACGCCTGAAAAATACCGGCCTCCAACCTCTCCTCATAGCCGGTCCAACACATCCCTGAAAATATACTAGCCTCCAACCTTCCCTTATAGCCGGTCAAACACACCTGAAAATATAACGGCCTCCAACCTCCCCTCATAGCCGGTCCAACACACACCTGGGGAAAAAAAGTACTGGCCTCCAACCTCCCCTATAGCCAGTCCAACACACGCCTAAAAAAATACCGGCCTCCAACCTCCCCTCATAGCCGGTCCAACACACACCTGTAAAAAAGAAGTACCGGCCTCCAATCTCCCTTTATAGCCAGTCCAACACACACATAAAAAGAAAAAGTACCGGCCTCCAACCTCCCCTCCCCTCATAGCTGGTCCAACACATGACTGAAAAATACCGGCCTTTTTGGACATTTTTCTGTTTTTGCAGCATGCTGCTCTTTCACATTATAAAAATGCTGTTCTGGACTTGTCTTCTCGGCAGTAACCTCCTGCACCTCCTGTTGAATATCTTCTGTCAGCCATTGTTTTGCCTTAGCCAATACATCAGAAGAGAAAGCATGGTTTTTGTATCAAGGATTCAAAAGACTTGCAAGCACAACATTTTTAATCTCTTCATGCTTCTCAAAACATGTATCAACCAAAGCTCTTTGGCTTGACAGACCATCATGTAAAAGTTGGAGGGTGTTGTGTGCCATGACACTGAAGTCTGACATATCAGCAAGCCTCATTCCTTTCTGCATGTTTGCTCCATTGTCTTGAAGAAACACAAGCATCACTTAGTCTTTGTTGATTCCCCAGTCTTCAAGCATGCCTAGAAACATTTCTCTACTGTACTCAGTGTGGGATCCGTGCATCACTTTTGTATCCAACACCAATTGGCTTTATGTCCATCCACTGTCAATGAAGTGGCATCAAAGAATCGTTAATGACTCGCCTGACTTTTTGTCCTGACCAGCAGTCAGTCGTGAATGAGAGTGAGTTGCCAGCATTCTCTGGTTGCAGCATAGCCTTTTACTTTCTCGACTACCTTTTGGTGAATCTTTCGCAGCATTTTGTTCGATAATACTTCTCACTCTTCAGTGTGTAGCCTGGCTCAAGTATGGACATCAGCCACTTAAATCCTGAGTCAGACACCATTGTAAATGGCTGGTTATCAGTAACAATTATCTCTGTGATTACTCTGTCCAGCAGTTGGGATCGTCCATCTAAATCTAGACAGTGACACCTGTTTTTTTTCATAAACATATCTGTTATTGACGCCTGGCAGTGTGGGTGGCTTGCTGGCACCCTGTTGTGGGGTGGCTGGCTGCTGTCACCCTGTTGTGGGTCAGTGGCTGATGCCTGGCAGTTTGGGTGGCTTGCTGGTAGCCTGTTGTGGGTCGGTGGCTGATGCCTAGCAGTGGGGGTGGCTTGCTGGCAACCTGTTGTCAGTCGGTGGCTGACGCCTAGCAGTGTGGGTGGTTTGTTGGCACACTGTTGTGGGTCGGTGGCTTACACCTGGCAGTGTGGGTGGCTTGCTGGCACCCTGTTTTGGGGTGGCTGGCTGCTGTCACACTGTTGTGGGTCGGTGGCTGATGCCTGGCAGTGTGGGTGACTTGCTGGCACCCAGTTGTGGCTGGCTGGCTTGCTGGAACACTTTGGTGGGTGGCTTGCCTGGTGTCACCCTGTTATGGGTGGCTGGCTGCTGTCACACTGTTGTGGGTGGGTGGCTGATGCCTGGCAGTGTGGGTGACTTGCTGGCACCCTGTTGTGGCTGGCTGGCTTGCTGGAACACTTTGGTGGGTGGCTTGCCTGGTGTCACCCTGTTGTGGGTTGTTGGCTTGCTGGAACTCTGTCGTGGGTGGCTGGCTTGCTGCAACACTGTGGTGGGTGGGTGGCTGGCTGGCTTGCTGGAACAATGTGGTGGGTGACTGGCTTGGTGTCACCCTTTTGTGGGTTTCTGACTTGCTGGAACACTGTGGTGGGTGGCTGGCTTGGTGTCACCCTGTTGTGGATGGCTGGCTTGCTTGAACACTGTTGTGGGTGGTTGGCTTGTTGTCACCCTGTTGTGGGTGGCTTGCTTGCTGGAGCACTGTGGTGGGTGGCTGGCTTGGGGTCACCCTGTTGTGGGTGGCTTGCTTATTGGAACACTGTGGTGGGTGGCTGGCTTGGTGTCACCCTGTTGTGGGTGGCTTGCTTGCTGGAACACTGTGGTGGTTGGCTGGCTTGGGGTCACCCTGTTGTGGGTGGCTTGCTTGCTGGAACGCTGTGGTGGGTGGCTGGCTTGGTGTCACCCTGTTGTGGGTGGCTTGCTTGCTGGAACACTGGTGGGTGGGTGGGTGGGTGGCTGGCTTAGAGTCACCCTGTTGCGGGTGGCTGGCTTGCTTTAACACTGTGGTGGGTGGCTGGCTGGCTTGCTGGAACACTGTGGTGGTTGGCTGGCTTGGTGTCACCCTGTTATGGGTGGCTGGCTTGCTGGACCACTGTGGTGGGTGGCTGGCTGGCTTGCTGGAACACTGTGGTGGGTGGCTGGCTGGCTTTCTGGAACACTGTGGTGGGTTGCTGGCTTGCTGGAACACTGTGGTGGGTGGCTTGCTTACTGGAACATTGTGGTGGGTGGCTGGCTTGGTGTCACCCTGTTGTGGGTGGCTTGCTTGCTAGAACACTGTGATGGGTGGCTGGCTTGGTGTCACCCTGATGTGGGTGGCTGGCTTGCTGGAACACTGTGGTGGGTGGCTGGCTTGGTGTCACCCTGTTGTGGGTGGCTTGCTTGCTGGAACACTGTGGTGGGTGGCTGGCCTGGTGTCACCCTGTTGTGGGTGGCTTGCTTGCTGGAACACTGTGGTAGGTGGCTGGCTTGCTGGAACACTGTGGTGGGTGGCTGGCTTGGTGTCACCCTGTTGTGGATGGCTGGCTTGCTGGAACACTGTGGTGGGTGGCTGGCTTGTCACCCTGTTGTGGGTGGTTTGCTTGCTGGAACACTGTGGTGGGTGGCTGGCTTGGTGTCACCCTGTTGTGGGTGGCTGGCTTGCTGGAACACTGTGGTGGGTGGCTGGCTTGTTCTCACCCTGTTGTCGGTGGCTTGCTTGCTGGAACACTGTGGTAGGTGGCTGGCTTGGTGTCACCCTGTTGGGGGTGGCTGGCTTGCTTGCTGGAACACTGTGGTGGGTGACTGGCTTGGTATCACCCTGTTGGGGGTGGGTGGCTTGCTTGCTGGAACACTGTGGTGGGTGGCTGATTTGTTGTCACCCTGTTGTGGGTGGCTTGCTTGCTGGGACACTGTGGTGGGTGGGTGGCTGGCTTGGTGTCATCCTGTTGTGGGTGGCTTGCTGGAACACTGTTGTGGGTGGCTGGCTTGGTGTCGCCCTGTTGTGGTTGGCTGGCTTGCTGGAGCACTGTGGTGGGTGTAGAGATATGCCGGTTTTCGGTAATGCGATATTTTGCGGTATCGCATACACACGGTATTGTTATTGTGGTTATTTTTAAAATAAAATAAAATTTCTGCTCTCCAAGTCTGCCTTTAGAATTGATTCTTTTCAGTGAACTGGATGACTCCTTCACTCATTCAATAGAGACAGGTCTGGTAATATGATCCTAGAGTGAGAAAGCTTAGCTCCTCCCTGTAACCAATCAGATGGCTCCCAGCACACTGACATGCTGGAAACAACCTATCACAGTTACTTTGCTCTATACTGCAGCCGCATGCTTTCTCCTGGGCTCAGGCAGACAGACACAGAGCCACTTTCCTACTACAAGCAAATCTCTGAAAGTACCTATCTATTACCATATACTGTCACTGTGTAGATAGATAGATAGATAGATAGATAGATAGATAGATAGATAGATAGATAGATAGATAGATAGATAGATAGATAGATAGATAGATAGATAGATAGATAGATAGATAGATAGTCCCTGAAATCACTTTTTACGGCGTTCCACCTTTCTCTAACTTTGTCGTTAGTACCAATATGTACCATGACAGCTGGGTCCTCCCCAGCGCCATCCAACAATCTGTCCATGCAGTCTACAATGTCCCGAACTCGAGAGCCCGGTAAACAACATACTGTTCGGCGAGAACGATCTTTGTGACAGATTGCCCTCTCTGTTCCTCTAATAATAGAATCCCCTACCACAAGTATCTGCCTATTCTTTCCTGTATCCTTGCCCCCATCTTCACTGGAGGAGTTGTTCCCAAGGTTCCTCTGGTATTTTGGTGGAGCCTCAACTTGAATTTCTTCCAGCTTTTTGGTCATCTTCTCTCCCAATAGAGCAGCACCCTGCTTATTTAAGTGCAGCCCATCTCTGGTATAGAGCCAGTAACGGTATGAAAAGTCAGCCCAGTTTTCCAGAAACCCAAATCCTTCCTCCCTGCACCAGTTCCTCAGCCACTTGTTAAGTGCACCAAGCTCTTGCTGTCTCTCTGGTGTGGCTCCAGGTATGGGCAGAATTTCTGAAAATACTGCCTTGGAGGTCCTTTTCTTCAGTATAGTCCCTAAGTCTCTGAAATCATTTTGTAGGGCGGTTCATCTTCCTCTAACTTTGTCGTTAGTACCAATATGTACCATGACAGCTGGGTCCTCCCCAGCCCCATCCAACAATCTGTCCATGCAATCCACAATGTCCTGAACATGAGCGCCTGTTAAAAATCATACTGTTCGGCGAAAACGATCTTTGTGACACGGTGATAACGATCTTTGTGACGGTTTGCCCTCTCTATCCTTCTAATGATTTCGTCCCGTATCTGCCGATCCTTTCTTGTAACCGTGGCTCCGATTTCACTGAAGACGATGTTCCCCTGGCATTTTGGTGGAGTCTCAACATGAACATCACATTCTGGTGGAGTCGCAATGTGAATGTCGCATGCAGGTGAAGTCGCAATGTGAACATCACATTGTGGTAGAGTTTCGATGGGAATGTCACATTCTGCCGGAGTCTCATTGGGAATGTCGCATTCTGCCGGAGTCTCATTGGGAATGTCACATTTTGCTGGAGTCTCATTGGGAATGTTGCATTCAGCTGGAGTCTCATTGGGAATATCGCATTCTGCTAGGGTCTCAACGGGATCCTCACATACTGTCGAAGACCTAGTGGGAACGTCACAATCTGCTGGAGTTTTAGCGGAAACGTCACAATCTGCTGTATTCTTAGCCGGAACGTCACATTCTGCCAGTGTCTCGGCGGGAATGTTACATTGTGGAGAATTCTCAACGTGAACAACACATTTTGGTGAATTCAACATTTTTTCCAACTTTTTGGCCATTTTCTTTCCTAACAGAGTTGCACCCTGCTCATTTAAGTGAAATCCGTCCCTGCTGTAGAGCAGGTAATTAATTGAAAAGTCAGTCCAGTTCTCCATGAAGCCAAAACCCTCCTTCTTGCACCAGTTCTTCAGCCACCTGTTAAGCCCCATAACCTCCTGCTGTCTCCTTGTTGTGGCTCGAGGTACAGGCAGTATTTCTGAAAATACTACCTTGGAGGTCCTTTTCTTCAATATAGCCCCTAAGGCCCTGAAATCATTTTGTAGAATGCTCCATCTTCTTCTGATGTTGTCGTTGGTGCCAATATGTACCATGACAGCTGGGTCCTCCCCAGCCTCATCCAACAATTTGTCCATCTGTTCTGCAATGTCCCGAACCCGTGCATTCGGGAAAAAACATACTGTTCGTTGATCACAGTCTTTCTGACAGATTGCTCTCTCTGTCCCTTTAATAACTGAATCCCCTACCACCAGTATCTGCCTCTCTATTTTTGTAAGCTTGCTCCCATCTTCACTGGAGGAGGTGATCCCATGGCTCCCCTGGTATTTTGGTGCATTCTCAACATGAACGTCACATTGTGCTGTAGTCTCAACATGAACATCACATTGTGCTACAGTCTTAACATGAACATCACATTCTGGTGGTGTTTCAAAGGGAATGTCACATTCTGGTAAAATCTCAATGTGAATGTGACATTCTGGTGGATTCTTTTCGTGAACCTCATATTCAGGAGAAGTCTCAGTGTGAACCTCACATTCTGGAGGTGTCTCAGTGTAAATGTCACATTGTTTTGGAGTTTCAATGTGAACATCACATTCTTCCGGAGTGTCAGCGAGAACATCACATTCTTCCGAAGTATATGAGGGAACATCACATTCTGTTGGAGTCTCAGCGGGAGCATCACATTCTGGAGGAGACTCATTGTGATGATGAAATTCGGGAGACGTCTCATTGTGAACATCACATTCTGGAGGAGTACCATTGTGAACTTCACATTCTGGAGCACTCTCAATGTCAACGTCATATTGTGATGAAGTTTCAACATAAACGTCTCTTTCTACTGTAGTCTCAACGTGAACGTAACATTCTGGTGATGTCACAACAGGAATGTCACATTCAGCCTGAGTCTCAGTAGGACTATCACATTCTTCCTGAGTCTCAGCAGGAACATCACATTCTGGAGGAGACTCATTGTGATGATGAATTTCTGGAGAGGTCTTAATGTGAAAGTCACATTCTTGATTAGTCTCATTGTGAACATCACATTCTGGAGGAGTACCATTGTGAATGTCACATTCTAGAGCAGTCTCAATGTGAACTTCATATTGTGATGAAGTTTCAACATGAACGTCTCTTTCTTCTGCAGTCTCATGGGGAACGTCACATTCTGGTGATGTCACAACAGGAATGTCACATTCTGCCTGAGTCTCAGTGGGAATGCCACATTCTGCTGAAGTCTCAACAGGAACGTCACATTCTTCTGGAGTCTTAATGTGTACATCACATTTTGGTTGGCCCTCAATGTGGATGTCACGTTGTTGCTCACTGGGGAAGGCCTGCTGCGTGGGATCCGTCTGCAATAAAATTCTGCCTTCATCTGCAATAGAAAAGAAGAATTAGATTTAGCACCTTCATCTACATTTCATATATATTTTCTTCATAAAACATCAGATTATACAGAGAAAAATTCAGTGCAAGGAACCTATAAATAAACACAACATGACAGGGACACAGGGATCACTACTGTTGGCCTTTATATAAAAATTCTGGTTGCCTGGCAGTTATGCCAATCCACTAAATTTCAATGACTCAGGAAGCTGGTAACAAGTATTTTTAGTGGTGTGATGATGCGCTTTCATGTTTAAATGAGTGGGTGCGTCACAAAAGAAGTTGCAACAGGAGGTATTGGTGTCACTTGCTTGGCTTTGCATTGTGGTAGGGGCTTGTGAATCATCAGACCAGCTAAGCAGATGCTTTAACTGTCAGTTTTGCCCAGAAAGCTTGTCATTTCTCAGCCCTGAGATCAGACAGGAGAGGGGTTACTCGCTATGGGGGTCATACACCAGCCTGGCACCAGCTGATAGGTTTGCATTGGCCGGGAGAGAAAACAAGTGACTAATGTATTCGGAATAGTAATGTATGGTTTCCTATATTCTTATCATTGTTTTATAGATATTCATGCTGTTCCTTCAATTGCTATATATTAGTTATGCTTAACCCCCCTTTGACAGAATCTTTACCCCAGTAGGGGGAGGACAGGAGGGACCAGCCAATCACAGGACTGATTCTGTCATATGAGGGGCGTTTTATGAAATCGGTGGGCCTGTGTGCAAAATCATAAGTTGGGCTCGGCTGCTTAATTAAAAATAAAAAAAGTGTTTTTTTTTCTTTTTTTCTGTTAAAAAAATAAAAAAAGTGGTGTACTTAGTGTGGCACAGTGAAGAGTAAGCATGGCGTTCATTGTGCCAGGGGTGGTGCTAGGATTGTAAGAGACCTGGGGTACCTTTGGGCACACCAAGTAGAAGAATAATGCGGTTCACGTAGCAGGCCGTGGTGAACAGTGGGTGTGGCCAAATTATGTTAACCATTTTACCACCGGAGGATTTTGCTGTCTTACGTCTGATCGACTTTTTGCGATTCGGCGCTGTGCGAATTTAACTGACAATTGCGCGGTCGTGCGACGCCGTACCCGAACTAAATGTACGTCCTTTTTTTCTTACAAACAGAGCTTTCTTTTGGTGGTATATGATCACCTGTGCGATTTTTACTTTTTGCACTCTAAACAAAAAAAGAGCATAAATTTTGAAAAAATAACAATATTTTTCAAATTTTTTTATATGAAATTCCCACCCAAAAAAAATGTAAAAATCAAATTTTTAAAAAATTTTTGGTCAATTTGTTTTCTGCTACCTATGTTTGGTAAAAAAAAATCACAATAAGCGTATTTTGATTGGTTTGCGCAAAAGTTATTGTGTTTACTAACTAAGGGAAAGATTTCTGTCATTTTTGGTGTTTTTTTTTTTAACGAGTAATGGCGGCGATCTGTGATTTTTTTTTTTTTTGCGGGACTGCGACATTGCGGCAGACAGATCGGACCCTTGACTGACATTTTTGACACTTTTGGGGGTACCAGTGACATTACTGCAGTAATCAGTGCTATATATATGCACTGTTACTGTAAAAATGACACTGGCAGGGAAGGGGTTAACTGTATTGGAGAGGGAGGGGTTAGGTGTGTCCTAGGGGCGTGTTTCTAACTGTGATGGGACATGGCTACTAGTGTAAAAACAGAGATCAACGGATTACCCTCAGCTTCTTTAGCAAGGCAGTGGTCGTCTTGGAGGTGTGTTTGGGGTCGTTATGTTGGAATATTGCCCTGTGGCCCAGTCTCTGAAGGGAGGGGATCATACTCTGCTTCAGTATGTCACAGTACATGTTGGCATTCATGGTTCCCTCAATGAACTGTAGCTCCCCAGTGTCGGCAGCACTCATGCAGCCCCAGACCATGACACTCCCACCATCACCACCATGCTTGACTGTAGGCAAGACACACTTGTCTTTGTACTCCTCACCTTGTTGCCGCCGGCGCCACACACTCTTGACACTATCTGAACCAAATAAGTTTATCTTGGTCTCATCTCATCAGGCCACAGGACATGGTTCCAGTAATCCATGTCCTTAGTCTGATTGTCCTCAGCAAACTGTTTGCGGGCTTTCTTCTGCATCATCTTTAGAAGAGGCTTCCTTCTGGAACGACAGCCACGCAGACCAATTTGATGCAGTGTGTGGTGTATGGTCTGAGCACTGACAGCCTGACCCCTCACCTCTTCAACTTTTGTAGGAATGCTGGCCGCACGTATACATCTATTTCCCAAAGACAACCTCTGGATATGACACTGAGCATGTGCATTCAACTTTTTTGGTCGACCAAAGCGAGGCCTGTTCTGAGTGGAACCTGCTAAGCTACTATATGGTCTTGGCCACTGTGCTGCAGCTCAGTTTCAGGGTCTTGGCCAATCTTCTTATAGCCTAGGCCAGCCGTCAGTAAATGGTAGCCCGCGGTCAAAGAACGGACTGCACGATGCTTCCACCTGGACTGTCAGGCCGCCACTATAAGCAGTCCTTGGTTTGCTGGGACCTCACGTGTCCAAGCAACCAGTGACGTCCCGTGTATGCGCCCCACCCCACTCCTTCTTTCTACCGCTCCCGACTCACTCCCAGTCAGGCCGTGAGTTGGGGCTAGATGTCAAGTGCACGCCTGCCCCCCTGCTGTTTGCGGCTCCTGGCTCTCGCATTTTCTGCCCCCAAAGGTATGTGAGTCACATTTTTAAGGGGGTTGCTTATTTTATCAAGTGCAGACTGATGGGCATATTTTATGATAAGGGACATGCTGATGGGCACATTTTATGTTAAGAGCAACGCTGATGGACACGTTTTGTTTTGCCCAACAGAGTGCCCCCTAACATAAAATGTGCCCATCAGCGTCGCCCCTATTTTATGTTAAGGGTCACGCTGATGGGCAAATTTTATGCTAACGGTTACACTGATGGGCATAATTAATGCTAAGGGTCATGGTGATGGGCACATTTTATGTTAAGGGTCATGCTGATGGACACGTTTTGTTTTCCCCATCTTTCTGAGTCCTAGCACAGACTTGAGATTCGGATCTTGGCCCAAAGAAAATTTTAGAGGCCGGACCTCCTTGAATGTTAATTCATTACCCCTGGCCTAGGCCATCTTTATGTAGAGAAACAATTCTTTTTTTCAGATCCTCAGAGAGTTCTTTGCCATGAGGTGCCATGTTAAACTTCCAGTGACCAGTATGAGTGAGTGAGAGCGATAACACCAAATTTAACACACCTGCTCCCCATTCACACCTGAGACCGTGTTACACTAACGAGTCACATGACACCGGGGAGGGAAAATGGCTAATTGGGCCCAATTTGGACATTTTCACTTAGGGGTGTACTGACTTTTGTTGCCAGTGGTTTAGACATTTATGTGTGTTGAGTTATTTTGAGGGGACAGCAAATTTACACTGTTATACAAGCTGTACACTCACTACTTTACATTGTAGCAAAGTGTCATTTCTTCAGTGTTGTCACATGAAAAGATAGAATAAAATATTTACACAAATGTGAGGGGTGTACTTACTTTTGTGAGATACTGTATAAACCTCAGCACAATTATTTAAAAAATAAAAATAAAACTCTTTCATTGTGTCTGATTTTGTGTACATTGAAAATAAATGGAGAGCTAACACTTCATCTGAGCCGACCATAAAGGATTATTTCACCTTTTAGCTAAGAATAATAAATGGCAATTTTTTAGCAGGTAAGAAATCGTACATTTACTTTTTTGTTTTAGGATCCTGTAAAGCATTGCACTGAGATAAGCAGATCCCGGGTACCATGCCGCTCTCCTTCACACTGGCAGTTAAAAAAGAAAGAAAAAATCGGTTCGCAGCAAACAGGTGAGGAGAGAGAGTTGGGGGGAGGGGAGACTTAGCCCCCTGTATACAGCTCCAAGATTTACAGTTTGTTTCTCTTGATCCCTATAATCCTATCTATCGATCCCTATATCCCTCACAATCCCTATACATGTGTACATATGGGGGGAGGGGTGACCTGTCATCAATGGGGTGGAAGGATCCAATGAAAGGGTGTCGGTTATTTTGTATCTATTAATATCCACAACACTTACCAATCCCAGTGTCGGTATTTCGGGGAGGTCCATTGGCTTTACGGCCGAGACCAATACATCTGAGAACGGCTCTGGCGCAGCCTCGCACAAAAGCCAGAGCCCTCTTCATTTTGGGGGGCTTCTTGGTTGGGGTATCTGCAGGATGGTCACTGATACCTTCTTCCATAGCTGCTCTTCCTATGGGGGGTTTCTCTTTGGTGTTTTTCAGAGAAAAAAGCTGTTTACATTTAAATTGGTTCATTATTAAGAATAATGAAACACGCTTTAAACGTACAACAATGAAATCGCAATGAAATTGAATTCAAATGAAATCAAATCCAATGAAATCGCAAGAAATATCTCAGCAGAGATAAAGACAGGTCTTCACTGGTCAGCGTCAACACTTGTCTCAGTGATTTCCCGCTCCTGCGGCTCCTTATATAGGCTATGGCTCCTCCCACTGGTCATGTGACTTTTTTTTAAAATCTCACGATGACTCAGCAAAAAAAAATAACTGACGATTTTTCTTAAAGGAGCCTCGTCCTTGTTTGTGAGCTGTGTGAATTCAGGCTGTAGGCTCAGTATACGGATCTAATAGGGATACGGCTCCTGTAATAACATGTTTTTCTGGAAGTGACCGTTATTTTCACTGACATTTAACCCTTACAGTCCCATGGCTGAAATAAAAATCTGTATTCCTATGATAAGACGGTGAATGGAGTCTTATAAATCCTCCCAGAGATCAAATCTTCCCATTTATTTCATCATTCTTACAAAACAATTATTTTTCCACTTTTTAACCCTTTAACTGCCAAACTATCCCCCCCTTTCAGGTTTTAACCCTTTCACTACTAAACTATATATTTAATTTTTTTAAAAACTTTAACTGTAAATCCAATGTTCCCCCCTTTCATTTATTAACCCTTTCATTGCCAAATCTGTTTTTTTTTTTTTTTTCCATTTCTTGGCCATATGTTAAAATATAAATAAAGGAAAATGTTTTTAGTTTTGGATGGAGTGGAGAGGGATTAGAACACCTGTTAGGTTTTTATCACTGTGTGCGCCCCCTTTAGGGATATTCACCCTCTTTGTGTTTTATGTTTACCATTACCACCAAAAGTGAAAGAAAATTCCAATATTTGGGTTGTCACCAGAAGCAGAATTAGAGGGAAATCTTCCAATGGGGACACTAGTTCTGGTGACACCCTGGGATTATGTCACATGGGAGGATTTCTCTAACTTCCGTTTTTGTCTATGGGACAGGAAGTGAAGGGAAATCTCCCCAACGGGAACACAGACGGCAAAGAAAACCTGACAGGGGTTCTATCCCTCCCTTTGGGAAAAATGTGTCTTTAGTTCTATTTTACCTTTTAACTTGTATGTGGGGGGAGTCTGAAAAAGGGTGCAGAATATTACACATGGGGCTCAGCGGGGGTGTAGTGTCTGCAGACACGAGCAACTGCTACTTTCAGAGAGGGGGAGGGGAGAGCACTCAGTCATTTTAACCCTTTCACTGTTGGAAATTTATTTATGTATTTTCATTTTTCCAATGTGCTAATTGCAAATTTCTGCCTTCAAAGCATTCCATAGTTTGTGAAGTGAGGAAGGCCCCACCCAGTCACACCTCTGACATACACCTAGATGGTAAACGCCCATTTTTTAAAGTGTTTTTTTGTTTTTTTTACCCAACAAGCACAGAGCAGTCTATTGATTTCATTGGGCCGCCCTATGTGCGACAAACATGGCAAAGTAGCGCATGGCGTGTTCCGGGTCACTTTTTTTATTGTTCGCAGCTATTCCTCACATGTGGGGTTCGAATACCGTTTACATATGAGGGCGCGAGGTGCATATGCGTTCTCCTCTGTGTGCGAGCACTGAGGGATTGGGGCACTAAAGGTGTTTTTTTTTCTTATTTATTTTATTCTTTATTTTACACGGTTCCTTTCATTTTTGTCACTTTTATTCCTATTACAAGGCATGTAGACATCCCTGGTAATAGAATATAAGCAGTGGCGGCTGGTGCCGTGGGGGCGCAGGGGCGCCGCCCCCCTATCCATGCTTCCGACCCCCTAATCTACATGCGGGCGCCGGATGCATGGACTTCAATGTGGCTCTTTTTTTTTTTTTTTTAGCCATGTGATTAGAGCCAGAGGCTCTAATAGGCTAAAAAAAGGGTGGGCTCAGGGCGCAGAACACTGCGCCCTGAGCCCACCCAGTTGTGTGACAATAGCAAATGAAAATTCGCTATTGTCACACGGATCCTCCTCCTCCTTGCCAATCAGGAAGCGGAACTTGAGACCCGTTTTCAGATTGGCCAAAAGGAGAAGCCATGGAATTGGGCATTGGGGAGGAGGGATGAGACGCAGAAAACAGGAGGAAGAAGCCGAAGCCGCTGCCTGCTGCTGCAGATATCCAGGCAGGGTGAGTGAGCGGGGGAGATCCTGCCTGTCCTCTGTCCTGTCCCCTGTTTCCTGTCTCCTGTCCTGCTAAGGTCCTGGGGAGGGGGGGTTATGGTGCGCGGCCTGGTGTGGTCCACGGGGGCCGCCCCACGGGTGCTCCATGGGCCATATAAGGATAAGGATGACCGGTCCTCTTTTTGGAGAGATGTAGGGTCTGAAAGACCCCAAATCTCTTCTTTACCTTTAACCACTTCCCCCAAATGTACGCCCTGTACGTCCTCGGGTGTCACTGGTAATACCAGGATGGTGGGGGCACCTACAGGCATCATCTCCGTATCATTGTTTGCAGCCAGAAAATTCTCTACAAAGCAGAAGTGATCTGAGGGGCCAATTAGCTACTCAATCATCGATCACTTCTGCGGGTTGCTGAAGGAGGTTCCACCCCCCTCCCCCGTCTCTCCAGTCCCATAGAAGAGGCCGGGAGTGATGCGGCCGGCGGCGATGGCTGCCCTGTACAGAGAGAGAGGAACTGACGTTGTCCCCCTCTCTATGTAACCCTGGAAACAGGGAGCGACGAGTATTCATCATTTCCCGGCTCCGCCCCCTTTGTTTACCTGTCCATCAGTGACCAGAGAAGCAGCTGATTGGACCGATCTCAGTGTGATTGGCTGCATGGGGGGGGGGCCAGAGGAGAGATTTGGGGTCTAATGGATCCCAAGTCTCTCCATAAAGAGGACAGGACATGTCATGGCCCATGCTGTCACAAGAGATGCTGTTCATCCCTTGTGATACAAATAAAGTTATTACCAAAAAATAAAATAAAAAAATGGTATATATATTTTTTTTAAATAAAATAAATAATAAATTATAAAAAAATAATTAAAGCGCCCCCGTCCCACTGTGCTTATGGAAATGGAATGGATACGTTACACCCGCACATATATATAAACGGTGATCGCACCGCACATCTGAGGTATTGTCGCGAACGTCAAAGCGATGCGATAATTCTATCACCAGACCTCCTGTGCCACTCTAAACTGGTAACCTGTAAAGGTATTTAAAGCATCGCCTATGGAGAATTTTAAGGTCCGTGGTTTGCCGCCATTTCACAGGCAGACACAATTTTAAAGCGGGAATTGTTAAGTATCTTTTTACTCGGTGTAACATTATCTTTCACAGTATGCAAATAATTGGGCTAACTTTGCGGTTTTATTTTTTTTTTTATTCTTGAAAGTGTTTTTTTTTTCCAAAAAACCGCTGCGCAAATACCGTGTGACAACAAAAATTGCAACACCCATCATTTTATTCTGTAGGGTCTCTGCTAATAATTTTTGCTAGTAATTTTCTAGTACAAGAAGTAGATTTTTACATGCAGGAGCGAAGTGTCAGAATAGGATTGGAAAGGAGGGGGTTAAAAGCAAATGATAACAAAAAAATTATTTTTTCGCTTTAAAGGAAAAAAAATGTATTTACTTACAGCCTGGACTGGAAGTCACGTCATGACGTCGCTCTGGTCCTCCTCCCTGTACTAATGACACTGGCAGGGAAGGGCTAACCTAGGGGTGACCAAAGGGTTAAATGTGAGCCTAGGGGAGTGTTTTCTAACTGTACAGGGGAGGGACTTCTGGAATCAACACAGAGACCTGTGATTCTATATAGAAGGATCACAGGAGCTCTGTGATCATTCCAGAGAGAAGAGCGGTCAGCTGTGTTTACAACATCCGACCGTCCTTCTCTCTCAGCAGGGATCGATCGCGGGTGCCGGTCCTGTGATTTGGATTTGGCACCCCCGCTTCCTAATGGGGAAAGCACGCGCCTGCGAACCGACGTACTCAAACGTCGGTTCTTGCAGTCGAGCCAGCCTGCCACAGTATATCTGTAAGTGGTTAACCCCTTAATGGCCCCTGGGTTAACCCTTTCCCTGCCAGTGTCATTATTACAGTGCATATTTTTAGCACTGATTACTGTAGTAATGTCATTGGTATCCTCAAAAGTGTCAAAAATGTCAGTTAGGGGTCCGACCTGTCCGCCGCAATGTCGCAGTCCCGCAAAAAATCGCAGATCGCCGCCATTACTAGTTAAAAAAAAAAAAATAATGGCATGAATCTTTCCCGTAGTTTGTAGACGCGATTAACTTTTGCACAAACCAATCAAAATACGCTTATTCTGTTTTTTTTTTTTTTTTTTTACAAATATGTAGCAGAATACAAATTGGCCTAAAATTATGAAAAAAAATTTGATTTTACATTTTTTTTTTATTATTGGGAATGTTATGTAGCAGAAAGTGAAAAAAAAAAATACGGTGTATATATATATATATATATATTTTATTTTTTTTCAGAATTGTCGTTTTTTTTGTTTAAAGCACAAAAAATAAAAATCGCAGAGGTGATAAAATACCTCCAAAAGAAAGCTCTATTTGTGGGAAAAAAAGGTCGTCAATTATATTTGGGTACAGCGTCGTACGACCGTGCAATTTTCCATTAACAACTTGCCGTCCGCTGCCCGACTATATACGGCGGCGGTCAGCCCCTCACAGGCAAAGTGACGTACCAGTATGTCACTAGCCTGGGAGCGAATAGGGGGCGAGCGCGCGCCGCCGGAGTAGCCGGCGCATGTGACTGGCGGACCCGATGTCCGCCGGTCACTTGCGATCATCGGGTAGAGATGGAGAAAGTCGCCTGTCACTCTCCCCTGTGTAAAAGCACAGATCACTCGGTCCTGCTATGTAGGACCGTTGATCTGTGCTGTTACACACACAGCCACATCCAATCACAGTAAGAAACACGCCCCTAGGGACACACTTGACCCTTCCCGCTCCTATAAAGTTAACCCCTTCCCTGCCAGTGTCATTTTACAGTAACAGTGCATATGTATAGCACGGATTACTGTAGTAATGTCACTGGTACCCCCAAAAATGTCAGTAAAGGGTCTGATCTGTCCGCCGCAATGTCGCAGTCCTGCAAAAAAAATCGCAGATCGCCGCCATTACTTGTTAAAAAAAAAAACAATAAAAATGATAAAAATCTTTCCCTTAGTTAGTAAACGCAATAAATTTTGCGCAAACCAATCAAAGTACGCTTTTTGCGTTTTTTTTTTTAACAAACATATGTAGCAGAAAACAAATTGGCCTAAAATGTTAAAAAATTTAGATTTTTACATTTTTGGGGGGGGAATTTCATATAAAAAATGTGAAAAATATTGTTATTTTTGCAAAATTGTCGCTGTTTTTTTGTTTATAGCGCATGATCAAAAAATCGCACAGGTGATCAAATACCACCAAAAGAAAGCTCTGTTTGTGGGAAAAAAAGGACGCCAAATTTGTTTAGGTACATCGTCGCACGACCGCGCAATTGTCCATTAAAGTCATGCAGTGCCGAATCGCAAAATAAGCCCTGGTCAGGAAGGGGGTAAAATCTTCCGGGGTTTAAGTGGTTAAATTAACACAGTGTCGAATTGCAAAAAATGGCCGGGTCATTAAGGGGGGTAAATCCTTCCCGTCCAGAAGTGGTTGAAGGGGAATTATACAAAAAAATGATTGGTTAAACCCACCAGTGCTTTTTATAAACAGCTATATATAGATCAGACCATAAAAAGGAGGAAGGAGGGACGCATGGCACGCCCCCAGGCCAAGCTTTGGAACGCAAGACATGCCTCCATACATAGCTTTGGCCCGCAAGGCACGCCCCCCGACTGAGCTTTGGCCCACAAGGCACGCCTCCAAACTGGGCTTTGAAACGCAAGGCACGCCTCTACCACTGGGTAGCGATGTGTTAGACGAAAGGCACGCCCCCTATTGCTGAGTCATGAAACGAGCACGGTCACTTACGCAGGACACGCCCCTAGTGGGCAGGGAAGGAGGCGGGCGCCCTCTAGCGTGCTGTGCGGGGCGGTGGCACGTGGAGGAAGTACATTGCTGTAGGTTGGTGACAAATTCGATCTGTGTGTTGTATATCACCCCCATATATTTATAACTTCATTGTATGTCACCCCCATATATATATATATATATATATATATATATATATATATATAAAACTTTATTGTATTTCACCCCCATATTTATATATATATATATATATATATATAACTTCATTGTATGTCACCCCCATATATATATATATATATATATATATATATAAAAAACTTCATTGTATGTCACCCCCATATATATATATATAATTTCATTGTATGTCACCCCCTATATATATATATATATATATATATATATATATATATATATAAATAACGTCATTGTATGTCACCCCCATATATATATAACTTCATTGTATGTCACCCCATATATATATATATATATATATATATATATATATATATATATATATATATATATAACTTCATTGTATGTCACCCCCATATATATATATAACTTCATTGTATGTCACCCCCATATATATATATATATATATATATATATATATATATATATATATATATATATATAACTTCATTGTATGTCACCCCCATATATATGTAACTTCATTGTATGTCACCCCCATATATATATATATAACTTCATTGTATGTCACCCCCATATATATATATAACTTCATTGTATGTCACCCCCATATATATATAACTTCATTGTATGTCACCCCCATATATATATATATAACTTCAATGTATGTCACCCCCAAATATATATATATATATATATATATATATATATATAAATAAAACTACATTGTATGTCACCCCCATATATATATATATATATATATATATATATATATATATATATATATATATATATATAAAACTACATTGTATGTCACCCCCATATATATATAACTTCATTGTATGTCACCCCTATATATACTGTGTGTGTATATATATATATATATATATATATATATATATATACTGTATATACCTACATTGTATGTCACCCCCTATACCGTCTCCATGTCCTCCTATATATAATACATTGTATCAGTGTGTATGTCACCTCCTCATATCGGCTCTATGTACAATCTTTTAACCTGTCCCCATTGTATCCCTCATTTCCAGCCATGGCAATAGTACTCAGATTATAGACCGGCCTCCCTTACATCTCCTCCAGCCCCTGCTCCTGTAATCTGCCTGTATAATAGGGATGTTTCCTGGAATGTGGCATCCCCTGCGTTGTTCTTAGGTGTAGCGCACTGACAGCGCCTCCTATGAAGACACGAGCTGCCAATTAGTGCTATTTTTTAATGATTTCTGCATGTGTGAATGGCTTACCTCTGTATCTACAGAACAGGAGCAGGCAAGGATCTGCAGTAAAGTTTAGATCTCACCTGGCAGCGTTTTTCTTTTCCTGACTGCTGATTGGCTGCCATGAACAATGTCATTCTCACATTATCTTTCTGTACTATTCTCACAGAGCTATGTACCATCCCCCGGCGGAGGCCATATTGTGTCAGGTGACCACGATCCGCCATGTCTTGGTGTGCGGTGGGACTAGTCCAGGTCGGGCGGACAAGGAAGACATTTCCAGCGTCTCTATTACTGCAGTGCAGAAGGCTGGCGGCCAGACGGCGGGAGAGCGATGGTCTTCTGGAGTTGTGCCGTCGAAGGTTCTTCCTGTTGGGGGAGAAGATGACTATGGCCTCTGTTCTAGGAGGACGTCACGGCCTGGGGCCCCTGGGAGCCCAAATGAAAAGGAACATGGTAAAGGAATGGTGGGACGCCATGGTGCTGCACCAGGAACAGGTTCTGCCCATTGACTCTTTGTGTCACCTACCAGGAACATCCAACCCTTCACCAAGACCACCGCTGAAGACCCTCCCCAAAGCCCGTCTGGACCGCCTCCAAAACCAAAGTCTAACCCAGGAGGAGCTGGAAAAGATGGCCGGTCCTCGCCAAGATCTCCTATATGGTAACAATGACACAAATAGAGATGGGCTGAACACCCCCGTTCGGGAATTCTGCCACAAACCCATTAAAGGCTATGGGGTGCGAACATAAGAAATCAAAAGTCCCCATTATGAAGGCTTATATGCAAGTAATTGGCCATAAAAAGGGTATGGGGGCTGGGTACTACCCTGGGGGACAAGTATCAATGCAACATTTTTTCACAGGAGCAGTGATTTTAATGATGCTTAAAGTGCAACAATAAAAATGAAAAAGTGCCTGTAAAGTGGAGCATCTGTACCATGTATAGAACCTGCTGCTGCAAAACAGACATTTATCAACTAAAAAAAATATTTAAATCACATTTAAATTGATTTGCAAGTGCTGGCACCCAGCTATTTAAAAAGGAAAGAAGGAAACGGTGTGGGGTCCCCCCAGTACTTACCAGACCCTTATCCAAGCATGCATCCTCCTACAAGGGCCTCTTACACACAACCTTGGGCTGTGTTTGTGGGGGTCTGTGGGCAAGGGGCTTATCGAAATCTGGCAGCCCCCTTTTAACAAGGGGGCCCCCAGGTCCTATTCCCTCCCCCCTCCCATGGGAATGAGTAGGGTACCCCTACTCATTCACCAAAAAAGTGTCAAAATAAAAAACAGTAGACAGGTTTTTTTTTTTACAATTTCTTTATTAAAAAGAAAACAACGCTGTCCTTCAATGTAGATCCATCGTCATTAACGACGCCACCACCTGACCTAAAAAATACAACAAAATTGCTCCATCCACCGCAAAGGCAAATCACCGAATGTCTGGCTTGCCGTTTGACAGTTCTTATATAGGTAAGGGCGGGGCCACCTGGCGACATCACCTGGTGGCACCGCCCCCCTGTGATGTCATTGACCCAGCAAGTATTGGTGAGGTCACAAGGGGGGGCGGTGCCACCAGGTGACATCAACTGACATCATCAAATATGACAGTTCTTCGGTTAGGACGGGGCCACCTGGTGACATCAACTGGTGGCACCGCCCCCCAGTTATGTCATCGACCCAGCATGCACTGGTTGGTGATGTCACAAGGGGGGTGGTGCCACCAGGTGTTGCAGCCAGGTGGCCTCGCTCTTACCTAATATAAGAACTGTCAAACGGCAAGCCAGCCATTGGGCAGTTTGTCTTTGCGGTGGGCGGAGGCATTTTTTTTTTCAGGTCCCGTGGTGGCGGCGTTGTGATTGTCGATCGATCTACATTAGAGGACAGCGGGTTTTTTTTAGTTTTTAATAAAGGATTTGTCAATAACCTGTCTACTGTTTTAGTTAATTTTGACATTTTTTTTTGATGAATGGGTCGGGGTACAATGTACCCAATACTCATTCACATATGGCGGGCAAGACCCGATTCTGATGCCCGCAGACCCCCCACAACCACACCCCAAGATTTTGGGGAAGAGATCCTTGTCCCCTTCAACATGTCCCCTGCCCCAAAGCACCCCTGCCTGTTGAGGGCATGTGGTCTGGTATGGTTCAGGAGGGGGTGGGGGCCCAAACTCATCATTTTCCCACCCCACCCCCACCCTTTACCTGACTCCCCTGCCTGCATGCTCTGATAAGGGACTGGTATGTATTGTGGGGGGGGGGGGGGGTTTGGGGGGCCCCCACACCGTTTTTTTTTGACCGCTGATGGCTCATTGGTTGTTAAGGACGCTGTA
Source organism: Pelophylax lessonae (assembly GCF_965119305.1). Taxonomy (NCBI): domain Eukaryota; kingdom Metazoa; phylum Chordata; class Amphibia; order Anura; family Ranidae; genus Pelophylax; species Pelophylax lessonae. The sequence continues at coordinate 63,757,337 of NC_138771.1, read as the reverse complement.
GCCGGCTTCCCGGTCGCTCCTTTACAACCACCTTATGCTGCACCCTTATTGGGCAGAGCTTGCGTAGAATGCGCTGTGCAGCACAGGGAACACCCAGCAAACACCCTGCAAATTTGGGTTTTGCCGAACGGGGTGAATAGCTAATAATAAGCTCAAACTCCTGCTGAGGCTGAACCGTTCGCCCAACACTAGACACAAACTACTGCAGGAAATGTCACCATTGTGGGAGGGGCAGAGACACAAACTACTGCAGGAAATTTCACCATTGTGGGAGGGGCAGAGTCACAAACTACTGCAGGAAATGTCACCATTGTGGGAGGGGCAGAGACACAAACTACTGCAGGAAATGTCACCATTGTGGGATGGGCAGAGACACAAACTACTGCAGGAAATGTCACCATTGTGGGAGGGGCAGAGACACAAACTACTGCAGGAAATGTCACCATTGTGGGAGGGGCAGAGACACAAACTACTGCAGGAAATGTCAACATTGTGGGAGGGGCAGAGACACAAACTACTGCAGGAAATCTCACCATTGTGGGAGGGGCAGAGACACAAACTACTGCAGGAAATCTCACCATTGTGGGAGGGGCAGAGACACAAATTACTGCAGGAAATGTCACCATTGTGGGAGGCGCTGAGACACAAACTACTGCAGGAAATGTCACCATTGTGGAAGGGGCAGAGACACAAACTACTGCAGGAAATGTCACCATTGTGGGAGGGGCAGAGACACAAACTACTGCAGGAAATGTCACCATTGTGGGAGGGGCAGAGACACAAACTACTGCAGGAAATGTCACCATTGTGGGAGGGGCAGAGACACAAAACTGCAGGAAATTTCACCATTGTGGGAGGGGCAGAGACACAAATTACTGCAGGAAATGTCACCATTGTGGGAGGGGCAGAGACACAAATTACTGCAGGAAATGTCACCATTGTGGGAGGGGCTGAGACACAAACTACTGCAGGAAATGTCACCATTGTGGGAGGGGCAGAGACACAAATTACTGCAGGAAATGTCACCATTGTGGGAGGGGCAGAGACAAACTACTGCAGGAAATGTCACCATTGTGGGAGGGGCAGAGACACAAACTACTGCAGGAAATCTCACCATTGTGGGAGGGGCAGAGACACGAATTACTGGGGGAAAATCTCACCATTGTGGGAGGGGCTGAAAATGTTGACTTTTTAAAATATTTTTCCAATTTTAGGTGCCTTGTATTATTACCCCCCTTGTTTGGAGCTCCTGAACAGAAAGTTGCCTTTTGGTATTGCAGAGGTGGGGAGATGTTTTCATCCAATCTCAGACAACAAGGATCTGCACCTGCAGGTCAGCCATCTTGTAATGTACCTAGTAATGGGGGGGGGGGGGTCTAAATTAGTGTGCAGAATACAATGTATTTCTCATTTGTCTTTTACCCACAATGCAGTTTGTTAGTAACTCTCAGGTGTGTGCGCTCTGATTAATACCGGGGAAGGAGATTGGAGGTCACATGGGTTCACAGGCCACCGATTTAATCAACTGGTGCAAAATCCTAAAAACAAGAGATAGAATCCTACTGACAGCGATAAAGCGATAAAGTTCAGGAGTAGAATTGATTTTTATGAGGTTATTAAGTTCCTGTAAGTTGATAAATTTTACTTTTTATATTCTAGGGTGGGGGAGAGGACGGCGGCCTCTCTGGTCTGGTTCAGCTCAGCCAAGACTTGCGCTCAGTGGCGGGACTACTGGCTGCGGCAACAGCTGCTGTGGTGGAGGAAGGTGAGCGCCCTGTGATTGCTGAAACATCTATGGGGGTTATTTATAAGAGATGAGATACACTATATTGTCAAAAGTATTGGGACGCCTGCCTTTACACACATGAACTTTAATGGCATCCCAGTCTTTGTCCGTAGGGTTCAATATTGAGTTGCCCCCCCCTTTGCAGCTACTTGAACTACAAGTCCCATGAGGCATTGCAAGGCTGACAGTTACAAGCATGACTCCTAAAGGCAGAGGCATGATGAGACTTGTAGTTCGCAACAGCTGGAGGGCCCCAGGTTGAGCATGCATTCTGTATAGTGTAACCTTCACAAGTAGGCTGTAATAGCAATTCATTAAACAGAGTTGGAACATTGCTGATACCTGTGTAGCTTACATCATAGAGAACTACACTATGTCAAAAGTATTGGGACGCCTGCCTTTACACACACATGAACTTTAATGGCATCCCAGTCTTAGTCCGTAGGGTTCAATATTTAGTTGGCCCACCCTTTGCAGCTATAACAGCTTCAAATCTTCTGGGAAGGCCGTCCACAAGGTTTAGGAGTGTGTCTGTGGGAATGTTTCACCATTCTTCCAGAAAAAGTGTTCCTTTAAATTTTTGAGCAGTCAGTGTATGTGTGTGTGTCTATTAGAGATAAGGGCCATACACACTATCAGATTATCTGAAGACTTTTTCCTTCAGATTTACCTTTTCTATGTAGTGCAAGGGCCTGCCGGATTGCATACAAATTGAAAGTGTTCAGGTTTGACCTCATATTATATGGTTTTGGTAAGTCTACAGACAAAAGTCTTCAGATAATCTGATAGTGTGTATGGCCCAATAGACCGATATGTTTTTTTCAGGGCCGATACCGATATTTTGGTCACAATGTTTCGGTATCGGCCGATATGGGCCGATATTTTGTACATTTTAAAGTTTTGAAAAATAAAGACAATTTTTGACACAAATCTGGTACTGAACATGTTAATTTTTTGTTTAATGCCTACTGGCGGGCTTGCTGGCACCCTGTGGTGGGTGGGTGGCTGGCTGGCACAGGGGTTGTGGGTGGCTGGCTGGTACAGGGCCTGTGGTTGGCTGGCTGGCACACTGTCTGTGGGTGGGTGGCTGGCTGTCTGGAATCCTGTGGTGGGTGGGTGGCTAGACTAGGCCCGACTCCAGAGGAGGCTGTCCAAGGCAAGGGAGGCGGCCTAAGAAGGCAGAATGAAGTCACAAAAATATCGGCCAGTTCCAAGGCCGATACCGATATATCAGGGAAAGTGCATATCGGCCACGCCAGTAATTGGTCTATCCCTAGTGTGTGTGTGTGTGTATGTATATATATATATATATATATATATATATATATATATATATATATATTGTATATATAGTGCTCAAATAAATTAAAGGAGCACTTTTGAATCAGAGTATAGTATCAAGTCAGTTAAACTCCTGGGATATTGATCTGGTCAGTTAAGTAGCAGAGGGGGTTGTTAATCAGTTTCAGCTGCTTTGGTGTTAATGAAATTACCAACAGGTGCACTGGATGGGCAAAAGGAGACAACCTTCAAAACAAAAATGGTTTTACAGGTGGAGGCCACTGACATTTTTTTCCCTACCCATTTTTTTCTGACCGTTTTTCACTAGTTTTTCATTTGGCTGGGGTCAGTGTCACTACTGGTAGCATGAGGCCATACCTGGACCCTATAGAGGTTGTACACGCAGTCCAACTCCTCCACGATGGCACATTAATCCGTACCATTACCAAGAGCATGGAGGAGATTCCAGGAGACAGGCAGTTACTCTAGGACAGTGTTTCTCAACTCCGGTCCTCAGTGCACACTAACAGGCCAGATTTTAAGTATTACCTTGGAGAGATGCAGACTAGAATTCTGAAATCACTGAGCAGCACATTTATATCACCTGTGATGTATTTCAGTTATCTTGCAAACCTGGCCTGTTAGTGTGCCTTGAGGACCGGAGTTGAGAAACACTGCTCTAGAAGAGCTGGACAGGGCCATAGAATGTCCTTAACCCATCAGCGGGACCGGTATCTGCTCCTTTGTGCAAGGAGGAACAGGATGAGCACTGCCAGAGCCCTACAAAATGACCTCCAGCAGGCCACTGGTGTGAATGTCTCTGACCAAACAATCAGAAACAGACTTCATGAGGGTGGCCTGAGGGCCCGACTTCCTCTAGTGGGCTCTGTGCTCACTGCCCTGCCTCAGTTAACACCAGAATTGGCAGCTTCACCACTGGCACCCTGTGCTTTTCACAGATGAGAGCAGGTTCACCCTGAGCACATGTGACAGACGTGAAAGGAAGGGAGAGATGTGGGTGCTTGTAAGATTCTGGTACCTCCGGTACCCTTAATCACCACTTTCCTTTGTAATGCGTCCCACCTTTCTCTTCAGGTGGTACGCATATACCTTTAAGAACGATGATATCACTGCTGAGCGCCGCAGAGCGGCTATTTCAACCGCCGGCGGTCTCACTCACATTGTTCGTTCAACCTGCCTTGTTATCCACATGCTTTCAAGCCTGTCTCTCGATCGGAACCTCCAGCTATTCCCTCTACCTGGAGCAGACCGGAACCTCGCTACTGATCCCTGTATCTCGCTACCGGACCATCCCTTATCTACTGGACCTCTCTAAACTACTAACATTACAAGTGATAAGTACCCCGCAGGGGAACCCTCCATAACCTTATTGCACTATCTACCTATGTACATTAAGGACTGTTACTACCTATCTATACTATCCTATCATCTGCACTGTTACATAGATTGCTAGCTCTTCAGCCTACTACCATCTATCATCTGCACTGCTGCATAGATTGCTAGCTCTCCTGTCTACTACTATCTATCCTTGCACTGGGTTAGTCTATCCTGTATTTGTCATCTGCTGTCCTCACCACCTGTTAGCATACTCGATACTAACCTATCTGCATTCCTAAATACCATCTTGAACTCTCCTATACAAAACCTATCAAGTGATTACCATCCTTGTCACTGTTCACACCTGTCCCTTCAGCACATCACCTTCATACTATCATATACATCCTATCACTCCAGGAACATCTCATTGAGTGTGTATATATCTGTATGTTGAAGCTGACAGGCCCACAGTGATGAGTCCTGGAGAGTTGGATCTGGTATTCAACACATCTCTACATGACTACTGAGTGGAGATTTTGCAGCTGCAAATCCAGCCTATAATAAAAACGCAGGAGCGTTACAGATTGAACGAACCTTAAAAATGGATTCAGCAGAATTACCCACTCAAGTGACACATCTTTGCGAACTCAATTCAGACTCGGGTTATCGGAAGCTGTTAAAGACGAGCTCGCCCGAGCGGATTTACCTGGCACCTTGGAGGCCTTGATACAACTTAGTATCAACATCGACAGACGACTGCGAGAAAGAAGGGCTGAAAAGATGGGAATGCCATTGTCTAGTCCTTCTCAGATTTCGGCCGTTGACCCTACTCCCATGGATGTAGGAACCATACGCCCACCTTTAACGACTACTGAACGAGCTAGAAGAACATCCAGAAATCTCTGCATGTACTGCGCATCCTCGGATCATTTGATAAAAACCTGTCCCCTTGTCCGCATTAAAGAGGGTGGGTGTTCACATGTCTTGCTGGGAGGATTGGCGACTTCCTTCTCTAACCCCTATCTTTTTGTTCGTTTGATATTACAGTGGGACCAAACTAGGATCACCACCAAGGCTATGGTCGACACTGGATCTTGTGGAAACTATATTGATACACGCTTTGTTACCTTAAATAAAATACCTATTATTTCAAAATCTAAGCCTGTTTCTGTTAGTTTCATTAATGGTATTCCACTGTCTTCTGGTCCAATCACCAACCAGACTCAGGCACTCCTTGCCACTACCAACGAATCACGTGTGGAGACCATCACCTTTGACATACTATCCTCACCCCATTTTCCTATTATTTTGGGACTTCCCTGGTTACACACACACCAACCAATCATAGATTGGAAAAAACGGACTTTGGTTTTCCCTTCTCACTATTGTGAGAATACGTGTAACCTCCCATCTTATGGGAAGATTCTGTCTGTGGTGTCTGATGAAATTGCACCACTATGCTATCAGGATCTGTCCGAAGTGTTCCTTGAGAAAAATGCTCAAGTGTTGCCTCCCCATAGGGATTACGATTGCACTATCGATCTACTCCCTAACAGCAAATTGCCTTTCGGTCATGTTTATCCCCTTTCACAGGATGAACTTTCTCATCTCAAGGAATACTTGGATGAGAATTTGACAAAAGGGTTCATTAGACCCTCTACTTCTTCCACTGCTGCAGGACTTTTCTTTGTCCGCAATAAGGATTCCAGTCTCAGGCCTATTATCGATTATAGGCAATTAAACACGATTACGATAAAGGATCGCTATCCTTTGCCGCTCATCCCTGAACTTATTGAACAGGTGCGTGGGGCTACTTATTTCACCAAATTAGACCTGAAAGGAGCATACAACCTAATCCGAATCCGTGACGGGGATGAGTGGAAAACAGCATTCAGAACCAGATACGGACTATTCGAATACCTTGTGATGCCATTCGGGCTATGTAATGCTCCCGCAGCTTTCCAAAGATTCATAAACGACATCTTTAGAGACTTACTTGATGTCTGTGTTGTAGTATACCTAGACAATATACTTATTTATTCTCGATCTATGCCTGAACACATAAAACATGTAAGACTTGTGTTGTCCAGACTGCTCTCACACAGACTATATGTGAAATTAAAAAAATGTCTATTTCATAAAGAAGAAATATTATTTCTAGGATACTTCATATCCAAAACTGGAATTAAGATGGATATGAGTAAGATATCCTGTATTCAAGACTGGCCTATACCAACAACTCGTAAGGCCCTACAGCGATTCCTTGGATTCTCGAACTTCTATAGGAAGTTCATCAAGAACTTTTCCGCTATTGTTAGACCTCTCACACAACTGACAAGTATAAAAAAAACATTCAAATGGTCAGAATAAGCAAATCAAGCTTTCTGCTTGTTAAAATCAAGCTTTACTTCTGCTCCCATACTACGCCATCCAGACCCATCCCTCCAATATATTCTAGAGGTAGATGCGTCAAATATGGCAGTAGGAGCAGTTCTCTCTCAACGACCAACAAACACTTCATCACTCCACCCAGTTGCTTTCTTTTCAAAATCAATAAGCAGCCCAGAGGTGAATTACCCAGTGGGTGAAAAGGAGTTGCTTGCCATAAAACTGGCACTGGAGAATTGGCGACATCTGCTCGAAGGTACCCAGTTACCAATACTCATATAAACAGATCATAAAAACCTTCAATACCTCCAGACTAACAAGACTCTCTCCCACCGGCAGGTGCGATGGTCATTATTCTTTTTAAGATTTAATTTCCTAGTGACCTACACGCCTGCAGACAAAAATAAAAAAGCGGATGCGCTATCACGATTAACCGAAGATAACTGCGCCGAAATCCCTTCCATTCCCATAATACCCTATGAACGCATTATTGGTGTTGTCCGTTCCTTGAAGGAAGAGATTTTGCACAGTATAAGAATGGATTCACCTCCACCACAACTAAGTACTGATGCAGAAGGCTTCCTCTATTACAATGACAAACTCTACATACCCCCTACTATGCGCACCAAGATTTTGGAGTTATCGCATGATGTGCCCATGGCAGGACATATGGGTATAACGAAAACCTTTAATTTGCTCACCAGGCAGTTTTGGTGGCCTGATATGAAGACGTCTGTACAAAAATTTGTTTCTTCATGTGACATCTGTGCAAGGTCCAAAACTGACACCACAAAACCATCTGGACTACTTTGTAGTCTACCAATACCCCAGGTTCCATGGGAAGTTGTATCCTTAGATTTCATAGTAGAACTACCACCCTCTAAAGGATTTAATACCATCCTAGTGTCAGTGGACCACTTGACAAAGATGGCACATTTCATTGCTATCCGTAGACTACCTTCATCTAAACAAACATCAGAACTACTGATGAAACATGTGTTTAAGTTGCATGGAATTCCAAAAACTCTTTTGTCCGACCGTGGTTCACAATTCATCTCTAAATTTTGGCAAGCACTTTGTCAAATTTTACGCATTGAGCGAAAGCTCACTTCTCCCTACCATCCTCAGACCAACGGACAGACTGAAAGAGTCAACCAGTGCATTGAGCAATATCTATGTTGCTACACATCATACTTGCAGGATGATTGGGTGGATCTCCTTCCTCTAGCAGAATTTGCTTACAACAACGCAACCCACAGTACCACGAAGCAAAGTCCGTTCTACTTGAACTATGGGTTTCATCCCACTCTTCTTCCACCACGCATCCTGCCATCGAGTAACCCAGTAGCCTCGGATTACCTTACCCAAATAAAAGACTCTTTGGGCTTACTCAATACCACTATATCACACGCTCACAGTCAACAAAAAAAGTACTACGACCTTCGTAGAAGACCTTCTCCTCAGTATGCTATTGGGGACCTTGTTTGGCTATCGACAAAGAACTTAAGATTAAAAATCCCTAGCAAGAAGCTTGGACCTTTATTTTCGGGACCGTTCCCAATTAAAAAACTTATCGGAAAAGCTGCAATACAGCTCACCCTACCAGCAGATCTCAAGATCCATCCCATCTTCCATGTGTCGCTACTGAAGCCCCATGTTCCTAACCAAGGAATAAGGCCTACCATCTTGCCTCCACCTCCAATACAAGTTGAAGGCGGAGAAGAGTATGAGATCAAGGAAATTTTGGATTCTCTCATCCATAGAGGAAGACTCCAGTATCTCATAAGATGTAAGAACTATGGACCCCAAGACAACACCTGGCTAGATACCTCTGATATTCATGCGCCTAGACTTATACGGAACTTTCACTCGAAACACCCAGAGAAACCTGTCCTATAGGCCTTCCGGAGCCGGCCTTAAGGGGGGGGTACTGTAAGATTCTGGTACCTCCGGTACCCTTAATCACCACTTTCCTCTGTAATGCGTCCCACCTTTCTCTTCAGGTGGTACGCATATACCTTTAAGAACGATGATGTCACTGCTGAGCGCCGCAGAGCGGCTATTTCAACCGCCGGCGGTCTCACTCACATTGTTCGTTCAACCTGCCTTGTTATCCACATGCTTTCAAGCCTGTCTCTCGATCGGAACCTCCAGCTATTCCCTCTACCTGGAGCAGACCGGAACCTCGCTACTGATCCCTGTATCTCGCTACCGGACCATCCCTTATCTACTGGACCTCTCTAAACTACTAACATTACAAGTGATAAGTACCCCGCAGGGGAACCCTCCATAACCTTATTGCACTATCTACCTATGTACATTAAGGACTGTTACTACCTATCTATACTATCCTATCATCTGCACTGTTACATAGATTGCTAGCTCTTCAGCCTACTACCATCTATCATCTGCCCTGCTGCATAGATTGCTAGCTCTCCTGTCTACTACTATCTATCCTTGCACTGGGTTAGTCTATCCTGTATTTGTCATCTGCTGTCCTCACCACCTGTTAGCATACTCGATACTAACCTATCTGCATTCCTAAATACCATCTTGAACTCTCCTATACAAAACCTATCAAGTGATTACCATCCTTGTCACTGTTCACACCTGTCCCTTCAGCACATCACCTTCATACTATCATATACATCCTATCACTCCAGGAACATCTCATTGAGTGTGTATATATCTGTATGTTGAAGCTGACAGGCCCACGGTGATGAGTCCTGGAGAGTTGGATCTGGTGTGCAACACATCTCTACATGACTACTGAGTGGAGATTTTGCAGCTGCAAATCCAGCCTATAATAAAAACGCAGGAGCGTTACAGCGCTCTGGTGAGGAAGGCTGTCTGGTCCTTTGTTGCGGTAGAGCGGTTGCACTGAGGGCAGCACTTGTGTGAGAAGCAGCTCTATAGGATCATATAAGGAAAGAAAGACGCCTCTAAGTGCAGAATTCTAAGGATTTATTATTTGATGCAAGGGATTAAAAACATTTACAAGATGGCAGAGATAACAGGCATGTATTAATTGTCCTCTTTTGGCTTGCTGTGTCCTCTGTCTGCCGGGTGAGGGAGGATGAGAGAGCCGTCCTGCAGCTGTCCGGATTCCCTGGTGACGTGGAGGAACGAGGAAGCGGAGAGGCAGATGGTGGCCCGGGTTCCAGAACCAAGCTGCAACGCTCGTGGCCTGTATGGCGTCAGGGGAAAGCGTTGGGCGGTAACGCGTTTCAGAGCATGTGTGACTCCTTCGTCAGACCTAAGCCCATGTTTGTTCAGCAGGCTCAGAGCCTTGTGTTCAAACTCTCCGAAAGCCAATCGATGGCCTCCCGACCCTTTTGGCTACCTCTGTCCAATCAACTCCTCACAAGACTATCCTATCCTGATGGTCTTGTGAGGCGTTGATTGGACAGAGGAAGTCGAAAGGGCCGGGAGGTCGTCAGTTGGCTCTCAACGGAGATTTTGAACACAAGGCTCTGACTCTGTGCCTGCTGAACAAACATGGGCTTAGGTCTGACGAAGGAGCCGCACATGCTCTGAAACACGTTATGGCAGGGCTCGACAATCCCCGGGCGCCAGGTCGCATTTGCGACTAGAATTAGCGACCTCGCGCCTGGGGGTGCCCTGCAGAAGGTGTCCTGTCATTTTTGCCCGGACTTCCGCGCACGGAGTGCACGGACTTCTGGGCCGTCCGAAAATTGAGGCCCCGGCTTTTCGGCCTACTTGAGATGACAGGCTTCCAATGGGGAACTGGCGCCCTCTTGTGGAGGCCGGGAGTAATGACTGTTGTAATGACTGTTTCCACTGACTTTTTGTTCTCAATTCATTCATTACCATCTCCCTGTCCAGTTAGTTACCTTTGACAGGGAGTGTGGTTATTATTATTTAATTTATTTTTTAAATGTAAAAAAAAAAATATATATTTTTTTCTTTTTTTTTAATTATTAAAAAAAATTCTTTTTTTTCCAATTATTAAAAAAAAAAAAAAATATATATATATATATATATATATATATATATATCCTTTTTTTTTTTTCCTCATTGCCATGCCACAGCCGAAGGCCCCTTTCACACGGGCTGTCTGATCAGGTCCGCCTGTCAGTTTTTCAGGCAGACCTGATCGGACCCTTGATTCTCCTCTATGGAGCAGTAATCTGCCGCCATCTGATCCTGTCCACCAAAAGCAGACGGATGGTGGTTCTATTTTCTATCCATCCCGTGGATCGAATCAGATGGCATCGGATGGAAAGAGACAGACAGTCTGTTTTCATCCAAAGGTGCTATAGAGGAGAGTGGGGTTCTAGTCGTATTTATGTGTAAATTTAGTATCCATTTTATTAAATAAAGCTTGGTTGTTAGTTTAAAAAAAAAAAAACTGGCTCCTAACTTTTTTAGCTGGCTCCTAGATTTCAGGAAAATTTGTCAAGCCCTGCGTTATGGCGTCGGAAGAAGGCGTTGGGCATATCAGCCATGTGCGTTCCAGCTTGGTTCTGGAACCTGGGTCTCCATCTGCCTCTCCGCTTCCTCGTTCCTCCACGTCACCAGGGAATCCAGACAGCTGCAGGACAACTCTCTCATCCTCCCTCACCCAGCAGACAGAGGACACAGCAAACCAGAAGAGGACAATTAATACATGCCTGTTATCTCTGCCATCTTGTAAGTGTTTTTTTTTTTTTTTTTAATCGCTTGCACCAAATAATAAATCCTTTTAATACTGCACTTAGAGGCGTCTTTCTTTCCTGACAGATGTGGAGAACATTATGCTGCCTGTAACATCGTTCAGCATGACCGGTTGGGTGGTGGGTCAGTGATGGTCTGGGGGAGGCGTATCCATGGAGGGACACACAGACCTCTACAGGCTAGACCAGTGGTTCTTAACCTGGGTTCGATCGAACCCCAGGGGTTCGGTGAGTCAGTCTCCGGGGTTCGGCGGGGGGGACAAAGGGGCAATTGCTCCCCCCGAGAAAATATTACTGATTGTGAGGCCAAGCGCACCCCGGGAAATCAGAGCTGCGGTCGGGACAACTCACAGCCATTACACATAGACACTTGACACTCCGCCCCCTGTACCTCCCCCAGCAGGTTTCCAGCCTATCTCTTGCAGGCTGCTTGCTGCGTGAGTGGGCAGGATGGGGATGTACCTGACCACGGAGATCGCGCCTGCCTGGAAGAGGGAAGTGTGAGCAGCTGAGCAGAGGGAGCCGAGTGAATGTTCCTGGAGGTAGGCTCAGCTAGCTGTACATGGTGAATTCGTTTACAAGGACCTCTATGCTACGTCTGCTGAGTTACTGCAGCTTAGCATAGAGGTGCTGTTAGCTGACAGATGGAAATGCATGTCCTTTTCATTTAGCTCAATAAAGCATTGTGAATACCCCCTGGTGTGTGCCCTCCTGATACCCCATGGAATGCTCTCCCAACACCTCCCCCCAATGTGTGGCCCTCCTAACACCCCATGGTATGCCCTCCAAACACCTCCCCAAAGTGTGTTCCCTCTTGACACCCCATGCTATGTCCTCTCAACCCCCCCAGTGTGTGCCCTCCTGATACCCCATGGTATGCCCTCCCTGGGAGGATGTGATCCGCCGGCAACTCTGGCATGAGGCGCTAAGCCACGAGCAGCACCATCAGGGGAAGATCCTTCCCTCCTCCACAGAGATGTACCGGAAGCAGTACCGTGCGCGAGAGGTGTTCCTGAGGGAACGACCGCGAGATGAGGGGAAGACGGAGCTCAGAAGATTGGTCCAGGAGGAAATGAGGCTGGACGCCAGCTACAGAGCCCTCCGGTGGTTCGCGGCTCAAATGTGGCCAGGTACAGCAGATGGCAGCCCGACAGAAGGCGTTGGCTATGGCGGCGTGGGGCTGCTCCATCAAAAAATGTACGGAGACCCAGACTTTGGGAGCGATGAGGAGTGGCGGCTGGAACACATTCTGGATTTCCGAGATGAGGAGCTGGACCTCCCCGACGGGGCGTGTGACCTGGAGGAATTGGAGTTCCTGGTTGAGCAGGAATGGGAGCTCGAGATTGCCTACAAGCGGCTGTTTGACGGTGATCAGCAGCCTGGCATGGCTCCCGTTGCCTGGGACTGTCCGAGAGAAATAGCAGACAGTCACGAAGATGAGAAGCAAATGGGGCCAGGGGTGACCCTGCCTTTTCCCGTACTAACTGCAATGGAAGAAGCAGCGATGATACAGAGGGCACTGCAAGCGCTAGAATGCCGGAACGCACTGGAGGTCCCCCAGGCAGCGAGACAAGCTAATAGCATGAAGGTCTCAGAAGGGGGAGTTGAGACAGGCGCTGGAAGGCTGGGAAATGGTGATCAGCAGCAAGTCCAGAGTATCTCATCTGGTGCCCCAGCAGAAGCACTGGCTACAGGGCAGGGTGCCCCTGGCATCTGCCCAGCATCAGAAAAAGAGTTGGATCCGGAGAGTCTGAGAGAGGATCTGCGTGAGCTGTTTTCCCAACAGCAGGTATCCCCACCGGGAGTAGAGGAAGCAATTCTCCCTCCCCAACAATTGGAGATATTTTTTATTTGGAACTGCTACCATACATAGCATCAAAAAATAATAGAAATGTACTGCATACATAACTTAAAACAGCTGAAACACACCCAACCTCCCACTTCCCATAGTCCATAAAAAGAAAAAGTCCATAGTTCTTAATCATAGGCTGAAAGAAGAAATACCTCATGCGTATAGCCCAAACTCTTTTTTTGTCATACAGACATAAGAAAAAAACAAATAAACAAAAGACCCATACTAGGTTACCACCTGCATAAGGTCCTAAAAGAAACAAACATAAGCAAACTAAACCAACTTAACCCACACCCACCCCACTAAAGACATTACCCACCCCCCAAAGCAGAACGGAGCATCCAAAGCAACCAGAGAGAGCAACCATACTTCAAAAACTAGCCCCAACAATTGGACACTACCCCAATGTTCATCCCTCCAGCAGAAGCGCTGGCTACGGGGCAGAGTGCCGCTGGCCTCTGTCCACCCTCAGAGTTAGATCCAGGGAGTCCGAGGGATGATCTCAGTGAGCCGTTTCCCCAGCACTTGGACACTACCCCAGTGGTTATCCCCCCAGCAGAAGCGCTGGCTACGGGGCAGAGTGCAGCTGGCCTCTGCCCACCCTCAGAGGTAGATCTAGCGAGTCCGAGGGGTGACCTCAGTGAGCCGTTTCCCCAGCACTTGGACACTACCCCAGTGGTTATCCCCCCAGCAGAAGCGCTGGCTACGGGGCAGAGTGCCGCTGGCCTCTGCCCACCCTCACAGGTAGATCCAGCGAGTCCGAGGGGTGACCTCAGTGAGCCGTTTCCCCAGCACTTGGACACTACCCCAGTGTTTATCCCCCCGGCAAAAGCGCTGGCTACAGGGCAGAGTGCCCCTGGCATCTGCCCAGCATCAGAAAAAGAGTTGGATCCGGAGAGTCTGAGAGAGGATCCGCGTGAGCTGTTTTCCCAACAGCAGATATCCGCACCGGGAGTAGAGGAAGCAATTCTCCCTCCCCAAAAATTGGACACTACCCCAATGTTCATCCCCCCAGCAGAAGCGCTGGCTACGGGGCAGAGTGCCGCTGGCCTCTGCCCACCCTCACAGGTAGATCCAGCGAGTCCGAGGGGTGACCTCAGTGAGCCGTTTCCCCAGCACTTGGACACTACCCCAGTGTTTATCCCCCCGGCAAAAGCGCTGGCTACAGGACAGAGCACTGATGGTCTCTGCCCAGCATCAGAACCAGAGATGAAGAATCCGGGAGACAGTCCCTGCAAGATATCTTCTCAGCGGCTGGTAACTACACCAGGAGAAAAGCAAGTACCGTTTTCTCCCCAAATGCATAGCCCTACCAGCCTCCATTCCCTACCAGCGGAAGTGCTGGCATCAGGGCAGAGGATTATTCAGCTCCCCCCAATATCTGCAACCCAGCCCCGGATCAGAGGAGTGCAGACAGCTGTTCCCACTCTGCAGCGGCTGTTTTTATTCATGGGAGACACTATGTGCAATTTTGCTCCCCAGCGCCAGAGTCATACTTTTACTTTTCCTGGTTGCCTGGGGTGGAAGTTTGTGACTAACGCAGGTCCAGACCAGTTGAGGGTCAGGAACCTCGTTAGTCTGTTTTTAAAAGGGGAGACATGTGACAGAACCCACTGTCACTGTGTGTTTTGGAGGGGACTGTGCGCAAGCCTCCTACTGACAGACTATGGGCCAGAAGCTACTGGAGTTTGGCACTGCAGCCTTTTGACTTTACCGTCCACTACTGCCCTGGGAAGCAAAACGGCAACGCCGACAAATTATCCAGGCAGACAGACATTGACTCTTTGGGACTTGTTACCTGACTAACTCAGGCACAGACCAGTTGGAGGTCTAGTACCTGGATTAGTCTACCTTTGGGGGGAAGAGATGTGACGGTACTAACCATCACTATGGGTGATGGATCACCCTGTCCCTGGATTGTAAACCCCTTTGTGTCATTTTCTTATGAGTTTGGGACATTGCATTTTATTTTCCCTTTATTCATCCTCTGAACAACTGACTCATGGCATTGAGTTAATGTAATGTAATGTTACAACCCATCCCCCCCCCCTCCTGTTTCTGTGTCTAATTGTGTGGACAATGGTCTGAGCTGGAGACATTTCTCCGCAGGGGGTGTGTATTAAGAGACTGTTTCAATGTAAAAATGTTCAGTTCCCAATGGCTTGCTCCTTGTCCCCTTCCCCCTCTGTGGCCAGGCTAAAGGGAGTTTCCCTAACTGTGTGTAAAACTGTGTCTTGGAATGTAATAAACAGTTTAAGCTCTGCATGGTTAACCCTCAACACCTGTGTGGATTGTCTCGTGATTGAGGGGTTAAGGGCTGGATATGGCTTCTCCGCAGGCTGTGGGTGCATTTGGAAGACAGGAGACACAGGTCCGGCGGATGTGCTCAGCTGGGGTACTAAGATCCGTTACAGATCCTAACACATTACCCAGTAGTTACCACTATAGATCCTAACACATTACCCAGTCCATACCAGTATAGATCCTAACACATTACCCAGTCCATACCAGTATAGATCCTAACACATTACCCAGTCCATACCAGTATAGATCCTAACACATTACCCAGTCCATACCAGTATAGATCCTAACACATTACCCAGTCCATACCAGTATAGATCCTAACATATTACCCAGTCCACACCAGTATAGATCCTAACACATTACCCTGTCCATACCAGTATAGATCCTAACACATTACCCAGTCCATACCAGTATAGATCCTAAAACATTAGCCAGTCCATACCAGTATAGATCCTAACGCATTAGCCAGTCCATTCCAGTATAGATCCTAACGCAATAACCCAGTCCATACCAGTATAGATCCTAAAACATTAGCCAGTCCATACCAGTATAGATCAACACATTACTGAGTCCATACCAGTATAGATCCTAACACATTACCCAGTCCATACCAGTTGAGATCCTAACACTTTACCCAGTCCATACCAGTATAGATCCTAACACATTACCCAGTCCATACCAGTATAGATCCTCATACATTACCCAGTCCATACCAGTATAGATCCTAACACATTACCCAGTCTATACCAGTATAGATCCTAACACATTACCCAGTCTATACCAGTATAGATCCTAACACATTACCCAGTCTATACCAGTATAGATCCTAACACATTACCCAGTCTATACCAGTATAGATCCTAACATATTACCCAGTCCATACCAGTATAGATATCCATCATGATATTTTTCCCCATTGAGATCTGAGGTGTTTTCAAAGTGTTGCTTTAATATTTTTTGAGCAGTGTATGTATGTATATATATATATATATATATTATAAAATGTATTTTTACATATGACCAAATGCTGAGAAAGCATGCCTGGACCTGACTGTACGGTGCTATTTTCTCACCCCTCCCCCCCCCTCTGTGTCCAGTTTGCTCAGTTGCCGTTCAGATTCAGCAGCGGTGACCACCCTGACGAAGACGGAAGGAAAATGACCCTCATCCAGTACGACTTCCCCTGGGGCAAGGAGCCAATTGAACGCCTCGGCAGCCTAGATGACTCCGCCCTCACCCAGATGCACCGTGGGCCCATCGCTCATCTTCAGGTATGTCACACCGACTACACGCAGAATCAATCAATCAATGTCATTTCCAATCCTTTTACTTGCAGCGATCATTAAAGGGCAACTCCCAGTTTCGTGGGGAAAAAATTTAGTAAAAAAAAATAATATATAGAATTGTGACAGTAGTTATATTGTAATTGTATGTTCTTAACCACTTCCGCCCCGGAAGATTTTACCCCCTTAATGACCAGGCCCTATTTTGCAATTTCGGCACTGCGTTACTTCAACGGACAATTGCGCGGTCGTGCGATGCTGTACCCAAACTAAATTGACGTCCTTTTTTTCCCCACAAACAGAGCTTTCTTTTGGTGGTATTTGACCACCTGTACGATTTTTATTTTTTACACTAATAAAACAAAAAGAGCGACAATTTTGAAAAAAATATTTTTTTCACATTCTGCTATATAACATTCCAAAAAAAATTTAAAAAATGTAAATTTTTTTTTACATTTTAGGCCAATTTTTCTGCTACATATTTTTAGTAAAAAAAATGAAATAAGCGTATTTTGATTGGTTTGCGCAAAATTTATTGCATTTACTAACTAAGGGTAAGATTTATGTCATTTTTGTTGTTGTGGTGTTTTTTTTTTTTTTACTAGTAATGGTGGTGATCTGCGATATATTTTTTTTTTTTTTTTTGCGGGACTGCGACATTGTGGCGGACAGATCGGACCCCTGACTGACATTTTTGACACTTTTGGGGGGACCAGTGACATTACTACAGCTAAAAATATGCACTGTTACTGTAATAATGACTTTGACAGGGAAGGGGTTAACCTTGTTGGTGATCAAGGGGTTAAATGTGAGCCCAGGGGAGTGATTCTAACTGTGGGGGGGGGCGTGGCTTGTGAAATGATCATAGAGACATGTGATCCTATATAGAAGGATCACAGGAGCTCTGTGATCATTCCAGGGAGAAGAACGGTCAGCTGTGTTTACAACATCCGACCGTCCTTCTCTCTCAGCGGGGAGCGATCGCGGGTGTCAGACGGCAATCCGAGGTGGCAATCTGAGGCGCCTGCCCGCGGTATCGGCTTCTCCGCTGACGAGCGGGGGCGGGAGCGCGCCGCCAGTGGCACACGCTCGCCCCCTAGACTCCCCAGAGCAAGCGCCGTACATGTACGGCGATTTGCCTGGAAGCGGCTGCCTGCCCGTAGTACATCTGCGTCGGGCGGTCGGCAAGCAGTTAAAAATGACCTTTCCGTTTTTAATCTGCAGTTGCTGTAATTTTCTGTAAAATGCAATATGGCCACCTGGAGGCGCTGTGTACACATATAGACAGAGCGCAATTTCCTGCTGGTGTGATTGGCTCGGTGATTTTCCCAGAAGTCTGCACTGAGATACAATTCAGATTTTTGGGCATCACATTTTTGGTGAGATACTCCGAATAGGAAATCACGTCTACAGGGATGCAGACCCTGCCACTTTCTTCATTAAAGCCCTGCAGGTGCAGCAGCTGATTGATAATTATAAAGTCACTCCCATTCACATTCACTTTGCACATGGACACAGAGGAACAAACAATGATTTCTTCAGAATAACAAAAGGAAGGAATCTACAACAAGGTTTGCTACAATCCCTGCAATGTACAGAGATCACCCAAGGGGGGGGGGGGGGTTCTTCTCAACAAAAGTGGAGTTATTCGTTAACCACTTGCCGACCGCCCCAAGTACATATACTGCGGCGGTCAGCCCCCCCCCCCCCCGGGCAAAGTGACGTATGGGTACATCACTCGCCCGCGATCCAATAGGGGGCGAGAGCGCGTCGCGGAGGCGCGCTCCCGCTCGTTCACTGCCATCCCAGTGCGATTGACCAGCGGCTCCGATGTCCACTGGCCATTCTCGATCTCCCGCTGGAGACGGAGAAAGGCAGGCGGCTGATGTAAACAAAGCCGTCTGTCATTCTCCCTGATGTAACTGTAGAGATCATATGATCCTCCTATGTAGGATCGTATGTCTCTGTGGTTACATCAAAAGCCACGCCCCTTTACAGTTAGAAGCACACCCCTAGGGACACACTTAACCCCTTGATCTCTAATAAAGTTAACCCCTTCCCTGCCAGTGTCATTTTTACAGTAACAGAGCATATTTATAGCACTGATTACTGCAGTAATGTCACTGGTACCCCCAAAAGTGTCAAAAATGTCTGCCGCAATGTCGCAGCCCCACAAAAAAAAATCGCAGATCGCCGCCATTACTAGTTAAAAAAAAAAAACAATAAAAATGACAAAAATCTTTCCCGTAGTTAGTAAACGCAATAACTTTTGCGCAAACCAATCAAATTACGCTTATTGCGATTTTTTCACCAAAAATATGTAGCAGAAAACAAATTGGCCTAAAATGTTAAAAAAATTTTATTTTTTTTATTTTTTTTTTTTTGGGGGGGGGGGGGATTTCATATAAAAAAAATGTGAAAAAATATTGTTGTTTTTTCAAAATTGTCGCTCTTTTTTTGTTTATAGCGCAAACAGTAAAAATCGCACAGGCGATCAAATACCACCAAAAGAAAGCTATGTTTGTGGGACAAAAAGGACGTCAATTTCATTTAGGCACAGCGTCGCACGTCCGCGCAATTGTCCGTTAAAGTCACGCAGTGCCAAATCGCAAAATAGAGCCTGGTCTTTGAGCAGCCAAATCCTCCGGGGCTTAAGTGGTTAAAATATTCCCTGGTGATCCTGCCATATAAGACATTTCCTGGTATGGGGTGACAACGCTCTGTCCCTGTCCCCCAATTGTGCTCTTGCGTTGTCGTACAAGCTTAGTATGGCTTTTTCAGCGCAAAGTCCAGTGTTGTCAACATCAGGAAACTGATGCCAGGCAGCCATCACTGGACTGTGTATAATTGTGAAGTGGCTACATAGAGGCTGCAGGAGATCAGCAGGACGTAATGGAATAGTTTATAATGCGCAGAGCAAACTGAGGAACAGCGCTGAGATCATGGCAGTGGAGTGGCTTAGTGGTTAGCACTTCTGCCTTGCAGCACTGGTATCCTCAGTTCAGATCCTGTCCATGACAATGCAAAGGAAATGCCGTCCACTCAGAGTCCACATCGGCACCCCCTGGAAGTCTGTCACACTGTGTATGTGTAAGCCTAGTCTGTACATTATACACAGGCAGTACAGGGGTCTCCTTTGTGATTCTCTCCATGTTACCACAAGGTGGCACTAATCTTACATTTTTGCAATATTGGAGTTTGATTGCGGAAAGATCGGATTTGCTTTCCAATAGACTGACATTAGGAATGCAGGAAGACGGTCTACGGGGGGAGGGGTACTCATGGGGTCCTTACTAGTTTTCTGCACTTTAGCATTCCTGACAAGTTCCACTCCACCTGCTTGTCCCTCCAATTTTTAATGGTTTAACCTGAAAATCAATCCCATAAACTGGTGAGATGAGGCCACTAGATGAGAAAGTTTCATGATAATGTTATTTCCTGCGCACGTGCGTGTTTATTAATTATTGTTAATTGGGTTCTCCTGGTGTGCAAGCAGGGCTGTTGTGTCTCTCTAGTGTGCATTTGCCGTTTTTGCACCATTCTAGTGTGCTTGCACAGGTATTGTGTTCCTATAGCATGCATGAATATGTCCTTCTGGAGCGCATGTGCGGTTTTTGTGTCCCTCTGGAGCGCATGTGCGGTTATTGTGTCCCTCTAGTGCCCATGTGCGGTTATTGTGTCCCTCTAGTGCCCATGTGCGGTTATTGTGTTCCTCTAGTGCCCATGTGTGGATATTGTGTCCCTCTAGTGCCCATGTGCGGTTATTGTGTCCCTCTAGTGCGCATGTGCGGATATTGTGTCCCTCTAGTACCCATGTGCGGTTGTGTCCCTCTAGTGCACATGTGCGGTTATTGTGTCCCTCTAGTGCTCATGTGCGGTTATTGTGTCCCTCTAGTGCCCATGTGTGGATATTGTGTCCCTCTAGTGCGCATGTGCGGTTATTGTGTCCCTCTGGTGCGCATGTGCAGTTATTGTGTCCCTCTGGTGCGCATGTGCGGTTATTGTGTCCCTCTAGTGCGCATCTGCGGTTATTGTGTCCCTCTAGTGCGCATGTGCGGATATTGTGTCCCTGTAGTACCCATGTGCGGTGGTGTCCCTCTAGTGCCCATGTGCGGTTATTGTGTCCCTCTAGTGCGCATGTGCGGTTATTGTGTCCCTCTAGTGCGCATGTGCGGTTATTGTGTCCCTCTAGTGCCCATGTGCGGTTATTGTGTCCCTCTAGTGCACATGTGCGGTTATTGTGTCCCTCTAGTGCCCATGTGCGGTTATTGTGTCCCTCTAGTGCCCATGTGCGGTTATTGTGTCCCTCTAGTGCACATGTGCGGTTACTGTGTCCCTCTAGTGCGCATGTGTGGATATTGTGTCCCTCTAGTGCCCATGTGCGGTTATTGTGTCCCTCTAGTGCACATGTGCGGTTATTGTGTCCCTCTAGTGCGCATGTGCGGTTATTGTGTCCTTCTAGTGCCCATGTGTGGATATTGTGTCCCTCTAGTGCCCATGTGCGGTTATTGTGTCCCTCTAGTGCCCATGTGCGGTTATTGTGTCCCTCTAGTGCCCATGTGCGGTTATTGTGTCCCTCTAGTGCGCATGTGCGGTTATTGTGTCCCTCTGGTACGCATGTGCGGTTATTGTGTCCCTCTAGTGCGCATGTGCGGATATTGTATCCCTCTAGTGCCCATGTGTGGATATTGTG
The DNA here is from genome assembly GCF_965119305.1 of Pelophylax lessonae. Lineage (NCBI taxonomy): Eukaryota > Metazoa > Chordata > Amphibia > Anura > Ranidae > Pelophylax > Pelophylax lessonae. The sequence continues at coordinate 63,735,736 of NC_138771.1, read as the reverse complement.
TCCCTCTAGTGCGCATGTGCGGTTATTGTGTCCCTCTGGTGCGCATGTGCGGTTATTGTGTACCTCTAGTGCGAATGTGCGGATATTGTGTCCCTCTAGTGCCCATGTGTGGATATTGTGTCCCTCTAGTGCGCATGTGCGGTTATTGTGTCCCTCTGGTGCGCATGTGCGGTTATTGTGTCCCTCTAGTGCGCATGTGCGGATATTGTGTCCCTCTAGTGCACATGTGCGGTTATTGTGTCCCTCTAGTGCGCATGTGCGGATATTGTGTCCCTCTAGTACCCATGTGCGCTTGTGTCCCTCTAGTGCACATGTGCGGTTATTGTGTCCCTCTAGTGCGCATGTGCGGTTATTGTATCCCTCTAGTGCCCATGTGTGGATATTGTGTCCCTCTAGTGCGCATGTGCGGTTATTGTGTCCCTCTGGTGCGCATGTGCAGTTATTGTGTCCCTCTGGTGCGCATGTGCGGTTATTGTTTCCCTCTAGTGCGCATGTGCGGTTATTGTGTCCCTCTGGTGCGCATGTGCGGTTATTGTGTCCCTCTGGTGCGCATGTGCGGTTATTGTGTCCCTCTAGTGCGCATCTGCGGTTATTGTGTCCCTCTAGTGCGCATCTGCGGTTATTGTGTCCCTCTAGTGCGCATGTGCGGATATTGTGTCCCTGTAGTACCCATGTGCGGTGGTGTCCCTCTAGTGCACATGTGCGGTTATTGTGTCCCTCTAGTGCTCATGTGCGGTTATTGTGTCCCTCTAGTGCCCATGTGTGGATATTGTGTCCCTCTAGTGCTCATGTGCGGTTATTGTGTCCCTCTAGTGCGCATGTGCGTTTATTGTGTCCCTCAATTTTGTGTGGGGTGGATGTAGTACCCTCCTAGGTACGTGCTAGGTTGGTAAAAGCTTAGCAGCTCTATCTGCTTATCAGGGGAGCCCGATTGTTAGTTCTGCCGGTTGCATGTGTCCAGGGTGTGATTCATTTGGGCTGAGGGAGTGTCCCCGCTGTATCCAATGGGAGAGCCTGTTGGACAGTGGAGGAAACCCAGCCAGTGACACACAGGCTTTTGTGGCTGTCCCAATGGGTTGGCAAAACAGTGGTGCATTCTGGGATAGGTCATAAAAGCCGGGGGCACATGTGACAGGGTGTCTTTGGGCAGGAAGTCAGGTCCCAGGAGGAGGGTGACGGTTGTCAGCAAGGAAGGTGGTCACAGGCGGTCGGCCTAGTGGACCAAGTGTGTGATGCTGAGCCAGGAGGGCCAGGATACTGACGAGTGGAGCTGAAGGCAGAGCAACCCAGGGAAAAACAGTGTCCTTGAGTATTGGGAAGCTTGCCAGGGGTCTGCCCAGTAAGGGGACCACTCCAGTGGAGAGTCAGTGGACAAGGGCTAGCATGCATGGGAAGTGAGAAAGGGGGTGCTAGGTTAGGACCCTGAAGAGGAATTCATTCAGGAACATATCTTTTACTTCACAAGGTGAAGTGGCAAGGTGAAGCAGCGGCCTTGCCGCACACACTACAGTCAGTTTTCCTCAGAAATTGTGCATAGTTCAAGTTGGAGTATCCCACTCATCCCTTCTCCCATCCAAGTTCTAAAATTAAACACAAAAACCAAATTCCCTTGACTGTTCATTGTCTGAGCCAAGTCATAAAGTGATAAGTTTTACAGACTGTTGCTATGGGTAACCCAGGGGAATCCACACTGAGCAGCTCCCTAGGGGGGCAGTGCTACAGATATTCGGGGGCTCATTGAAGGGGGCAACTGATAGATGAATATTTGATATCTGATATTCTGATTGGGATTTTGGATTTCTAGGAGCACTGTTACGGGAACACCTGATGTAAGGGGGCACTGTTATGGGGACACCTGATGTAAGGGGGCATTGTTATGAGAACACCTGATGTAAGGGGGCACTGTTATGGGAATACCTGATGTAAGGGGGCACTGTTATGGGAACACCTGATGTAAGGGGGCACTGTTATGGGAACACCTGATGTAAGGGGGCATTGTTATGAGAACACCTGATGTAAGGGGGCACTGTTATGGGAACACCTGATGTAAGGGGACATTGTTATGAGGACACTGGATGTAACGGGGCACTGTTATGGGGACACCTGATGTAAGGGGACACTGTTATGAGGACACCTGATGTAAGGGGACACCTGATGTAAGGGGACACTGTTATGAGAACACCTCATGTAAGGGGGCACTGTTATGGGGACAACTGATGTAAGGGGGCACTGTTATGGGGACACCTGATGGGGACACCTGATGTAAGGGGACACAATTATGAGAACACCTGATGTAAGGGGACACTGTTATGAGGACACCTGATGTAAGGGGACATTGTTATGGGAACACCTGATGTAAGGGGACACTGTTATGGGAACACCTGATGTAAGGGGACACTATTATGAGGACTCTGGATGTAAGGGGACACTGTTATGGGAACACCTGATGTGAGGGGGCACTGTTTTGGGGACACCTGATGTAAGGGGGCACTGTTATGGGAACACCTGATGTAAGGGGGCACTGTTATGGGGACACCTGATGTAAGGGTACACTGTTATGAGGACACTGGGTGTAAGGGGACACCTGATGTAAGGGGGCAGGCACTGTTATGGGAACACCTGATGTAAGGGGGCACTGTTATGAGAACACCTGATGTAAGGGGGCACTGTTATGGGGACACGTGATGTAAGGGTACACTGTTATGAGGACACTGGATGTAAGGGGACACCTGATGTAAGGGGGCAGGCACTGTTATGGGAACACCTGATGACAGGGGACACTGTTATGGGAACACCTGATGTAAGGGGACACTGTTATGAGAACACCTGATGTAAGGGGGCACTGTTATGGGAACACCTGATGTAAGGGGGCACTGTTATGAGAACACCTGATGTAAGGGGGCACTGTTATGAGAACTCCTGATGTAAGGGGGCACTGTTATGAGAACACCTGATGTAAGGGGGCACTGTTATGGGAACATCTGATGTAAGGGGGCACTGTTATGAGAACACCTGATGTAAGGGGGCACTGTTATGAGAACACCTGATGTAAGGGGGCACTGTTATGAGAACACCTGATGTAAGGCGACACTGTTATGGGAACACCTGATGTAAGGGGACATTGTTATGGGAACACCTGATGTAAGGGGACACTGTTATGAGGACACTGGATGTAAGGGGACACTGTTATGAGAACACCTGATGTAAGGGGGCACTGTTATGGGAACACCTGATGTAAGGGGACACTGTTATGGGGACACCTGATGTAAGGGGGCACTGTTATGGGGACACCTGATGTAAGGGGACACTGTTATGAGAACACCTGATGTAAGGGGGCACTGTTATGGGAACACCTGATGTAAGGGGGCACTGTTATGTGGACACCTGATGTAAGGGGGCACTGTTATGTGGACACCTGATGTAAGGGGGCACTGTTATGGGGACATCTGATGTAAGGGGGCACTGTTATGAGGACACTGGATGTAAGGGGACACCTGATGTAAGGGGGCACTGTTATGGGAACACCTGATGTAAGGGGGCACTGTTAAGGGGACACTGGATGTAAGGGTACACCTGGTATAAAGGGGTACCTTGATTGGGGTAACTGACCTAAGACAATATTCTGATGGGGCATCTGATATGTGGTGGCAACTGATATATGAAGGTACTCTGATTGGGGTTCTTGATTTATGGGGAACTCAAATGAAGACACCTGATGTGAAGTGGTTCTATTTTCTTTCACTTGAAATATGGATGTGATTGGCCTACTTTTATGTTTTATTAAATAGTTATTTATTTGTCTTCCATCTTGTTTCTGGTAAAGATAGTTGTTTGTGGAAGGGCAGAATAAAAGGGCACAGCCAGTGAAGGTGGAAGAATAGGAATGATCACAGAATGGAGAAGAGGAGTCCCCGAAAGGCAGAATCCGGGGCTCAGAGAAGACCGGTCACCATGAACAGATCCAAGGGCAAGACACCACTGGAAGCTCTGAGGATCAGAACTAATCAGCTGCACTGGTCGGAGGTAAAGTCTAATCTATTAAAATGTCTTTGCTACAAGTCACCCCCCAGTATCTGCTGATACCCCAGACCACCCCCCAGTTTGATCCATTTACACTTCAGTTCATTCTCCAGTATATTTGGACAATATCACAGGTCATACTCCATTCTACCAATACTCCAGTCCACCCTCTGGATCAGGATCATCAATAGGGGGGTACAGGCAGGGCTCGAGTCCTGCAGGAATGCCGTTCCCTTTAGCAGCTGTGTCCTGCAGGACTGCCCTTTCAAAAAGGAAAAACTGTGCTGCCCCCCCCCCCCCAAACCACCACTGTCAGAAGAGGGCTCTGTTTCCTGCCCATTCTCCCTCCTGTCAGCATTGGGGAAGAGAATGCAGAGAATCGGGGCGGCTGTGTCTCACACTGTTCTGGCAAGCGCTGCTCCCGAGAACACAGCAGCACGAGGAGGAGGAGAGGCTCTTCTCCCCCCACGCCTCCTCCTCCTCCTGCTGCTGCTGTGTTCTTGGGAGAGGCGCTTGCTAGCACAGCCACTCACTATATATCTTTCCTCTCCTATTGGCAAGAGGAAAAAAAAAAGAAGCAGAGAGGATGGTGGGACATGTTGTCCCGAGGACTGGGGGAAACTGCAGCCCCCAGCATGACCAGCTGAAGAGAAAGGAAAGAGAGGGTGGCAAGTAGAACACTGCCGGTGGCAAGTGACATGCTGCATCTGGTGGCAGGCTGAGGTTGGCAAGTGGCACACTGCATCTGGTGGCCAGCTGCAGGTGGCAAGTGACACGCTGCATCTGGGAGAAGGTGATGATGGCAAGTGACACGCTGCATCTGGGGACAGGCAATGGTGGCAAGTGACATGCTGCATCTGGTGGCAGGCTGAGGGTGGCCAGTGGCACGCTGCATCTGGTGGCAGGCTTCGGGTGGCAAGTGACACACTGCATCTGGTGGCAAGCTGCGGGTGGCAAGTGACACATTGCATATGGCAGAAGGTGACGGTGGCAAGTGACACACTGCATCTGGGGACAGGCAATGGTGGTAAGTGACATGCTGCATCTAGCAGAAGGTGACAGTGGCAAGTGACACACTGCATCTGGGGACAGGCAATGGTGGCAAGTGACATGCTGCATCTGGTGGCAGGCTGAGGGTGGCCAGTGGCACACTGCATCTGGTGGCAGGCTTTGGGTGGCAAGTGACACATTGCTTTTGGTGGCCAGCTGCGGGTGGCAAGTGACACGCTGCATCTGGCAGAAGGTGACAGTGGCAAGTGACACACTGCATCTGGCAGAAGGCGACAGTGGCAAGTGACACGCTACATCTGGGGACAGGCAATGGTGACAAGTGACACGCTGCATCTGGGGACAGGCAATGGTGGCAAGTGACACGCTGCATCTGGCAGAAGGCAACCGTGGCAAGTGACACGCTGCATCTGGCAGAAGGCGACAGTGGCAAGTGACACGCTGCATCTGGCAGAAGGTGACAATGGCAAGTGACACGCTACATCTGGGGACAGGCAATGGTGGCAAGTGACACGCTGCATCTGGCAGAAGGCGACAGTGGCAATTGACACGCTGCATCTAGCAGAAGGCGACAGTGGCAAGTGACAAGCTGCATCTGGCAGAAGGCGACAGCGACAAGTGACAAGCTACATCTGGGGACAGGCAATGGTGGCAAGTGACACGCTGCATCTGGCAGAAGGCGACAGCGGCAAGTGACACGCTGCATCTGATGGCAGACAACATGGGCAAGTGACACGCTGCATCTGATGGCAGGCGACGGTGGCAAGTGACAAGCTGTGTCTGGTGGATGGTGATGGTGGCACGCTGTATCTGGTGGCAAGTGACAAGCTGCATCTGGTAGCAGGTGACAGTGGCACACTGCATCTGGTGGCAAGTGACAAGCTCAGGGTTCCCACTGATTCTGCATTATGGTGAGTTGAACTATTTTATTATATATTACAATGTAATAATAAAAATAATGTGCTTCAATCATCCCGACACCATATCAACCATGGTGTCGGGATGATTTAAGTGCTAATACCAGCCATTTGCCCGACAAATCACAGCCACCGAATTCCCCGTCAACCTTGAAACTACCCCCCACTCCAGTCCTTTTGTCTTCTACAAAATCAGTCCCCCATGTCAAAAAGGTTTGCGAAACGCTGCTTTAAAGTGACATTACTTCCTCCTAGCGCTCTATGGAGGGGGCAGGGGAGGACATTACTGTGCGGGGAGGGGGTGAAGAGGGCAGAGGAGGACACTGATGTGGAGAGGTGAAAGGGGCACAGCAGGACACGGCAGTGGGGGGTCATGATATGAAATGGGCAGAGAAGGACACTACTTGAGGGGGCAGAGGAGGACATTACTGTAGGGGAGGGTGAAGGAAGGAGGCAGAGGAGGACACTATTGTGTGGGGCAGTGTTGCCAACCACCCTTTAATTTACAGGCTGCCCGTAAATGTCTATTACCGGTAGCGGCGCCCATAAAAAATATGGCTGTCCACAGCCTCTAACCATCTCTTGTACCATGTCCGCATCCTCTAGCCAGCTCCTGTACCATTTCTGCAGCTTCTGACCATCTCCTGTACCATATCTGCAGCTTCTGACCATCTCTTGTACCATGTCCGCAGCTTCTGACCATCTCCTGTACCATGTCTGCAGCCTCTAACCACCTCCTGCATCATGTCCACAGCCTTTAACCACCTCTCCTGTACCATGTCTGCAGCCTCTAACATCTCTTTTATCATGTCTGCAATCTCTGACCATCTCTTGTCTTTTATCATGTCTGCAGTCTCTGAGGGGGAGTCTGGAGAGGACTCAAGAGTGGGAGCGCCGTCAGGATGGTGGTCACGGGAGAAGTCAGACATGTGTGGACTGTGGAGAAGAGACTATAGGATAAAACCAGAGCCACTGGAGCTGACTGACTGAGCCCTGCACGGTGCACCTGAGAGGAGGTCAGTGACCATGCTGCCAGGCCAGTCTGGGGGAGGTTCACTGATGTAAAGGGGAGTGAATACAATAATGTAAGGGGACACTAATATAAAGGTTCCCCCTTATATCAGGACCCCTCACCTTAGTGCATTCACTCTGTGGAAGGTGGTCTCTGGTCACCAGAGTCCCCCCTCCCCCCCACATCAGAGTTCCCGGCATTCCCCTTTACATCAGTCTGCAGGATTCCCCCTTACAGTGCAAGAGAGAACTCTGTGGACGCTGATGTGAAGGGGAACTCTGATGTAAAGGGCAATGCTGCAGACCCTGATGTAAGTGGGAACTCTGATGGAAAGGGGAACGCAGTGGACTCTGATATAAGGGGGTCTCTGGTCACCAGAGCCCCCCTTATATCAGTGTTCCCCTGTAGATCATAATCTGCAGCATTCCCCTTCCCTTGTACTGTAAGGGGGATTTCTGCACACTCTGACGTAAGGAGGAACTCTGTGCTGGCTGGGTTATTTTAACCTGACCTGAGACCTGAATGGATCCGAACACTCGCCATTATTACTCTTCCAGGAGATTTCTATCAAGATTTTATTCTTTACAAATGAAAGATCTCTTTTCTATTTTTATAAAGATTTGTCTGATTTTTAGAACCTGAAAAGTCCTGAAGTATTACATAGTAGTTCTGATTCTTCAAAAAGCTGTTGACCCTGAAAACAGCATAGAAAGCAAACGGCGGGGAATAATGGGGAATGTATTCAGCATGGAATCCAGGGACAAATCTTCACCAATATGCCACAACTTCAGGATAAACCTTGATTGGGTGAGAGCCACATACTTTACCATTGTGTCATTCCTCATCCACTGATCTCATTCCTGTCTTTCCCACCATCATGTGCATTAGAATATCACTAAAGAACATCTAAACTCAAACACAAAAATGTAATACACTACAGCTGAGCAGTCCTTAGATATGGTGGCTGCATTCATTTTCTTTTTCCTTTGTTTTCACCTTGTGTTTCTGCCAGTAACTCACTTCCTGTCCTAGGGTGACAACACTCACTGTACTGAATCTATGGAGAAGCTGTGTTGTCACCCTAGGACGGGAAGTGTGTTAGGACTACAGAATACTCCCCCCCTGTCTATACCATATTGAGGTGATGTTCTGCAGTGCACATAGAGAACTGGGAACAATGCTGACTGAAACCAGTCCAGAGGCAATCAGACCAGAAAGTTATCAGCTCTTTATATTTACTGCAGAACCAAAACTTATATTTTTGCACCTAAAGAACGGATATAAGAATACGGAATGTTTATTCATTCATTCATACACTATCTTTGCAGCTATAACAGCTTCAACTCTTCTGGGAAGGCTGCCCACGAGCTTGTGTCTCCCTGGGGGATGGGAGAGCCCAGGAGCTACAGAAGGGGGCGGGAGCGGGGGACGCTCAGGGGCGTATCATGAAATCAGTGGGCCCATGTGCAGGATCAAAAGTGGGCCCTAGGTTTGGAGAGAAAAATTGCCTGCGAAAAGTGGGCGTAGCTTAAAGGGGGTGTGGTTTAATAGAGATGACTTACATACTTACATAGTGAAGATTTTGGTAATAATAAATAGTAAATTTACAGTGCAGAACAAGGGGGCAAAGATGCCAATCCTACCATAAATATACAGTATACACTCTATATTACCAAAAGTATTGGGACGCCTGCCTTTACACACACATGAACTTTAATGGCATCCCAGTCTTAGCCCGTAGGGTTCAATATTGAGTTGGCCCACCCTTTGCAGCTATAACAGCTTCATCTCTTCTGGAAAGGCTGTCCACAAGGTTTAGGAGTGTGTCTATGGGAATTTTTGACCATTCTTCAAGAAGGGCATTTGTGAGGTCAGGCACTGATATTGGATGAGAAGGCCTGGCTTGCATTCTCCGCTCTAATTTATTCCAGAGGTCAGGACTCTGTGCAGGCCAGTCAAGCTCCTTCACCCAAAACGCACTCATCCATGTCTTTATGGACCTTGCTGTATGCACTTCTCCAAATCATTTGGTGGAGGGGGGATTATGCTGTTTTTTTTTTTTTTCTCAGGGGTTGGGCTTGGTCCCTTAGTTCTAGTGAAGGGAACTCTTAAGGCGTCAGCATACCAAGATATAACATAGTAACATAGTAGCTAAGGTTGAATAAAGACAATAGTCCATTTGGTTCAATGCGTGTAGGTGTGTGTGGACGTATTTATTTCCCATACCACTGGATGTTTTTATCCTTCAGATGTATGTCCAAGAGTCTTTTAAAAGTAGCCATACTCCTCGCAGTAACCACCATTTGTGGTAGAGAATTCCACAGTCTTGTAGCCCTTGTATTTTTCATACACATTATGAAATTGTATGCGCAGTTTTCTCGAACCTTGGCAGCTCCGGATTCCGGACAGGTGGGTTCAGAAAATCATTGGATCAGGTTATAAGATCGAATTCCTTTCGCGTCCAGCGGACAGGTTCTTTCCCTCAAATCTTCGTTTGACCCCAGATCATTTGCAAGATCTTCAACGGGCTGTTCAGGATCTCCTCGCCCAGGGGGTGATCGTACCGGTGCCACATCGGGACAGATTTCTGGGGTTTTACTCAAATCTGTTCACTGTGCCCAGAAAGGAGGGCAAGGTACGTCCGCTTCTGGACTTGAAGGCTCTGAAGCGCTTTGTGAGGGTTCAGAAGTTCCGTATGGAATCCCTCCATTCAGTGGTAGCCTCTCTGAACCCGGGAGATTTCCTAGCTTCAATCGACCTCAAGGATCCTCCCTTTGAGAACATCAGGGAGATTCCTCTGCCTGTGCTGTCACGGAAGGTTGCCTTTCTGGTGGCGATCACATCTGCCCGCAGAGTGTCGGAGTTGGCGGCCCTGTCTTGCCGCTCTCCTTACCTGGTTGTTCATAAGGATAAGGTGGTCTTGCGACCTCACCAATCTTTTCTTCCTAAGGTGGTATCCGATTTTCAGCTTAACGAGGATATTGTCTTGCCTTCGCTGTGTGCGAATCCTAAGCATCCTAAGGAGTTTGCTTTGCATTCCTTGGATGTAGTCCAGGCGATCAGGGTGTACCTGTCGTCTACTGAATCCTTCCGTAGGTCGGATTCTCTTTTTGTCCTTCCCTCGGAAGGGTACGGCTGCGTCTGCGGCAACCATTTCAAGATGGATTAGACAGACAATTGTGCAGGCCTACTCGATTAGGGAACGGGTACCGCCCTTCCCTGCCAAGGCGCACTCTACCAGAGCGGTGAGTGCGTCCTGGGCCTTCCGGCATCAAGCTTCAGTGGCCCAGGTGTGCAAGGCAGCGACTTAGTCGTCCATGCACACCTTTTCAAAATTTTACAAACTTGACGTTTTGGCATCGGCAGATGCCTCCTTTGGCCGCAAAGTCCTGTGCGCGGCCGTGCCTTGAGGGGGACATGGCGTTTACCTGTCCCTGTCTGTTGGGGTTGTTTTCCCCTTTGTTGATTTGCTTTCCTGGGTTTGTTGCTCCTATTGAGCTTTCTTGGTACCCAGAGTTTACCTTTCTGGTTCAGATAAGGTTCCTTTCTCCGACCTGGGTGCTGTGTTGCCTTTGTGACGGTTGCGCTTCCCACCCCTCATGTCTACACTGCTTTGGGACATCCCATTGGTGAAGACTATATGAGGGGCGGCGACTGTCAGAGGACGTAAGAGAAAACGGAAGTTTCTCTTACGTCCTCCAACAGTCGCCGCCTCCTCTAAGTCCTCACTGATGGGTATTGTCATCTGCTCCGCAGGAGTAGCTAGGCATATAGACTTAGTTAAAAACAAAAGGCATTTGCATGTATACACCCCTGGGGGCTGTCCCATCTGGTCAATACCCCCCTGCAGTGACCACTCCCAACTCAGTTTTAATTTGCCTAGCATCAGGAGTAGTTAGGCTTTCCCTGTGCTGGGGCTTCGGTCTCAGCCTATCTTATTTTTTATTTCATTTTCTTGAAAAATGTCAGTTTTTCTTTCTTAACTAGCTGTTTATTTTGTCAGCTTTAGTTTTTAGTCGACTCTTCGGACGAAGATGGACATGTGGTGCTGGGATTCGGACTGGCCGCCCCCCAGCCCGCCATCGAGCGTTCAGCTGTGGTTCGCCCTGGCACTATGAACGATCCATCCCTGTTCGCAGCAGGAATGCAGCTGTGAGGTGGCTACCTCACTGGACGCATATGCGTATCAGCAGTGCAATGTCCCTAGCAAACGGCATTCCCTGTCAGATGAGGACAGCGGCTTTCCGTTCTGTGAGGCTCCCCACGCCATCGGGTACAGGTAAGTACTTCTGTGTGGGGCCTCTGTGTGGGGTGGCAGTCCTGGTTGCTGTGTGTTCCCCATGTCTGTACCTTGTGTGACTCCCTGCTGCGATCTCTGCGGGGATCACTTGTACATGCGCTGCGGCACTGTGTGTGTTTGGGGGTCCCCTTCCCTGGGTCAATTCGGTGTTTGGGGGTGCATACTGTGTATGGACCGCGCGGTCCGCCATTTTTTATTACACTAGGCAGGCATGTGAGCTTCTCTGTGGGCTATACAACATGCTGATTTGGCGCCATTCGTCGCCATTTTTGCGGTGACCGAGCGCTCGGTTCGGCCGCATGTCGGCGGCCATTTTGGTGGAGTCTCCCATACGTTTCTATGGGGCAGCCATTTTCCCTGGGTCATGCAGCAGATTAGTTCAGCCTACTTTTGCAGCACTTCCTCTTTCCTCTGAAGCAGGACAGCGGTGGCAACACTCTGCGGGGCTCTGCAGGTTATTGCTCTCAATATATCTCTGTACTGTCGCTTCTGGCTCAGTTTTGTCTCCTTTCCTGTTTAGGGGTCATTTGGTCTGTATAGCTGGAGCGGTGGGCTGCGCACTCGCAGCGCTCTTAAGGGGACAGCACCTAATTCTTGCACTGTCCTTTTTTTCTCACTTGAGCATGGATTCTCAGGATAGCAAATTTCCACCAGCCTTGGTGGGGGCCCCCAGTTCTCCTGTGGCCCCTCTGAGACCTGATTTGGCCGCTGTAGTGGCGACTTTGGTGTCCAATATGGAAATGCTGATGGCTGAACGTGCTGCTCGTAAGAGACCCAGATTGTCCCTCTCCTCTGATTCAGATGGTGATATGGCTGCTGCTGCTGCGAGCGTGCCCTTTTCAGGGTCCTGCTCGTCCTTGGACCTGCAGGGGTCTGAGGGGGAGGCGGAGATGGAGGGGGTTGATACCTCCTCTCCGGGGTCGCCCGAAGAGCGGGCGACCATGGATGAATTAATTATTTCTGTGAAGGAAACTTTACATTTGGAGGATGAGCCCAGTCCTCCGGGCGTTGTGTCCTCCTTTGGGACGCACAGGACCCGCAAGTCGGCGCAGGTTTTTCCTGTCCCGCTGAGTTTCATTACACTGTTAATGAACTGTGGCGCACATTAAAACGTCCGTTCGTGGTGCCTAGTCGGTTCAAATTGCTTTATCCCTTTGCACCGGCTACGGAATCGCGCTGGTGTTTGCCTCCACAGGTGGATCACATGGTTGCAGTGTTGAACAAGGCTACCTTGGTTCCTACGGAGGATTCCCCGGTTTTCCGGGATCCAAAGGACCGGCGTTTGGAGTCTTTGGCCCGCCATTCCTATACGGTGGCGGGCTCTCTGCTCAATCCCATTTTCCCATTTTGGTGGCGCAGGCGGTCGCTGATTGGACTAAGGTGCTTAGGAGCAACCTCATGTCTGATGATGTTCCGCCTGCCCGGCTGGAAATGGTGGATCAAATCCATCAAGGAATCATGTATCTGTGTGATGCGGCCTTGAATGAGGCCCCTTTAGTAGCACGCCTCTCTAGCGTCTCGGTGCTTAACCGACGACTGATATGGCTGAAGAGCTGGTCGGCTGACCAGTCCTCGCGGAAGACGGTTGCTGATTTTCCCTATGCTGGCTCTCGCCTTTTTGGCGAGGCGTTGGACACCCTGGTGAAAGGCGTCACGGGGGGCAAGAGCACTATGCTGCTCCAGAACCCAAAGAACAAGTCCTTTCGTGGCAAGCGGGGTTCTGCGCCTGGATCCAATCAGGGGTCCTTTCGTACCTTTCGGAACCAATCCAGGGGTAAGCCCTTCAAGGCCCAGGGCAGTCAGAAGAAGCCCTGGGACGGCAAGCAGGAGTCGGGCAATGCCGGCTCGGCAGGTCAGTCCGACTCTGCCTGAAGGGGAGCCTTCACCCCCGTTTCAGGGGTGGGGGGACGCTTGCGCGGTTTCCTCAAACCTTAGCTGCTCCGTATGTTGGGCAGGTGGGTTCAGGAAATCATTAGATCAGGAGACGTGATCGAATTCCTTTCCCGGCCAGTGGGCAGATTCTTTCCCTCGAAGCTTCGCTTGCCTCCTGGGCGTCGGCAGGACCTGCATCAAGCGGTGTAGGACCTTCTTGCTCAGGGGGTGATTGTCCCGGTACCTCATCGGGACAGGTTTCGGGGATTTTGTTCCAATCTGTTCGCGGTGCCCAGGAAGGGGGGCAAAGTGCGTCCTGTTCCCTATATGGGAATGATTCTGGACTCTGCTCAGGCAAAGGTGTTCTTGCCGGAGGACAAGCTCCGGACCTTGCTGGATGAGCTCAGGTCCCTCAGGGACAGCCCTTCCTCGTCCCTCAGGACCTGTATGAGGGGCCTTGGGTTGATGGTGTCTTCCTTCGAGGCGATATCCTTTGCTCAGTCTCACACGCGGGCTCTCCAAGTGGAGATCCTGGCCTAGTGGGACAGACTGGCTCAGTCCCTGGATCTGTGTGTCTCCTTGAGTCGTCAGGCCAGATTGGCTCTTCTGTGGTGGCTCCAGTCCCCGTCGGTGACAGAGGGCAAGTCTTTCCGTCCGTTGGTTTGGACGGTGATCACCACGGATGCCAGCCTGTCAGGCTGGGGTGGGGTCCTGGGCGCCCTGTCTGCCCAGGGCACTTGGTCGGGGGAGGAGTCCTCTCTTCCGATAAACGTCCTGGAATTGCGAGCGTTGAAGCTCTGCCTCCTCCAGTGGTCGGACCGTCTTCAGGGTCGTCCTGTCCAGGTACAGACGGACAATGCTACCGCGGTGGCTTACATCAACCACCAAGGGGGCACCAGGAGTGCTCGGGCGGCCTGGGAGGTGACCGACATTCTGTCTTGGGCCGAGATTCATGTCCCGGCAATCTCAGCGGTTCACATTCCGGGTGTGGAAAATTGGCAGGCCGACTATCTGAGTCGCCAGATATGCCAGCGCATCAGGGAGGACACTATGGGCTCTACGGGCCTGTGTTCAAATCCTTGGTGGCTGCGGTCCACAACTTGTGCTAGCCACCGCACCAGCTCTAACTGCACTTATGGGACTCATCACGTCAGCAAGTGTTACTGCAGTGCTGGTTTGTCTACGACCAGGGTGTACTAGGCCGCTAGTGCTTGCCAGTTCACCTGACGTTTGAGCGGCACTAGTACCAACACTCTGCTGCATGCTAGCACCCTGCGATCTCTGCACCTCAGCAACTCCAGAACGGGGTCAGGTATGCCTGACCTTAGCAGGGACCCCTCCGTCGTCGGAGCTATCTGTCAGGGAGCCACTGCTCTCTACAGGTTCGTATACTGACCCTGATTCTGCCTGTGAGGCTTCCCCTCATCTGACATGGACAGTATCCTGTAGGCCTCTTCACTAGTGTACCTCCGTTTGGACATTTTAGCCACAACATTTATAGGTACTTAGTGTGACTCACAGGTAAAAAAGCACCTGGTTGTCCAGGACTATTTGAAACGCTACAAAAAAAGAACTGCTAGTGCTAGCAGAGATCAGGCCTGACTCTGCTAACGCTGCGATTTTGTGTGTTTTTGGAAGTGACAGTAATCTATTGATTACTGCTCTTGCCTGGGTGAAGTGGGCTGGGCGGAGGGGCTAAGCGCAGATGCTGGCGGGTGTCGTGGCCGATCCTGCTAATGCTGCATTTTGGGAACCCTAAAACTATTGGGGATGCTAGTATAGTTCTAATCAGATAAAAGATATTGATCCGTTCATATACTATACTAGTAATGGAGGTGTTTAGTGTGTGTGTATGTGTGTGTTACTGGTAATCAAAGGGTTAAATTATATTTCTAACTATGCGGCGGGGATCTGCGCTGTCCTAGACTGACGCTAACTAGTGTTAATGCTAACTAATGTCACCTGTGACACTAATAATAGTGATCAGAAAAAAAACTGTACACTATAAAAGTGACACTGTGACAGGGCAATGAAGGGGTTAACTGGGGGTGATCAGGGGGTTAAATCTTTATTGGGGGGATGGTGGGTACCCTAAACCTATTTGGGACAGAAACTAACTGTTGCTAACGCTAAATGAAGTCACAAGGCACACTATTACAGAAATCAGCAAAACCACTATATACTGTATATAGTGTTCAATGTGACAGGGGGCGTAGGGGTTTACTGGGGGGTGATCGGGGCGTTAAATGTGCCTAGCTAGGTGTGTGTATATGTTCTGTTGGTGTACTCAGTTTAATCCTCTCTTCTCTCACGTTGGAATCCAAAAAAGACTCCAGGAGGGAAGGGAGGACCTTTTCCTGTGCCTGTGTTTACATTACACAGGTCGGTTTGTCATTGGTCAGAACCGATCACCAGGTCCAGGCCAAAAATCATCATTGGCCTGGACCTGATGACTTATCAGTTCTATACCGAATCAGACCATCGCGGGGACTGAGGGCATGCGGGAGGGCGCCCCATAGGCCCCATAGACCCTCGCTTTTCCTGCCAGAGCCACCCTGCCGCAGTAAAAAGGCGGCGGGTGGTCAGGAACTGGTTAAAGTAAGGTGCGCATGGGCAGCCAATCAGCAAAATAAGAAAAAATCTACAATGTTTCAGCAATTTGTATTGGATTTATGTTGGATACATTTGCAAATATATCTGAAGCTGCACTGCCACGTCAAGGCCCCTCTGCAAAGTGCAGTCCCTAACTCTACTCTACTGTCATTTCCAAATTGTGATATATAAAGTAAAAAAACATTCAGAGTCTAAACTAGTTCAATAATTTCATTCAAAACAGAGGTTTTGGTTACATATATTTGCAATCATATGTGAAACTACCTTCCATTACAGGCTGTTCAAAACCTGTCTGAGAAAAATACCAGCCTCCAACCTCCCCTTATAGCTGGTCCAACACAGACCTGGAAAAATACCGTCCTCCAACCTCCCCTCATAGCCAGTCCAACAAACGCCTAAAAAAAAAAAAACACCGACCTCCAACCTCCCCTCATAACCGGTCCAACATACGCCTGAAAAATAACGGCCTCCAACCTCTCCTCATAGCCGGTCCAACACATCCCTGAAAATATACTAGCCTCCAACCTTCCCTTCTAGCCGGTCAAACACACCTGAAAAAATAACGGCCTCCAACCTCCCCTCATAGCCGATCCAACACACACCTGGGGAAAAAAAGTACTGGCCTCCAACCTCCCCTATAGCCAGTCCAACACACGCCTAAAAAAAATACCGGCCTCCAACCTCCCCTCATAGCCGGTCAAACACACACCTGTAAAAAAGAAGTACCGGCCTCCAATCTCCCTTTATAGCCAGTCTAACACACACATAAAAAGAAAAAGTATCGGCCTCCAACCTCCCCTCCCCTCATAGCTGGTCCAACACATGCCTGAAAAATAGCGGCCTTTTTGGACATTTTTCTGTTTTTGCAGCATGCTGCTCTTTCACATTATAAAAATGCTGTTCTGGACTTGTCTTCTCGGCAGTAACCTCCTGCACCTCCTGTTGAATATCTTCTGTCAGCCATTGTTTTGCCTTAGCCAATACATCATCAGAAGAGAAAGCATGGTTTTTGTATCAAGGATTCAAAAGACTTGCAAGCACAACATTTTTAATCTCTTCATGCTTCTCAAAACATATATCAACCAAAGCTCTTTGGCTTGACAGACCATCATTTAAAAGTTGGAGGGTGTTGTGTGCCATGACACTGAAGTCTGACATATCAGCAAGCCTCATTCCTTTCTGCATGTTTGCTCCATTGTCTTGAAGAAACACAAGCATCACTCAGTCTTTGTTGATTCCCCAGTCTTCAAGCATGCCTAGAAACATTTCTCTACTGTACTCAGTGTGAGATCCGTGCATCACTTTTGTATCCAACACCAATTGGCTTTATGTCCATCCACTGTCAATGAAGTGGCATGAAAGAATCGTTAATGACTCGCCTGACTTTTTGTCCTGACCAGCAGTCAGTCGTGAATGAGAGTGAGTTGCCAGCATTCTCTGGTTGCAGCATAGCCTTTTACTTTCTCGACGACCTTTTGGTGAATCTTTCGCAGCATTTTGGTTCGATAATACTTCTCACTCTTCAGTGTGTAGCTTGGCTCAAATATGGACATCAGCCACTTAAATCCTGAGTCAGACACCATTGTAAATGGCTGGTTATCAGTGACAATTATCTCTGTGATTACTCTGTCCAGCAGTTGGGATCTTCCATCTAAATCTAGACAGTGACACCTGTTTTTTTTTCATAAACATATCTGTTATTGACGCCTGGCAGTGTGGGTGGCTTGCTGGCACCCTGTTGTGGGGTGGCTGGCTGCTGTCACCCTGTTGTGGGTCAGTGGCTGACGCCTGGCAGTTTGGGTGGCTTGCTGGTAGCCTGTTGTGGGTCGGTGGCTGATGCCTAGCAGTGGGGGTGGCTTGCTGGCAACCTGTTGTCAGTCGGTGGCTGACGCCTAGCAGTGTGGGTGGTTTGTTGGCACACTGTTGTGGGTCGGTGGCTGACACCTGGCAGTGTGGGTGGCTTGCTGGCACCCTGTTTTGGGGTGGCTGGCTGCTGTCACACTGTTGTGGGTCAGTGGCTGATGCCTGGCAGTGTGGGTGACTTGCTGGCACCCAGTTGTGGCTGGCTGGCTTGCTGGAACACTTTGGTGGGTGGCTTGCCTGGTGTCACCCTGTTGTGGGTGGCTGGCTGCTGTCACACTGTTGTGGGTGGGTGGCTGATGCCTGGCAGTGTGGGTGACTTGCTGGCACCCTGTTGTAGCTGGCTGGCTTGCTGGAACACTTTGGTGGGTGGCTTGCCTGGTGTCACCCTGTTGTGGGTTGTTGGCTTGCTGGAACTCTGTCGTGGGTGGCTGGCTTGCTGCAACACTGTGGTGGGTGGCTGGCTGGCTTGCTGGAACAATGTGGTGGGTGACTGGCTTGGTGTCACCCTTTTGTGGGTTTCTGACTTGCTGGAACACTGTGGTGGGTGGCTGGCTTGGTGTCACCCTGTTGTGGATGGCTGGCTTGCTGGAACACTGTGGTGGGTGGCTGGCTTGTTGTCACCCTGTTGTGGGTGGCTTGCTTGCTGGAGCACTGTGGTGGGTGGCTGGCTTGGGGTCACCCTGTTGTGGGTGGCTTGCTCATTGGAACACTGTGGTGGGTGGCTGGCTTGGTGTCACCCTGTTGTGGGTGGCTTGCTTGCTGGAACACTGTGGTGGTTGGCTGGCTTGGGGTCACCCTGTTGTGGGTGGCTTGCTTGCTGGAACACTGTGGTGGGTGGCTGGCTTGGTGTCACCCTGTTGTGGGTGGCTTGCTTGCTGGAACACTGGTGGGTGGGTGGGTGGGTGGCTGGCTTAGAGTCACCCTGTTGCGGGTGGCTGGCTTGCTGGAACACTGTGGTGGGTGGCTGGCTGGCTTGCTGGAACACTGTGGTGGTTGGCTGGCTTGGTGTCACCCTGTTATGGGTGGCTGGCTTGCTGGACCACTGTGGTGGGTGGCTGGCTGGCTTGCTGGAACACTGTGGTGGGTGGCTGGCTGGCTTTCTGGAACACTGTGGTGGGTTGCTGGCTTGCTGGAACACTGTGGTGGGTGGCTTGCTTACTGAAACATTGTGGTGGGTGGCTTGCTTACTGAAACATTGTGGTGGGTGGCTGGCTTGGTGTCACCCTGTTGTGGGTGGCTGGCTTGCTGGAACACTGTGGTGGGTGGCTGGCTTGGTGTCACCCTGTTGTGCGTGGCTTGCTTGCTGGAACACTGTGGTGGGTGGCTGGCCTGGTGTCACTCTGTTGTGGGTGGCTTGCTTGCTGGAACACTGTGGTAGGTGGCTGGCTTGCTGGAACACTGTGGTGGGTGGCTGGCTTGGTGTCACCCTGTTGTGGATGGCTGGCTTGCTGGAACACTGCGGTGGGTGGGTGGCTTGTTGTCACCCTGTTGTGGGTGGTTTGCTTGCTGGAACACTGTGGTGGGTGGCTGGCTTGGTGTCACCCTGTTGTGGGTGGCTGGCTTGCTGGAACACTGTGGTGGGTGGCTGGCTTGTTCTCACCCTGTTGTCGGTGGCTTGCTTGCTAGAACACTGTGGTAGGTGGCTGGCTTGCTTGCTGGAACACTGTGGTGGGTGACTGGCTTGGTATCACCCTGTTGTGGGTGGGTGGCTTGCTTGCTGGAACACTGTGGTGGGTGGCTGATTTGTTGTCATCCTGTTGTGGGTGGCTTGATTGCTGGGACACTGTGGTGGGTGGGTGGCTGGCTTGGTGTCACCCTGTTGTGGGTGGCTTGCTGGAACACTGTTGTGGGTGGCTGGCTTGGTGTCGCCCTGTTGTGGGTGGCTGGCTTGCTGGAGCACTGTGGTGGGTGTAGAGATATGCCGGTTTTCGGTAATGCGATATTTCGCGGTATCGCATACACACGGTATTGTTATTGTGGTTATTTTTAAAATAAAATAAAATTTCTGCTCTCCAAGTCTGCCTTTAGAATTGATTCTTTTCAGTGAACTGGATGACTCGTTCACTCATTCAATAGAGACTGGTCTGGTAATATGATCCTAGAGTGAGAGAGCTTAGCTCCTCCCTGTAACCAATCAGATGGCTCCCAGCACACTGACATGCTGGAAACAACCTATCACAGTTACTTTGCTCTATACTGTAGCCGCATGCTTTCTCCTGGGCTCAGGCAGACAGACACAGAGCCACTTTCCTACTACAAGCAAATCTCTGAAAGTACCTATCTATTACTGTATACTGTCACTGTGTAGATAGATAGATAGATAGATAGATAGATAGATAGATAGATAGATAGATAGATAGATAGATAGATAGATAGATAGATAGATAGATAGATAGATAGATAGATAGATAGATAGAAAAATAGAGATAGATAGATAGATAGATAGATAGATAGATAGATAGATAGATAGATAGATAGATAGATAGATAGATAGATAGATAGATAGATAGATAGATAGATAGATAGATCGATAGATCGATAGATAGATAGATAGTCCCTGAAATCACTTTTTACGGCGTTCCACCTTTCTCTAACTTTGTCGTTAGTACCAATATGTACCATGACAGCTGGGTCCTCCCCAGCGCCATCCAACAATCTGTCCATGCTGTCTACAATGTCCCAAACTCGAGAGCCCGGTAAACAACATACTGTTCGGCGAGAACGATCTTTGTGACAGATTGCCCTCTCTGTTCCTCTAATAATAGAATCCCCTACCACAAGTATCTGCCTATTCTTTCCTGTATCCTTGCCCCCATCTTCACTGGAGGAGTTATTCCCAAGGTTCCTCTGGTATTTTGGTGGAGCCTCAACTTGAATTTCTTCCAGCTTTTTGGTCATCTTCTCTCCCAATAGAGCAGCACCCTGCTCATTTAAGTGCAGCCCATCTCTGGTATAGAGCCAGTAACGGTATGAAAAGTCAGCCCAGTTTTCCAGAAACCCAAATCCTTCCTCCCTGCACCAGTTCCTCAGCCACTTGTTAAGTGCACCAAGCTCTTGCTGTCTCTCTGGTGTGGCTCCAGGTATGGGCAGAATTTCTGAAAATACTGCCTTGGAGGTCCTTTTCTTCAGTATAGTCCCTAAGTCTCTGAAATCATTTTGTAGGGCGGTCCATCTTCCTCTAACTTTGTCGTTAGTACCAATATGTACCATGACAGCTGGGTCCTCCCCAGCCCCATCCAACAATCTGTCCATGCAATCCACAATGTCCTGAACATGAGCGCCTGTTAAAAATCATACTGTTCGGCGAAAACGATCTTTGTGACACGGTGATAACGATCTTTGTGACGGTTTGCCCTCTCTATCCTTCTAATGATTTCGTCCCGCATCTGCCGATCCTTTCTTGTAACCGTGGCTCCGATTTCACTGAAGAAGATGTTCCCCTGGCATTTTAGTGGAGTCTCAACATGAACATCACATTCTGGTGGAGTCGCAATGTGAATGTCGCATGCAGGTGAAGTCGCAATGTGAACATCACATTGTGGTAGAGTTTCGATGGGAATGTCACATTCTGCCGGAGTCTCATTGGGAATGTCGCATTCTGCCGGAGTCTCATTGGGAATGTCACATTTTGCTGGAGTCTCATTGGGAATGTCGCATTTTGCTGGAGTCTCATTGGGAATGTTGCATTCAGCTGGAGTCTCATTGGGAATATCGCATTCTGCTAGGGTCTCAACGGGATCCTCACATACTGTTGAAGACCTAGTGGGAACGTCACAATCTGCTGGAGTGTTAGCGGAAACGTCACAATCTGCTGTAGTCTTAGCCGGAACGTCACATTCTGCCAGTGTCTCGGCAGGAATGTTACATTGTGGAGAATTCTCAACGTGAACAACACATTTTGGCGAATTCAACATTTTTTCCAACTTTTTGGCCATTTTCTTTCCTAACAGAGTTGCACCCTGCTCGTTTAAGTGAAATCCGTCCCTGCTGTAGAGCAGGTAATTAATTGAAAAGTCAGTCCAGTTCTCCATGAAGCCAAAACCCTCCTTCTTGCACCAGTTCTTCAGCCACCTGTTAAGCCCCATAACCTCCTGCTGTCTCTTTGTTGTGGCTCGAGGTACAGGCAGTATTTCTGAAAATACTACCTTGGAGGTCCTTTTCTTCAATATAGCCCCTAAGGCCCTGAAATCATTTTGTAGAATGCTCCATCTTCTTCTGATGTTGTCGTTGGTGCCAATATGTACCATGACAGCTGGGTCCTCCCCAGCCTCATCCAACAATTTGTCCATCTGTTCTGCAATGTCCCGAACCCGTACATTCGGGAAAAAACATACTGTTCGTTGATCACAGTCTTTCTGACAGATTGCTCTCTCTATCCCTTTAATAACTGAATCCCCTACCACCAGTATCTGCCTCTCTATTTTTGTAAGCTTGCTCCCATCTTCACTGGAGGAGGTGATCCCATGGCTCCCCTGGTATTTTGGTGCATTCTCAACATGAACGTCACATTGTGCTGTAGTCTCAACATGAACATCACATTGTGCTACAGTCTTAACATGAACATCACATTCTGGTGGTGTTTCAAAGGGAATGTCACATTCTGGTAAAATCTCAATGTGAATGTGACATTCTGGTGGATTCTTTTCGTGAACCTCATATTCAGGAGAAGTCTCAGTGTGAACCTCACATTCTGGAGGTGTCTCAGTGTAAATGTCACATTGTTTTGGAGCTTCAATGTGAACATCACATTCTTCCGGAGAGTCAGCGAGAACATCACATTCTTCCGAAGTATATGAGGGAACATCACATTCTGTTGGAGTCTCAGCGGGAGCATCACATTCTGGAGGAGACTCATTGTGATGATGAAATTCGGGAGACGTCTCATTGTGAACATCACATTCTGGAGGAGTACCATTGTGAACTTCACATTCTGGAGCACTCTCAATGTCAACGTCATATTGTGATGAAGTTTCAACATAAACGTCTCTTTCTACTGTAGTCTCAACGTGAACGTAACATTCTGGTGATGTCACAACAGGAATGTCACATTCAGCCTGAGTCTCAGTAGGACTATCACATTCTTCCTGAGTCTCAGCAGGAACATCACATTCTGGAGGAGACTCATTGTGATGATGAATTTCTGGAGAGGTCTTAATGTGAAAGTCACATTCTTGATTAGTCTCATTGTGAACATCACATTCTGGAGGAGTACCATTGTGAATGTCACATTCTAGAGCAGTCTCAATGTGAACTTCATATTGTGATGAAGTTTCAACATGAACGTCTCTTTCTTCTGCAGTCTCATGGGGAACGTCACATTCTGGTGATGTCACAACAGGAATGTCACATTCTTCTGGAGTCCTAATGTGTACATCACATTTTGGTTGGCCCTCAATGTGGATGTCACGTTGTTGCTCACTGGGGAAGGCCTGCTGCGTGGAATCCGTCTGCAATAAAATTCTGCCTTCATCTGCAATAGAAAAGAAGAATTAGATTTAGCACCTTCATCTACATTTCATATATATTTTCTTCATAAAACATCAGATTATACAGAGAAAAATTCAGTGCAAGGAACCTATAAATAAACACAACATGACAGGGACACAGGGATCACTACTGTTGGCCTTCGTATAAAAATTCTGGTTGCCTGGCAGTTATGCCAATCCACTAAATTTCAATGACTCAGGAAGCTGGTAACAAGCATTTTTAGTGGTGTGATGATGCGCTTTCATGTTTAAATGAGTGGGTGCGTCACAAAAGAAGTTGCAACAGGAGGTATTGGTGTCACTTGCTTGGCTTTGCATTGTGGTAGGGGCTTGTGAATCATCAGACCAGCTAAGCAGATGCTTTAAGTGTCAGTTTTGCCCAGAAAGCTTGTCATTTCTCAGCCCTGAGATCAGACAGGAGAGGGGTTACTCGCTATGGGGGTCATACACCAGCCTGGCACCAGCTGATAGGTTTGCATTGGCCGGGAGAGAAAACAAGTGACTAATGTATTCGGAATAGTAATGTATGGTTTCCTATATTCTTATCATTGTTTTATAGATATTCATGCTGTTCCTTCAATTGCTATATATTAGTTATGCTTAACCCCCCTTTGACAGAATCTTTACCCCAGTAGGGGGAGGGCAGGAGGGACCAGCCAATCACAGGACTGATTCTGTCATATGAGGGGCGTTTTATGAAATCGGTGGGCCTGTGTGCAAAATCATAAGTTGAGCTCGGCTGCTTAATTAAAAATAAAAAAAGTGTTTTTTTTTCTTTTTTTCTGTTAAAAAAATAAAAAAAGTGGTGTACTTAGTGTGGCACAGTGAAGAGTAAGCATGGCGTTCATTGTGCCAGGGGTGGTGCTAGGATTGTAAGAGACCTGGGGTACCTTTGGGCACACCAAGTAGAAGAATAATGCGGTTCACGTAGCAGGCCGTGGTGAACAGTGGGTGTGGCCAAATTATGTTAACCACTTTACCACCGGAGGATTTTGCTGTCTTACGCCTGATCGACTTTTTGCGATTCGGCGCTGTGCGAATTTAACTGACAATTGCGCGGTCGTGCGATGCCGTACCCAAACTAAATGTACGTCCTTTTTTTCTTACAAACAGAGCTTTCTTTTGGTGGTATATGATCACCTGTGCGATTTTTACTTTTTGCACTATAAACAAAAAAAGAGCATAAATTTTGAAAAAATAACAATATTTTTCAAATTTTTTTATATGAAATTCCCACCCAAAAAAATGTAAAAATCAAATTTTTTAAAAATTTTTGGTCAATTTGTTTTCTGCTACCTATGTTTGGTAAAAAAAAATCACAATAAGCGTATTTTGATTGGTTTGCGCAAAAGTTATTGTGTTTACTAACTAAGGGAAAGATTTCTGTCATTTTTGGTGTTTTTTTTTTTAACGAGTAATGGCGGCGATCTGTGATTTTTTTTTTTGCGGGACTGCGACATTGCGGCAGACAGATCGGACCCTTGACTGACATTTTTGACACTTTTGGGGGTACCAGTGACATTACTGCAGTAATCAGTGCTATATATATGCACTGTTACTGTAAAAATGACACTGGCAGGGAAGGGGTTAACTGTATTGGAGAGGGAGGGGTTAGGTGTGTCCTAGGGGTGTGTTTCTAACTGTGATGGGACATGGCTACTAGTGTAAAAACAGAGATCAACGGATTACCCTCAGCTTCTTTAGCAAGGCAGTGGTCGTCTTGGAGGTGTGTTTGGGGTCGTTATGTTGGAATATTGCCCTGTGGCCCAGTCTCTGAAGGGAGGGGATCATACTCTGCTTCAGTATGTCACAGCACATGTTGGCATTCATGGTTCCCTCAATGAACTGTAGCTCCCCAGTGTCGGCAGCACTCATGCAGCCCCAGACCATGACACTCCCACCATCACCACCATGCTTGGCTGTAGGCAAGACACACTTGTCTTTGTACTCCTCACCTTGTTGCCGCCGGCGCCACACACTCTTGACACTATCTGAACCAAATAAGTTTATCTTGGTCTCATCTCATCAGGCCACAGGACATGGTTCCAGTAATCCATGTCCTTAGTCTGATTGTCCTCAGCAAACTGTTTGCGGGCTTTCTTCTGCATCATCTTTAGAAGAGGCTTCCTTCTGGGACGACAGCCACGCAGACCAATTTGATGCAGTGTGTGGTGTATGGTCTGAGCACTGACAGCCTGACCCCCCACCTCTTCAACTTTTGTAGGAATGCTGGCCGCACGTATACATCTATTTCCCAAAGACAACCTCTGGATATGACACTGAGCATGTGCATTCAACTTTTTTGGTCGACCAAAGCGAGGCCTGTTCTGAGTGGAACCTGCTAAGCTACTATATGGTCTTGGTCACTGTGCTGCAGCTCAGTTTCAGGGTCTTGGCCAATCTTCTTATAGCCTAGGCCAGCCGTCAGTAAATGGTAGTCCGCGGTCAAAGAACGGACTGCACGATGCTTCCACCTGGACTGTCAGGCCGCCACTATAAGCAGTCCTTGGTTTGCTGGGACCTCACGTGTCCAAGCAACCAGTGACGTCCCGTGTATGCACCCCACCCCACTCCTTCTTTCTACCGCTCCCGACTCACTCCCAGTCAGGCCGTGAGTTGGGGCTAGATGTCAAGTGCACGCCTGCCCCCCTGCTGTTTGCGGCTCTTGGCTCTCGCATTTTCTGCCCCCAAAGGTATGTGAGTCACATTTTTAAGGGGGTTGCTTATTTTATCAAGTGCAGACTGATGGGCATATTTTATGATAAGGGACATGCTGATGGGCACATTTTATGTTAAGAGCAACGCTGATGGACACGTTTTGTTTTGCCCAACAGAGTGCCCCCTAACATAAATTGTGCCCATCAGCGTGCCCCTATTTTATGTTAAGGGTCACGCTGATGGGCAAATTTTATGCTAACGGTTACACTGATGGGCATAATTAATGCTAAGGGTCATGGTGATGGGCACATTTTATGTTAAGGGTCATGCTGATGGACACGTTTTGTTTTCCCCATCTTTCTGAGTCCTAGCACAGACTTGAGATTCGGATCTTGGCCCAAAGAAAATTTTAGAAGCCGGACCTCCTTGAATGTTAATTCATTACCCCTAGCCTAGGCCATCTTTATGTAGAGCAACAATTCTTTTTTTCAGATCCTCAGAGAGTTCTTTGCCATGAGGTGCCATGTTGAACTTCCAGTGACCAGTATGTGTGAGTGAGAGCGATAACACCAAACTTAACACACCTGCTCCCCATTCACACCTGAGTATCACTAACGAGTCACATGATACCGGGGAGGGAAAATGGCTAATTGGGCCCAATTTGGACATTTTCACTTAGGGATGTACTGACTTTTGTTGCCAGTGGTTTAGACATTAATGTGTGTTGAGTTATTTTGAGGGGACAGCAAATTTACACTGTTATACAAACTGTACACTCACTACTTTACATTGTAGCAAAGTGTCATTTCTTCAGTGTTGTCACATGAAAAGATAGAATAAAATATTTACACAAATGTGAGGGGTGTACTTACTTTTGTGAGATACTGTATAAACCTCAGCACAATTATTTAAAAAATAAAATAAAACTCTTCCATTGTGTCTGATTTTGTGTACATTGAAAATAAATGGAGAGCTAACACTTCATCTGAGCCGACCATAAAGGATTATTTCACCTTTTAGCTAAGAATAATATATGGCAATTTTTTAGCAGGTAAGAAATCGTACATTTACTTTTTTGTTTTAGGATCCTGTAAAGCATTGCACTGAGATTAGCAGATCCCGGGTACCATGCCGCTCTCCTTCACACTGGCAGTTAAAAAAAAAAAAAAAAAAATCGGTTGGCAGCTAACAGGTGAGGAGAGAGAGTTGGGGGGGAGGGGAGACTTAGCCCCCTGTATACAGCTCCAAGATTTACAGTTTGTTTCTCTTGATCCCTATAATCCTATCTATCGATCCCTATATCCCTCACAATCCCTATACATGTGTACATATGGGGGGAGGGGTGACCTGTCATCAATGGGGTGGAAGGATCCAATGAAAGGGTGTCGGTTATTTTATATCTATTAATATCCACAACACTTACCAATCCCAGTGTCGGTATTTCGGGGAGGTCCATTGGCTTCACGGCCGAGACCAATACATCTGAGAACGGCTCTGGCGCAGCCGCGCACAAAAGCCCGAGCCCTCTTCATTTTGGGGGGCTTCTTGGTTGGGGTATCTGCAGGATGGTCACTGATACCTTCTTCCATAGCTGCTCTTCCTATGGGGGGTTTCTCTTTGGTGTTTTTCAGAGAAAAAAGCTGTTTACATTTAAATTGGTTCATTATTAAGAATAATGAAACACGCTTTAAACGTACAACAATGAAATCGCAATGAAATTGAATTCAAATGAAATCAAATCCAATGAAATCGCAAGAAATATCTCAGCAGAGATAAAGACAGGTCTTCACTGGTCAGCGTCAACACTTGTCTCAGTGATTTCCCGCTCCTGCGGCTCCTTATATAGGCTATGGCTCCTCCCACTGGTCATGTGACTTTTTTGTTTTTAAATCTCACGTTGACTCAGCAAAAAAAATAACTGACGATTTATCTTAAAGGAGCCTCGTCCTTGTTTGTGAGCTGTGTGAATTCAGGCTGTAGGCTCAGTATACGGATCTAATAGGGATACGGCTCCTGTAATAACATGTTTTTCTGGAAGTGACCGTTATTTTCACTGACATTTAACCCTTACAGTCCCATGGCTGAAATAAAGATCTGTATTCCTATGATAAGACGGTGAATGGAGTCTTATAAATCCTCCCAGAGATCAAATCTTCCCATTTATTTCATCATTCTTACAAAACAATTATTTTTCCACTTTTTAACCCTTTACCTGCCAAACCATTTTTTTCCCTTTCAGCTTTTAACCCTTTCACTACCAAGTTATATATTCCATTGTTTTTAACAATTTAACATTAAAACCAATGTCCCCCCCCTTTCATTTATTAACCCTTTCACTGCCAAACCAAATAACCCCCTCCACACACACTTTAACCCTTTCACTGCCAAACCTTTTTTTTTTTGTTAAAATATAAATAAAGGAAAACATTTTTATTTTTAGTTTTGGATGGAGTGGAGAGGGATTAGAACACCTGTTAGGTTTTTATCGCTGTGTGTGCCCCCTTTAGGGATATTCACCCTCTTTGTGTTTCATGTTTACCATTACCACCAAAAGTGAAAGAAAATTCCAATATTTGGGTTGTCACCAGAAGCAGAATTAGAGGGAATTCTTCCAATGGGGACACTAGTTCTGGTGACACCCTGGGATTATGTCACATGGGAGGATTTCTCTAACTTCCGTTTTTGTCTATGGGACAGGAAGTGAAGGGAAATCTCCCCAACTGGGACAGAGACGGCAAAGAAAACCTGACAGAGGTTCTATCCCTCCCTTACTGTATTCTAAATGGGGAAAAATGTGTCTTTAGTTCTATTTTAACTTGTATGTGGGGGGAGTCTGAAAAACGGTGCAGAATATTACACATGGGGCTCAGCGGGGGTGTAGTGTCTGCAGACACGAGCAACTGCTACTTTCAGAGAGGGGGAGGGGAGAGCACTCAGTCATTTTAACCCTTTTACTGTTGGAAATTTATTTATGTATTTTCATTTTTCCAATGTGCTAATTGCTCATTTCTGCCTTCAAAGCATTCCATAGTTTGTGAAGTGAGGAAGGCCCCGCCCAGTCACACCTCTGATTTATTTTATTCTTTATTTTACACGGTCCCTTTCATTTTTGTCACTTTTATTCCTATTACAAGGCATGTAGACGTCCTTGGTAATAGAATATAAGCAGTGGCGGCTGGTGCCGTGGGGGCGCAGGGGCGCCGCCCCCCTATCCATGCTTCCGACCCCCTAATCTACATGCGGGCGCCGGATGCATGGACTTCAATGGGGCTTTTTTTTTTTTTTTTTTTCTTTAGCCATGTGATTAGAGCCAGAGGCTCTAATAGGCTAAAAAAAAGGGTGGGCTCAGGGCGCAGAACACTGCGCCCTGAGCCCACCCAGTTGTGTGACAATAGCAAATGAAAATTCGCTATTGTCACACGGATCCTCCTCCTCCTTGCCAATCGGGA
This sequence comes from Pelophylax lessonae, assembly GCF_965119305.1. Classification (NCBI taxonomy): domain Eukaryota; kingdom Metazoa; phylum Chordata; class Amphibia; order Anura; family Ranidae; genus Pelophylax; species Pelophylax lessonae. The sequence goes on along the minus strand of NC_138771.1, from coordinate 63,706,538 downwards.
AGCGGAACTTGAGACCCGTTTCCGGATTGGCCAAAAGGAGAAGCCATGGAATTGGGCATTGGGGAGGAGGGACGAGACGCAGAAAACAGGAGGAAGAAGCCGAAGCCGCTGCCTGCTGCTGCAGATATCCAGGCAGGGAGAGTGAGCGGGGGAGATCCTGCCTGTCCTCTGTCCTGTTTCCTGTCCCCTATCCTGCTAAGGTCCTGGGGGGGGGGGGTATGGTGCGCGGCCTGGTGTGGTCCGCGGGGGCCGCCCCACGGGTGCTCCATGGGCCATATAAGGATAAGGAAGACCGGTCCTCTTTTTGGAGAGATGTAGGGTCTGAAAGACCCCAAATCTCTTCTTTACCTTTAACCACTTCCCCCAAATGTACGCCCCGTACGTCCTCGGGTGTCATTGGTAATACCGGGATGGTGGGGGCACCTACAGGCATCATCTCCGTATCATTGTTTGAAGCCAGCAAATTCTCTACAAGGCAGAAGTGATCTGAGGGGCCAATTAGCTACTCGATCATCGATCACTTCTGCGGGTTGCTGAAGGAGGTTCCACCCCCCTCCCCCATCTCTCCAGTCCCATAGAAGAGGCCGGGAGTGATGCGGCCGGCGGCGATGGCTGCCCTGTACAGAGAGAGAGGAACTGACGTTGTCCCCATCTCTATGTAACCCTGGAAACAGTTGTTTACCTTTGTTTACCTGTCCATCAGTGACCAGAGAAGCAGCCGATTGGACCAATCTCAGTCTGATTGGCTGCATGGGGGGGCCATAGGAGAGATTTGGGGTCTAATAGATCCCAAGTCTCTCCATAAAGAATACAGGACATGTCACGGCCCATGCTGTCACAAGAGATGCTGTTCATCCCTTGTGATACAAATAAAGTTATTACCAAAAAATAAAACAAAAAAATGGTATATATATATTTTTTAAATAAAATAAATAATAAATTATAAAAAAATAATTAAAGCGCCCCCGTCCCACTCTGCTTATGCAAATTGGAATGGATACGTTACTCCCGCACACATATATAAATGGTGATCGCACCACACATCTGAGGTATTGTCGCGAACGTCAAAGCAAGAGCGATAATTCTATCACCAGACCTCCTGTGCCACTCTAAACTGGTAACCTGTAAAGGTATTTAAAGCATCGCCTATGGAGAATTTTAAGGTCCGTGGTTTGCCGCCATTTCACAGGCAGACGCAATTTTAAAGCGGGAATTGTTAGGTATCTTTTTACTCGGTGTAACATTATCTTTCACAGTATGCAAATAATTGGGCTAACTTTGCGGTTTTATTTATTTTTTTATTCTTGAAAGTGTTTTTTTTTCCAAAAAAACGCTGCGCAAATACCGTGTGACAACAAAAATTGCAACACCCATCATTTTATTCTGTAGGGTCTCTGCTAATAATTTTTGCTAGTAATTTTCTAGCACAAAAAGTAGATTTTTACATGCAGGAGCGAAGTGTCAGAATAGGATTGGAAAGGAGGGGGTTAAAAGCAAATGATAACAAAAAAATTATTTTTTCGCTTTAAAGGAAAAAAAATGTATTTACTTACAGCCTGGACTGGAAGTCACGTCATGACTTCGCTCTGGTCCTCCTCTCTGTACTAATGACACTGGCAGGGAAGGGCTAACCTAGGGGTGACCAAAGGGTTAAATGTGAACCTAGGGGAGTGTTTTCTAGCTGTACAGGGGAGGGACTTCTGGAATCAACACAGAGACCTGTGATTCTATATAGAAGGATCACAGGCGCTCTGTGATCATTCCAGAGAGAAGAACGGTCAGCTGTGTTTACAACATCCGACCGTCCTCTCTCAGCGGGGATCGATCGCGGGTGCCGGTCCTGTGATTTGGCACCCCCGCTTCCTAATGGGGAAAGCACGCTCCTGCGAACCGACGTACTCAAACGTCGGTTCTTGCAGTCGAGCCAGCCTGCCGCAGTATATCTGTAAGTGGTTAACCCCTTAATCGCCCCTGGGTTAACCCTTTCCCTGCCAGTGTCATTATTACAGTGACAGTGCATATTTTTAGCACTGATTACTGTAGTAATGTCACTGGTCCCCCCCAAAAGTGTCAAAAATGTCAGTTAGGGGTCCGACCCGTCCGCCGCAATGTCGCAGTCCCGCAAAAAATCGCAGATCGCCGCCATTACTAGTAAAAAAAAAAAATGATGACATGAATCTTTCCCGTAGTTTGTAGACGCGATTAACTTTTGCACAAACCAATCAAAATACGCTTATTCTGTTTTTTTTTTTTTTTACCAATAATATGTAGCAGAATACAAATTGGCCTAAAATTATGAAAAAAATTAGATTTTACATTTTTTTTTATTATTGGGAATGTTATGTAGCAGAAAGTGAAAATATATATATATCTATATATATATATAGATATATATATATATCTATATATATATATAGATATATATATATATATATATATATATATATAGATATATCTATATATATAGATATATATATCTATATATATATAGATATATATTTTTTTTTTTTTTCTTTTTCTAGAATTGTCGCTTTTTTTGTTTAAAGCGCAAAAAATAAAAATCGCAGAGGTGATGAAATACCACCAAAAGAAAGCTCTATTTGTGGGGAAAAAAAGGACGTCAATTTTATTTGGGTACAGCGTCGCACGACCGCGCAATTTTCCATTAACCACTTGCCGTCCGCTGCCCGACTATATACGGCGGCGGTCAGCCCCTCCCAGGCAAAGTGACGTACCGGTATGTCACTAGCCTGGGAGCGAATAGGGGGCGAGCGCGCGCCGCCGGAGGCACGCTCCCGTCCCCGCTCGTACCCGAAGAAGCCGGCGCGTTTGACCGGTGGACCCGATGTCCGCCAGTCACTCGCGATCGTCGGGTAGAGAGGGAGAAAGTCGCCTGTCACTTTCCCCTGTGTAAAAGCACAGATCACTCGGTCCTGCTATGTAGGACCGTTGATCTGTGCTGTTACACACACAGCCACATCCAATCACAGTAAGAAACACGCCCCTAGGGACACACTTGACCCCTCCCTCTCCAATAAAGTTAACCCCCTTCCCTGCCAGTGTCATTTTACAGTAACAGTGCATATTTTATAGCACTGATTACTGTAGTAATGTCACTGGTACCCCCAAAAGTGTCAAAAATGTCAGTCAAGGGTCTGATCTGTCCGCCGCAATGTCGCAGTCCCACAAAAAAATCGCAGATCGCCGCCATTACTTGTTTAAAAAAAAAAAAACAATAAAAATGATAAAAATCTTTCCCTTAGTTAGTAAACGCAATAACTTTTGCGCAAACCAATCAAAGTACACTTTTTGCGTTTTTTTTTAACAAACATAGGTAGCAGAAAACAAATTGGCCTAAAATGTTAAAAAAATTTGATTTTTACATTTTTTTGGGGGGGAATTTCATATAAAAAATGTGAAAAATATTGTTATTTTTTCAAAATTGTCGCTGTTTTTTTGTTTATAGCGCATGATCAAAAAATCGCACAGGTGATCAAATACCACCAAAGAAAGCTCTGTTTGTGGGAAAAAAAGGATGCCAAATTCATTTAGGTACAGCGTTGCACGACCACGCAATTGTCCATTAAAGTCACGCAGTGCCGAATCGCAAAATAAGCCCTGGTCAGGAAGGGGGTAAAATCTTCCGGGGGGCTTAAGTGGTTAAATTAACACAGTGTCGAATCGCAAAAAATGGCCAGGTCATTAAGGGGGGTAAATCCTTCCCGTCCAGAAGTGATTGTAGGGGAATTATACAAAAAAATGATTGGTTAAACCCACCAGTGCTTTTTATAAACAGCTATATATAGATCAGACCATAATAAGGAGGAAGGAGGGACACCTTCCAAATCAGGGACAGGGGGGAGCTATGAATTTATCTGAAATCCCACATTGATGTGGTCTGGCCCTTTATAGGAACATTGTGTACAGTGTTAGAGATGGGACAAAGCTTCTCCTCCTTCACCAGGCTAATACAGCACATCAGAGACACCCCAATCCCCCAACTACAGCCCCAGCACACAGGAGTCACCAATACCGGAAGTCTGCAACTCACAACGAGACATTATACGCAGGATTTGCTCCATACAGAGGCTTGAGACGAAAGACAGGCGAAGCTTTGGAACAAAAGACACGCCTCCAGACATAGCTTTGGCCCGAAAGGCACGCCCCCAGACTGAGCTTTGGCCCGCAAGGCACGCCCCCAGACTGAGCTTTGGCCCGCAAGGCACGCCTCCAGACTGGGCTTTGAAACGCAAGGCACGCCTCTACCACCGGGTAGCGATGTGTTAGACGAAAGTCACGCCCCCTATTGCTGAGTCGTAAAACGAGCACGGTCACTTACGCAGGACACGCCCCTAGTGGGCAGGGAAGGAGGCGGGCGCCCTTTAGCGTGCTGTGCGGGGCGGTGGCACGTGGAGGAAGTACATTGTTGTAGGTTGGTGACAAATTCGATCTGTGTGTTGTATGTCACCCCCATATATTTATAACTTCATTGTATGTCACCCCCATATATATATATATATATATATATATATATATATATATATATAACTTCATTGTATGTCACCCCCATATATATATAACTTCATTGTATGTCACCCCCATATATATATATATATATAACTTCATTGTATGTCACCCCCATATATATATATATATATATCTTCATTGTATGTCACCCCCATATATATATATATATATATATATATATATATAACTTCATTGTATGTCACCCCCATATATATATAACTTCATTGTATGTCACCCCCATTTATATATATATATATATATATATATATATATATATATATATCTTCATTGTATGTCACCCCCATATATATATATATATATATATATATATATATATAACTTCATTGTATGTCGCCCCCATATATATATATATAACTTCATTGTATGTCACCCCCATATATACTGTGTATATATATATATATATATATATATATATATATACACCTACATTGTATGTCACCCCCTATACCGTCTCCATGTCCTCCTATATATAATACATTGTATCAGTGTGTACAGTATATCACCTCCTATACCGTGTACATGTACTCCTATATATAAATACATTGTATCAGTGTGTATGTCACCCCCCTATACCGTCTCTATGTCCTCCTATATATAATACATTGTATCAGTGTGTATATCACCCCCTATACCGTCTCCATGTCCTCCTATGTATAATACATTGTATCAACAGTAAATATCTCCTAAACATGTACTGTTTAGGAGATATTTACCTTACATGCATCCAGTGACGTCACTGGCGCATGCGCTCTGAAGGAACGGCCGATCTTGCCGTTCCTTCAGAGTCCAGTGCCGTGACTGTCGGCTCTCGCGCGCGTGCGCGGGAGTGACCTCACCGCGGCTCCGGCCAATCAGATGGCCGGATGCCGCGATCCCGGAAGACGGGCGACTGGACATGTCGCCCGTCATAGAGGTGAGTGGGCGGCACGGCGGGGGCTCGTTCTAAGGTAAGTATTGCATAATGAGCTAATATGCGATGCATACTAGCTCATTATGGCTTTCTCTTGCAGGGTGGAAAAAAAAAAAATGCACGGGTTTACAACCTCTTTAACCTGTCCCCATTGTATCCCTCATTGCCAGCCATGGCAATAGTACTCCGATTATAGACCAGCCTCCCTTACATCTCCTCCAGCCCCTGCTCCTGTAATCTGTCTGTATAATTGGGATGTTTCCTGGAATGTGGCATCCCCGGCGTTGTTCTTAGGTGTAGCGCACTGACAGCGCCTCCTATTTCGACACGAGCTGCCAATTAGTGCTATTTTTTAATGATTTCTGCATGTGAGAATGGCTTACCTCTGTATCTACAGAACAGGAGCAGGCAAGGATTTGCAGTAAAGTTTAGATCTCACCTGGCAGAGTTTTTCTTTTCCTGACTGCTGATTTGCTGCCATGAACAATGTCATTCTCACATTATCTTTCTGTACTATTCTCACAGAGCTATGTACCATCCCCCGGCGGAGGCCATATTGTGTCAGGTGACCACGATCCGCCATGTCTTGGTGTGCGGTGGGACTAGTCCAGGTCGGGCGGACAAGGAAGACATTTCCAGCGTCTCTATTACTGCAGTGCAGAAGGCTGGCGGCCGGACGGTGGGAGAGCAATGATCTTCTGCAGTTGTGCCGTCGAAGGTCTTCCTGTTGGGGGAGAAGATGACTCCGGCCTCTGTTCTAGGAGGACGTCATGGCCTGGGGCCCCTGGGAGCCCAAATGAAAAGGAACTTGGTAAAGGAATGGTGGGACGCCATGGTGCTGCACCGGGAACAGGTTCTGCCCATTGACTTTGTGTCACCTACCAGGAACATCCAACCCTTCACCAAGACCACCGCTGAAGACCCTCCCCAAAGCCCGTCTGGACCGCCTCCAAAACCAAAGTCTAACCCAGGAGGAGCTGGAAAAGATGGCCGGTCCTCGCCAAGACCCCCAAGAAAACAACGCTGTCCTTCAATGTAGATCCATCGTCATTAACGTCGCCACCACCTGACCTAAAAGATACAACAAAATCGCTCCATCCACCGCAAAGGCAAACCACCGAATGTCTGGCTTGCGGTTTGACTATATGGTAACAATGACACAAATAGAGATGGGCTGAACACCCCCGTTCGGGAATTCTGCCACAAACCCATTAAAGGCTATGGGGGCCGAACATGAGAAATCAAAAGTCCCCATTATGAAGGCTTATATGCAAGTAATTGGCCATGAAAAGGGTATGGGGGCTGGGTACTACCCTGGGGGACAAGTGTCAATGCAACATTTTTTCACAGGAGCAGTGATTTTAATAATGCTTAAAGTGCAACAATAAAAATGAAAAAGTGCCTGGGCGGGTGGGGTCCCCTTAGTCTGCCTGTAAAGTGGAGCATCTGTACCATGTATAGAACCTGCTGCAGCAAAACAGACATTTATCAACGAAAAAATTATATTTAAATCACACTTAAATTGATTTGCAAGTGCTGGCACCCGGCTATTTAAAAAAGAAAGAAGGAAACGGTGTGGGGTCCCCCCAGTACTTACCAGACCCTTATCCAAGCATGCATCCTCCTACAAGGGCCTCTTACACACAACCTTGGGCTGTGTTTGTGGGGGTCTGTGGGTAAGGGGCTTATCGAAATCTGGCAGCCCCCTTTTAACAAGGGGGCCCCCAGGTCCTATTCCCTCCCCCCTCCCATGGGAATGAGTAGGGTACCCCTACTCATTCACCAAAAAAGTGTCAAAATAAAAAACAGTAGACAGGTTTTTTTTTTTACAATTTCTTTTATTAAAAAGAAAACAACGCTGTCCTTCAATGTAGATCCATCGTCATTAACGACGCCACCACCTGACCTAAAAAATACAACAAAATCGCTCCATCCACCGCAAAGGCAAACCACCGAATGTCTGGCTTGCCGTTTGACAGTTCTTATATAGATAAGGGCGGGGCCACCTGGCGACATCACCTGGTGGCACCGCCCCCCTGTGATGTCATTGACCCAGCAAGTATTGGTGAGGTCACAAGGGGGGGCGGTGCCACCAGGTGACATCAGCTGACATCATCAAATATGACAGTTCTTCGGCTAGGACGGGGCCACCTGGTGACATCAACTGGTGGCACCGCCCCCCAGTTATGTCATCGACCCAGCATGCACTGGTTGGTGATGTCACAAGGGGGGCGGTGCCACCAGGTGTTGCAGCCAGGTGGTCTCGCTCTTACCTAATATAAGAACTGTCAAACGGCAAGCCAGCCATTGGGCAGTTTGTCTTTGCGGTGGGCGGAGGCATTTTTTTTTCCGGTCCGGTGGTGGCGGCGTTGTGATTGACGATCGATCTACATTGGAGGACAGCGGTTTTTTTTTAGTTTTTAATAAAGGATTTGTCAATAACCTGTCTACTGTTTTAGTTAATTTTGACATTTTTTTTTGATGAATGGGTCGGGGTACAATGTACCCAATACTCATTCACATATGGTGGGCAAGACCCGATTCTGATGCCCGCAGACCCCCCACAACCACACCCCAAGATTTTGGGGAAGAGATCCTTGTCCCCTTCAACATGTCCCCTGCCCCAAAGCACCCCTGCCTGTTGAGGGCATGTGGTCTGGTATGGTTCAGGAGGGGGTGGGGGCCCACACTCATCATTTTCCCACCCCACCCCCACCCTTTACCTGACTCCCCTGCCTGCATGCTCTGATAAGGGACTGGTATGTATTGTGGGGGGGGGGGGGGGGTTGGGGGGCCCCCACACCGTTTTTTTTTGACCGCTGATGGCTCATTGGTTGTTAAGGACGCTGTAGCCGGCTTCCCGGCCGCTCCTTTACAACCAGCTTATACTGCACCCTTATTGGGCAGAGCTTGCGTAGAATGCGCTGTGCAGCACAGGGAACACCCAGCAAACACCCTGCAAATTTGGGTGTTTGCCGAACGGGGTGAATAGCTAATAATAAGCTCAAACTCCTGCTGAGGCTGAACCGTTCGCCCAACACTAGACACAAACTACTGCAGGATATGTCACCATTGTGGGAGGGGCAGAGACACAAACTACTGCAGGAAATGTCACCATTGTGGGAGGGGCAGAGTCACAAACTACTGCAGGAAATGTCACCATTGTGGGAGGGGCAGAGACACAAACTACTGCAGGAAATGTCACCATTGTGGAAGGGGCAGAGACACAAACTACTGCAGGAAATGTCACCATTGTGGGAGGGGCAGAGACACAAACTACTGCAGGAAATGTCACCATTGTGGGAGGGGCAGAGACACAAACTACTGCAGGAAATGTCACCATTGTGGGAGGGGCAGAGACACAAACTACTGCAGGGAATGTCACCATTGTGGGAGGGGCAGAGACACAAATTACTGCAGGAAATGTCACCATTGTGGGAGGGGCAGAGACACAAACTACTGCAGGAAATGTCACCATTGTGGAAGGGGCAGAGACACAAACTACTGCAGGAAATGTCACCATTGTGGGAGGGGCAGAGACACAAACTACTGCAGGAAATGTCACCATTGTGGGAGGGGCAGAGACACAAACTACTGCAGGAAATCTCACCATTGTGGGAGGGGCAGAGACACAAAACTGCAGGAAATGTCACCATTGTGGGAGGGGCAGAGACACAAATTACTGCAGGAAATGTCACCATTGTGGGAGGGGCAGAGACACAAACTACTGCAGGAAATGTCACCATTGTGGGAGGGGCAGAGACAAACTACTGCAGGAAATGTCACCATTGTGGGAGGGGCAGAGACACAAACTACTGCAGGAAATCTCACCATTGTGGGAGGGGCAGAGACACGAATTACTGGGGGAAAATCTCACCATTGTGGGAGGGGCTGAAAATGTTGACTTTTTAAAATATTTTTTCAATTTTAGGTGCCTTGTATTATTACCCCCCTTGTTTGGAGCTCCTGAACAGAAAGTTGCCTTTTGGTATTGCAGAGGTGGGGAGATGTTTTCATCCAATCTCAGACAACAAGGATCTGCACCTGCAGGTCAGCCATCTTGTAATGTACCTAGTAATGGGGGGGGGGGTCTAAATTAGTGTGAAGAATACAATGTATTTCTCATTTGTCTTTTACCCACAATGCAGTTTGTTAGTAACTCTCAGGTGTGTGCGCTCTGATTAATACCGGGGAAGGAGATTGGAGGTCACATGGGTTCACAGGCCACCGATTTAATCAACTGGTGCAAAATCCTAAAAACAAGAGATAGAATCCTACTGACAGCGATAAAGCGATAAAGTTCAGGAGTAGAATTGATTTTTATGAGGTTATTAAGTTCCTGTAAGTTGATAAATTTTACTTTCATGTTCTAGGGTGGGGGAGAGGACGACGGCCTCTCTGGTCTGGTTCAGCTCAGCCAAGACTTGCGCTCAGTGGCGGGACTACTGGCTGCGGCAACGGCTGCTGTGGTGGAGGAAGGTGAGCGCCCTGTGATTGCTGAGACATCTATGGGGGTTATTTATAAGAGATGAGATACACTATATTGTCAAAAGTATTGGGACCCCTGCCTTTACACACATGAACTTTAATGGCATCCCAGTCTTTGTCAGTAGGGTTCAATATTGAGTTGGCCCCCCCTTTGCAGCTACTTGAACTACAAGTCCCATGAGGCATTGCAAGGCTGACAGTTACAAGCATGACTCCTAAAGGCAGAGGCATGATGAGACTTGTAGTTCGCAACAGCTGGAGGGCCCCAGGTTGAGCATGCATTCTGTATAGTGTAACCTTCACAAGTAGGCTGTAATAGCAATTCATTAAACAGAGTTGGAACATTGCTGATACCTGTGTAGCTTACATCATAGAGAACTACACTATGTCAAAAGTATTGGGACGCCTGCCTTTACACACACATGAACTTTAATGGCATCCCAGTCTTAGTCCGTAGGGTTCAATATTTAGTTGGCCCACCCTTTGCAGCTATAACAGCTTCAAATCTTCTGGGAAGGCCGTCCACAAGGTTTAGGAGTGTGTCTGTGGGAATGTTTCACCATTCTTCCAGAAAAAGTGTTCCTTTAAATTTTTGAGCAGTGTATGTGTGTGTGTCTATTAGAGATAAGGGCCATACACACTATCAGATTATCTGAAGACTTTTTCCTTCAGATTTACCTTTTCTATGTAGTGCAAGGGCCTGCCGGATTGCATACAAATTGAAAGTGTTTAGGTTTGACCTCATATTATATGGTTTTGGTAAGTCTACAGACAAAAGTCTTCAGATAATCTGATAGTGTGTATGGCCCAATAGACCAATATGTTTTTTTCAGGGCTGATACCGATATTTTGGTCACAATGTTTCGGTATCGGCCGATATGGGCCGATATTTTGTACATTTTAAAGTTTTGAAAAATAAAGACAATTTTTGACACAAATCTGGTACTGAACATGTTCATTTTTGTTTAATGCCTACTGGCGGGCTTGCTGGCACCCTGTGGTGGGTGGGTGGCTGGCTGGCACAGGGGTTGTGGGTGGCTGGCTGGTACAGGGCCTGTGGTTGGCTGGCTGGCACACTGTCTGTGGGTGGCTGGCTGTCTGGAATCCTGTGGTGGGTGGGTGGCTGACTGGCTGGTACAGTGCTTGTGGGTGTCAGGTAAAGGGCCTGTGGGTGGCTGGCTGGCTCACTGGTACAGGGCCTGTGGATGTGGGTGGGTGGCTGGCTGGTACAGGGCCTGTGGATGTGGGTGGGTGGCTGGCTGGTACAGGGCCTGTGGATGTGGGTGGCTGGCTGGTACAGGGCCTGTGGATGTGGGTGGCTGGCTGGCTGGCTGGCACCGGGCTGCTGTGGGTGGGTGTATGGCTGTGATACAGTCTCCGTGAGACTAGGCCGACTCCAGAGGAGGCTGTCAAAGGCGAGGGAGGCGGCCTAAGAAGGCAGAATGAAGTCACAAAAATATCGGCCAGTTCCAAGGCCAATACTGATATATCAGGGAAAGTGCATATCGGCCACGCCGGTAATTGGTCTATCCCTAGTGTGTGTGTGTGTGTGTGTATATATATATATATATATATATATATATATATATATATATATATATATATTGTATATATAGTGCTCAAATAAATTAAAGGAGCACTTTTGAATCCGAGTATAGCATCAAGTCAGTTAAACTCCTGGGATATTGATCTGGTCAGTTAAGTAGCAGAGGGCGTTGTTAATCAGTTTCAGCTGCTTTGGTGTTAATGAAATTACCAACAGGTGCACTGGATGGGCAAAAGGAGACAACCTTCAAAACAAAAATGGTTTTACAGGTGGAGGCCACTGACATTTTTTTCCCTACCCATTTTTTTTCTGACTGTTTTTCACGAGTTTTTCATTTGGCTGGGGTCAGTGTCACTACTGGTAGCATGAGGCCATACCTGGACCCTATAGAGGTTGTACACGCAGTCCAACTCCTCCACGATGGCACATTTATCCGTACCATTACCAAGAGCATGGAGGAGATTCCAGGAGACAGGCAGTTACTCTAGGACAGTGTTTCTCAACTCCGGTCCTCAGTGCACACTAACAGGCCAGATTTTAAGTATTACCTTGGAGAGATGCAGACTAGAATTCTGAAATCACTGAGCAGCACATTATATCACCTGTGATGTATTTCAGTTATCTTGCAAACCTGGCCTGTTAGTGTGCCTTGAGGACCGGAGTTGAGAAACACTGCTCTAGAAGAGCTGGACAGGGCCATAGAAGGTCCTTAACCCATCAGCGGGACCGGTATCTGCTCCTTTGTGCAAGGAGGAACAGGATGAGCACTGCCAGAGCCCTACAAAATGACCTCCAGCAGGCCACTGGTGTGAATGTCTCTGACCAAACAATCAGAAACAGACTTCATGAGGGTGGCCTGAGGGCCCGACTTCCTCTAGTGGGCTCTGTGCTCACTGCCCTGCCTCAGTGAACACCAGAATTGGCAGCTCCACCACTGGCACCCTGTGCTTTTCACAGATGAGAGCAGGTTCACCCTGAGCACATGTGACAGACGTGAAAGGAAGGGAGAGATGTGGGCGCTCTGGTGAGGAAGGCTGTCTGGTCCTTTGTTGCGGTAGAGCGGTTGCACTGAGGGCAGCACTTGTGTGAGAAGCAGCTCTATAGGATCATATAAGGAAAGAAAGACGCCTCTAAGTGCAGAATTCTAAGGATTTATTATTTGATGCAAGGAATTAAAAACATTTACAAGATGGCAGAGATAACAGGCATGTATTAATTGTCCTCTTTTGGTTTGCTGTGTCCTCTGTCTGCCGGGTGAGGGAGGATGAGAGAGCCGTCCTGCAGCTGTCCGGATTCCCTGGTGACGTGGAGGAACGGGGAAGCGGAGAGGCAGATGGTGGCCCGGGTTCCAGAACCAAGCTGCAACGCTCGTGGCCTGTATGGCGTCAGGGGAAAGCGTTGGGCGGTAACGCGTTTCAGAGCATGTGTGACTCCTTCGTCAGACCTAAGCCCATGTTTGTTCAGCAGGCTCAGAGCCTTGTGTTCAAACTCTCCGAAAGCCAATCGATGGCCTCCCGACCCTTTTGGCTACCTCTGTCCAATCAACTCCTCACTAGGCATGTGACGATATCAGATTTCCATGCTGCGATTAATTGATTAGGGTTTTGTCACGGTATACGGTATTATCACGGTATTCAATTATTAAACTTAAATTATTAAATTTCTACCTCACTTGAATTTCATTGCTGAATTTAGGGACTTTGGTTCACTTTTGCACATAATTATGTAGTCAGTCAGTACAGACTCTGTGAACCAGGCCTAAAATAAGCCATCAAGCAGTGTCTGGCCTGCCTGGTGATGACTGGTCCTGGCGCTCTGATGCGATGGCCTGGTCATTAGGGGCTAAATCCTTGCGGCCCAGAAGTGGTTAAACCTGCAGGAGGACCGGTGTTTTTATTTGTAAATTACTTTTCACATGCTTTAGGCCTAGTTCACATGTATGCTGGTTGGCGGTTCACATGTATGCGGGTTGGAGGCCCACATTTGCACAGGCATAGCAGCCCATTGATTTGAATGGGCTGCTATGCCCTCATTTTACGCAGAAAAAAGGTGCATGCAGCATTTTAAAAAAATGCAGTGGCCTTTAAATCCATCCTACTTCTGCACCATGCGACTTACCTGCAGTTACTGCTCTGGCAAGCTTTCTGCGTTTTTAAATATATGGGCCCAGCATTTAAAAACAGTTTGCGTGTGCAGGAACTGCAAGTAAGTCGCATGGTGCAAAAGCAGGATGGGGTTCACGGCCACTGCATTTTTTAAAATTCTGCATGCGGCTTTTTTCAGCTGAAAACGCAGGCATAGCAGCCCAACCCCATTCAAATCAATGGGCTGCTATCCCTATCCCTGTGCAAATATGGGCCGCCAACCCACATACATGTGAACCGCTAACCCTCATACATGTGAACTAGGCCTAAAGCAATAGTAAAGTTATTTATAGATAAAAACACCGCTCCTCCTGCAGGTTTAACCACTTCTGGGCCGCAAGGATTTGCCCCCTTAATGACCAGGCCATTGGATCGGAGCGCCAGGACCAGTCATCAACAGATAGGCCAGACACTGCTTGATGGCTATATACTAATGTAATGTGGGCTGCTATGCCTGTGCATCTATATATATATATATATATATATATATATATATATATATATATATATATATATATATATATATACTGCTATGCCCGTGTATGTATTTCTATCTATCTATCTATATCTCCATCTCTATCTATCTATATCTCCATCTATATCTCTATCTCCATCTATCTATCTCTCCATCTATCTGTATATCTATCTCTCCATCTATCTGTATATCTATCTGTATATCTATCTCTCCATCTATCTGTATATCTATCTCTCCATCTATCTGTATATCTATCTCTCCATCTATCTGTATATCTATCTCTCCATCTATCTGTATATCTATCTCTCCATCTATCTGTATATCTATCTCTCCATCTATCTGTATATCTATCTCTCCATCTAGTGACAGTGTATGGTAAAAGTACTTGCAGACACTTGTAGAAGGCAGGTGTTCCGTGAGAATTACCTACCCGTGAGAAAAACCTACCCCTCGTCACTTCCGGTGCACGGCACTGTATGTAATGCGGCAGTTTCATTAAAATAACTGTGCTGCAATACGAGTGATCTCCGCTCCTGTCCCTGGCACTTCCCTCATCTCGGCTACTAAATATAAAAGCGGCGGCGGGTGTATGAAAGTATAAATCACGGAGCCGCCAGCCGCTTTTATATTTACTAGCCCAGATCAGGGTAGTGACAGGGACAGGAGCGGAGATGACTCATAATGCAGCCCAGCTGTTTTATGTAGCCGCGGCGTGGGTAGATTTTCTTCACGGTACACCGACATATTTCCATACTAGTGCGCATGCGCACTAGTCAGCTCCTCTGTTGTCCCATTAGGTATCCGGGGCTGTGAGCATGCGCACTGCTGCGCTGCTCAGCTGTTCCTGGCCGGAAGTGACGAGGGTAGGTTTTTCTCACGGGCTAGGTAATTCTCACGTTACACAGGCACTGTGTCTCTCACTGTGTCAAAGCAAGCTACTCACTAGGGGGGGAACCTCTGGGTGAGTCTAGGATGGAAAGGGACCTGGGGGTACTGGTAGACAACAGGCTTGGCAGTGGCATGCAATGCCAAGCCGCTGCAAGCAAAGCCAACAGAATACTGGGATGTATAAAAAAGGGGATTCACTCCAGAAATAAAGAGATTATTCTCCCGCTCTACAAGACTCTGGTCCAGCCACATTTGGAGTATGCTGTCCAGTTCTGGGCACCGGTCCTCAGGAAGGATGTGCTGGAATTGGAAAGAGTCCAGAGAAGGGCAACAAAAATAATTAGGGGAATGGAGGACATCAGCTATGAGGAAAGACTACAAGCACTGAACTTATTCTCTCTGGAGAAGAGACAATTGAGGGGGGATATGATATCAATGTACAAATACTGTATTGGCGACCCTAGCATAAGGAACAAACTATTCAGAGAAAGGGAATACAATAAGACACGTGGCCATTCACTAAAACTAGAGGAAAGGCGATTTAACCTTAAAATGCGTAAGGGGTTCTTCACTGTAAGAGCGGTAAGGATGTGGAATTCTCTTCCACAAGCAGTCGTATCAGCTGGGAGCATTGATAGTTTCAAAAAACGATTAGATGGGCACCTTGGAGACCACAACATACAGGGGTATACAATGTACGGTTAAAAGCAAACACACACTCACATCATAGGTTGAACTGGATGGACTGATGTCTTTTTTCAACCTCACTAACTATGTAACTATGTGTCTCTCTGAGCCCGGGAAGGAAGCATGTGGGTGTGTGCTGAGTGGGAGCTGTCTGATTGGTTACAGGGAGGAGCTAAGTCTCTCACTCTAGGATCATATTACCAGAGCTGTTTTCTATTGAGTGAGGAATGAGTCATCCAAATGTATCAATTCACAAGTCAGACCCAGGAGCAGAGAAACTCTGTATTTTAAAAATGCCACAATAACAATACCATGGGTATGCAATACCGCGATATATCGAATTACCGAAAACCGGCATATGTCTACTCCTCACAAGACTATCCTATCCTGATGGTCTTGTGAGGCGTTGATTGGACAGAGGAAGTCGAAAGGGCCGGGAGGTCGTCAGTTGGCTCTCAACGGAGAGTTTGAACACAAGGCTCTGACTCTGTGCCTGCTGAACAAACATGGGCTTAGGTCTGACGAAGGAGCCGCACATGCTCTGAAACACGTTATGGCGTTGGGCATATCAGCCGTGTGCATTCCAGCTTGGTTCTGGAACCTGGGTCGCCATCTGCCTCTCCGCTTCCTCGTTCCTCCACGTCACCAGGGAATCCAGACAGCTGCAGGACAACTCTCTCATCCTCCCTCACCCAGCAGACAGAGGACACAGCAAACCAGAAGAGGACAATTAATACATGTCTGTTATCTCTGCCATCTTGTAAGTGTTTTTTTTTTTTTTTTTAAATCCCTTGCACCAAATAATAAATCCTATTAATACTGCACTTAGAGGCGTCTTTCTTTCCTGACAGATGTGGAGAACATTATGCTGCCTGTAACATCGTTCAGCATGACCGGTTGGGTGGTGGGTCAGTGATGGTCTGGGGGAGGCGTATCCATGGAGGGACACACAGACCTCTACAGGCTAGACAATGGCACCCTGACTGCCATTAGGTATCGGGATGAAATTCTTGAACCCATTGTCAGACCCTATGCTGGTGCAGTGGGTCCTGGGTTCCTCCAGGTGCAAGACAATGCCAATGCAGGACATGTGGCGAGAGTATATAGCCAGTTCCTGGAGGATGAAGGAATTGATGCCATTGAATGGCCCCCACGCTCGCCTGATCTTAATCCAATAGAACACCTCTGGGACATTATGTTTTGATCCATCCGACGCCGCCAGGTTGCACCTCAGTCTGTTCAGGAGCTCAGTGATGCCCTGGTCCAGATCTGGGAGAAAATACCCCAGGACACCATCCGCCGTCTCATTAGGAGAATCCCCTGATGTTGTCAGGCATGCATACAAGCATGTGGGGGCCATACAAACTACTGAGGACCATTCTGAGGTCCTGCAATGAAATTTTAGCAAAATGGACTCCCCTGCTGCATTGTTTTTTAACTTTGATTTTCGGGGTGTCTTTGAATTCGGCCCTCTGTAGGGTGATAATTTTCATTTCCATCAGACGATGTGGCATCCTTTCCTTCCTAACACATTACCCAGTACATACCAGTATAGATCCTAACACATTACCCAGTCCATACCAGTATAGATCCTAACACATTACCCAGTCCATACCAGTATAGATCCTAACACATTACCCAATCCATACCAGTATAGATGCTAACATATTACCCAGTCCATACCAGTACAGATCCTAACACATTACCCAGTCCATACCAGTATAGATCCTAACACATTACCCAGTCCATACCAGTTGAGATCCTAACACATTACCCAGTCCATACCACTATAGATCCTAACACATTACCCAGTCCATACCACTATAGATCCTAACACATTACCCAGTCCATACCAGTATAGATCCTAACACATTACCCAGTCCATACCAGTATAGATCCTAACACATTACCCAGTCCATACCAGTATAGATCCTAACATATTACCCAGTCCACACCAGTATAGATCCTAACACATTACCCTGTCCATACCAGTATAGATCCTAACACATTACCCAGTCCATACCAGTATAGATCCTAAAACATTAGCCAGTCCATACCAGTATAGATCCTAACGCATTAGCCAGTCCATTCCAGTATAGATCCTAACGCAATAGCCCAGTCCATACCAGTATAGATCCTAAAACATTAGCCAGTCCATACCAGTATAGATCAACACATTACTGAGTCCATACCAGTATAGATCCTAACACATTACCCAGTCCATACCAGTTGAGATCCTAACACTTTACCCAGTCCATACCAGTATAGATCCTAACACATTACCCAGTCCATACCAGTATAGATCCTCATACATTACCAAGTCCATACCAGTATAGATCCTAACACATTACCCAGTCTATACCAGTATAGATCCTAACACATTACCCAGTCTATACCAGTATAGATCCTAACATATTACCCAGTCCATACCAGTATAGATATCCATCATGATATTTTTCCCCATTGAGATCTGAGGTGTTTTCAAAGTGTTGCTTTAATATTTTTTGAGCAGTGTATGTATGTATATATATATATATATATATATATATATATATATATATTATAAAATGTATTTTTACATATGACGAAATGCTGAGAAAGCATGCCTGGACCTGACTGTACGGTGCTATTTTCTCACCCCTCCCCCCCTCTGTGTCCAGTTTGCTCAGTTGCCGTCCAGATTCAGCAGCGGTGACCACCCTGACGAAGACGGAAGGAAAATGACCCTCATACAGTACGACTTCCCCTGGGGCAAGGAGCCAATTGAACGCTTCTGCAGCCTAGATGACTCCGCCCTCACCCAGATGCACCGTGGGCCCATCGCTCATCTTCAGGTATGTCACACCGACTACACGCAGAATCAATCAATCAATGTCATTTCCAATCCTTTTACTTGCAGCGATCATTAAAGGGCAACTCCCAGTTTCGTGGGGAAAAAATTTAGTAAAGAAAAATAATATATAGAATTGTGACAGTAGTTATATTGTAATTGTATGTTCTTAACCACTTCCGCCCCGGAAGATTTTACCCCCTTAATGACCAGGCCCTATTTTGCAATTCGGCACTGCGTAACTTCAACTGACAATTGTGCGGTCGTGCGACGCTGTACCCAAACTAAATTGACGTCCTTTTTTTCCCCACAAACAGAGCTTTCTTTTGGTGGTATTTGACCACCTGTACGATTTTTATTTTTTACGCTAATAAAACAAAAAGAGCGACAATTTTGAAAAAAATATTTTTTTCACATTCTGCTATATAACATTCCAAAAAAAATTTTAAAAATGTAAATTTTTTTAACATTTTAGGCCAATTTTTCTGCTACATATTTTTAGTAAAAAAAAATGAAATAAGCGTATTTTGATTGGTTTGCGCAAAATTTATTGCGTTTACTAACTAAGGGTAAGATTTATGTCATTTTTGTTGTTGTGGTGTTTTTTTTTTTTTTATTAGTAATGACGGTGATCTGCGATATTTTTTTTTTTTTTAGCGGGACTGCGACATTGTGGCGGACAGATCGGACCCCTGACTGACATTTTTGACACTTTTGGGGGGACCAGTGACATTACTGCAGTAATCAGTGCTAAAAATATGCACTGTTACTGTAATAATGACTTTGACAGGGAAGGGGTTAACCTTTTGTTGGTGATCAAGGGGTTAAATGTGAGGGGAGTGATTCTAACGGGGGGGGGGGGGGGGCGTGGCTTGTGAAATGATCATAGAGACATGTGATCCTATATAGAAGGATCACAGGAGCTCTGTGATCATTCCAGGGAGAAGAACGGTCAGCTGTGTTTACAACATCCGACCGTCCTTCTCTCTCAGCGGGGAGCGATCGCGGGTGTCAGGCGGCAATCCGAGGCGCCTGCCCGCGGCATCGGCTTCTCCGCTGACGAGCGTGGGCCGGAGTGCGCCGCCAGTGGCACACGCTCGCCCCCTAGACTCCCCAGAGCAAGCGCCGTACATGTACGGCGATTTGCCTGGAAGCGGCTGCCTGCCCGCAGTACATCTGCGTCGGGCGGTCGGCAAGCAGTTAAAAATGACCTTTCCGTTTTTAATCTGCAGTTGCTGTAATTTTCTGTAAAATGCAATATGGCCACCTGGAGGCGCTGTGTACACATATAGACAGAGCGCAATTTCCTGCTGGTGTGATTGGCTCGCTGATTTTCCCAGAAGTCTGCACTGAGATACAAGTCAGATTTTTGGGCATCACATTTTTGGTGAGATACTCCGAATAGAAAATCCCGTCTACAGGGATGCAGACCCTGCCACTTTCTTCATTAAAGCCCTGCAGGTGCAGCAGCTGATTGATAATTATAAAGTCACTCCCATTCACATTCACTTTGCACATGGACACAGAGGAACAAACAATGATTTCTTCAGAATAACAAAAGGAAGGAATCTACAACAAGGTTTGCTACAATCCCTGCAATGTACAGAGATCACCCGGGGGGGGGGGGGGGTTCTTCTCAACAAGAGTGGAGTTATTCTTTAACCACTTGCCGACCGCCCCAAGTACATATACTGCGGCGGTCAGCCCCCCCCCCCCCCCTGGGCAAAGTGACGTATGGGTACGTCACTCGCCCACGATCCAATAGGGGGCGAGAGCGCGTTGCGGAGGCGCGCTCCCGCTCGTTCACTGCCATCCCAGTGCGATTGACCAGCGGCTCCGATGTCCACTGGCCATTCTCGATCTCCCGCTGGAGAGGGAGAAAGGCAGGCGGCTGATGTAAACGAAGCCGTCTGTCATTCTCCCTGATGTAACTGTAGAGATCATATGATCCTCCTATGTAGGATCGTATGTCTCTGTGGTTACATCAAAAGCCACGCCCCTTTACAGTTAGAAGCACACCCCTAGGGACACACTTAACCCCTTGATCTCTAATAAAGTTAACCCCTTCCCTGCCAGTGTCATTTTTACAGTAACAGAGCATATTTATAGCACTGATTACTGCAGTAATGTCACTGGTACCCCCAAAAGTGTCAAAAATGTCTGCCGCAATGTCGCAGCCCCACAAAAAAAATCGCAGATCGCCGCCATTACTAGTTAAAAAAAAAAAAACAATAAAAATGACAAAAATCTTTCCCGTAGTTAGTAAACGCAATAACTTTTGCGCAAACCAATCAAATTACGCTTATTGCGATTTTTTCACCAAAAATATGTAGCAGAAAACAAATTGGCCTAAAATGTTAAAAAATTTTGATTTTTAAATTTTTTTTTTGGGGGGGGGGGGGATTTCATATAGAAAAAATGTGAAAAAATATTGTTGTTTTTTCAAAATTGTCGCTCTTTTTTTGTTTATAGCGCAAACAGTAAAAATCGCACAGGTGATCAAATACCACCAAAAGAAAGCTATGTTTGTGGGACAAAAAGGACGTCAATTTCATTTAGGCACAGCGTCGCACGTCCGCGCAATTGTCCGTTAAAGTCACGCAGTGCCAAATCGCAAAATAGAGCCTGGTCTTTGAGCAGCCAAATCCTCCGGGGCTTAAGTGGTTAAAATATTCCCTGGTGATCCTGCCATATAAGACATTTCCTGGTATGGGGTGACAACGCTCTGTCCCTGTCCCCCAATTGTGCTCTTGCGTTGTCGTACAAGCTTAGTATGGCTTTTTCAGCGCAAAGTCCAGTGTTGTCACCATCAGGAAACTGATGCCAGGCAGCCATCACTGGATTGTGTATAATTGTGAAGTGGCTACATAGAGGCTGCAGGAGATCAGCAGGACGTAATGGAATAGTTTATAATGCGCAGAGCAAACTGAGGAACAGCGCTGAGATCATGGCAGTGGAGTGGCTTAGTGGTTAGCACTTCTGCCTTGCAGCACTGGTATCCTCAGTTCAGATCCTGTCCATGACAATGCAAAGGAAATGCCGTCCACTCAGAGTCCACATCGGCACCCCCTGGAAGTCTGTCACACTGTGTATGTGTAAGCCTAGTCTGTACATTATACACAGGCAGTACAGGGGTCTCCTTTGTGATTCTCTCCATGTTACCACAAGGTGGCACTAATCTTACATTTTTGCAATATTGGAGTTTGATTGCGGAAAGATCGGATTTGCTTTCCAATAGACTGACATTAGGAATGCAGGAAGACGGTCTACGGGGGGAGGGGTACTCATGGGGTCCTTACTAGTTTTCTGCACTTTAGCATTCCTGACAAGTTCCACTCCACCTGATTGTCCCTCCAATTTTTAATGGTTTAACCTGAAAATCAATCCCATAAACTGGTGAGATGAGGCCACTAGATGAGAAAGTTTCATGATAATGTTATTTCCTGCGCACGTGCGTGTTTATTAATTATTGTTAATTGGGTTCTCCTGGTGTGCAAGCAGGGCTGTTGTGTCTCTCTAGTGCGCATTTGCCGTTTTTGCACCATTCTAGTGTGCTTGCACAGGTATTGTGTTCCTATAGCATGCATGAATATGTCCTTCTGGAGCGCATGTGCGGTTTTTGTGTCCCTCTGGAGCGCATGTGCGGTTATTGTGTCCCTCTAGTGCCCATGTGCGGTTATTGTGTCCCTCTAGTGCCCATGTGCGGTTATTGTGTTCCTCTAGTGCCCATGTGTGGATATTGTGTCCCTCTAATGCCCATGTGCGGTTATTGTGTCCCTCTAGTGCGCATGTGCGGATATTGTGTCCCTCTAGTACCCATGTGCGGTTGTGTCCCTCTAGTGCACATGTGCGGTTATTGTGTCCCTCTAGTGCTCATGTGCGGTTATTGTGTCCCTCTAGTGCCCATGTGTGGATATTGTGTCCCTCTAGTGCGCATGTGCGGTTATTGTGTCCCTCTGGTGCGCATGTGCAGTTATTGTGTCCCTCTGGTGCGCATGTGCGGTTATTGTGTCCCTCTAGTGCGCATGTGCGGTTATTGTGTCCCTCTGGTGCGCATGTGCGGTTATTGTGTCCCTCTAGTGCGCATCTGCGGTTATTGTGTCCCTCTAGTGCGCATGTGCGGATATTGTGTCCCTGTAGTACCCATCTGCGGTGGTGTCCCTCTAGTGCCCATGTGCGGTTATTGTGTCCCTCTAGTGCGCATGTGCGGTTATTGTGTCCCTCTAGTGCGCATATGCGGTTATTGTGTCCCTCTAGTGCCCATGTGCGGTTATTGTGTCCCTCTAGTGCCCATGTGCGGTTATTGTGTCCCTCTAGTGCACATGTGCGGTTACTGTGTCCCTCTAGTGCGCATGTGTGGATATTGTGTCCCTCTAGTGCCCATGTGCGGTTATTGTGTCCCTCTAGTGCACATGTGCGGTTATTGTGTCCCTCTAGTGCCCATGTGCGGTTATTGTGTCCTTCTAGTGCCCATGTGTGGATATTGTGTCCCTCTAGTGCCCATGTGCGGTTATTGTGTCCTTCTAGTGCCCATGTGTGGATATTGTGTCCCTCTAGTGCCCATGTATGGATATTGTGTCCCTCTAGTGCGCATGTGCGGTTATTGTGTCCCTCTGGTGCGCATGTGCGGTTATTGTGTCCCTCTAGTGCGCATGTGCGGATATTGTGTCCCTCTAGTGCCCATGTGTGGATATTGTGTCCCTCTAGTGCGCATATGCGGTTATTTTGTCCCTCTGGTGCGCATGTGCGGTTATTGTGTCCCTCTAGTGCGCATGTGCGGATATTGTGTCCCTCTAGTGCACATGTGCGGTTATTGTGTCCCTCTAGTGCGCATGTGCGGATATTGTGTCCCTCTAGTACCCATGTGCGGTTGTGTCCCTCTAGTGCACATGTGCGGTTATTGTGTCCCTCTAGTGCGCATGTGCGGTTATTGTATCCCTCTAGTGCCCATGTGTGGATATTGTGTCCCTCTAGTGCGCATGTGCGGTTATTGTGTCCCTCTGGTGCGCATGTGCAGTTATTGTGTCCCTCTGGTGCGCATGTGCGGTTATTGTTTCCCTCTAGTGCGCATGTGCGGTTATTGTGTCCCTCTGGTGCGCATGTGCGGTTATTGTGTCCCTCTGGTGCGCATGTGCGGTTATTGTGTCCCTCTAGTGCGCATCTGCGGTTATTGTGTCCCTCTAGTGCGCATGTGCGGATATTGTGTCCCTGTAGTACCCATGTGCGGTGGTGTCCCTCTAGTGCACATGTGCGGTTATTGTGTCCCTCTAGTGCTCATGTGCGGTTATTGTGTCCCTCTAGTGCCCATGTGTGGATATTGTGTCCCTCTAGTGCTCATGTGCGGTTATTGTGTCCCTCTAGTGCGCATGTGCGTTTATTGTGTCCCTCAATTTTGGTGGGGGGTGGATGTAGTACCCTCCTAGGTAGGTGCTAGGTTGGTAAAAGCTTAGCAGCTCTATCTGCTTATCAGGGGAGCCCGATTGTTAGTTCTGCCTGTTGCATGTGTCCAGGGTGTGATTCATTTGGGCTGAGGGAGTGCCCCCGCTGTATCCAATGGGAGAGCCTGTTGGACAGTGGAGGAAACCCAGCCAGTGACACACAGGCTTTTGTGGCTGTCCCAATGGGTTGGCAAAACAGTGGTGCATTCTGGGATAGGTCATAAAAGCCGGGGGCACATGTGACAGGGTGTCTTTGGGCAGGAAGTCAGGTCCCAGGAGGAGGGTGACGGTTGTCAGCAAGGAAGGTGGTCACAGGCGGTCGGCCTAGTGGACCAAGTGTGTGATGCTGAGCCAGGAGGGCCAGGATACTGATGAGTGGAGCTGAAGGCAGAGCAACCCAGGGAAAAACAGTGTCCTTGAGTATTGGGAAGCTTGCCAGGGGTCTGCCCAGTAAGGGGACCACTCCAGTGGAGAGTCAGTGGACAAGGGCTAGCATGCATGGGAAGTGAGAAAGGGGGTGCTAGGTTAGGACCCTGAAGAGGAATTCATTCAGGAACATATCTTTTACTTCACAAGGTGAAGTGGCAAGGTGAAGCAGCGGCCTTGCCGCACACACTACAGTCAGTTTTCCTCAGAAATTGTGCATAGTTCAAGTTGGAGTATCCCACTCATCCCTTCTCCCATCCAAGTTCTAAAATTAAACACAAAAACCAAATTCCCTTGACTGTTCATTGTCTGAGCCAAGTCATAAAGTGATAAGTTTTACAGACTGTTGCTATGGGTAACCCAGGGGAATCCACACTGAGCAGCTCCCTAGGGGGGCAGTGCTACAGATATATGGGGGCTCATTGAAGGGGGCAACTGATAGATGAATATTTGATATCTGATATTCTGATTGGGGTTTTGGATTTCTAGGAGCACTGTTACGGGAACACCTGATGTAAGGGGGCACTGTTATGGGGACACCTGATGTAAGGGGGCATTGTTATGAGAACACCTGATGTAAGGGGGCACTGTTATGGGAACACCTGATGTAAGGGACCCTGTTATGAGAACACCTGATGTAAGGGGACATTGTTATGAGGACACTGGATGTAACGGGGCACTGTTATGGGGACACCTGATGTAAGGGGACACTGTTATGAGGACACCTGATGTAAGGGGACACCTGATGTAAGGGGACACTGTTATGAGAACACCTCATGTAAGGGGGCACTGTTATGGGGACAACTGATGTAAGGGGGCACTGTTATGGGGACACCTGATGGGGACACCTGATGTAAGGGGACACAATTATGAGAACACCTGATGTAAGGGGACACTGTTATGAGGACACCTGATGTAAGGGGACATTGTTATGGGAACACCTGATGTAAGGGGACACTGTTATGGGAACACCTGATGTAAGGGGACACTGTTATGAGGACTCTGGATGTAAGGGGACACTGTTATGGGAACACCTGATGTAAGGGGGCACTGTTTTGGGGACACCTGATGTAAGGGGGCACTGTTATGGGGACACCTGATGTAAGGGTACACTGTTATGAGGACACTGGATGTAAGGGGACACCTGATGTAAGGGGGCAGGCACTGTTATGGGAACATTCCAAAAAAGATAAGTGCTGGACAGCACCCCCTTTCCTGCGCTCGGAACCTGGTCCTCAGGCTGTTTCAATCCTGGAACTCGTACTGGTATTAGGCATCCATGATGGCTAGGCTTTGCTGCCCCTTACGACCAGGGTGGTCGACCAGACACTGAAAATACAAAGCAAAAGAAGGGCGCACCAGCCTAGCGCATTATCCTCAGCAAGTTTATTTGGATAAAATTGTTTAAAATCAAATACTCACAAACAAACAAGAAGTTCAGGCACATCAATTCCATACACCTGCCTCCTACCAGAGGATCAACGTCTTTACTGGAAGCAGAGGGCTGACGCGTTTCGAGGCTGTGCCTCTTCCTCAGAGCCTGGAGGCCATGGTCAAGTCCATAGTTTAAATATAATATGTAGGGCCAGGCCTCCACATGACCCCTGGGGGATGTGGGAGGAGATATCGTCCAAATGGGCGTGGCTACACAGCCAATTACCCAAAAGCTGTTGCAAGTCACAAATGTAGTTACATTTTAATTGGCTAGCCCCACGCGACTATTTATTCCATTGGTGAGCTATCCAAAAAACTTCCCAGCTGTGCCTGAACTTCTTGTTTGTTTGTGAGTATTTGATTTTAAACAATTTTATCCAAATAAACTTGCTGAGGATAATGCGCTAGGCTGGTGCGTCCTTCTTTTGCTTTGTATTTTCAGTGACTGTTATGGGAACACCTGATGTAAGGGGGCACTGTTATGAGAACACCTGATGTAAGGGGGCACTGTTATGGGAACACCTGATGTAAGGGGGCACTGTTATGAGGACACTGGATGTAAGGGGACACCTGATGTAAGGGGGCAGGCACTGTTATGGGAACACCTGATGACAGGGGACACTGTTATGGGAACACCTGATGTAAGGGGACACTGTTATGAGAACACCTGATGTAAGGGGGCACTGTTATGGGAACACCTGATGTAAGGGGGCACTGTTATGAGAACACCTGATGTAAGGAGGCACTGTTATGAGAACTCCTGATGTAAGGGGGCACTGTTATGAGAACACCTGATGTAAGGGGGCACTGTTATGGGAACACCTGATGTAAGGGGGCACTGTTATGAGAACACCTGATGTAAGGGGGCACTGTTATGAGAACACCTGATGTAAGGGGGCACTGTTATGAGAACACCTGATGTAAGGGGGCACTGTTATGAGAACACCTGATGTAAGGCGACACTGTTATGGGAACACCTGATGTAAGGGGACATTGTTATGGGAACACCTGATGTAAGGGGACACTGTTATGAGGACACTGGATGTAAGGGGACACTGTTATGAGAACACCTGATGTAAGGGGGCACTGTTATGGGAACACCTGATGTAAGGGGACACTGTTATGGGGACACCTGATGTAAGGGGGCACTGTTATGGGGACACCTGATGTAAGGGGACACTGTTATGAGAACACCTGATTTAAGGGGGCACTGTTATGGGGACACCTGATGTAAGGGGGCACTGTTATGGGAACACCTGATGTAAGGGGGCACTGTTATGGGAACACCTGATGTAAGGGGGCACTGTTATGTGGACACCTGATGTAAGGGGGCACTGTTATGGGGACATCTGATGTAAGGGGGCACTGTTATGAGGACACTGGATGTAAGGGGACACCTGATGTAAGGGGGCACTGTTATGGGAACACCTGATGTAAGGGGGCACTGTTAAGGGGACACTGGATGTAAGGGTACACCTGGTATAAAGGGGTACCTTGATTGGGGTAACTGATCTAACACAATATTCTGATGGGGCATCTGATATGTGGTGGCAACTGATATATGAAGGTACTCTGATTGGGGTTCTTGATTTATGGGGAACTCAAATGAAGACACCTGATGTGAAGTGGTTCTATTTTCTTTCACTTGAAATATGGATGTGATTGGCCTACTTTTATGTTTTATTAAATAGTTATTTATTTGTCTTCCATCTTGTTTCTGGTAAAGATAGTTGTTTGTGGAAGGGCAGAATAAAAGGGCACAGCCAGTGAAGGTGGAAGAATAGGAATGATCACAGAATGGAGAAGAGGAGTCCCCGAAAGGCAGAATCCGGGGCTCAGAGAAGACCGGTCACCATGAACAGATCCAAGGGCAAGACACCACTGGAAGCTCTGAGGATCAGAACTAATCAGCTGCACTGGTCGGAGGTAAAGTCTAATCTATTAAAATGTCTTTGCTACAAGTCACCCCCCAGTATCTGCTGATACCCCAGACCACCCCCCAGTTTGATCCATTTACACTTCAGTTCATTCTCCAGTATATTTGGACAATATCACAGGTCATACTCCATTCTACCAATACTCCAGTCCACCCTCTGGATCAGGATCATCAATAGGGGGGTACAGGCAGGGCTCGAGTCCTGCAGGAATGCCGTTCCCTTTAGCAGCTGTGTCCTGCAGGACTGCCCTTTCAAAAAGGAAAAACTGGGCTGCCCCCCCCCCCCCCCCAAACCACCACTGTCAGAAGAGGGCTCTGTTTCCTGCCCATTCTCCCTCCTGTCAGCAGTGGGGAAGAGAATGCAGAGAATCGGGGCGGCTGTGTCTCACA
The DNA here is from genome assembly GCF_965119305.1 of Pelophylax lessonae. NCBI lineage: Eukaryota > Metazoa > Chordata > Amphibia > Anura > Ranidae > Pelophylax > Pelophylax lessonae. The sequence continues at coordinate 63,678,398 of NC_138771.1, read as the reverse complement.
CTGTTCTGGCAAGCGCTGCTCCCGAGAACACAGCAGCACGAGGAGGAGGAGAGGCTCTTCTCCCCCCACGCCTCCTCCTGCTGCTGCTGTGTTCTTGGGAGAGGCGCTTGCTAGCACAGCCACTCACTATATATCTTTCCTCTCCTATTGGCAAGAGGAAAAAAAAAAGAAGCAGAGAGGATGGTGGGACATGTTGTCCCGAGGACTGGGGGAAACTGCAGCCCCCAGCATGACCAGCTGAAGAGAAAGGAAAGAGAGGGTGGCAAGTAGAACACTGCCGGTGGCAAGTGACATGCTGCATCTGGTGGCAGGCTGAGGATGGCAAGTGGCACACTGCATCTGGTGGCCAGCTGCAGGTGGCAAGTGACACGCTGCATCTGGGAGAAGGTGATGATGGCAAGTGACACGCTGCATCTGGGGACAGGCAATGGTGGCAAGTGACATGCTGCATCTGGTGGCAGGCTGAGGGTGGCCAGTGGCACACTGCATCTGGTGGCAGGCTTCGGGTGGCAAGTGACACACTGCTCTGGTGGCCAGCTGCGGGTAGCAAGTGACACATTGCATATGGCAGAAGGTGACGGTGGCAAGTGACACACTGCATCTGAGGACAGGCAATGGTGGTAAGTGACATGCTGCATCTAGCAGAAGGTGACAGTGGCAAGTGACACACTGCATCTGGGGACAGGCAATGGTGGCAAGTGACATGCTGCATCTGGTGGCAGGCTGAGGGTGGCCAGTGGCACACTGCATCTGGTGGCAGGCTTTGGGTGGCAAGTGACACATTGCTTTTGGTGGCCAGCTGCGGGTGGCAAGTGACACGCTGCATCTGGCAGAAGGTGACAGTGGCAAGTGACACACTGCATCTGGCAGAAGGCGACAGTGGCAAGTGACACGCTGCATCTGGGGACAGGCAATGGTGGCAAGTGACACGCTGCATCTGGGGACAGGCAATGGTGGCAAGTGACACGCTGCATCTGGCAGAAGGCTACCGTGGCAAGTGACACGCTGCATCTGGCAGAAGGCGACAGTGGCAAGTGACACGCTGCATCTGGCAGAAGGTGACAATGGCAAGTGACACGCTACATCTGGGGACAGGCAATGGTGGCAAGTGACACGCTGCATCTGGCAGAAGGCGACAGTGGCAATTGACACGCTGCATCTAGCAGAAGGCGACAGCGACAAGTGACAAGCTACATCTGGGGACAGGCAATGGTGGCAAGTGACACGCTGCATCTGGCAGAAGGCGACAGCGGCAAGTGACACGCTGCATCTGATGGCAGACAACATGGGCAAGTGACACGCTGCATCTGATGGCAGGCGACGGTGGCAAGTGACAAGCTGTGTCTGGTGGATGGTGATGGTGGCACGCTGTATCTGGTGGCAAGTGACAAGCTGCATCTGGTAGCAGGTGACAGTGGCACACTGCATCTGGTGGCAAGTGACAAGCTCAGGGTTCCCACTGATTCTGCATTATGGTGAGTTGAACTATTTTATTATATATTACAATGTAATAATAAAAATAATGTGCTTCAATCATCCCGACACCATATCAACCATGGTGTCGGGATGATTTAAGTGCTAATACCAGCCATTTGCCCGACAAATCACAGCCACCGAATTCCCAGTCAACCTTGAAACTACCCCCCACTCCAGTCCTTTTGTCTTCTACAAAATCAGTCCCCCATGTCAAAAAGGTTTGCGAAACGCTGCTTTAAAGTGACATTACTTCCTCCTAGCGCTCTATGGAGGGGGCAGGGGAGGACATTACTGTGCGGGGAGGGGGTGAAGAGGGCAGAGGAGGACACTGATGTGGAGAGGTGAAAGGGGCACAGCAGGACACGGCAGTGGGGGGTCATGATATGAAATGGGCAGAGAAGGACACTACTTGAGGGGGCAGAGGAGGACATTACTGTAGGGGAGGGTGAAGGAAGGAGGCAGAGGAGGACACTATTGTGTGGGGCAGTGTTGCCAACCACCCTTTAATTTACAGGCTGCCCGTAAATGTCTGTTACCGGTAGCGGCGCCCATAAAAAATATGGCTGTCCACAGCCTCTAACCATCTTTTGTACCATGTCCGCATCCTCTAGCCAGCTCCTGTACCATTTCTGCAGCTTCTGACCATCTCCTGTACCATATCTGCAGCTTCTGACCATCTCTTGTACCATGTCCGCAGCTTCTGACCATCTCCTGTACCATGTCCGCAGCCTCTAACCACCTCCTGCATCATGTCCACAGCCTTTAACCACCTCTCCTGTACCATGTCTGCAGCCTCTAACATCTCTTTTATCATGTCTGCAATCTCTGACCATCTCTTGTCTTTTATCATGTCTGCAGTCTCTGAGGGGGAGTCTGGAGAGGACTCAAGAGTGGGAGCGCCGTCAGGATGGTGGTCACGGGAGAAGTCAGACATGTGTGGACTGTGGAGAAGAGACTATAGGATAAAACCAGAGCCACTGGAGCTGACTGACTGAGCCCTGCACGGTGCACCTGAGAGGAGGTCAGTGACCATGCTGCCAGGCCAGTCTGGGGGAGGTTCACTGATGTAAAGGGGAGTGAATACAATAATGTAAGGGGACACTAATATAAAGGTTCCCCCTTATATCAGGACCCCTCACCTTAGTGCATTCACTCTGTGGAAGGTGGTCTCTGGTCACCAGAGTCCCCCCTCCCCCCCACATCAGAGTTCCCGGCATTCCCCTTTACATCAGTCTGCAGGATTCCCCCTTACAGTGCAAGAGAGAACTCTGTGGACGCTGATGTGAAGGGGAACTCTGATGTAAAGGGCAATGCTGCAGACCCTGATGTAAGTGGGAACTCTGATGGAAAGGGGAACGCAGTGGACTCTGATATAAGGGGGTCTCTGGTCACCAGAGCCCCCCTTATATCAGTGTTCCCCTGTAGATCATAATCTGCAGCATTCCCCTTCCCTTGTACTGTAAGGGGGATTTCTGCACACTCTGACGTAAGGAGGAACTCTGTGCTGGCTGGGTTATTTTAACCTGACCTGAGACCTGAATGGATCCGAACACTCGCCATTATTACTCTTCCAGGAGATTTCTATCAAGATTTTATTCTTTACAAATGAAAGATCTCTTTTCTATTTTTATAAAGATTTGTCTGATTTTTAGAACCTGAAAAGTCCTGAAGTATTACATAGTAGTTCTGATTCTTCAAAAAGCTGTTGACCCTGAAAACAGCATAGAAAGCAAACGGCGGGGAATAATGGGGAATGTATTCAGCATGGAATCCAGGGACAAATCTTCACCAATATGCCACAACTTCAGGATAAACCTTGATTGGGTGAGAGCCACATACTTTACCATTGTGTCATTCCTCATCCACTGATCTCATTCCTGTCTTTCCCACCATCATGTGCATTAGAATATCACTAAAGAACATCTAAACTCAAACACAAAAATGTAATACACTACAGCTGAGCAGTCCTTAGATATGGTGGCTGCATTCATTTTCTTTTTCCTTTGTTTTCACCTTGTGTTTCTGCCAGTAACTCACTTCCTGTCCTAGGGTGACAACACTCACTGTACTGAATCTATGGAGAAGCTGTGTTGTCACCCTAGGACGGGAAGTGTGTTAGGACTACAGAATACTCCCCCCCTGTCTATACCATATTGAGGTGATGTTCTGCAGTGCACATAGAGAACTGGGAACAATGCTGACTGAAACCAGTCCAGAGGCAATCAGACCAGAAAGTTATCAGCTCTTTATATTTACTGCAGAACCAAAACTTATATTTTTGCACCTAAAGAACGGATATAAGAATACGGAATGTTTATTCATTCATTCATACACTATCTTTGCAGCTATAACAGCTTCAACTCTTCTGGGAAGGCTGCCCACGAGCTTGTGTCTCCCTGGGGGATGGGAGAGCCCAGGAGCTACAGAAGGGGGCGGGAGCGGGGGACGCTCAGGGGCGTATCATGAAATCAGTGGGCCCATGTGCAGGATCAAAAGTGGGCCCTAGGTTTGGAGAGAAAAATTGCCTGCGAAAAGTGGGCGTAGCTTAAAGGGGGTGTGGTTTAATAGAGATGACTTACATACTTACATAGTGAAGATTTTGGTAATAATAAATAGTAAATTTACAGTGCAGAACAAGGGGGCAAAGATGCCAATCCTACCATAAATATACAGTATACACTCTATATTACCAAAAGTATTGGGACGCCTGCCTTTACACACACATGAACTTTAATGGCATCCCAGTCTTAGCCCGTAGGGTTCAATATTGAGTTGGCCCACCCTTTGCAGCTATAACAGCTTCATCTCTTCTGGAAAGGCTGTCCACAAGGTTTAGGAGTGTGTCTATGGGAATTTTTGACCATTCTTCAAGAAGGGCATTTGTGAGGTCAGGCACTGATATTGGATGAGAAGGCCTGGCTTGCATTCTCCGCTCTAATTTATTCCAGAGGTCAGGACTCTGTGCAGGCCAGTCAAGTTCCTTCACCCAAAACGCACTCATCCATGTCTTTATGGACCTTGCTGTATGCACTGCTCCAAATCATTTGGTGGAGGGGGGATTATGCTGTTTTTTTTTTTTTTTCTCAGGGGTTGGGCTTGGTCCCTTAGTTCTAGTGAAGGGAACTCTTAAGGCGTCAGCATACCAAGATATAACATAGTAACATAGTAGCTAAGGTTGAATAAAGACAATAGTCCATTTGGTTCAACGCGTGTAGGTGTGTGTGGACGTATTTATTTCCCATACCACTGGATGTTTTTATCCTTCAGATGTATGTCCAAGAGTCTTTTAAAAGTAGCCATACTCCTCGCAGTAACCACCATTTGTGGTAGAGAATTCCACAGTCTTGTAGCCCTTGTATTTTTCATACACATTATGAAATTGTATGCGCAGTTTTCTCGAACCTTGGCAGCTCCGGATTCCGGACAGGTGGGTTCAGAAAATCATTGGATCAGGTTATAAGATCGAATTCCTTTCGCGTCCAGCGGACAGGTTCTTTCCCTCAAATCTTCGTTTGACCCCAGATCATTTGCAAGATCTTCAACGGGCTGTTCAGGATCTCCTCGCCCAGGGGGTGATCGTACCGGTGCCACATCGGGACAGATTTCTGGGGTTTTACTCAAATCTGTTCACTGTGCCCAGAAAGGAGGGCAAGGTACGTCCACTTCTGGACTTGAAGGCTCTGAAGCGCTTTGTGAGGGTTCAGAAGTTCCGTATGGAATCCCTCCATTCAGTGGTAGCCTCTCTGAACCCGGGAGATTTCCTAGCTTCAATCGACCTCAAGGATCCTCCCTTTGAGAACATCAGGGAGATTCCTCTGCCTGTGCTGTCACGGAAGGTTGCCTTTCTGGTGGCGATCACATCTGCCCGCAGAGTGTCGGAGTTGGCGGCCCTGTCTTGCCGCTCTCCTTACCTGGTTGTTCATAAGGATAAGGTGGTCTTGCGACCTCACCAATCTTTTCTTCCTAAGGTGGTATCCGATTTTCAGCTTAACGAGGATATTGTCTTGCCTTCGCTGTGTGCGAATCCTAAGCATCCTAAGGAGTTTGCTTTGCATTCCTTGGATGTAGTCCAGGCGATCAGGGTGTACCTGTCGTCTACTGAATCCTTCCGTAGGTCGGATTCTCTTTTTGTCCTTCCCTCGGAAGGGTACGGCTGCATCTGCGGCAACCATTTCAAGATGGATTAGACAGACAATTGTGCAGGCCTACTCGATTAGGGAACGGGTACCGCCCTTCCCTGCCAAGGCGCACTCTACCAGAGCGGTGAGTGCGTCCTGGGCCTTCTGGCATCAAGCTTCAGTGGCCCAGGTGTGCAAGGCAGCGACTTAGTCGTCCATGCACACCTTTTCAAAATTTTACAAACTTGACGTTTTGGCATCGGCAGATGCCTCCTTTGGCCGCAAAGTCCTGTGCGCGGCCGTGCCTTGAGGGGGACATGGCGTTTACCTGTCCCTGTCTGTTGGGGTTGTTTTCCCCTTTGTTGATTTGCTTTCCTGGGTTTGTTGCTCCTATTGAGCTTTCTTGGTACCCAGAGTTTACCTTTCTGGTTCAGATAAGGTTCCTTTCTCCGACCTGGGTGCTGTGTTGCCTTTGTGACGGTTGCGCTTCCCGTAAGTTTCTCTTACGTCCTCCAACAGTCGCCGCCTCCTCTAAGTCCTCACTGATGGGTATTGTCATCTGCTCCGCAGGAGTAGCTAGGCATATAGACTTAGTTAAAAACAAAAGGCATTTGCATGTATACACCCCTGGGGGCTGTCCCATCTGGTCAATACCCCCCTGCAGTGACCACTCCCAACTCAGTTTTAATTTGCCTAGCATCAGGAGTAGTTAGGCTTTCCCTGTGCTGGGGCTTCGGTCTTATTTTTTATTTCATTTTCTTGAAAAATGTCAGTTTTTCTTTCTTAACTAGCTGTTTATTTTGTCAGCTTTAGTTTTTAGTCGACTCTTCGGACGAAGATGGACATGTGGTGCTGGGATTCGGACTGGCCGCCCCCCAGCCCGCCATCGATCGTTCAGCTGTGGTTCGCCCTGGCACTATGAACGATCCATCCCTGTTCGCAGCAGGAATGCAGCTGTGAGGTGGCTACCTCACTGGACGCATATGCGTATCAGCAGTGCAATGTCCCTAGCAAACGGCATTCCCTGTCAGATGAGGACAGCGGCTTTCCGTTCTGTGAGGCTCCCCACGCCATCGGGTACAGGTAAGTACTTCTGTGTGGGGCCTCTGTGTGGGGTGGCAGTCCTGGTTGCTGTGTGTTCCCCATGTCTGTACCTTGTGTGACTCCCTGCTGCGATCTCTGCGGGGATCACTTGTACATGCGCTGCGGCACTGTGTGTGTTTGGGGGTCCCCTTCCCTGGGTCAATTCGGTGTTTGGGGGTGCATACTGTGTATGGACCGCGCGGTCCGCCATTTTTTATTACACTGGGCAGGCATGTGAGCTTCTCTGTGGGCTATACAACATGCTGATTTGGCGCCATTCGTCGCCATTTTTGCGGTGACCGAGCGCTCGGTTCGGCCGCATGTCGGCGGCCATTTTGGTGGAGTCTCCCATACGTTTCTATGGGGCAGCCATTTTCCCTGGGTCATGCAGCAGATTAGTTCAGCCTACTTTTGCAGCACTTCCTCTTTCCTCTGAAGCAGGACAGCGGTGGCAACACTCTGCGGGGCTCTGCAGGTTATTGCTCTCAATATATCTCTGTACTGTCGCTTCTGGCTCAGTTTTGTCTCCTTTCCTGTTTAGGGGTCATTTGGTCTGTATAGCTGGAGCGGTGGGCTGCGCACTCGCAGCGCTCTTAAGGGGACAGCACCTAATTCTTGCACTGTCCTTTTTTTCTCACTTGAGCATGGATTCTCAGGATAGCAAATTTCCACCAGCCTTGGTGGGGGCCCCCAGTTCTCCTGTGGCCCCTCTGAGACCTGATTTGGCCGCTGTAGTGGCGACTTTGGTGTCCAATATGGAAATGCTGATGGCTGAACGTGCTGCTCGTAAGAGACCCAGATTGTCCCTCTCCTCTGATTCAGATGGTGATATGGCTGCTGCTGCTGCGAGCGTGCCCTTTTCAGGGTCCTGCTCATCCTTGGACCTGCAGGGGTCTGAGGGGGAGGCGGAGATGGAGGGGGTTGATACCTCCTCTCCGGGGTCGCCCGAAGAGCGGGCGACCATGGATGAATTAATTATTTCTGTGAAGGAAACTTTACATTTGGAGGATGAGCCCAGTCCTCCGGGTGTTGTGTCCTCCTTTGGGACGCACAGGACCCGCAAGTCGGCGCAGGTTTTTCCTGTCCCGCTGAGTTTCATTACACTGTTAATGAACTGTGGCGCACGTTAAAACGTCCGTTCGTGGTGCCTAGTCGGTTCAAATTGCTTTATCCCTTTGCACCGGCTACGGAATCGCGCTGGTGTGTGCCTCCACAGGTGGATCACATGGTTGCAGTGTTGAACAAGGCTACCTTGGTTCCTACGGAGGATTCCCCGGTTTTCCGGGATCCAAAGGACCGGCGTTTGGAGTCTTTGGCCCGCCATTCCTATACGGTGGCGGGCTCTCTGCTCAATCCCATTTTCCCATTTTGGTGGCGCAGGCGGTCGCTGATTGGACTAAGGTGCTTAGGAGCAACCTCATGTCTGATGATGTTCCGCCTGCCCGGCTGGAAATGGTGGATCAAATCCATCAAGGAATCATGTATCTGTGTGATGCGGCCTTGAATGAGGCCCCTTTAGTAGCACGCCTCTCTAGCGTCTCGGTGCTTAACCGACGACTGATATGGCTGAAGAGCTGTTCGGCTGACCAGTCCTCGTGGAAGACGGTTGCTGATTTTCCCTATGCTGGCTCTCGCCTTTTTGGCGAGGCGTTGGACACCCTGGTGAAAGGTGTCACGGGGGGCAAGAGCACTATGCTGCCCCAGAACCCAAAGAACAAGTCCTTTCGTGGCAAGCGGGGTTCTGCGCCTGGATCCAATCAGGGGTCCTTTCGTACCTTTCGGAACCAATCCAGGGGTAAGCCCTTCAAGGCCCAGGGCAGTCAGAAGAAGCCCTGGGAGGGCAAGCAGGAGTCGGGCAATGCCGGCTCGGCAGGTCAGTCCGACTCTGCCTGAAGGGGAGCCTTCACCCCCGTTTCAGGGGTGGGGGGACGCTTGCGCGGTTTCCTCAAACCTTAGCTGCTCCGTATGTTGGGCAGGTGGGTTCAGGAAATCATTCGATCAGGAGACGTGATCGAATTCCTTTCCCGGCCAGTGGGCAGCTTCTTTCCCTCGAAGCTTCGCTTGCCTCCTGGGCGTCGGCAGGACCTGCATCAAGCGGTGTGTAGGACCTTCTTGCTCAGGGGGTGATTGTCCCGGTACCTCATCGGGACAGGTTTCGGGGATTTTGTTCCAATCTGTTCGCGGTGCCCAGGAAGGGGGGCAAAGTGCGTCCTGTTCCCTATATGGGAATGATTCTGGACTCTGCTCAGGCAAAGGTGTTCTTGCCGGAGGACAAGCTCCGGACCTTGCTGGACGAGCTCAGGTCCCTCAGGGACAGCCCGTCCTCGTCCCTCAGGACCTGTATGAGGGGCCTTGGGTTGATGGTGTCTTCCTTCGAGGCGATATCCTTTGCTCAGTCTCACACGGGGGCTCTCCAAGTGGAGATCCTGGCCTAGTGGGACAGACTGGCTCAGTCCCTGGATCTGTGTGTCTCCTTGAGTCGTCAGGCCAGATTGGCTCTTCTGTGGTGGCTCCAGTCCCCGTCGGTGACAGAGGGCAAGTCTTTCCGTCCGTTGGTTTGGACGGTGATCACCACGGATGCCAGCCTGTCAGGCTGGGGTGGGGTCCTGGGCGCCCTGTCTGCCCAGGGCACTTGGTCGGGGGAGGAGTCCTCTCTTCCGATAAACGTCCTGGAATTGCGAGCGTTGAAGCTCTGCCTCCTCCAGTGGTCGGACCGTCTTCAGGGTCGTCCTGTCCAGGTACAGACGGACAATGCTACCGCGGTGGCTTACATCAACCACCAAGGGGGCACCAGGAGTGCTCGGGCGGCCCGGGAGGTGACCGACATTCTGTCTTGGGCCGAGATTCATGTCCCGGCAATCTCAGCGGTTCACATTCCGGGTGTGGAAAATTGGCAGGCCGACTATCTGAGTCGCCAGACCCTGGACCAGGGGGAATGGTCTTTACACCCGGAGGTCTTCCAAATGCTGTGTGCAAGGTGGGGATCCCGGACGTGGATCTGTTCGCATCTCGGCTAAATCAAAAGGTGGAAAGGTTCGTGGCAAGAACGCGCGATCCGTTGGCGGACGCCTCGGATGCGTTAGTGGCCCCTTGGCATCAGTATCGTCTGATGTATGCCTTTCCTCTGATTCAGTTGCTGTCCAGGTTCCTCCGCAGGCTAGCCTCGGAACCACACCTGGTGATTCTGGTAGCGCCGGACTGGCCTCGCCGGTCCTGGTATGCCGGCGTTGTTCACCTGGCAGTGGTGGCTCCGTGGCGGCTGCCAATGCGGGAAGATCTTCTGTCTCAAGGACCGATCTTCCATCCTGCTTTACAGTCGCTGGCTTTAACGGCCTGGCCTGGCTGCTGAGACCCAGGTCCTGAGGGACAAGGGTCTCTCCCCTGAGATTATCCCTACTCTAATCAAGGCTAGGAAATCCTCCTCTGGTAAAATCTATTACCGTACCTGGAAAGCTTATTTCGCCTGGTGTGAGTCCAGGGGGTTTTCCCCTCGCTCGTACTCAGTGTCAAGAGTGTTGGCTTTCCTCCAGTCTGGAGTGGATCAGCGCTTGGCGTTGGCCACGATAAAGGGTCAGGTGTCTGCTCTGGCTATCCTTTTCCAACGCCCTGTGGCGTCTAATTCCTTGATTCGCACCTTCATTCAAGGTGTGCGACATTTGGCTCCTCCCAGGAAGGAGCCTTTACCTCCATGGGACTTGAACTTGGTTCTGTCCGTGTTACAGCGTGCTCCCTTTGAAAATATCATGGAAATCTCTTTGCCTCTGTTGTCAAAGAAGGTCGCCTTTTTGGTGGCGATCACTTCGGCTCGCCGAGTGTCGGAGCTGGCGGCATTGTCTTGCCGCTCCCCTTACTTGATAATCCACAAGGATAAGGTGGTGTTGAGAACACTCCCGTCCTTTCTTCCCAAGGTGGTCACTGTATTCCACCTTAATGAGGAAATTGTCCTGCCTTCGCTTTGCACGAAGCCTAAGCATCCAAAGGAGATTGCGTTGCATTCTTTGGATGTTGTCCAGGCGATTAGGGTTTACCTGTCGTCTACAGAATCCTTTCGTAATACGGATTCCCTATTTGTTCTTCCTGAGGGATCTCGGAAGGGCATGGCTGCGTCCGCAGCAACTATTGCCAAATGGATCAGACAGAGCATTGAGCAGGCTTATGCTTTGAAGGAACGGGTTCCACCCTTTCCTGTTAAGGCGCACTCTACTAGATCTGTGAGTACGTCCTGGGCTTGTTGGCATAGGGCCTCGGTGGCCCAGGTGTGCAAGGCTGCGACTTGGTCGTCGGTGCACACTTTCTCAAAATTCTACAAGGTAGATGTTCTGGCATCGGCTGCTGCTTCCTTTGGCCGCAAAGTTCTCAGTGCGGCAGTGCCATGAAGGACCCTTGTTTTTTTATGGGTCCCTGGCTGTTGGTATTTGCTTTCCTGGGCTGTTGCTCCTGTTGAACATTGTTTTGTTGCCCAGAAGGTTCTCTTACAGTGCATGTAAGATTCCTTACTCTGATGTGGGTACTGCGTTGCTTTGTTTTACGGTTGTGTCTCCCACCCCTCATGTCTATACTGCTTTGGGACATCCCATCAGTGAGGACTTAGAGGAGGCGGCGACTGTCGGAGGACGTAAGAGAAAACGGAATTTTTGTAAAATCTTACTTGTAAAATTCCTTTCTCTGAGTCCTCCGACAGTCGCCGCCCCCGCCCCTCTATGGGGTTCTTGTTACTTACTGCTATGCTACCAACCTGAGTTGGGAGTGGTCACTGCAGGGGGATATTGACCAGATGGGACAGCCCCCAGGGGTGTATACATGCAAATGCCTTTTGTTTTTAACTAAGTCTATATGCCTAGCTACTCCTGCGGAGCAGATGACAATACCCATCAGTGAGGACTTAGAGGAGGCGGCGACTGTCGGAGGACTCAGAGAAAGGAAATTTTACAGGTAAGATTTTACAAAAATTCAGTTTTTGTAAAATCTTACCGCAAAATTCCTTTCTCTGAGTCCTCTGACAGTCGCCGCCCCCGCCCCTCTTTTGTGGTTTTTTTTTGGACTATCTTCTGCTTGCTACCAAACTGAGTTGGGAATGCTGATAGCAGGGGGGTATTGGACCAGGCGGACAGCACCCTACAGGTGTGTCTATGCAATCTATGCAGTCTTATGCCTTGCTTGCTCCTGTGGATAAAAGGTCAATACCCATTGGTGAAGACTATATGAGGGGCGGCGACTGTCAGATGACGTAAGAGAAAATTCAGTTTTCTCTCAGCGGGGATCTATCCGCCGATCCCCGCTGAGCAGGCGGATGACAGCTCTGTCTCCACTCTGTGTGCGTAACAGAGGTGTCAGATCCCCGCTGTCCTCTATGGGGGAATCGGATGAGAACGGACCGCCTTTCCATTCTCATCCGATCCACCAGATGGATGGAAAATAGGGTTTCGATCTGTCCGGATTTGACGGACAGGATCGGATTGGATGTCAGCAGGCATGTCTCCGCTGACATCCGCTGCCCCATAGGGATGCATGGGGTATCTGATCAGGTTCGCCTGAAAAACTGACAGGTGGATCTGATCGGACCGTATGTGTGAAAGGGGCCTTAGGGGTGTACTCACTTTTGTTAGGTTATTTTGAGGGGACAGCAAATCTACACAATTTATACAAGCTGTACACTCACTATGGAGTCGGAGAAGAGCAGTGAGTGCCAAAAAAAAAAAAAGTGTCATGTATGGACATGTGGAGCATATTTCCCTGTACTCTGCTACCCCCTGGCACTGTATACATGTATATTGATGTCTAGCTGTTCCTGGCACTATATACCTGTCTCATACCTGTATTATACAGGTATGAGACAGGTATATAGAGCCAAGAGCAGCTAGACATCAATATACAGGCTGTATACAGTCCAGTTAAAGGTATTGGGTCCCTGAGGTCCCATAGGGCTCCCCCTTGTGTCATGGGAGCGTAAGCTGGCCACAAAGGAGGAGGTCACATGATTAGATCTCAGCCAGGGTTCATGCTTAGACTTGTAGTCCTTTGCTTTTGGGGATGTAACCCCCCCAACTAGTGAAGGACTACAGGACCCACTCTTCCAGCTTAACCACTTCCAGACCGCCCACCGCATATATAGTGTTGCAGGGCGGCTTGGCTGAGCAAAATCACATACTGGTGTGTGATTTTGTGCATGGGTTCTAGGGGGCGCGACACAGCGGGAGCCAATCAGCAGGTCACCTGCGATCATGCAGGAAAATGACAGAATGGCGGTCTGCCCTAGTGTTAACTCCTTTCCTGCCATTGTCATTTATACAGTAGCAGTGCATTTTTTAGCACTGATCACTGTATTAGTGTTACTGGTCCCCAAAAAGTGTCACAAAGTGTCAGCTTTGTCCGTCGCAATGGCGCAGTCCCATTAAAAAGCACTGATCGCCGCCATTACTAGTAAAAACAATAAAAAAAAAAAAAATAATCCATAAATGTATCCCATAGTTTGTAGACACAATAAAATTTGCACAAACCAATCAATATACACTTATTATTTTTTGTTTTTTTACCAAAAATATGTAGCAGAATACATACTGATCTAAATTGATCAAAAGTTTTATTTTTTATAATTTAATTATGATACCACATTGTATCAAATTTGTCTTGCTATATAAGATGAATATCCGTTTTAAAACCAGGTGGGCATGGATGGTAAGTTGATTCGGTGGTTCAATGGGCTACTTGACTGGACTTGTACCCCAGGCCTAAGGCTGCCAGCCCTCCCCTGCTCTTAGATATCATCCTGTATCCATATACCATGTCATAAGTAATTTTTCTTCTTCTCTGACGTGTGCTGATGAGGCTGCACTGATGAGCACTGAAGAGGCTGCACTGATGGACGCTGATGAGACTGCACTGATGGGCAGCACTGATTGGCACTGATGGGGCTGCACTGATAATCAGGGCACTGACCTTGATTCTCAGTGTAAACAATTGCTGTTTATCGGGTCTCCTTTTCTAACACAGTCACGGCATGTGAGGAAAGGAGAGATGATAACTGGTAAGTCTGTTTATGTGTAATCAGCTGTCATTGGACATAACAGATCCCATGGTAAAGGGCTGTCGTGACAGGGTGACAGGGCCTGTCACAAAGCTTATACAGCTTGAACCCGTATCTGACACACTTGCTGGGGAGAAACTGCTTGAAAGCAAGGCGGCCAGAAAACCTAATCAGGGGACTCATCAACGCAGACAACTTGTTGGGGGTAAACAAGGCTGCAAACCGCTGATTGAAGTGGTTTACGAGGGGTCGAATTTTGTGGAGCCGGTCATATCCAGGGTCTCCCCGAGGACGACAGAGTTCATTGTCACTGAAGTGCATGAACCGCAGAATTTGCTCGTATTTCCCCCTGGCCATGGCAGCAGAGAACACGCGGATATGGAGGACTGGGTTAGTGGACCAATATGACCACAGTTCACTCCTTTTAGTTATGCCCATGTTGAGGGATAGGCCCAGAAAAGTTTTAAACTCGGAAACCGTTATAGGTTTCCAGCCGAATGGTCTGGCAAGGGACAAATTTGGATTGACGGTGATGAATTGACCAGCATATAAACCACCTGAATTCCGGGTTGGGCAGTGAATGGGGAAAGTACGGGCGCTGTAGAATCTGTGGGCTGCCAATTAAGATATGCCAGCGCATCAGGGAGGACACTATGGGCTCTACGGGCCTGTGTTCAAATTCTTGGTGGCTGCGGTCCACAACTTGTGCTAGCCACCGCACCAGCTCTAACTGCACTTATGGGACTCATCACGTCAGCAAGTGTTACTGCAGTGCTGGTTTGTCTACGACCAGGGTGTACTAGGCCGCTAGTGCTTGCCAGTTCACCTGACGTTTGAGCGGCACTAGTACCAACACTCTGCTGCATACTAGCACCCTGCGATCTCTGCACCTCAGCAACTCCAGAACGGGGTCAGGTATGCCTGACCTTAGCAGGGACCCCTCCGTCGTCGGAGCTATCTGTCAGGGAGCCACTGCTCTCTACAGGTTCGTATACTGACCCTGATTCTGCCTGTGAGGCTTCCCCTCATCTGACATGGACAGTATCCTGTAGGCCTCTTCACTAGTGTACCTCCGTTTGGACATTTTAGCCACAACATTTATAGGTACTTAGTGTGACTCACAGGTAAAAAAGCACCTGGTTGTCCAGGACTATTTGAAACGCTACAAAAAAAGAACTGCTAGTGCTAGCAGAGATCAGGCCTGACTCTGCTAACGCTGCGATTTTGTGTGTTTTTGGAAGTGACAGTAATCTATTGATTACTGCTCTTGCCTGGGTGGAGTGGGCTGGGCGGAGGGGCTAAGCGCAGATGCTGGTGGGTGTCGTGGCCGATCCTGCTAATGCTGCATTTTGGGAACCCTAAAACTATTGGGGATGCTAGTATAGTTCTAATCAGATAAAAGATATTGATCCGTTCATATACTATACTAGTAATGGAGGTGTTTAGTGTGTGTGTATGTGTGTGTTACTGATAATCAAAGGGTTAAATTATATTTCTAACTATGCGGCGGGGATCTGCGCTGTCCTAGACTGACGCTAACTAGTGTTAATGCTAACTAATGTCACCTGTGACACTAATAATAGTGATCAGAAAAAAAACTGTACACTATAAAAGTGACACTGTGACAGGGCAATGAAGGGGTTAACTGGGGGTGATCAGGGGGTTAAATCTTTATTGGGGGGATGGTGGGTACCCTAAACCTATTTGGGACAGAAACTAACTGTTGCTAACGCTAAATGAAGTCACAAGGCACACTATTACAGAAATCAGCAAAACCACTATATACTGTATATAGTGTTCAATGTGACAGGGGGCGTAGGGGTTAACTGGGGGGTGATCGGGGCGTTAAATGTGCCTAGCTAGGTGTGTGTATATGTGCTGTTGGTGTACTCAGTTTAATCCTCTCTTCTCTCACGTTGGAATCCAAAAAAGACTCCAGGAGGGAAGGGAGGACCTTTTCCTGTGCCTGTGTTTACATTACACAGGTCGGTTTGTCATTGGTCAGAACCGATCACCAGGTCCAGGCCAAAAATCATCATTGGTCTGGACCTGTTGACTTATCAGTTCTATACCGAATCAGACCATCGCGGGGACTGAGGGCATGCGGGAGGGCGCCCCATAGGCCCCATAGACCCTCGCTTTTCCTGCCAGAGCCACCCTGCCGCAGTAAAAAGGCGGCGGGTGGTCAGGAACTGGTTAAAGTAAGGTGCGCATGGGCAGCCAATCAGCAAAATAAGAAAAAATCTACAATGTTTCAGCAATTTGTATTGGATTTATGTTGGATACATTTGCAAATATATCTGAAGCTGCACTGCCACGTCAAGGCCCCTCTGCAAAGTGCAGTCCCTAACTCTACTCTACTGTGATTTCCAAATTGTGATATATAAAGTAAAAAAACATTCAGAGTCTAAACTAGTTCAATAATTTCATTCAAAACAGAGGTTTTGGTTACATATATTTGCAATCATATGTGAAACTACCTTCCATTACAGGCTGTTCAAAACCTGTCTGAGAAAAATACCAGCCTCCAACCTCCCCTTATAGCTGGTCCAACACACACCTGGAAAAATACCGTCCTCCAACCTCCCCTCATAGCCAGTCCAACAAACGCCTAAAAAAAAAAACACCGACCTCCAACCTCCCCTCATAGCCGGTCCAACATACGCCTGAAAAATAACGGCCTCCAACCTCTCCTCATAGCCGGTCCAACACATCCCTGAAAATATACTAGCCTCCAACCTTCCCTTCTAGCCGGTCAAACACACCTGAAAAAATAACGGCCTCCAACCTCCCCTCATAGCCGATCCAACACACACCTGGGGAAAAAAAGTACTGGCCTCCAACCTCCCCTATAGCCAGTCCAACACACGCCTAAAAAAAATACCGGCCTCCAACCTCCCCTCATAGCCGGTCAAATACACACCTGTAAAAAAGAAGTACCGGCCTCCAATCTCCCTTTATAGCCAGTCCAACACACACATAAAAAGAAAAAGTACCGGCCTCCAACCTCCCCTCCCCTCATAGCTGGTCCAACACATGCCTGAAAAATAGCGGCCTTTTTGGACATTTTTCTGTTTTTGCAGCATGCTGCTCTTTCACATTATAAAAATGCTGTTCTGGACTTGTCTTCTCGGCAGTAACCTCCTGCACCTCCTGTTGAATATCTTCTGTCAGCCATTGTTTTGCCTTAGCCAATACATCATCAGAAGAGAAAGCATGGTTTTTGTATCAAGGATTCAAAAGACTTGCAAGCACAACATTTTTAATCTCTTCATGCTTCTCAAAACATATATCAACCAAAGCTCTTTGGCTTGACAGACCATCATTTAAAAGTTGGAGGGTGTTGTGTGCCATGACACTGAAGTCTGACATATCAGCAAGCCTCATTCCTTTCTGCATGTTTGCTCCATTGTCTTGAAGAAACACAAGCATCACTCAGTCTTTGTTGATTCCCCAGTCTTCAAGCATGCCTAGAAACATTTCTCTACTGTACTCAGTGTGGGATCCGTGCATCACTTTTGTATCCAACACCAATTGGCTTTATGTCCATCCACTGTCAATGAAGTGGCATGAAAGAATCGTTAATGACTCGCCTGACTTTTTGTTCTGACCAGCAGTCAGTCGTGAATGAGAGTGAGTTGCCAGCATTCTCTGGTTGCAGCATAGCCTTTTACTTTCTCGACGACCTTTTGGTGAATCTTTCGCAGCATTTTGGTTCGATAATACTTCTCACTCTTCAGTGTGTAGCTTGGCTCAAGTATGGACATCAGCCACTTAAATCCTGAGTCAGACACCATTGTAAATGGCTGGTTATCAGTGACAATTATCTCTGTGATTACTCTGTCCAGCAGTTGGGATCTTCCATCTAAATCTAGACAGTGACACCTGTTTTTTTTCATAAACATATCTGTTATTGACGCCTGGCAGTGTGGGTGGCTTGCTGGCACCCTGTTGTGGGGTGGCTGGCTGCTGTCACCCTGTTGTGGGTCAGTGGCTGACGCCTGGCAGTTTGGGTGGCTTGCTGGTAGCCTGTTGTGGGTCGGTGGCTGATGCCTAGCAGTGGGGGTGGCTTGCTGGCAACCTGTTGTCAGTCGGTGGCTGACGCCTAGCAGTGTGGGTGGTTTGTTGGCACACTGTTGTGGGTCGGTGGCTGACACCTGGCAGTGTGGGTGGCTTGCTGGCACCCTGTTTTGGGGTGGCTGGCTGCTGTCACACTGTTGTGGGTCGGTGGCTGATGCCTGGCAGTGTGGGTGACTTGCTGGCACCCAGTTGTGGCTGGCTGGCTTGCTGGAACACTTTGGTGGGTGGCTTGCCTGGTGTCACCCTGTTGTGGGTGGCTGGCTGCTGTCACACTGTTGTGGGTGGGTGGCTGATGCCTGGCAGTGTGGGTGACTTGCTGGCACCCTGTTGTGGCTGGCTGGCTTGCTGGAACACTTTGGTGGGTGGCTTGCCTGGTGTCACCCTGTTGTGGGTTGTTGGCTTGCTGGAACTCTGTCGTGGGTGGCTGGCTTGCTGCAACACTGTGGTGGGTGGCTGGCTGGCTTGCTGGAACAATGTGGTGTGTGACTGGCTTGGTGTCACCCTTTTGTGGGTTTCTGACTTGCTGGAACACTGTGGTGGGTGGCTGGCTTGGTGTCACCCTGTTGTGGATGGCTGGCTTGCTGGAACACTGTGGTGGGTGGCTGGCTTGTTGTCACCCTGTTGTGGGTGGCTTGCTTGCTGGAGCACTGTGGTGGGTGGCTGGCTTGGGGTCACCCTGTTGTGGGTGGCTTGCTCATTGGAACACTGTGGTGGGTGGCTGGCTTGGTGTCACCCTGTTGTGGGTGGCTTGCTTGCTGGAACACTGTGGTGGTTGGCTGGCTTGGGGTCACCCTGTTGTGGGTGGCTTGCTTGCTGGAACACTGTGGTGGGTGGCTGGCTTGGTGTCACCCTGTTGTGGGTGGCTTGCTTGCTGGAACACTGGTGGGTGGGTGGGTGGTTGGCTGGCTTAGAGTCACCCTGTTGCGGGTGGCTGGCTTGCTGGAACACTGTGGTGGGTGGCTGGCTGGCTTGCTGGAACACTGTGGTGGTTGGCTGGCTTGGTGTCACCCTGTTATGGGTGGCTGGCTTGCTGGACCACTGTGGTGGGTGGCTGGCTGGCTTGCTGGAACACTGTGGTGGGTGGCTGGCTGGCTTTCTGGAACACTGTGGTGGGTTGCTGGCTTGCTGGAACACTGTGGTGGGTGGCTTGCTTACTGAAACATTGTGGTGGGTGGCTTGCTTACTGAAACATTGTGGTGGGTGGCTGGCTTGGTGTCACCCTGTTGTGGGTGGCTTGCTTGCTAGAACACTGTGATGGGTGGCTGGCTTGGTGTCACCCTGTTGTGGGTGGCTGGCTTGCTGGAACACTGTGGTGGGTGGCTGGCTTGGTGTCACCCTGTTGTGGGTGGCTTGCTTGCTGGAACACTGTGGTGGGTGGCTGGCCTGGTGTCACCCTGTTGTGGGTGGCTTGCTTGCTGGAACACTGTGGTAGGTGGCTGGCTTGCTGGAACACTGTGGTGGGTGGCTGGCTTGGTGTCACCCTGTTGTGGATGGCTGGCTTGCTGGAACACTGCGGTGGGTGGGTGGCTTGTTGTCACCCTGTTGTGGGTGGTTTGCTTGCTGGAACACTGTGGTGGGTGGCTGGCTTGGTGTCACCCTGTTGTGGGTGGCTGGCTTGCTGGAACACTGTGGTGGGTGGCTGGCTTGTTCTCACCCTGTTGTCGGTGGCTTGCTTGCTAGAACACTGTGGTAGGTGGCTGGCTTGCTTGCTGGAACACTGTGGTGGGTGACTGGCTTGGTATCACCCTGTTGTGGGTGGGTGGCTTGCTTGCTGGAACACTGTGGTGGGTGGCTGATTTGTTGTCATCCTGTTGTGGGTGGCTTGATTGCTGGGACACTGTGGTGGGTGGGTGGCTGGCTTGGTGTCACCCTGTTGTGGGTGGCTTGCTGGAACACTGTTGTGGGTGGCTGGCTTGGTGTCGCCCTGTTGTGGGTGGCTGGCTTGCTGGAGCACTGTGGTGGGTGTAGAGATATGCCGGTTTTCGGTAATGCGATATTTCGCGGTATCGCATACACACGGTATTGTTATTGTGGTTATTTTTAAAATAAAATAAAATTTCTGCTCTCCAAGTCTGCCTTTAGAATTGATTCTTTTCAGTGAACTGGATGACTCGTTCACTCATTCAATAGAGACTGGTCTGGTAATATGATCCTAGAGTGAGAGAGCTTAGCTCCTCCCTGTAACCAATCAGATGGCTCCCAGCACACTGACATGCTGGAAACAACCTATCACAGTTACTTTGCTCTATACTGCAGCCGCATGCTTTCTCCTGGGCTCAGGCAGACAGACACAGAGCCACTTTCCTACTACAAGCAAATCTCTGAAAGTACCTATCTATTACTGTATACTGTCACTGTGTAGATAGATAGATAGATAGATAGATAGATAGATAGATAGATAGATAGATAGATAGATAGATAGATAGATAGATAGATAGATAGATAGATAGATAGATAGATAGATAGATAGATAGATAGATAGATAGATAGATAGATAGATAGATAGATAGATAGTCCCTGAAATCACTTTTTACGGTGTTCCACCTTTCTCTAACTTTGTCGTTAGTACCAATATGTACCATGACAGCTGGGTCCTCCCCAGCGCCATCCAACAATCTGTCCATGCTGTCTACAATGTCCCAAACTCGAGAGCCCGGTAAACAACATACTGTTCGGCGAGAACAATCTTTGTGACAGATTGCCCTCTCTGTTCCTCTAATAATAGAATCCCCTACCACAAGTATCTGCCTATTCTTTCCTGTATCCTTGCCCCCATCTTCACTGGAGGAGTTGTTCCCAAGGTTCCTCTGGTATTTTGGTGGAGCCTCAACTTGAATTTCTTCCAGCTTTTTGGTCATCTTCTCTCCCAATAGAGCAGCACCCTGCTCATTTAAGTGCAGCCCATCTCTGGTATAGAGCCAGTAACGGTATGAAAAGTCAGCCCAGTTTTCCAGAAACCCAAATCCTTCCTCCCTGCACCAGTTCCTCAGCCACTTGTTAAGTGCACCAAGCTCTTGCTGTCTCTCTGGTGTGGCTCCAGGTATGGGCAGAATTTCTGAAAATACTGCCTTGGAGGTCCTTTTCTTCAGTATAGTCCCTAAGTCTCTGAAATCATTTTGTAGGGCGGTCCATCTTCCTCTAACTTTGTCGTTAGTACCAATATGTACCATGACAGCTGGGTCCTCCCCAGCCCCATCCAACAATCTGTCCATGCAATCCACAATGTCCTGAACATGAGCGCCTGTTAAAAATCATACTGTTCGGCGAAAACGATCTTTGTGACACGGTGATAACGATCTTTGTGACGGTTTGCCCTCTCTATCCTTCTAATGATTTCGTCCCGCATCTGCCGATCCTTTCTTGTAACCGTGGCTCCGATTTCACTGAAGAAGATGTTCCCCTGGCATTTTAGTGGAGTCTCAACATGAACATCACATTCTGGTGGAGTCGCAATGTGAATGTCGCATGCAGGTGAAGTCGCAATGTGAACATCACATTGTGGTAGAGTTTCGATGGGAATGTCACATTCTGCCGGAGTCTCATTGGGAATGTCGCATTCTGCCGGAGTCTCATTGGGAATGTCACATTTTGCTGGAGTCTCATTGGGAATGTCGCATTTTGCTGGAGTCTCATTGGGAATGTCGCATTTTGCTGGAGTCTCATTGGGAATGTTGCATTCAGCTGGAGTCTCATTGGGAATATCGCATTCTGCTAGGGTCTCAACGGGATCCTCACATACTGTCGAAGACCTAGTGGGAACGTCACAATCTGCTGGAGTGTTAGCGGAAACGTCACAATCTGCTGTAGTCTTAGCCGGAACGTCACATTCTGCCAGTGTCTCGGCGGGAATGTTACATTGTGGAGAATTCTCAACGTGAACAACACATTTTGGCGAATTCAACATTTTTTCCAACTTTTTGGCCATTTTCTTTCCTAACAGAGTTGCACCCTGCTCGTTTAAGTGAAATCCGTCCCTGCTGTAGAGCAGGTAATTAATTGAAAAGTCAGTCCAGTTCTCCATGAAGCCAAAACCCTCCTTCTTGCACCAGTTCTTCAGCCACCTGTTAAGCCCCATAACCTCCTGCTGTCTCCTTGTTGTGGCTCGAGGTACAGGCAGTATTTCTGAAAATACTACCTTGGAGGTCCTTTTCTTCAATATAGCCCCTAAGGCCCTGAAATCATTTTGTAGAATGCTCCATCTTCTTCTGATGTTGTCGTTGGTGCCAATATGTACCATGACAGCTGGGTCCTCCCCAGCCTCATCCAACAATTTGTCCATCTGTTCTGCAATGTCCCGAACCCGTGCATTCGGGAAAAAACATACTGTTCGTTGATCACAGTCTTTCTGACAGATTGCTCTCTCTGTCCCTTTAATAACTGAATCCCCTACCACCAGTATCTGCCTCTCTATTTTTGTAAGCTTGCTCCCATCTTCACTGGAGGAGGTGATCCCATGGCTCCCCTGGTATTTTGGTGCATTCTCAACATGAACGTCACATTGTGCTGTAGTCTCAACATGAACATCACATTGTGCTACAGTCTTAACATGAACATCACATTCTGGTGGTGTTTCAAAGGGAATGTCACATTCTGGTAAAATCTCAATGTGAATGTGACATTCTGGTGGATTCTTTTCGTGAACCTCATATTCAGGAGAAGTCTCAGTGTGAACCTCACATTCTGGAGGTGTCTCAGTGTAAATGTCACATTGTTTTGGAGCTTCAATGTGAACATCACATTCTTCCGGAGTGTCAGCGAGAACATCACATTCTTCCGAAGTATATGAGGGAACATCACATTCTGTTGGAGTCTCAGCGGGAGCATCACATTCTGGAGGAGACTCATTGTGATGATGAAATTCGGGAGACGTCTCATTGTGAACATCACATTCTGGAGGAGTACCATTGTGAACTTCACATTCTGGAGCACTCTCAATGTCAACGTCATATTGTGATGAAGTTTCAACATAAACGTCTCTTTCTACTGTAGTCTCAACGTGAACGTAACATTCTGATGATGTCACAACAGGAATGTCACATTCAGCCTGAGTCTCAGTAGGACTATCACATTCTTCCTGAGTCTCAGCAGGAACATCACATTCTGGAGGAGACTCATTGTGATGATGAATTTCTGGAGAGGTCTTAATGTGAAAGTCACATTCTTGATTAGTCTCATTGTGAACATCACATTCTGGAGGAGTACCATTGTGAATGTCACATTCTAGAGCAGTCTCAATGTGAACTTCATATTGTGATGAAGTTTCAACATGAACGTCTCTTTCTTCTGCAGTCTCATGGGGAACGTCACATTCTGGTGATGTCACAACAGGAATGTCACATTCTGCCTGAGTCTCAGTGGGAATGCCACATTCTGCTGAAGTCTCAACAGGAACGTCACATTCTTCTGGAGTCTTAATGTGTACATCACATTTTGGTTGGCCCTCAATGTGGATGTCACGTTGTTGCTCACTGGGGAAGGCCTGCTGCGTGGAATCCGTCTGCAATAAAATTCTGCCTTCATCTGCAATAGAAAAGAAGAATTAGATTTAGCACCTTCATCTACATTTCATATATATTTTCTTCATAAAACATCAGATTATACAGAGAAAAATTCAGTGCAAGGAACCTATAAATAAACACAACATGACAGGGACACAGGGATCACTACTGTTGGCCTTCGTATAAAAATTCTGGTTGCCTGGCAGTTATGCCAATCCACTAAATTTCAATGACTCAGGAAGCTGGTAACAAGCATTTTTAGTGGTGTGATGATGCGCTTTCATGTTTAAATGAGTGGGTGCGTCACAAAAGAAGTTGCAACAGGAGGTATTGGTGTCACTTGCTTGGCTTTGCATTGTGGTAGGGGCTTGTGAATCATCAGACCAGCTAAGCAGATGCTTTAAGTGTCAGTTTTGCCCAGAAAGCTTGTCATTTCTCAGCCCTGAGATCAGACAGGAGAGGGGTTACTCGCTATGGGGGTCATACACCAGCCTGGCACCAGCTGATAGGTTTGCATTGGCCGGGAGAGAAAACAAGTGACTAATGTATTCGGAATAGTAATGTATGGTTTCCTATATTCTTATCATTGTTTTATAGATATTCATGCTGTTCCTTCAATTGCTATATATTAGTTATGCTTAACCCCCCTTTGACAGAATCTTTACCCCAGTAGGGGGAGGGCAGGAGGGACCAGCCAATCACAGGACTGATTCTGTCATATGAGGGGCGTTTTATGAAATCGGTGGGCCTGTGTGCAAAATCATAAGTTGAGCTCGGCTGCTTAATTAAAAATAAAAAAAGTGTTTTTTTTTCTTTTTTTCTGTTAAAAAAATAAAAAAAGTGGTGTACTTAGTGTGGCACAGTGAAGAGTAAGCATGGCGTTCATTGTGCCAGGGGTGGTGCTAGGATTGTAAGAGACCTGGGGTACCTTTGGGCACACCAAGTAGAAGAATAATGCGGTTCACGTAGCAGGCCGTGGTGAACAGTGGGTGTGGCCAAATTATGTTAACCACTTTACCACCAGAGGATTTTGCTGTCTTACGTCTGATCGACTTTTTGCGATTCGGCGCTGTGCGAATTTAACTGACAATTGCGCGGTCGTGCGACGCCGTACCCAAACTAAATGTACGTCCTTTTTTTCTTACAAACAGAGCTTTCTTTTGGTGGTATATGATCACCTGTGCGATTTTTACTTTTTGCACTATAAACAAAAAAAGAGCATAAATTTTGAAAAAATAACAATATTTTTCAAATTTTTTTATATGAAATTCCCACCCAAAAAAATATAAAAATCAAATTTTTTAAAAATTTTTGGTCAATTTGTTTTCTGCTACCTATGTTTGGTAAAAAAAAATCACAATAAGCATATTTTGATTGGTTTGCGCAAAAGTTATTGTGTTTACTAACTAAGGGAAAGATTTCTGTCATTTTTGGTGTTTTTTTTTTTAACGAGTAATGGCGGCGATCTGTGATTTTTTTTTTTGCGGGACTGCGACATTGTGGCAGACAGATCGGACCCTTGACTGACATTTTTGACACTTTTGGGGGTACCAGTGACATTACTGCAGTAATCAGTGCTATATATATGCACTGTTACTGTAAAAATGACACTGGCAGGGAAGGGGTTAACTGTATTGGAGAGGGAGGGGTTAGGTGTGTCCTAGGGGTGTGTTTCTAACTGTGATGGGACATGGCTACTAGTGTAAAAACAGAGATCAACGGATTACCCTCAGCTTCTTTAGCAAGGCAGTGGTCGTCTTGGAGGTGTGTTTGGGGTCGTTATGTTGGAATATTGCCCTGTGGCCCAGTCTCTGAAGGGAGGGGATCATACTCTGCTTCAGTATGTCACAGTACATGTTGGCATTCATGGTTCCCTCAATGAACTGTAGCTCCCCAGTGTCGGCAGCACTCATGCAGCCCCAGACCATGACACTCCCACCATCACCACCATGCTTGGCTGTAGGCAAGACACACTTGTCTTTGTACTCCTCACCTTGTTGCCGCCGGCGCCACACACTCTTGACACTATCTGAACCAAATAAGTTTATCTTGGTCTCATCTCATCAGGCCACAGGACATGGTTCCAGTAATCCATGTCCTTAGTCTGATTGTCCTCAGCAAACTGTTTGCGGGCTTTCTTCTGCATCATCTTTAGAAGAGGCTTCCTTCTGGGACGACAGCCACGCAGACCAATTTGATGCAGTGTGTGGTGTATGGTCTGAGCACTGACAGCCTGACCCCCCACCTCTTCAACTTTTGTAGGAATGCTGGCCGCACGTATACATCTATTTCCCAAAGACAACCTCTGGATATGACACTGAGCATGTGCATTCAACTTTTTTGGTCGACCAAAGCGAGGCCTGTTCTGAGTGGAACCTGCTAAGCTACTATATGGTCTTGGCCACTGTGCTGCAGCTCAGTTTCAGGGTCTTGGCCAATCTTCTTATAGCCTAGGCCAGCCGTCAGTAAATGGTAGTCCGCGGTCAAAGAACGGACTGCACGATGCTTCCACCTGGACTGTCAGGCCGCCACTATAAGCAGTCCTTGGTTTGCTGGGACCTCACGTGTCCAAGCAACCAGTGACGTCCCGTGTATGCGCCCCACCCCACTCCTTCTTTCTACCGCTCCCGACTCACTCCCAGTCAGGCCGTGAGTTGGGGCTAGTTGTCAAGTGCACGCCTGCCCCCCTGCTGTTTGCGGCTCTTGGCTCTCGCATTTTCTGCCCCCAAAGGTATGTGAGTCACATTTTTAAGGGGGTTGCTTATTTTATCAAGTGCAGACTGATGGGCATATTTTATGATAAGGGACATGCTGATGGGCACATTTTATGTTAAGAGCAATGCTGATGGACACGTTTTGTTTTGCCCAACAGAGTGCCCCCTAACATAAATTGTGCCCATCAGCGTGCCCCTATTTTATGTTAAGGGTCACGCTGATGGGCAAATTTTATGCTAACGGTTACACTGATGGGCATAATTAATGCTAAGGGTCATGGTGATGGGCACATTTTATGTTAAGGGTCATGCTGATGGACACGTTTTGTTTTCCCCATCTTTCAGGCCGATTTTCAGCTTTCAACTCTGTCACTTTTTGAATGACAATTGCGCGGTCATGCTACACTGTACCCATATGATATTTTTATCATTTCTTTTCATAAAAATAGAGCTTTCTTTTGGTGGTATTTAATCCCTACTGGGGTTTTATTTTTTTGCTAAACAAACAAAAAAATGTTATGTTAAGGGTCATGCTGATGGGCACAATTTATGTTAAAGGGCACTCGAATGGGCATATTTTATGTTAAGAGCATTGCTGATGGACACGTTTTGTTTTGCCCGTCTCTCTGAGTCCTAGCACAGACTTGAGATTCGGATCTTGGCCCAAAGAAAATTTTAGAAGCCGGACCTCCTTGAATGTTAATTCATTACCCCTGGCCTAGGCCATCTTTATGTAGAGCAACAATTCTTTTTTTCAGATCCTCAGAGAGTTCTTTGACATGAGGTGCCATGTTGAACTTCCAGTGACCAGTATGAGTGAGTGAGAGCGATAACACCAAATTTAACACACCTGCTCCCCATTCACACCTGAATATCACTAATGAGTCACATGATACCGGGGAGGGAAAATGGCTAATTGGGCCCAATTTGGACATTTTCACTTAGGGGTGTACTGACTTTTGTTGCCAGTGGTTTAGACATTAATGTGTGTTGAGTTATTTTGAGGGGACAGCAAATTTACACTGTTATACAAGCTGTACACTCACTACTTTACATTGTAGCAAAGTGTCATTTCTTCAGTGTTGTCACATGAAAAGATAGAATAAAATATTTACACAAATGTGAGGGGTGTACTTACTTTTGTGAGATACTGTATAAACCTCAGCACAATTATTTAAAAAATAAAATAAAACTCTTCCATTGTGTCTGATTTTGTGTACATTGAAAATAAATGGAGAGCTAACACTTCATCTAAGCCGACCATAAAGGATTATTTCACCTTTTAGCTAAGAATAATAAATGGCAATTTTTTAGCAGGTAAGAAATCGTACATTTACTTTTTTGTTTTAGGATCCTGTAAAGCATTGCACTGAGATTAGCAGATCCCGGGTACCATGCCGCTCTCCTTCACACTGGCAGTTAAAAAAAAAATAAAAAATCGGTTGGCAGCTAACAGGTGAGGAGAGAGAGTTGGGGGGAGGGGAGACTTAGCCCCCTGTATACAGCTCCAAGATTTACAGTTTGTTTCTCTTGATCCCTATAATCCTATCTATCGATCCCTATATCCCTCACAATCCCTATACATGTGTACATATGGGGGGAGGGATGACCTGTCATCAATGGGGTGGAAGGATCCAATGAAAGGGTGTCGGTTATTTTATATCTATTAATATCCACAACACTTACCAATCCCAGTGTCGGTATTTCGGGGAGGTCCATTGGCTTTACGGCCGAGACCAATACATCTGAGAACGGCTCTGGCGCAGCCGCGCACAAAAGCCCGAGCCCTCTTCATTTTGGGGGGCTTCTTGGTTGGGGTATCTGCAGGATGGTCACTGATACCTTCTTCCATAGCTGCTCTTCCTATGGGGGGTTTCTCTTTGGTGTTTTTCAGAGAAAAAAGCTGTTTACATTTAAATTGGTTCATTATTAAGAATAATGAAACACGCTTTAAACGTACAACAATGAAATCGCAATGAAATTGAATTCAAATGAAATCAAATCCAATGAAATCGCAAGAAATATCTCAGCAGAGATAAAGACAGGTCTTCACTGGTCAGCGTCAACACTTGTCTCAGTGATTTCCCGCTCCTGTGGCTCCTTATATAGGCTATGGCTCCTCCCACTGGTCATGTGACTTTTTTTTTTTAAATCTCACGATGACTCAGCAAAAAAATAACTGACGATTTATCTTAAAGGAGCCTCGTCCTTGTTTGTGAGCTGTGTGAATTCAGGCTGTAGGCTCAGTATACGGATCTAATAGGGATACGGCTCCTGTAATAACATGTTTTTCTGGAAGTGACCGTTATTTTCACTGACATTTAACCCTTACAGTCCCATGGCTGAAATAAAGATCTGTATTCCTATGATAAGACGGTGAATGGAGTCTTATAAATCCTCCCAGAGATCAAATCTTCCCATTTATTTCATCATTCTTACAAAACAATTATTTTTCCACTTTTTAACCCTTTACCTGCCAAACCATTTTTTTCCCTTTCAGCTTTTAACCCTTTCACTACCAAATTATATATTCCATTGTTTTTAACAATTTAACTTTAAAACCAATGTCCCCCCCCCTTTCATTTATTAACCCTTTCACTGCCAAACCAAATAACCCCCTCCACACACACTTTAACCCTTTCACTGCCAAACCTTTTTTTTTTGTTAAAATATAAATAAAGGAAAACATTTTTATTTTTAGTTTTGGATGGAGTGGAGAGGGATTAGAACACCTGTTAGGTTTTTATCGCTGTGTGCGCCCCCTTTTGGGATATCCACTCTCTTTGTGTTTCATGTTTACCATTACCACCAAAAGTGAAAGAAAATTCCAATATTTGGGTTGTCACCAGAAGCAGAATTAGAGGGGAAATCTTCCAATGGGGACACTAGTTCTGGTGACACCCTGGGATTATGTCACTTTGGGGGATTTTTCTAACTTTTGTTTTTGGCTTTGGGACAGGAAGTGAAGGCAAATCTCCCCAATGGGGACACAGATGGCAAAGAAATCCTGACAGAGGTTCTATACCTCCCTTACTCTATTCTAAATGGGGGAAAAAAAAGTATTTAGTTCTATTTTAACATTTAAGTTGTATGGGGGGGGGGGGGTGATGGGGAGTCTGAAAGAGGGTGCAGCATATTACACATGGGGCTCAGCGGGGGTGGAGTGTCTGCAGACACGAGCAACTGCTACTTTCAGAGAGGGGGAGGGGAGAGAGCTCAAATAGTTATTTTGAGGGTCATTTTAACCCTTTCACTGCTGGACATTTTTATGTACATTTTTCCATTTTCCATTTTTTTTTTCCAATGTGTTATTGCTCATTTCTACCCTCAAAGCATTCCATAGTTTGTGAAGTGTTGAAGGCCCCGCCCATTCACACCTCTGACATACATCTGGATGGGAAACGCCCATTTTTTCAAGCGTTTTCTTTTTTTTACCCAACATGCATAGAGCAGTCTATTTGTTTCATTGGGCCGCCCTATGTGCGACAAACATGGCAATGTAGCGCATGCCGTGTTCCGGGTCATGTTTTTTATTGTTCGCAGCGATTCCTCACATGTGGGGTTCGAATACCGTTTACATATATGTGCGCGACTTGAATATGCGTTCTCTTCTGCATGTGAGCACTGAGGGATCGGGGCATTAAACGTTTTTTTTTTTTCCTATTTATTTTATTCTTTATTTTACACAGTCCCTTTCATTTCTGTCACTTTTATTCCTATTACAAGGAATGTAGACGTCCCTTGTAAAAGAATATAAGGATAAGGATGACCGGTCCTCTTTTTGGAGGGATGTAGGGTCAAAAAGACCCCAAATCTCTTCTTTACCTTTAACCACTTCCCCCAAATGTACGCCCCGTACGTCCTTGGGTGTCAGTGGTAATACCGGGATGGTGGGGGCACCTACAGGCATCATCTCCGTATCATTGTTTGCAGCCAGCGAATTCTGTACAAAGCAGAAATCATCTGAGGGGCCAATTAGCCACTGGATCACTTCTGCGGGTTCCGGAAGGCGGTCCCTCCCCTGCCCCCGCCCCCACCACTCCAGTCCCATCGTGGAGGCCGGGAGTGGTGCGGCTGGGCGCGATGGTTGCCCTGTACAGAGAGAGAGGAACTGCCATCGTTCTCCTCTCTCTTTAACTCTGCAAACCGGGAGCGATGAGTATTCATCATTTCCCGGCTTCGACCCCTTTGTTCACCTGTCCATCAGTGACCAGAAAAGCAGCCGATTGGACCGATCTCAGTCTGATCTGCTGCATGGGGGACCAGAGGAGAGATTTGGGGTCTAATAGACCCCAAATCTCTCCATAAAGAGGACTTGTCACAGCCCATGCTGTCACAGGAGATGCTGTTCATCCCTTGGGATACAATAAAGTTATTACCAAAATATAAAATAAAGAAAAGGGTAAAAAATTGTTTTTTTTTGTAAAATAAATAATAAAAAAATAAATAAAGCCCCCCCTTCCCACTGTGCTTACGTGCAAATGGAAATTGATACGTTACTCCCGCACACATATGTAAACGTTGATCGCACCGCACATGTGGGGTATTGTTGAACGTCAAAGCGATGCGATAATTCTATCACCAGACTTCCTGTGCAACTCTAAACTGGTAACCAGTAAAGGCATTTAAAGCGTCGCCTATGGAGAGTTTAAAGCAATGTAGTTTGCTGCCATTCCACGGGCAGACGCAATTTTAAAGCCTGACATGTTAGGTATCTTTTTACTCTGCGTAACATTATCTTTCACAGTATAAAAAAAGATTGGGCTAAGTTTACTGGTTTATTGTTTTTTTATACTTGAAAGTGTTTTTTTCCTAAAAAAATTGTGTTTAAAAAAAACGCTGAGCAAATACCGTGTGACATACAAAAATCGCAACACACACCATTTTATTCTATAGGGTCTCTGCTGAAAAAAAATATATATAATTTTTTGGGGTTCTAAGTAATTTTCTAGCAAAAAAAAAAAAAAATTGATTTTTACATGTAGGAGCGAAGTGTCAGAATAGGTTTGGGAAGGAGGGGGTTAAAAGCAAATGCTTTCAAAAAAATAATAATGTTTACTTCCAGCCTGGACTGGAAGTCACGTCATGACGTCGCTCTGGTCCTCCAAGGTCATAGAGTGGATGAAAGAGTACTAACTCTTTGATGGTTTATGGGAGCAGCTGGCTGCAACACCAGATCCTTTCTCAGGTGAACTGGCGGAAACGGTAAGCCCGGGAAACACCGACGAGTGTTTCATGAGCCGCTTGGAGCGGTTTCATGAGAAAGCTGGGTACTGGGGTTATGGGGGATATTTTCAACTATAATCCCGAGAAACCACTTGCAGATTCCAACGGATATATACGTATTGCAGGTGGCAAGTGGTTAAAGTAGACCTCATATAAGCTTTAATGCTAATTTCATGTTATGCAGCTTTCATTAAACCCTTACTTACTGGGCACCTAAACCCCCTTCCTGCCCAGGCCAATTTTCAGCTTTCAACTCTGTCACTTTTTGAATGACAATTGCGCGGTCATGCTACACTGTACCCATATGATATTTTTATCATTTCTTTTCATAAAAATAGAGCTTTCTTTTGGTGGTATTTAATCCCTACTGGGGTTTTATTTTTTTGCTAAACAAACAAAAAAATGTTATGTTAAGGGTCATGCTGATGGGCACAATTTATGTTAAAGGACACTCGAATGGGCATATTTTATGTTAAGAGCATTGCTGATGGACACGTTTTGTTTTGCCCGTCTCTCTGAGTCATAGCACAGACTTGAGATTCGGACCTCGGCCCAAAGCAAATTTTAGCGGCCGGACCTCCTTGAATGTTAATTCATTACCCCTGGCCTAGGCCATCTTTATGTAGAGCAACAATTCTTTTTTTCAGATCCTTAGAGAGTTCTTTGCCATGAGGTGCCATGTTGAACTTCCAGTGACCAGTATGAGAGAGTGAGAGCGATAACACCAAATTTAACACACCTGCTCCCCATTCTCACCTGAGACCTTGTATCACTAACGAGTCACATGACACCGGGGGAAGGAAAATGGCGAATTGGGCCCAATTTGGACATATTCAGTTAGGGGTGTACTGACTTTTATTGCCAGTTGTTTAGACATTAATGGCTGTGTGTTGAGTTATTTTGAAGGGACAGCAAATTTACACTGTTATACAAGCTGTACACTCACTACTTTACATTGTA
Source organism: Pelophylax lessonae (assembly GCF_965119305.1). Lineage (NCBI taxonomy): Eukaryota > Metazoa > Chordata > Amphibia > Anura > Ranidae > Pelophylax > Pelophylax lessonae. Next base: position 63,646,219 of record NC_138771.1, on the reverse strand, counting down.
GCAAAGTGTCATTTCTTCAGTGTTGTCACATGAAAAGATAGAATAAAATATTTACACAAATGTGAGGGGTGTACTTACTTTTGTGAGATACTGTATAAACCTCAGCACAATTATTTAAAAAATAAAATAAAACTCTTCCATTGTGTCTGATTTTGTGTACATTGAAAATAAATGGAGAGCTAACACTTCATCTGAGCCGACCATAAAGGATTATTTCACCTTTTAGCTAAGAATAATAAATGGCAATTTTTTAGCAGGTAAGAAATCGTACATTTACTTTTTTTTTGTTTTAGGATCCTGTAAAGCATTGCACTGAGATAAGCAGATCCCGGGTACCATGCCGCTCTCCTTCACACTGGCAGTTTAAAAAGAAAGAAAAAATCGGTTGGCAGCTAACAGGTGAGGAGAGAGAGTTGGGGGAGGGGAGACGTTGCCCCCTGTATACAGCTCCAAGATTTACAGTTTGTTTCTCTTGATCCCTATAATCCTATCTATCGATCCCTATATCCCTCACAATCCCTATACATGTGTACATATGGGGGGAGGGGTGACCTGTCATCAATGGGGTGGAAGGATCCAATGAAAGGGTGTCGGTTATTTTGTATCTATTAATATCCACAACACTTACCAATCCCAGTGTCGGTATTTCGGGGAGGTCCATTGGCTTTACGGCCGAGACCAATACATCTGAGAACGGCTCTGGCGCAGCCGCGCACAAAAGCCCGAGCCCTCTTCATTTTGGGGGGCTTCTTGGTTGGGGTATCTGCAGGATGGTCACTGATACCTTCTTCCATAGCTGCTCTTCCTATGGGGGGTTTCTCTTTGGTGTTTTTCAGAGAAAAAAGCTGTTTACATTTAAATTGGTTCATTATTAAGAATAATGAAACACGCTTTAAACGTACAACAATGAAATCGCAATGAAATTGAATTCAAATGAAATCAAATCCAATGAAATCGCAAGAAATATCTCAGCAGAGATAAAGACAGGTCTTCACTGGTCAGCGTCAACACTTGTCTCAGTGATTCCCCGCTCCTGTGGCTCCTTATATAGGCTATGGCTCCTCCCACTGGTCATGTGACTTTTTTTAATCTCACGATGACTCAGCAAAAAAAAAAAAATAACTGACGATTTTTCTTAAAGGAGCCTCGTCCTTGTTTGTGAGCTGTGTGAATTCAGGCTGTAGGCTCAGTATACGGATCTAATAGGGATACGGCTCCTGTAATAACATGTTTTTCTGGAAGTGACCGTTATTTTCACTGACATTTAACCCTACAGTCCCATGGCTGAAAAAAAGATCTGTATTCCTATGATAAGACGGTGAATGGAGTCTTATAAATCCTCCCAGAGATCAAATCTTCCCATTTATTTCATCATTCTTACAAAACAATTATTTTTTCACTTTTTAACCCTTTAACTGCCAAACTATCCCCCCTTTCAGGTTTTAACCCTTTCACTACTAAACTATATATTTAATTTTTTAAAAAACTTTAACTGTAAATCCAATGTTCCCCCCTTTCATTTATTAACCCTTTCACTGCCAAATCTTTCTTTTTTTTTTTTTTTTCCATTTCTTGCCCATATGTTAAAATATAAATAAAGGAAAATGTTTTTAGTTTTAGTTTTGGATGGAGTGGAGAGGGATTAGAACACCTGTTAGGTTTTTATCGCTGTGTGTGCCCCCTTTAGGGATATTCACCCTCTTTGTGTTTCATGTTTACCATTACCACCAAAAGTGAAAGAAAATTCCAATATTTGGGTTGTCACCAGAAGCAGAATTAGAGGGAATTCTTCCAATGGGGACACTAGTTCTGGTGACACCCTGGGATTATGTCACATGGGAGGATTTCTCTAACTTCCGTTTTTGTCTATGGGACAGGAAGTGAAGGGAAATCTCCCCAACTGGGACAGAGACGGCAAAGAAAACCTGACAGAGGTTCTATCCCTCCCTTACTGTATTCTAAATGGGGAAAAATGTGTCTTTAGTTCTATTTTAACTTGTATGTGGGGGGAGTCTGAAAAACGGTGCAGAATATTACACATGGGGCTCAGCGGGGGTGTAGTGTCTGCAGACACGAGCAACTGCTACTTTCAGAGAGGGGGAGGGGAGAGCACTCAGTCATTTTAACCCTTTTACTGTTGGAAATTTATTTATGTATTTTCATTTTTCCAATGTGCTAATTGCTCATTTCTGCCTTCAAAGCATTCCATAGTTTGTGAAGTGAGGAAGGCCCCGCCCAGTCACACCTGATTTATTTTATTCTTTATTTTACACGGTCCCTTTAATTTTTGTCACATTTATTCCTATTACAAGGCATGTACACATCCCTGGTAATAGAATATAAGCAGTGGCGGCTGGTGCCGTGGGGGCGCAGGGGCGCCGCCCCCCTATCCATGCTTCCGACCCCCTAATCTACATGCGGGCGCCGGATGCATGGACTTCAATGGGGCTTTTTTTTTTTTTTTTTTCTTTAGCCATGTGATTAGAGCCAGAGGCTCTAATAGGCTAAAAAAAAGGGTGGGCTCAGGGCGCAGAACACTGCGCCCTGAGCCCACCCAGTTGTGTGACAATAGCAAATGAAAATTCGCTATTGTCACACGGATCCTCCTCCTCCTTGCCAATCGGGAAGCGGAACTTGAGACCCGTTTCCGGATTGGCCAAAAGGAGAAGCCATGGAATTGGGCATTGGGGAGGAGGGACGAGACGCAGAAAACAGGAGGAAGAAGCCGAAGCCGCTGCCTGCTGCTGCAGATATCCAGGCAGGGAGAGTGAGCGGGGGAGATCCTGCCTGTCCTCTGTCCTGTTTCCTGTCCCCTGTCCTGCTAAGGTCCTGGGGGGGGGGGGGGTATGGTGCGTGGCCTGGTGTGGTCCGCGGGGGCCGCCCCACGGGTGCTCCATGGGCCATATAAGGATAAGGAAGACCGGTCCTCTTTTTGGAGAGATGTAGGGTCTGAAAGACCCCAAATATCTTCTTTACCTTTAACCACTTCCCCCAAATGTACGCCCCGTACGTCCTCGGGTGTCATTGGTAATACCGGGATGGTGGGGGCACCTACAGGCATCATCTCCGTAGCATTGTTTGAAGCCAGCAAATTCTCAACAAGGCAGAAGTGATCTGAGGGGCCAATTAGCTACTCGATCATCGATCACTTCTGCGGGTTGCTGAAGGAGGTTCCACCCCCATCTCTCCAGTCCCATAGAAGAGGCCGGGAGTGATGCGGCCGGCGGCGATGGCTGCCCTGTACAGAGAGAGAGGAACTGACGTTGTCCCCATCTCTATGTAACCCTGGAAACAGTTGTTTACCTTTGTTTACCTGTCCATCAGTGACCAGAGAAGCAGCCGATTGGACCAATCTCAGTCTGATTGGCTGCATGGGGGGGCCATAGGAGAGATTTGGGGTCTAATAGATCCCAAGTCTCTCCATAAAGAATACAGGACATGTCACGGCCCATGCTGTCACAAGAGATGCTGTTCATCCCTTGTGATACAAATAAAGTTATTACCAAAAAATAAAACAAAAAAATGGTATATATATTTTTTTTAAATAAAATAAATAATAAATTATAAAAAAATAATTAAAGCGCCCCCGTCCCACTCTGCTTATGCAAATTGGAATGGATACGTTACTCCCGCACACATATATAAATGGTGATCGCACCGCACATCTGAGGTATTGTCGCGAACGTCAAAGCAAGAGCGATAATTCTATCACCAGACCTCCTGTGCCACTCTAAACTGGTAACCTGTAAAGGTATTTAAAGCATCGCCTATGGAGAATTTTAAGGTCCGTGGTTTGCCGCCATTTCACAGGCAGACGCAATTTTAAAGCTGGAATTGTTAGGTATCTTTTTACTCGGTGTAACATTATCTTTCACAGTATGCAAATAATTGGGCTAACTTTGCGGTTTTATTTATTTTTTTATTCTTGAAAGTGTTTTTTTTTCCAAAAAAACGCTGCGCAAATACCGTGTGACAACAAAAATTGCAACACCCATCATTTTATTCTGTAGGGTCTCTGCTAATAATTTTTGCTAGTAATTTTCTAGCACAAAAAGTAGATTTTTACATGCAGGAGCGAAGTGTCAGAATAGGATTGGAAAGGAGGGGGTTAAAAGCAAATGATAACAAAAAAATTATTTTTTCGCTTTAAAGGAAAAAAAATGTATTTACTTACAGCCCGGACTGGAAGTCACGTCATGACGTCGCTCTGGTCCTCCTCTCTGTACTAATGACACTGGCAGGGAAGGGCTAACCTAGGGGTGACCAAAGGGTTAAATGTGAGCCTAGGGGAGTGTTTTCTAACTGTACAGGGGAGGGACTTCTGGAATCAACACAGAGACCTGTGATTCTATATAGAAGGATCACAGGCGCTCTGTGATCATTCCAGAGAGAAGAACGGTCAGCTGTGTTTACAACATCCGACCGTCCTTCTCTCTCAGCGGGGATCGATCGCGGGTGCCGGTCCTGTGATTTGGCACCCCCGCTTCCTAATGGGGAAAGCACGCTCCTGCGAACCGACGTACTCAAACGTCGGTTCTTGCAGTCGAGCCAGCCTGCCGCAGTATATCTGTAAGTGGTTAACCCCTTAATCGCCCCTGGGTTAACCCTTTCCCTGCCAGTGTCATTATTACAGTGACAGTGCATATTTTTAGCACTGATTACTGTAGTAATGTCACTGGTCCCCCCCCAAAAGTGTCAAAAATGTCAGTTAGGGGTCCGACCCGTCCACCGCAATGTCGCAGTCCCGCAAAAAATCGCAGATCGCCGCCATTACTAGTAAAAACCAATCAAAATACGCTTATTCTGTTTTTTTTTTTTTTTACCAATAATATGTAGCAGAATACAAATTGGCCTAAAATTATGAAAAAAATTTGATTTTACATTTTTTTTTATTATTGGGAATGTTATGTAGCAGAAAGTGAAAATATATATATCTATATATATATATCTATATATATATATATATATCTATATATATATATATATCTATATATATATATAGATATATATATATATATATATTTTTTTTTTTTTTTCTAGAATTGTCGCTTTTTTTGTTTAAAGCGCAAAAAATAAAAATCGCAGAGGTGATGATATACCACCAAAAGACAGCTCTATTTGTGGGGAAAAAAAGGACGTCAATTTTATTTGGGTACAGCGTCGCACGACCGCGCAATTTTCCATTAACCACTTGCCGTCCGCTGCCCGACTATATACGGCGGCGGTCAGCCCCTCCCAGGCAAAGTGACGTACCGGTATGTCACTAGCCTGGGAGCGAATAGGGGGCGAGCGCGCGCCGCCGGAGGCACGCTCCCGTCCCCGCTCGTACCCGAAGAAGCCGGCGCGTTTGACCGGTGGACCCGATGTCCGCCAGTCACTCGCGATCGTCGGGTAGAGAGGGAGAAAGTCGCCTGTCACTTTCCCCTGTGTAAAAGCACAGATCACTCGGTCCTGCTATGTAGGACCGTTGATCTGTGCTGTTACACACACAGCCACATCCAATCACAGTAAGAAACACGCCCCTAGGGACACACTTGACCCCTCCCTCTCCAATAAAGTTAACCCCCTTCCCTGCCAGTGTCATTTTACAGTAACAGTGCATATTTTATAGCACTGATTACTGTAGTAATGTCACTGGTACTCCCAAAAGTGTCAAAAATGTCAGTCAAGGGTCTGATCTGTCCGCCGCAATGTCGCAGTCCCACAAAAAAATCGCAGATCGCCGCCATTACATGTTTAAAAAAAAAAAAAACAATAAAAATGATAAAAATCTTTCCCTTAGTTAGTAAACGCAATAACTTTTGCGCAAACCAATCAAAGTACACTTTTTGCGGTTTTTTTTTAACAAACATAGGTAGCAGAAAACAAATTGGCCTAAAATGTTAAAAAAATTTGATTTTTACATTTTTTTGGGGGGGAATTTCATATAAAAAATGTGAAAAATATTGTTATTTTTTCAAAATTGTCGCTGTTTTTTTGTTTATAGCGCATGATCAAAAAATCGCACAGGTGATCAAATACCACCAAAAGAAAGCTCTGTTTGTGGGAAAAAAGGATGCCAAATTCATTTAGGTACAGCGTCGCACGACCACGCAATTGTCCATTAAAGTCACGCAGTGCCGAATCGCAAAATAAGCCCTGGTCAGGAAGGGGGTAAAATCTTCCGGGGGGCTTAAGTGGTTAAATTAACACAGTGTCGAATCGCAAAAAATGGCCGGGTCATTAAGGGGGGTAAATCCTTCCCGTCCAGAAGTGATTGTAGGGGAATTATACAAAAAAATGATTGGTTAAACCCACCAGTGCTTTTTATAAACAGCTATATATAGATCAGACCATAATAAGGAGGAAGGAGGGACTTGTTCCAAATCAGGGACAGGGGGGAGCTATGAATTTATCTGAAATCCCACATTGATGTGGTCTGGCCCTTTATAGGAACATTGTGTACAGTGTTAGAGATGGGACAAAGCTTCTCCTCCTTCACCAGGCTAATACAGCACATCAGAGACACCCCAATCCCCCAACTACAGTCCTAGCACACAGGAGTCACCACTACCGGAAGTCTGCAACTCACAACGAGACATTATACGCAGGATTTGCTCCATACAGAGGCTTGAGACGAAAGACAGGCGAAGCTTTGGAACAAAAGACATGCCTCCAGACATAGCTTTGGCCCGAAAGGCACGCCCCCAGACTGAGCTTTGGCCCGCAAGGCACGCCTCCAGACTGGGCTTTGAAACGCAAGGCACGCCTCTACCACTGGGTAGCGATGTGTTAGACGAAAGTCACGCCCCCTATTGCTGAGTCGTGAAACGAGCACGGTCACTTACGCAGGACACGCCCCTAGTGGGCAGGGAAGGAGGCGGGCGCCCTTTAGCGTGCTGTGCGGGGCGGTGGCACGTGGAGGAAGTACATTGTTGTAGGTTGGTGACAAATTCGATCTGTGTGTTGTATGTCACCCCCATATATTTATAACTTCATTGTATGTCACCCCCATATATATATATATATATATATATATATATAACTTCATTGTATGTCACCCCCATATATATATATATATAACTTTATTGTATGTCACCCCCATATATATATAACTTCATTGTATGTCACCCCCATATATATATAACTTCATTGTATGTCACCCCCATATATATATATATATATCTTCATTGTATGTCACCCCCATATATATATATATATATATATATATATATATATATATATACAGGGCTCAAAATTTAATGTCCTGAGCTACTAGCCAGGCCTTAAGGGTTACTCGCCACCATTTGCCCCACCCAACTCCTACCCTGCCCCGCCCCTAATTCCGCCCCTAAACACGCCATAAAATTATACTGTTAAATGTTTTTGCATTAATGCAGAAGTTACAAAAATAAATATTAATAACGTTTTCAGTGCCCATCAGTGCAGCCTAATCAGTGCCCCCTAGTAACCCCCCCCCCCCCAAATTTCACCTCTAGAACAAATCCTACCCGTCAAATCCTCCCCCCATAAAAATTTTCCCCCTAGCACAAAAAAAAACATTATTCCTACTGACACAACCCCCCCCCCCAATACCCCTTTTTAACACCCCCAAGACTTCCTGTTCTGGCACAAATCCATCCCCCCACCCCATTCCAATAATCTCTATAAGGGCGATCCCCAAATCCCCACTCCTGGCACAAATCCTCACCCCCCCCCAGCACGAATCACTCCTCCTAGCACCCTCCCCCCCCCAATTCCCCTGCTAGAAGAAATCTTATATTGTCACCTCTCAAATTCCCCATCCCAGCACAACCCCGCTCCCCCCCCCCCATATCGATCCCACTTAGAAGTAATCATCTTCTCCCCACCCCTCCTAGTACAAATACTTTTTGGGGGATTGTCCCTGGGGGGGGGGGGGTTGGAATAAGAGAATTTGTAGCATGAGGGGTGGGGAGAGGATGATTACTTCTAGGTGGGATCAATATGGGAGGGGGGTTGTGCTAAGAGGGGGGGGGGGACTGTGCTGAGATGGGGTGGTTGTGCTAGGAAGGGGGATTGTGCTGAGATGGGGGGGTTGTGCTAGGAGGGGGGGGGGGGGCTGTGCTGAGATGGGGGGATTGTGCTGAGATGGGGGGGACTGTGCTGAGATGGGGGGGTTGTGCTAGGAGGGGGGGATTGTGCTGAGATGGGGGGGACTGTGCTGAGATGGGGAGATTGTGCTAGGAGGGGGGGGGGACTGTGCTGAGATGGGGGGGTTGTGCTAGGAGGGGGGGGACTGTGCTGAGATGGGGGGGTTGTACTAGGAGAGGGGGGACTGTGCTGAAATGGGGGGGTTGTGCTAGGAGGGGGGGGCTGTGCTGAGATGGGGGGGGGTTGTGCTAGGAGGGGGGGGACTGTGCTGAGATGGGGGGGTTGTGCTAGGAGGGGGAGACTGTGCTGAGATGGGGGGGGGGGTTGTGCTAGGAGGGGGGGGGACTGTGCTGAGATGGGGTGGGGGGGTTGTGCTAGGAGAGGGGACTGTGCTGAGATGGGGGGGTTGTGCTAGGAGGGAGGGGGGGATTGTGCTGAGATGGGAATTTGGGAGGTGACAGGATAAGATTTGTACCCCAGTGTAGTTCACCCTTTCCTCCAGCATGTCACAGACCTCAGATACAGCATCTGTAATACCAGATACATCGCTCTGTGATCCTCCTCTTCTTATGTCAGAGCGGAGGAGGAGCGGAGGAGGAGCCGATTCCTATTCCTAAAGCTTTGCACGGACAGCTGGTGGGAGAGATGCGGCTGCAGAAGCAGAAGGGGAAGAAGATTGCAGCTCAGGAATGACACTGCATGTCAGATCGGGACTATACAGAGTTTGTTACCTGCCCCCTTTCCACATTGCTTGCTTTGACTCGGAGGAGAGGGGAATAACAAACTCTGTATAGTCCCGATCTGACATGCAGTGTCATTCCTGAGCCGCAATCTTCTTCCCCTTCTGCAGCCGCATCTCTCCCGAGCTGTCCGTGCAGAGCTTTAGGAATTAATTGTCTTCTCCTCCGCTCCACCTCCACTCTGACTCAGGGGAGAAGTCCCGATCTGACAGGAGTGTGTGAAGCCCGGCGAGAAGACAGAGAGAGCACATCCCGCTCTCTCCTGTCACAGAAACACTCCTGGCAGCGCCCCTCCACCTCCCATGACACAGACGCCCAGCCAGAGCAGCCATCCTTCCATCCATCCCACCCTACCTTGTACCGGTGTACTGCCGATTTTTCCATCTTGGGCTTGAACCCCTCCATCAGTCCTGCTGGCCGGATAATGTCGGAGCGGCGGATCATCCCGCTCAGCTTTAATTGTAATTGGCGGGCGCTCGCTGACATACACAGTCCCGCCTCCTAGCCCGGCTTCTTTGATAGACAGAACACGTCCTGGTTGGCCAGGTGTTCTGTCTATCAAAGAGGCCACGCTAGGAGACGGAACTGTGTATGTCGGCGAGCGCCCGGCCATTACAATTAAAGCTGAGCGGGATGATCCGCCTCTCTGACATTATCCAATCCTTCGGCGGCTTTCCTCTCCTCTCTTCCCCTGGCAGTAGCTCGCCATACATAATTTTCCACTCGCAAAATGCGAGTAGGCGAGTGGAAAATTTGAGGGCTGCATATATATATATATATATATATATATATATAACTTCATTGTATGTCACCCCCATATATATATAACTTCATTGTATGTCACCCCCATATATACTGTGTGTATATATATATATATATATATATATATATATATATATATATATACATACCTACATTGTATGTCACCCCCTATACCGTCTCCATGTCCTCCTATATATAATACATTGTATCAGTGTGTACAGTATATCACCTCCTATACCGTTTCCATGTACTCCTATATATAAATACATTGTATCAGTGTGTATGTCACCCCCCTATACCGTCTCTATGTCCTCCTATATATAATACATTGTATCAGTGTGTATATCACCCCCCTATACCGTCTCTATGTCCTCCTATATATAATACATTGTATCAGTGTGTATGTCACTCCCCTATACCGTCTCTATGTACTCCTATATATAATACATTGTATGTCACCCCCTTTACCGTCTCCGTGTCCTCCTATATATAATACATTGTATCAGTGTGTATATCACCCCCTATACCGTCTCCATGTCCTCCTATATATAATACATTGTATCAGTGTGTATATCACCCCCCTATACCGTCTCTATGTCCTCCTATATATAATACATTGTATCAGTGTGTATATCACCCCCTATACCGTCTCCATGTCCTCCTATATATAATACATTGTATCAGTGTGTATGTCACCCCCCTATACCGTCTCCATGTACTCCTATATATAATACACTGTATGTCACCCCCTATACCGTCTCCGTGTCCTTCTATATATAATACATTGTATCAGTGTGTATATCACCCCCTATACTGTCTCCATGTACTCCTATATATAATACATTGTATCAGTGTGTATGTCACCCCCTATACCGTCTCCATGTACTCCTATATATAATACATTGTATCAGTGTGTATGTCATCTCCCGATATCGGCTCTATGTACAATCTTTTAAAGAGGAAGTAAACCCTCCTCTACAACTTGTACCTATAGGTAAGCCTATGATAAGGCTTACCTATAGGTACAGTAAATATCTCCTAAACATGTACCGTTTAGGAGATATTTACCTTACATGCATCCAGTGACGTCACTGGCGCATGCGCTCTGAAGGAACGGCCAATCGTGCCGTTCCTTCAGAGTCCAGTGCCGTGACTGTCGGCTCTCGCACGCGTGCGCGGGAGTGACCTCATCGCGGCTCCGGCCAATCAGATGGCCGGATGCCGCGATCCCGGAAGACGGGCGACTGGACATGTCGCCCGTCATAGAGGTGAGTGGGCGGCACGGCGGGGGCTCGTTCTAAGGTAAGTATTGCATAATGAGCTAATATGCGATGCATACTAGCTCATTATGGCTTTCTCTTGCAGGGTGGAAAAAAAAAAAAATGCACGGGTTTACAACCTCTTTAACCTGTCCCCATTGTATCCCTCATTGCCAGCCATGGCAATAGTACTCCGATTATAGACCGGCCTCCCTTACATCTCCTCCAGCCCCTGCTCCTGTAATCTGCCTGTATAATTGGGATGTTTCCTGGAATGTGGCATCCCCGGCGTTGTTCTTAGGTGTAGCGCACTGACAGCGCCTCCTATTTCGACACGAGCTGCCAATTAGTGCTATTTTTTAATGATTTCTGCATGTGTGAATGGCTTACCTCTGTATCTACAGAACAGGAGCAGGCAAGGATTTGTAGTAAAGTTTAGATCTCACCTGGCAGAGTTTTTCTTTTCCTGACTGCTGATTTGCTGCCATGAACAATGTCATTCTCACATTATCTTTCTGTACTATTCTCACAGAGCTATGTACCATCCCCCGGCGGAGGCCATATTGTGTCAGGTGACCACGATCCGCCATGTCTTGGTGTGCGGTGGGACTAGTCCAGGTCGGGCGGACAAGGAAGACATTTCCAGCGTCTCTATTACTGCAGTGCAGAAGGCTGGCGGCCGGACGGCGGGAGAGCGATGATCTTCTGGAGTTGTGCCGTCGAAGGTTCTTCCTGTTGGTGGAGAAGATGACTCCGGCCTCTGTTCTAGGAGGACGTCACGGCCTGGGGCCCCTGGGAGCCCAAATGAAAAGGAACTTGGTAAAGGAATGGTGGGACGCCATGGTGCTGCATCGGGAACAGGGTCTGCCCATTGACTTTGTGTCACCTACCAGGAACATCCAACCCTTCACCAAGACCACCGCTGAAGACCGCCAAAGCCCATCTGGACCGCCTCCAAAACCAAAGTCTAACCCAGGAGGAGCTGGAAAAGATGGCCGGTCCTCGCCAAGACCCCCAAGAAAACAACGCTGTCCTTCAATGTAGATCCATCGTCATTAACGTCGCCACCACCTGACCTAAAAGATACAACAAAATCGCTCCATCCACCCCAAAGGCAAACCACCGAATGTCTGGCTTGCGGTTTGACTATATGGTAACAATGACACAAATAGAGATGGGCTGAACACCCCCGTTCGGGAATTCTGCCACAAACCCATTAAAGGCTATGGGGGCCGAACATGAGAAATCAAAAGTCCCCATTATGAAGGCTTATATGCAAGTAATTGGCCATGAAAAGGGTATGGGGGCTGGGTACTACCCTGGGGGACAAGTATCAATGCAACATTTTTTCACAGGAGCAGTGATTTTAATGATGCTTAAAGTGCAACAATAAAAATGAAAAAGTGCCTGGGCGGGTGGGGTCCCCTTAGTCTGCCTGTAAAGTGGAGCATCTGTACCATGTATAGAACCTGCTGCAGCAAAACAGACATTTATCAACGAAAAAATTATATTTAAATCACACTTAAATTGATTTGCAAGTGCTGGCACCCGGCTATTTAAAAAAGAAAGAAGGAAACGGTGTGGGGTCCCCCCAGTACTTACCAGACCCTTATCCAAGCATGCATCCTCCTACAAGGGCCTCTTACACACAAACTTGGGCTGTGTTTGTGGGGGTCTGTGGGTAAGGGGCTTATCGAAATCTGGCAGCCCCCTTTTAACAAGGGGGCCCCCAGGTCCTATTCCCTCCCCCCTCCCATGGGAATGAGTAGGGTACCCCTACTCATTCACCAAAAAAGTGTCAAAATAAAAAACAGTAGACAGGTTTTTTTTTTTACAATTTCTTTTATTAAAAAGAAAACAACGCTGTCCTTCAATGTAGATCCATCGTCCTTAACGACGCCACCACCTGACCTAAAAAATACAACAAAATCGCTCCATCCACCGCAAAGGCAAACCACCGAATGTCTGGCTTGCCGTTTGACAGTTCTTATATAGATAAGGGCGGGGCCACCTGGCGACATCACCTGGTGGCACCGCCCCCCTGTGATGTCATTGACCCAGCAAGTATTGGTGAGGTCACAAGGGGGGGCGGTGCCACCAGGTGATATCAGCTGACATCATCAAATATGACAGTTCTGCGGTTAGGACGGGGCCACCTGGTGACATCAACTGGTGGCACCGCCCCCCAGTTATGTCATCGACCCAGCATGCACTGGTTTGTGATGTCACAAGGGGGGCGGTGCCACCAGGTGTTGCAGCCAGGTGGTCTCGCTCTTACCTAATATAAGAACTGTCAAACGGCAAGCCAGCCATTGGGCAGTTTGTCTTTGCGGTGGGCGGAGGCATTTTTTTTTTCAGGTCCGGTGGTGGCGGCGTTGTGATTGACGATCGATCTACATTGGAGGACAGTGGGTTTTTTTTAGTTTTTAATAAAGGATTTGTCAATAACCTGTCTACTGTTTTAGTTAATTTTGACATTTTTTTTTGATGAATGGGTCGGGGTACAATGTACCCAATACTCATTCACATATGGTGGGCAAGACCCGATTCTGATGCCCGCAGACCCCCCACAACCACACCCCAAGATTTTGGGGAAGAGATCCTTGTCCCCTTCAACATGTCCCCTGCCCCAAAGCACCCCTGCCTGTTGAGGGCATGTGGTCTGGTATGGTTCAGGAGGGGGTGGGGGCCCACACTCATCATTTTCCCACCCCACCCCCACCCTTTACCTGACTCCCCTGCCTGCATGCTCTGATAAGGGACTGGTATGTATTGTGGGGGGGGGGGGGGGGGGGTTGGGAGGCCCCCACACCGTTTTTTTTTGACCGCTGATGGCTCATTGGTTGTTAAGGATGCTGTAGCCGGCTTCCCGGCCGCTCCTTTACAACCAGCTTATACTGCACCCTTATTGGGCAGAGCTTGCGTAGAATGCGCTGTGCAGCACAGGGAACACCCAGCAAACACCCTGCTAATTTGGGTGTTTGCCGAACGGGGTGAATAGCTAATAATAAGCTCAAACTCCTGCTGAGGCTGAACCGTTCGCCCAACACTAGACACAAACGACTGCAGGAAATGTCACCATTGTGGGAGGGGCAGAGACACAAACTACTGCAGGAAATTTCACCATTGTGGGAGGGGCAGAGTCACAAACTACTGCAGGAAATGTCACCATTGTGGGAGGGGCAGAGACACAAACTACTGCAGGAAATGTCACCATTGTGGGAGGGGCAGAGACACAAACTACTGCAGGAAATGTCACCATTGTGGGAGGGGCAGAGACACAAACTACTGCAGGAAATGTCACCATTGTGGGAGGGGCAGAGACACAAACTACTGCAGGAAATGTCACCATTGTGGGAGGGGCAGAGACACAAACTACTGCAGGAAATGTCACCATTGTGGGAGGGGCAGAGACACAAACTACTGCAGGAAATGTCACCATTGTGGGAGGGGCAGAGACACAAATTACTGCAGGAAATGTCACCATTGTGGGAGGGGCAGAGACACAAACAACTGCAGGAAATGTCACCATTGTGGAAGGGGCAGAGACACAAACTACTGCAGGAAATGTCACCATTGTGGGAGGGGCAGAGACACAAACTACTGCAGGAAATGTCACCATTGTGGGAGGGGCAGAGACACAAACTACTGCAGGAAATCTCACTATTGTGGGAGGGGCAGAAACACAAAACTGCAGGAAATTTCACCATTGTGGGAGGGGCAGAGACACAAACTACTGCAGGAAATGTCACCATTGTGGGAGGGGCAGAGACACAAACTACTGCAGGAAATGTCACCATTGTGGGAGGGGCAGAGACAAATTACTGCAGGAAATGTCACCATTGTGGGAGGGGCAAAGACACAAACTACTGCAGGAAATCTCACCATTGAGGGAGGGGCAGAGACACGAATTACTGGGGGAAAATCTCACCATTGTGGGAGGGGCTGAAAATGTTGACTTTTTAAAATATTTTTTCAATTTTAGGTGCCTTGTATTATTACCCCCCTTGTTTGGAGCTCCTGAACAGAAAGTTGCCTTTTGGTATTGCAGAGGTGGGGAGATGTTTTCATCCAATCTCAGACAACAAGGATCTGCACCTGCAGGTCAGCCATCTTGTAATGTACCTAGTAATGGGGGGGGTCTAAATTAGTGTGCAGAATACAATGTATTTCTCATTTGTCTTTTACCCACAATGCAGTTTGTTAGTAACTCTCAGGTGTGTGCGCTCTGATTAATACCGGGGAAGGAGATTGGAAGTCACATGGGTTCACAGGCCACCGATTTAATCAACTGGTGCAAAATCCTAAAAACAAGAGATAGAATCCTACTGACAGCGATAAAGCGATAAAGTTCAGGAGTAGAATTGATTTTTATGAGGTTATTAAGTTCCTGTAAGTTGATAAATTTTACTTTCATGTTCTAGGGTGGGGGAGAGGACGGCGGCCTCTCTGGTCTGGTTCAGCTCAGCCAAGACTTGCGCTCAGTGGCGGGACTACTGGCTGCGGCAACGGCTGCTGTGGTGGAGGAAGGTGAGCGCCCTGTGATTGCTGAGACATCTATGGGGGTTATTTATAAGAGATGAGATACACTATATTGTCAAAAGTATTGGGACGCCTGCCTTTACACACATGAACTTTAATGGCATCCCAGTCTTTGTCCGTAGGGTTCAATATTGAGTTGGCCCCCCCTTTGCAGCTACTTGAACTACAAGTCCCATGAGGCATTGCAAGGCTGACAGTTACAAGCATGACTCCTAAAGGCAGAGGCATGATGAGACTTGTAGTTCGCAACAGCTGGAGGGCCCCAGGTTGAGCATGCATTCTGTATAGTGTAACCTTCACAAGTAGGCTGTAATAGCAATTCATTAAACAGAGTTGGAACATTGCTGATACCTGTGTAGCTTACATCATAGAGAACTACACTATGTCAAAAGTATTGGGACGCCTGCCTTTACACGCACATGAACTTTAATGGCATCCCAGTCTTAGTCCGTAGGGTTCAATATTTAGTTGGCCCACCCTTTGCAGCTATAACAGCTTCAAATCTTCTGGGAAGGCCGTCCACAAGGTTTAGGAGTGTGTCTGTGGGAATGTTTCACCATTCTTCCAGAAAAAGTGTTCCTTTAAATTTTTGAGCAGTGTATGTGTGTGTGTCTATTAGAGATAAGGGCCATACACACTATCAGATTATCTGAAGACTTTTTCCTTCAGATTTACCTTTTCTATGTAGTGCAAGGGCCTGCCGGATTGCATACAAATTGAAAGTGTTTAGGTTTGACCTCATATTATATGGTTTTGGTAAGTCTACAGACAAAAGTCTTCAGATAATCTGATAGTGTGTATGGCCCAATAGACCGATATGTTTTTTTCAGGGCCGATACCGATATTTTGGTCACAATGTTTCGGTATCGGCCGATATGGGCCGATATTTTGTACATTTTAAAGTTTTGAAAAATAAAGACAATTTTTGACACAAATCTGGTACTGAACATGTTCATTTTTGTTTAATGCCTACTGGCGGGCTTGCTGGCACCCTGTGGTGGGTGGGTGGCTGGCTGCCACAGGGGTTGTGGGTGGCTGGCTGGTACAGGGCCTGTGGTTGGCTGGCTGGCACACTGTCTGTGGGTGGCTGGCTGTCTGGAATCCTGTGGTGGGTGGGTGGCTGACTGGCTGGTACAGTGCTTGTGGGTGTCAGGTAAAGGGCCTGTGGGTGGCTGGCTGGCTCACTGGTATAGGGCCTGTGGATGTGGGTGGGTGGCTGGCTGGTACAGGGCCTGTGGATGTGGGTGGGTGGCTGGCTGGTACAGGGCCTGTGGATGTGGGTGGCTGGCTGGTACAGGGCCTGTGGATGTGGGTGGCTGGCTGGCTGGCTGGCACCGGGCTGCTGTGGGTGGGTGTATGGCTGTGATACAGTCTCCGTGAGACTAGGCCCGACTCCAGAGGAGGCTGTCCAAGGCGAGGGAGGCCTAAGAAGGCAGAATGAAGTCACAAAAATATCAGCCAGTTCCAAGGCCAATACCGATATATCAGGGAAAGTGCATATCGGCCACGCTGGTAATTTGTCTATCCCTAGTGTGTGTGTGTGTGTGTGTGTGTGTATATATATATATATATATATATATATATATATATATATATATTGTATATATAGTGCTCAAAAAAAATTAAAGGAGCACTTTTGAATCAGAGTTAGCATCAAGTCAGTTAAACTCCTGGGATATTGATCTGGTCAGTTAAGTAGCAGAGGGCGTTGTTAATCAGTTTCAGCTGCTTTGGTGTTAATGAAATTACCAACAGGTGCACTGGATGGGCAAAAGGAGACAACCTTCAAAACAAAAATGGTTTTACAGGTGGAGGCCACTGACATTTTTTTCCCTACCCATTTTTTTTCTGACTGTTTTTCACGAGTTTTTCATTTGGCTGGGGTCAGTGTCACTACTGGTAGCATGAGGCCATACCTGGACCCTATAGAGGTTGTACACGCAGTCCAACTCCTCCACGATGGCACATTAATCCGTACCATTACCAAGAGCATGGAGGAGATTCCAGGAGACAGGCAGTTACTCTAGGACAGTGTTTCTCAACTCCGGTCCTCAGTGCACACTAACAGGCCAGATTTTAAGTATTACCTTGGAGAGATGCAGACTAGAATTCTGAAATCACTGAGCAGCAAATTATATCACCTGTGATGTATTTCAGTTATCTTGCAAACCTGGCCTGTTAGTGTGCCTTGAGGACCGGAGTTGAGAAACACTGCTCTAGAAGAGCTGGACAGGGCCATAGAAGGTCCTTAACCCATCAGCGGGACCGGTATCTGCTCCTTTGTGCAAGGAGGAACAGGATGAGCACTGCCAGAGCCCTACAAAATGACCTCCAGCAGGCCACTGGTGTGAATGTCTCTGACCAAACAATCAGAAACAGACTTCATGAGGGTGGCCTGAGGGCCCTACTTCCTCTAGTGGGCTCTGTGCTCACTGCCCTGCCTCAGTGAACACCAGAATTGGCAGCTCCACCACTGGCACCCTGTGCTTTTCACAGATGAGAGCAGGTTCACCCTGAGCACATGTGACAGACGTGAAAGGAAGGGAGAGATGTGGGCGCTCTGGTGAGGAAGGCTGTCTGGTCCTTTGTTGCGGTAGAGCGGTTGCACTGAGGGCAGCACTTGTGTGAGAAGCAGCTCTATAGGATCATATAAGGAAAGAAAGACGCCTCTAAGTGCAGAATTCTAAGGATTTATTATTTGATGCAAGGGATTAAAAACATTTACAAGATGGCAGAGATAACAGGCATGTATTAATTGTCCTCTTTTGGTTTGCTGTGTCCTCTGTCTGCCGGGTGAGGGAGGATGAGAGAGCCGTCCTGCAGCTGTCCGGATTCCCTGGTGACGTGGAGGAACGAGGAAGCGGAGAGGCAGATGGTGGCCCGGGTTCCAGAACCAAGCTGCAACGCTCGTGGCCTGTATGGCGTCAGGGGAAAGCGTTGGGCGGTAACGCGTTTCAGAGCATGTGTGACTCCTTCGTCAGACCTAAGCCCATGTTTGTTCAGCAGGCTCAGAGCCTTGTGTTCAAACTCTCCGAAAGCCAATCGATGGCCTCCCGACCCTTTTGGCTACCTCTGTCCAATCAACTCCTCACTAGGCATGTGACGATATCAGATTTCCATGCTGCGATTAATTGATTAGGGTTTTGTCACGGTATACGGTATTATCACGGTATTCAATTATTAAACTTAAATTATTAAATTTCTACCTCACTTGAATTTCATTGCTGAATTTAGGGACTTTGGTTCACTTTTGCACATAATTATGTAGTCAGTCAGTACAGACTCTGTGAACCAGGCCTAAAATAAGCCATCAAGCAGTGTCTGGCCTGCCTGGTGATGACTGGTCCTGGCGCTCTGATCCGATGGCCTGGTCATTAGGGGCTAAATCCTTGCGGCCCAGAAGTGGTTAAACCTGCAGGAGGACCGGTGTTTTTATTTGTAAATTACTTTTCACATGCTTTAGGCCTAGTTCACATGTATGCTGGTTGGCGGTTCACATGTATGCGGGTTGGCGGCCCACATTTGCACAGGCATAGCAGCCCATTGATTTGAATGGGCTGCTATGCCCTCATTTTACGCAGAAAAAAGGTGCATGCAGCATTTTAAAAAAATGCAGTGGCCTTTAAATCCATCCTACTTCTGCACCATGCGACTTACCTGCAGTTACTGCTCTGGCAAGCTTTCTGCGTTTTTAAATATATGGGCCCAGCATTTAAAAACAGTTTGCGTGTGCAGGAACTGCAAGTAAGTCGCATGGTGCAAAAGCAGGATGGGGTTCACAGCCACTGCATTTTTTAAAATTCTGCATGCGGCTTTTTTCAGCTGAAAACGCAGGCATAGCAGCCCAACCCCATTCAAATCAATGGGCTGCTATCCCTATCCCTGTGCAAATATGGGCCGCCAACCCACATACATGTGAACCGCTAACCCGCATACATGTGAACTAGGCCTAAAGCAATAGTAAAGTAATTTATAGATAAAAACACCGCTCCTCCTGCAGGTTTAACCACTTCTGGGCCGCAAGGATTTGCCCCCTTAATGACCAGGCCATTGGATCGGAGCGCCAGGACCAGTCATCAACAGATAGGCCAGACACTGCTTGATGGCTATATACTAATGTAATGTGGGCTGCTATGCCTGTGCATCTATATATATATATATATATATATATATATATATATATATATATGTATATATATATATATATATATATATATATATATATGCTGCTATGCCCGTGTATGTATTTCTATCTATCTATCTATCTATATCTCCATCTCTATCTATCTATATCTCCATCTATATCTCTATCTCCATCTATCTATCTCTCCATCTATCTGTATATCTATCTCTCCATCTATCTGTATATCTATCTCTCCATCTATCTGTATATCTATCTGTATATCTATCTGTATATCTATCTGTATATCTATCTCTCCATCTATCTGTATATCTATCTCTCCATCTATCTCTCCATCTATCTCTCCATCTATCTCTCCATCTATCTGTATATCTATCTCTCCATCTATCTGTATATCTATCTCTCCATCTATCTGTATATCTATCTCTCCATCTATCTGTATATCTATCTCTCCATCTATCTATCTAGTGACAGTGTATGGTAAAAGTACTTGCAGACACTTGTAGAAGGCAGGTGTTCCGTGAGAATTACCTACCCGTGAGAAAAACCTACCCCTCGTCACTTCCGGTGCACGGCACTGTATGTAATGCGGCGGTTTCATTAAAATAACTGTGCTGCAATACGAGTGATCTCCGCTCCTGTCCCTGGCACTTCCCTCATCTCGGCTACTAAATATAAAAGCGGCGGCAGGTGTATGAAAGTTTAATTCACGG
The DNA here is from genome assembly GCF_965119305.1 of Pelophylax lessonae. Lineage (NCBI taxonomy): Eukaryota > Metazoa > Chordata > Amphibia > Anura > Ranidae > Pelophylax > Pelophylax lessonae. The sequence continues at coordinate 63,625,950 of NC_138771.1, read as the reverse complement.
AGCCGCCAGCCGCTTTTATATTTACTAGCCCAGATCAGGGTAGTGACAGGGACAGGAGCGGAGATGACTCATAATGCAGCCCAGCTGTTTTATGTAGCCGCGGCGTGGGTAGATTTTCTTCACGGTACACCGACATATTTCCATACTAGTGCGCATGCGCACTAGTCAGCTCCTCTGTTGTCCCATTAGGTATCCGGGGCTGTGAGCATGCGCACTGCTGCGCTGCTCAGCTGTTCCTGGCCGGAAGTGACGAGGGTAGGTAATTCTCACGTTACACAGGCACTGTGTCTCTCACTGTGTCAAAGCAAGCTACTCACTAGGGGGGGAACCTCTGGGTGAGTCTAGAATGGAAATGGACCTTGGGGTACTGGTAGACAACAGGCTTGGCAGTGGCATGCAATGCCAAGCCGCTGCAAGCAAAGCCAACAGAATACTGGGATATATAAAAAAGGGGATTCACTCCAGAAATAAAGAGATTATTCTCCCGCTCTACAAGACTCTGGTCCGGCCACATTTGGAGTATGCTGTCCAGTTCTGGGCACCGGTCCTCAGGAAGGATGTGCTGGAATTGGAAAGAGTCCAGAGAAGGGCAACAAAAATAATTAGGGGAATGGAGGACATCAGCTATGAGGAAAGACTACAAGCACTGAACTTATTCTCTCTGGAGAAGAGACAATTGAGGGGGGATATGATATCAATGTACAAATACTGTATTGGCGACCCTAGCATAAGGAACAAACTATTCAGAGAAAGGGAATACAATAAGACACGTGGCCATTCACTAAAACTAGAGGAAAGGCGATTTAACCTTAAAATGCGTAAGGGGTTCTTCACTGTAAGAGCGGTAAGGATGTGGAATTCTCTTCCACAAGCAGTCGTATCAGCTGGGAGCATTGATAGTTTCAAAAAACGATTAGATGGGCACCTTGGAGACCACAACATACAGGGGTATACAATGTACGGTTAAAAGCAAACACACACACATCATAGGTTGAACTGGATGGACTGATGTCTTTTTTCAACCTCACTAACTATGTAACTATGTGTCTCTCTGAGCCCGGGAAGGAAGCATGTGGGTGTGTGCTGAGTGGGAGCTGTCTGATTGGTTACAGGGAGGAGCTAAGTCTCTCACTCTAGGATCATATTACCAGAGCTGTTTTCTATTGAGTGAGTGAACTGCTGAGTGAGGAATGAGTCATCCAAATGTATCAATTCACAAGTCAGACCCAGGAGCAGAGAAACTCTGTATTTTAAAAATGCCACAATAACAATACCATGGGTATGCAATACCGCGATATATCGAATTACCGAAAACCGGCATATGTCTACTCCTCACAAGACTATCCTATCCTGATGGTCTTGTGAGGCGTTGATTGGACAGAGGAAGTCGAAAGGGTCGGAAGGTCGTCAGTTGGCTCTCAACGGAGAGTTTGAACACAAGGCTCTGACTCTGTGCCTGCTGAACAAACATGGGCTTAGGTCTGACGAAGGAGCCGCACATGCTCTGAAACACGTTATGGCGTTGGGCATATCAGCCGTGTGCGTTCCAGCTTGGTTCTGGAACCTGGGTCGCCATCTGCCTCTCCGCTTCCTCGTTCCTCCACGTCACCAGGGAATCCAGACAGCTGCAGGACAACTCTCTCATCCTCCCTCACCCAGCAGACAGAGGACACAGCAAACCAGAAGAGGACAATTAATACATGTCTGTTATCTCTGCCATCTTGTAAGTGTTTTTTTTTTTTAATCCCTTGCACCAAATAATAAATCCTTTTAATACTGCACTTAGAGGCGTCTTTCTTTCCTGACAGATGTGGAGAACATTATGCTGCCTGTAACATCGTTCAGCATGACCGGTTGGGTGGTGGGTCAGTGATGGTCTGGGGGAGGCGTATCCATGGAGGGACACACAGACCTCTACAGGCTAGACAATGGCACCCTGACTGCCATTAGGTATCGGGATGAAATTCTTGAACCCATTGTCAGACCCTATGCTGGTGCAGTGGGTCCTGGGTTCCTCCAGGTGCAAGACAATGCCAATGTAGGACATGTGGCGAGAGTATATAGCCAGTTCCTGGAGGATGAAGGAATTGATGCCATTGAATGGCCCCCACGCTCGCCTGATCTTAATCCAATAGAACACCTCTGGGACATTATGTTTTGATCCATCCGATGCCGCCAGGTTGCACCTCAGTCTGTTCAGGAGCTCAGTGATGCCCTGGTCCAAATCTGGGAGAAAATACCCCAGGACACCATCCGCCGTCTCATTAGGAGAATCCCCTGATGTTGTCAGGCATGCATACAAGCACGTGGGGGCCATACAAACTACTGAGGACCATTCTGAGGTCCTGCAATGAAATTTCAGCAAAATGGACTCCCCTGCTGCATTGTTTTTTAACTTTGATTTTCGGGGTGTCTTTGAATTCGGCCCTCTGTAGGGTGATAATTTTCATTTCCATCAGACGATGTGGCATCCTTTCCTTCCTAACACATTACCCAGTACATACCAGTATAGATCCTAACACATTACCCAGTCCATACCAGTATAGATCCTAACACATTACCCAGTCCATACCAGTATAGATCCTAACACATTACCCAATCCATACCAGTATAGATGCTAACATATTACCCAGTCCATACCAGTACAGATCCTAACACATTACCCAGTCCATACCAGTATAGATCCTAACACATTACCCAGTCCATACCAGTTGAGATCCAAACACATTACCCAGTCCATACCACTATAGATCCTAACACATTACCCAGTCCATACCACTATAGATACTAACACATTACCCAGTCCATACCAGTATAGATCCTAACACATTACCCAGTCCATACCAGTATAGATCCTAACATATTACCCAGTCCACACCAGTATAGATCCTAACACATTACCCTGTCCATACCAGTATAGATCCTAACACATTACCCAGTCCATACCAGTATAGATCCTAAAACATTAGCCAGTCCATACCAGTATAGATCCTAACGCATTAGCCAGTCCATTCCAGTATAGATCCTAACGCAATAGCCCAGTCCATACCAGTATAGATCCTAAAACATTAGCCAGTCCATACCAGTATAGATCAACACATTACTGAGTCCATACCAGTATAGATCCTAACACATTACCCAGTCCATACCAGTTGAGATCCTAACACTTTACCCAGTCCATACCAGTATAGATCCTAACACATTACCCAGTCCATACCAGTATAGATCCTCATACATTACCCAGTCCATACCAGTATAGATCCTAACACATTACCCAGTCTATACCAGTATAGATCCTAACACATTACCCAGTCTATACCAGTATAGATCCTAACATATTACCCAGTCCATACCAGTATAGATATCTATCATGATATTTTTCCCCATTGAGATCTGAGGTGTTTTCAAAGTGTTGCTTTAATATTTTTTGAGCAGTGTATGTATGTATATATATATATATATATATATATATATATATATATATATATATATTATAAAATGTATTTTTACATATGACGAAATGCTGAGAAAGCATGCCTGGACCTGACTGTACGGTGCTATTTTCTCACCCCTCCCCCCCTCTGTGTCCAGTTTGCTCAGTTGCCGTCCAGATTCAGCAGCGGTGACCACCCTGACGAAGACGGAAGGAAAATGACCCTCATACAGTACGACTTCCCCTGGGGCAAGGGGCCAATTGAACGCCTCTGCAGCCTAGATGACTCCGCCCTCACCCAGATGCACCGTGGGCCCATCGCTCATCTTCAGGTATGTCACACCGACTACACGCAGAATCAATCAATCAATGTCATTTCCAATCCTTTTACTTGAAGCGATCATTAAAGGGCAACTCCCAGTTTCGTGGGGAAAAAATTTAGTAAAAAAAAATAATATATAGAATTGTGACAGTAGTTATATTGTAATTGTATGTTCTTAACCACTTCCGCCCCGGAAGATTTTACCCCCTTAATGACCAGGCCCTATTTTGCAATTCGGCACTGCGTAACTTCAACGGACAATTGTGCGGTCGTGCGACGCTGTACCCAAACTAAATTGACGTCCTTTTTTTCCCCACAAACAGAGCTTTCTTTTGGTGGTATTTGACCACCTGTACGATTTTTATTTTTTACGCTAATAAAACAAAAAGAGCGACAATTTTGAAAAAAATATTTTTTTCACATTCTGCTATATAACATTCCAAAAAAAAAATAAAAAATGTAAATTTTTTTAACATTTTAGGCCAATTTTTCTGCTACATATTTTTAGTAAAAAAAAATGAAATAAGCGTATTTTGATTGGTTTGCGCAAAATTTATTGCGTTTACTAACTAAGGGTAAGATTTATGTCATTTTTGTTGTTGTGGTGTTTTTTTTTTTTTTTTATTAGTAATGACGGTGATCTGCGATATTTTTTTTTTTTTAGCGGGACTGCGACATTGTGGCGGACAGATCTGACCCCTGACTGACATTTTTGACACTTTTGGGGAGACCAGTGACATTACTGCAGTAATCAGTGCTAAAAATATGCACTGTTACTGTAATAATGACTTTGACAGGGAAGGGGTTAACCTTGTTGGTGATCAAGGGGTTAAATGTGAGCCCAGGGGAGTGATTCTAACTGTGGGGGGGGGCGTGGCTTGTGAAATGATCATAGAGACATGTGATCCTATATAGAAGGATCACAGGAGCTCTGTGATCATTCCAGGGAGAAGAACGGTCAGCTGTGTTTACAACATCCGACCGTCCTTCTCTCTCAGCGGGGAGCGATCGCGGGTGTCAGGCGGCAATCCGAGGCGCCTGCCCGCGGCATCGGCTTCTCCGCTGACGAGCGGGGGCCGGAGTGCGCCGCCAGTGGCACACGCTCGCCCCCTAGACTCCCCAGAGCAAGTGCCGTACATGTACGGCGATTTGCCTGGAAGCGGCTGCCTGCCCGCAGTACATCTGCGTCGGGCGGTCGGCAAGCAGTTAAAAATGACCTTTCCGTTTTTAATCTGCAGTTGCTGTAATTTTCTGTAAAATGCAATATGGCCACCTGGAGGCGCTGTGTACACATATAGACAGAGCGCAATTTCCTGCTGGTGTGATTGGCTCACTGATTTTCCCAGAAGTCTGCACTGAGATACAAGTCAGATTTTTGGGCATCACATTTTTGGTGAGATACTCCGAATAGGAAATCACGTCTACAGGGATGCAGACCCTGCCACTTTCTTCATTAAAGCCCTGCAGGTGCAGCAGCTGATTGATAATTATAAAGTCACTCCCATTCACATTCACTTTGCACATGGACACAGAGGAACAAACAATGATTTCTTCAGAATAACAAAAGGAAGGAATCTACAACAAGGTTTGCTACAATCCCTGCAATGTACAGAGATCACCCAAGGGGGGGGGGGGGTTCTTCTCAACAAGAGTGGAGTTATTCTTTAACCACTTGCCGACCGCCCCAAGTACATATACTGCGGCGGTCAGCCCCCCCCCCCCCCCCTGGGCAAAGTGACGTATGGGTACGTCACTCGCCCGCGATCCAATAGGGGGCGAGAGCGCGTCGCGGAGGCGCGCTCCTGCTCGTTCACTGCCATCCCAGTGCGATTGACCAGCGGCTCCGATGTCCACTGGCCATTCTCGATCTCCCGCTGGAGAGGGAGAAAGGCAGGCGGCTGATGTAAACAAAGCCGTCTGTCATTCTCCCTGATGTAACTGTAGAGATCATATGATCCTCCTATGTAGGATCGTATGTCTCTGTGGTTACATCAAAAGCCACGCCCCTTTACAGTTAGAAGCACACCCCTAGGGACACACTTAACCCCTTGATCTCTAATAAAGTTAACCCCTTCCCTGCCAGTGTCATTTTTACAGTAACAGAGCATATTTATAGCACTGATTACTGCAGTAATGTCACTGGTACCCCCAAAAGTGTCAAAAATGTCTGCCGCAATGTCGCAGCCCCACAAAAAAAATCGCAGATCGCCGCCATTACTAGTTAAAAAAAAAAAACAATAAAAATGACAAAAATCTTTCCCGTAGTTAGTAAACGCAATAACTTTTGCGCAAACCAATCAAATTACGCTTATTGCGATTTTTTTCACCAAAAATATGTAGCAGAAAACAAATTGGCCTAAAATGTTAAAAAATTTTGATTTTTAAATTTTTTTTTGGGGGGGGGGGGGGGGATTTCATATAAAAAAATGTGAAAAAATATTGTTGTTTTTTCAAAATTGTCGCTCTTTTTTTGTTTATAGCGCAAAAAGTAAAAATCGCACAGGTGATCAAATACCACCAAAAGAAATCTCTGTTTGTGGGACAAAAAAGGACATCAATTTCATTTAGGTACAGTGTCGCACGTCCGCGCAATTGTCCGTTAAAGTCACGCAGTGCCGAATCGCAAAATAGAGCCTGGTCTTTGAGCAGCCAAATCCTCCGGGGCTTAAGTGGTTAAAATATTCCCTGGTGATCCTGCCATATAAGACATTTCCTGGTATGGGGTGACAACGCTCTGTCCCTGTCCCCCAATTGTGCTCTTGCGTTGTCGTACAAGCTTAGTATGGCTTTTTCAGCGCAAAGTCCAGTGTTGTCACCATCAGGAAACTGATGCCAGGCAGCCATCACTGGACTGTTTATAATTGTGAAGTGGCTACATAGAGGCTGCAGGAGATCAGCAGAACGTAATGGAATAGTTTATAATGCGCAGAGCAAACTGAGGAACAGCGCTGAGATCATGGCAGCGGAGTGGCTTAGTGGTTAGCACACCCCCTAGTAGATACTTCATCTGCTGAAGTGGCATTGGATTTGGCTGTTATTTAATTTTTTATCGACACGGAGGTAAGGTAACTAAATAGAAAATACTTACTATTTAGTGGGCATACGCCCCCACCCCCTAAACACACTTCTATAAGCATTATCCCCTTTTTTCTTATATATGTATTTCAGGCAAACGATATTTATCTGAAAATTTTGGAATATAATACATCATATATATTCCTACATATATATATATATACCTTTTTGGTCACATTCCAACGTACTATCCATCTAAGATATTTGAGGCATCTTGGATGTCCCATTACAACACGGAGGTAAGACACCCTAAATAAAAAATACTTCCAATTGTGAATAATTTATGTTTAGAGCTTTCTGCTCTCCAGTACTTCCTCGTCCTATGTTTCTTCTTTTGCTTTCAGGGGTCACCATAAATTAAGTTCCAATAGGCACCTCTAGTTTAGGATAACCAAAGGTGACTGGAATCCTTTCCGTCACTTGAAGGGTTCCTTTCTTCTGTACTTTTATACATCACTCATCCCCCTCTTGGATCATCATAACAGGTGAAGTGATCCGTAATCATAGACTTAAGGAAATTTATCCTTGGAGTGAATCTTCTTGACATTGCACTATTATTTACAGGTAATAGAGGATATATAAATAATACAAATACCTGATTCTAGCTCCCATCCTGCGGGACCCCTACATATCCCTCCGTGGACAATATGAGTGGCTCCGGACACCTACCGGTATGTGTACACCCCCCCTCTCCCACCCCCTTCTCTTTTTTCCCCCCCTAACCCCCCCCCTTTCCCCCCTTTTCCCCCCCTCTTTTCCTCCTTGGTATATTGCCTCATGAGATGAAATAATATGTTGTCGCATATGCAAAAAATGTGATATGATTGATGTGACACACAAATGTATGTTTTTGCATTTTTGCTTTGTTCTCTTGGATTTACTCTTGGCATATGATTATGCTTTCCAGGAAGACATACAGACTCCCTGAGGAAGATTTTGGTACTATACAAATTTCGAAACGCGTTGGACTCTGTCATGCATCTGCAACTGTATTGTACTGTACATTGAATGTATTATTATTATTGTTTGATTGATCCTTTACAATCACACCTTTTTCAATAAATTGTAATTTATTTTAATTAATTCTATCTTTTTCGAAAGATCCTTATTAGTTACCTTTAAAGTCCCACCCTTCTAGGGGGTCATTCCCTTTTTTCTTTATTAACTTATCTAGGGATTATGGTAACACAATATCTGAGAATTACCTACATACCTGTTTCAAGTATATTTTGGGTGGATAACACACCCGACCCCCGCTTTCTGTAGATAGTTCTCAGGTTACCCACTATTAGAGATTAATTATTTAATTTTAATAAAGGTTTTCTAACGGAGGAAACGGTCTTTTACCACTATTTTCCTCTATAAACCTCACCACAGGCTATCTATATAACCTGTACATTGTAGACATCCCAGAATGGGAGGCTTCCAGGGAGATGGCTGGGAGGAATTGATGTCTGACATTGAAAGCCAATTCCAACAAAAAGAGCAGATAGAATCGGACATTTTCACTTTGTTATCTACTTTAAAACGCTTTTTAGAAAAAAAGTCAGCATTACACTGGCATATAAAATCTTTCGACAAATATGTGAAAGAAGGTCTGAATCCTTTGGGATTAAGGATTCAGATCTTCCCTACCCTTGAAAATATCTCGACAGAACTCAAACAGGACTGGGAGAGAATTCTTAACGAATGCTCCAAGAATCTCATGATTCTCCTTCAAACTGAATATCTCAAACAATTAAAACTTATTGAGACAGAAGTTTCTGCTATCAATAAACAACTAGCCCCATTAAAAACCTCCCCTCTATATACAGAACAAGAGAGTAAATTAAAAACATACCTTGAAGATTATAATAAAATAATATTACAAAGAAAAGAGAAAAAATACTGGAGGGATAGAATAGCCTTCAATGAAGGTAAAGCATATAGATGGAACCAAGGGCAACGCAATATGAGACGAAGGAGTGAATACAATAGGAATGATAACTATTCCTCTGACTCCTCTGCCTCTAACTCCTCCCAAACCAACCAACGGGGACGCCCGAAAGGCGAATACCCACAATGGGGGAAAAATAAGGACAAAACTAAAAAGAAAAAACCCAACACCTCACAGGGACCAACCTCCACACCCAATAACAATGAGGGTACTGCCAGTGAAGCTATAGGTGGTTCCATCGAGAACCAAGGGGCAACAACAACTAAATCAAATAGTAAGGGTCATTTTTTAGGAAGACCTCACACGCGACAAGCAGTCAAAACGCAAGTCAGCATGGACTCCTTTGCAGTCCGGTTGACCGAGAAAACGGACTAACCATTATCAATTTATCTTCTCACAATCTCACCAAAGGGGAGGAGGAAATACTTAGACTGGGTCTATCCTTTTGCCCTAGCCAATCTATTGACAGGTTTAGTGTCATCAAAGACATAAATCTATTTGCAAGGGAAATTTTCTTCAAAAGTAAATATTTCAAACAGTCTGATAAAATGCAAAAACCTGATACACAACTAAAAGCAGCGGAATATCGAGCCCTTCGGGACTTGAATCTACTCTTACAGGAAAGTGGCTATGACAATGAAGAAATCTGGGAGAACCTGAGTAGCTCCTCAGATGAAGAATCCACACCTATACAGAGTAAAGAAAAAGTTACCCATAAACGCTTTAAGAGAAAATCTCCAAAGTTTCCTCAACTTAATCAGAATCCAACAATAGCCCTTTTTGTTAGGCAAGTCTCGAAAGATATTGATAAACTTAATATTCAGTCTACCAAAGATAACCTCCTCCCCGATCAACGTGAAGCCTTAAAAACCCTCCAAAAAAACAACAATATCACTATCAAACCTAGTGATAAAGGAGGGAACATTGTCCTTCAGGACAATGCAGACTATGAAAAAATGTGTTTCCAACTTTTGAATAACACAACATGTTATCGAAAAATATCAGCCCAAACAATTTCAAAATTTAATAATGAATACTATACCATCATTGATGGAGCCAGGGAAACAGGCACAATCACAACTGAACTGTGGGAATACTTGAGGACACCATATCCTCGTATTCCCACTTTCTATTGTCTACCTAAGATCCACAAAGATCTCAGGAATCCACCGGGCCGTCCCATAGTTTTGGGGAATGGCAGTATCACCGAGACAGCAAGCCGGGTAGTGGATGCCCACTTAAGACCTCATGTCACTGGCCTAACCTCCTATACTAAGGATACTATTCACATGCTTCAAATTCTAGAAGGTGTGACTATTCCACCCAATGCTCTTCTTGCAACCATAGACACGGAGTGTCTATACAACTCCATACCACATGAGAAAGGTCTTCTTGCTATAACCAAGATTCTGAAACAGCGAGGCCCTCAGGAACTAAAGTATAATATGTTTATTTTGGAAATTCTGAGATTTATCTTGGAGCATAACGTGTTTTCTTTCCAGGGTTCCCATTACCTCCAGGTACAGGGAGTAGCGATGGGGACTTGCTGTGCCCCATCCTATGCTAACCTGTACCTGGGGGAGTGGGAACATAACATTATCACCAGTGAAGACTTGTCGATGTACTTCTGCCACGTAGTCATGTGGCAGAGGTACATCGACGACATTTTCCTGGTATGGGACGGTCCGGTGGAACTCCTTGAGGAATGGCTCAGAAAATTAAATCAAAATGATATGAATTTATTTTTTACCATGCACCATGACCCAAAATCTGTGGACTTCCTGGATATTACTATTCATAAAAGTGACGAAGGTCATATATCAACAACTCTATTTAGGAAGTCCACAGCAGGGAACACCTTGCTGCATGCAGCTAGTTTTCATCCTGAGCCACTCAAGAGATCAATCCCATTTTCGCAATATTTACGAATTAAGAGAAATTGTTCCCTAGAAAGGGATTTTAGGGAAAAGGCAGGGGAACTAACACAGAGACTCCTCGAAAGAGGATATTCCAAGACGTGTCTTAGAAAAAACTTCAATAGGGTACAAACCATGAAGAGACAGGATCTACTTTTCAAAACCTCCAAAAGGGAAAGGGCACTTATAAAGAACCCACCAAGAATTATTCTTGACTACTATAATGAACATACTCAAATTTATGGAATTCTCAAAAAGCATTGGGCAATATTGAGGGAAGACCCTATCCTTGAACAGATAGTAACTCCTTCCCCTGCCATCACATACAGAAGAGCCACCTCCATGATGGACGATCTAGTCCAAAGTGAATATAAGGGCGCAGAGAGAGGAGACCCTTGTAGCGACAAAGGGACATTTCCCTGCGGCAATTGTGACCAATGCAAGGTGATAGTTCGCTGTAAAAGCACCAAGCTCCCCAATGGTGAATTACATCATCCAAAACATTTTGTTAATTGTAAAACTAGGGGGGTCGTGTATCTGATGCGGTGTGAATGCAAGGCCTTTTATGTTGGTAAAACCAAACAAGAACTTGGGAAACGCATTAGCAAACACATGCAAAGCCTCGACATCGGCAATCTCTATCTACCACTGGGCCGACACATGGCCATCGCGCACAGATACAGGACCCCCAAAGTTACATTTTATGCCCTTGAAAGGGTGCACATTCCGGCCAGGGGGGGCGATTGGAACAAGCAGCTTCTCCAGCGCGAAATGCGCTGGATTGCTAGACTTGGGGCAACGGCCCCCCCTGGCCTGAATGAAACAGCTAGTTACAGACCTTTCTTGGAGGGATTCGTCTCAGGAAAGACAGATTAAGGATCTTCCCTTTGAGTAGCCCTTCCTTCTTTTGTTTTGAGATCTAGTATTGACTTCCCCTCACCTTTCTTGTCTCTTTTTTATTTGATTCCTTTTTTCAAAACCCCCCCCCCTCCCCCCCCCCCCTATTCCTCCCTTTATTTTGTCTACTCTATATGCTTTCAATGCTCCTTCTGATAAACTCAGAGTTATTTTTGGCGTCTCCTCCTCCTATTCCCTATCCCCCTGGAGGGCTCTGAATTAAGCACTCTGAGGATGTATGTTGTTTGTATTTAGCTTCATCTTGGCTAATGCATATCTCTAAGTGGCTTCTTTATTTTGATTTATGTATGTATTAAATTGCTATATCATATTTTGTAACCCCAGTCATGTAATTGCATGATGCGACGAACATCTGTTTCTCCAAAAACATCCAATCAGGTAATTATCCTCCCTTTCCCCTTCTTTTCCCCCATTTTCCTCCTCTGCTTTTTCTCCCATCTTTACCCCACACTCCCCCCCCCCCCTCCTTCCCTATTCCCTTCCCTTCCTCCTGGTGGGTCTACTTCCCGGCAGTCTGGATATCATAATCATGCGATTTCATGTTTTCATATCTGTTTTTTGGAGAGATATCCCGCAGGTTGGGAGCCCGGCACGGGTGAGACCGCTCTCCTTGGGACCCAAAATTGATTTTGGATGTCCCACGTTCATCTGGAGAGCATATGCGTTATATAGCTGGACAAATCTCCTACAATCATTGTGGGACTTCCATGCTTGACCCCCGACCATCTGGGGGTTAAACGCCACCACCCGTGCCGGGGCGATATCTGATAAGATTTCCCCTTCTGTATCGACTAGGCCAAGTATCTTCCCCTATAATGGGAAATTGGCATCCTTTGAAATTTTCATATAATTTTTATTATCATGGCTCCGACATATTTATGCTTGGAACCACACTTTGTTAAAATGCTCTATTGTTCTATCTGCATCATATTTACCAACTATTAGAATCAAGGGCGGATACTATAATCTCGCCCTTTTGTAAGTGAGGGCGGAAGTCCATCACCGCGGTTACGTTCCGTGAAGTGCTGGAATATACGCCCAAACCGGATGTGATGTCAGCGTCCCAAACTCGCGGTATTTTACTCGAGACTAAACAGACGGAAATGACGACATCACTCTAAGCCTCGCGATGCTTATCGGCAAATCACGGGCCTCGCTATGATACTTAAGGGAACGCCGAGAATCAGTCCGGTGAGTGATCTCTCCGTGACAGGACAGAATTGTCGTTCCTCCAACCCTCCCTATAGCTGAGTAAGTATTCTTTTTTGGGGGATCTTTGATCGTTGGAATGTTTTCGGTACTTCTACCAAGGTGAACCCTACTTTATACCTCATACATATTTACTCCTTCAGATCAATGGGCGAACTCCACCAGCTGTATTATCAGCCGTGGGGGTTTTCATCCGTCCCTTTTGGAAGATAATGTCATTGAGTGTCTGCCGCCTTATTTCATCTTACGGTATTTATATTTATATTTTTATTGGGGACATTCCTGCCGTATATAATATCCTGGATAGGTAACCAGATAGATGCAATATAAAACCTTTTATATTTTAGATAAAGCAGAATACCAACATCTATATTGAACCACTCTGGGACAAAAGCACACCCCCTAGTAGATACTTCATCTGCTGAAGTGGCATTGGATTTGGCTGTTATTTAATTTTTTATCGACACGGAGGTAAGGTAACTAAATAGAAAATACTTACTATTTAGTGGGCATACGCCCCCACCCCCTAAACACACTTCTATAAGCATTATCCCCTTTTTTCTTATATATGTATTTCAGGCAAACGATATTTATCTGAAAATTTTGGAATATAATACATCATATATATTCCTACATATATATATATACCTTTTTGGTCACATTCCAACGTACTATCCATCTAAGATATTTGAGGCATCTTGGATGTCCCATTACAACACGGAGGTAAGACACCCTAAATAAAATAAAAAATACTTCCAATTGTGGATAATTTATGTTTAGAGCTTTCTGCTCTCCAGTACTTCCTCGTCCTATGTTTCTTCTTTTGCTTTCAGGGGTCACCATAAATTAAGTTCCAATAGGCACCTCTAGTTTAGGATAACCAAAGGTGACTGGAATCCTTTCCGTCACTTGAAGGGTTCCTTTCTTCTGTACTTTTATACATCACTCATCCCCCTCTTGGATCATCATAACAGGTGAAGTGATCCGTAATCATAGACTTAAGGAAATTTATCCTTGGAGTGAATCTTCTTGACATTGCACTATTATTTACAGGTAATAGAGGATATATAAATAATACAAATACCTGATTCTAGCTCCCATCCTGCGGGACCCCTACATATCCCTCCGTGGACAATATGAGTGGCTCCGGACACCTACCGGTATGTGTACACCCCCCCTCTCCCACCCCCTTCTCTTTTTTCCCCCCCTAACCCCCCCCCCTTTCCCCCCTTTCCCCCCCTCTTTTCCTCCTTGGTATATTGCCTCATGAGATGAAATAATATGTTGTCGCATATGCAAAAAATGTGATATGATTGATGTGACACACAAATGTATGTTTTTGCATTTTTGCTTTGTTCTCTTGGATTTACTCTTGGCATATGATTATGCTTTCCAGGAAGACATACAGACTCCCTGAGGAAGATTTTGGTACTATACAAATTTCGAAACGCGTTGGACTCTGTCATGCATCTGCAACTGTATTGTATTGTACATTGAATGTATTATTATTATTGTTTGATTGATCCTTTACAATCACACCTTTTTCAATAAATTGTAATTTATTTTAATTAATTCTATCTTTTTCGAAAGATCCTTATTAGTTACCTTTAAAGTCCCACCCTTCTAGGGGGTCATTCCCTTTTTTCTTTATTAACTTATCTAGGGATTATGGTAACACAATATCTGAGAATTACCTACATACCTGTTTCAAGTGGTTAGCACTTCTGCCTTGCAGCACTGGTATCCTCAGTTCAGATCCTGTCCAGGACAATGTAAAGGAAATGCCGTCCACTCAGAGTCCACATCGGCACCCCCTGGAAGTCTGTCACACTGTGTATGTGTAAGCCTAGTCTGTACATTATACATAGGCAGTACAGGGGTCTCCTTTGTGATTCTCTCCATGTTACCACAAGGTGGCACTAATCTTACATTTTTGCAATATTGGAGTTTGATTGCGGAAAGATCGGATTTGCTTTCCAATAGACTGACATTAGGAATGCAGGAAGACGGTCTACGGGGGGAGGGGTACTCATGGGGTCCTTACTAGTTTTCTGCACTTTAGCATTCCTGACAAGTTCCACTCCACCTGCTTGTCCCTCCAATTTTTAATGGTTTAACCTGAAAATCAATCCCATAAACTGGTGAGATAAGGCCACTAGATGAGAAAGTTTCATGATAATGTTATTTCCTGCGCACGTGCGTGTTTATTAATTATTGTTAATTGGGTTCTCCTGGTGTGCAAGCAGGGCTGTTGTGTCTCTCTAGTGCGCATTTGCCATTTTTGCACCATTCTAGTGTGCTTGCACAGGTATTGTGTTCCTATAGCATGCATGAATATGTCCTTCTGGAGCGCATGTGCGGTTATTGTGTCCCTCTGGAGCGCATGTGCGGTTATTGTGTCCCTCTAGTGCCCATGTGCAGTTATTGAGTCCCTCTAGTGCCCATGTGCGGTTATTGTGTTCCTCTAGTGCCCATGTGCGGTTATTGTGTCCCTCTAGTGCCCATGTGCAGTTATTGTGTCCCTCTAGTGCGCATGTGTGGATATTGTGTCCCTCTAGTGCCCATGTGCGGTTATTGTGTCCTTCTAGTGCCAATGTGCGGTTATTGTGTCCCTCTAGTGCCCATGTGCGGTTATTGTGTCCCTCTAGTGCCCATGTGCGGTTATTGTGTCCCTCTAGTGCACATGTGCGGTTACTGTGTCCCTCTAGTGCGCATGTGTGGATATTGTGTCCCTCTAGTGCCCATGTGCGGTTATTGTGTCCCTCTAGTGCACATGTGCGGTTATTGTGTCCCTCTAGTGCACATGTGCGGTTATTGTGTCCCTCTAGTGTGCATGTGCGGTTATTGTGTCCCTCTAGTGCCCATGTGTGGATATTGTGTCCCTCTAGTGCCCATGTGCGGTTATTGTGTCCCTCTAGTGCCCATGTGCGGTGATTGTGTCCCTCTAGTGCGCATGTGCGGTTATTGTGTATGTGCGGTTATTGTGTCCCTCTAGTGCACATGTGCGGTTATTGTGTCCCTCTGGTGCGCATGTGCGGTTATTGTGTCCCTCTAGTGCGCATGTGCGGATATTGTGTCCCTCTAGTGCCCATGTGTGGATATTGTGTCCCTCTAGTGCGCATGTGCGGTTATTGTGTCCCTCTGGTGCGCATGTGCGGTTATTGTGTCCCTCTAGTGCACATGTGCGGATATTGTGTCCCTCTGGTGCACATGTGCGGTTATTGTGTCCCTCTAGTGCACATGTGCGGTTATTGTGTCCCTCTAGTGCGCATGTGCGGATATTGTGTCCCTCTAGTACCCATGTGCGGTTGTGTCCCTCTAGTGCACATGTGCGGTTATTGTGTCCCTCTGGTGCGCATGTGCAGTTATTGTGTCCCTCTGGTGCGCATGTGCGGTTATTGTGTCCCTCTAGTACGCATGTGCGGTTATTGTGTCTCTCTGGTGCGCATGTGCGGTAATTGTGTCCCTCTGGTGCGCATGTGCGGTTATTGTGTCCCTCTAGTGCGCATCTGCGGTTATTGTGTCCCTCTAGTGTGCATCTGCGGTTATTGTGTCCCTCTAGTGCGCATGTGCGGATATTGTGTCCCTGTAGTACCCATGTGCGGTGGTGTCCCTCTAGTGCCCATGTGCGTTTATTGTGTCCCTCAATTTTGGTGGGGGGTGGATGTAGTACCCTCCTAGGTAGGTGCTAGGTTGGTAAAAGCTTAGCAGCTCTATCTGCTTATCAGGGGAGCCAAATTGTTAGTTGTGCCTGTTGCATGTGTCCAGGGTGTGATTCATTTGGGCTGAGGGAGTGTCCCCGCTGTATCCAATGGGAGAGCCTGTTGGACAGTGGAGGAAACCCAGCCAGTGACACACAGGCTTTTGTGGCTGTCCCAATGGGTTGGCAAAACAGTGGTGCATTCTGGGATAGGTCATAAAAGCCGGGGGCACATGTGACAGGGTGTCTTTGGGCAGGAAGTCAGGTCCCAGGAGGAGGGTGACGGTTGTCAGCAAGGAAGGTGGTCACAGGCGGTCGGCCTAGTGGACCAAGTGTGTGATGCTGAGCCAGGAGGGCCAGGATACTGACGAGTGGAGCTGAAGGCAGAGCAACCCAGGGAAAAACAGTGTCCTTGAGTACTGGGAAGCTTGCCAGGGGTCTGCCCAGTAAGGGGACCACTCCAGTGGAGAGTCAGTGGACAAGGGCTAGCATGCATGGGAAGTGAGAAAGGGGGTGCTAGGTTAGGACCCTGAAGAGGAATTCATTCAGGAACATATCTTTTACTTCACAAGGTGAAGTGGCAAGGTGAAGCAGTGGCCTTGCCGCACACACTACAGTCAGTTTTCCTCAGAAATTGTGCATAGTTCAAGTTGGAGTATCCCACTCATCCCTTCTCCCATCCAAGTTCTAAAATTAAACACAAAAACCAAATTCCCTTGACTGTTCATTGTCTGAGCCAAGTCTTAAAGTAATAAGTTTTACAGACTGTTGCTATGGGTAACCCAGGGGAATCCACACTGAGCAGCTCCCTAGGGGGGCAGTGCTACAGATATATGGGGGCTCATTGAAGGGGGCAACTGATATATGAATATTTGATATCTGATATTCTGATTGGGGTTTTGGATTTCTAGGAGCACTGTTACGGGAACACCTGATGTAAGGGGGCACTGTTATGGCACCTGATGTAAGGGGGCACTGTTATGGGAACACCTGATGTAAGGGGGCACTGTTATGGGGACACCTGATGTAAGGGGGCACTGTTATGAGAACACCTGATGTAAGGGGGCACTGTTACGGGAACACCTGATGTAAGGGGGCACTGTTATGGGGACACCTGATGTAAGGGGGCACTGTTATGAGAACACCTGATGTAAGGGGGCACTGTTATGGGGACACCTGATGTAAGGGGGCACTGTTATGGGGACACCTGATGTAAGGGGGCATTGTTATGAGAACACCTGATGTAAGGGGGCACTGTTATGGGAACACCTGATGTAAGGGGGCACTGTTATGAGAACACCTGATGTAAGGGGGCACTGTTATGGGGACACCTGATGTAAGGGGACACTGTTATGAGAAAACCTGATGTAAGGGGGCACTGTTATGGGGACACCTGATGTAAGGGGGCACTGTTATGGGAACACCTGATGTAAGGGGGCACTGTTATGAGAACACCTGATGTAAGGGGGCACTGTTATGGGAACACCTGATGTAAGGGGGCACTGTTATGGGAACACCTGATGTAAGGGGGCACTGTTATGGGGACACCTGATGTAAGGGTACACTGTTATGAGGACACTGGATGTAAGGGGACACCTGATGTAAGGGGGGCAGGCACTGTTATGGGAACACCTGATGTAAAGTAACACTATTATGGGAACACCTGATGTAAGGAGACACTGTTATGGGAACACCTGATGTAAAGAGACACTGTTATGGGAACACCTGATGTAAGGGGGCACTGTTATGGGAACACCTGATGTAAGGGGGCACTGTTATGGGAACACCTGATGTAAGGGGGCACTGTTATGGGAACACCTGATGTAAGGGGGCACTGTTATGGGAACACCTGATGTAAGGGGACACTGTTATGGGAACACCTGATGTAAGGGGACACTATTATGAGAACACCTGATGTAAGGGGACACTGTTATGGGAACACCTTATGTAAGGGGGCACTGTTATGGGAACACCTGATGTAAGGGGGCACTGTTATGGGCACACCTGATGTAAGGGGGCACTGTTATGAGAACACCTGATGTAAGGGGACACTGTTATGGGGACACCTGATGTAAGGGGACACTGTTATGAGGACATCTGATGTAAGGGGACACTGTTATGAGGACACCTGATGTAAGGGGGCACTGTTATGGGAACACCTGATGTAAGGGGGCACTGTTATGGGAACACCTGATGTAAGGGGGCACTGTTATGAGAACACCTGATGTAAGGGGACACTGTTATGGGAACACCTGATGTAAGGGGACACTGTTATGGGAACACCTGATGTAAGGGGATACTGTTATGGGAACACCTGATGTAAGGTGACACTGTTATGAGAACACCTGATGTAAAGGGACACTGTTATGGGGACACCTGATGTAAGGGGGCACTGTTATGGGGACACCTGATGTAAAGGGACACTTTTATGGGAACACCTGATGTAAGGGGATACTGTTATGGGGACACCTGATGTAAGGGGGCACTGTTATAAGGACACCTGATGTAAGGGGGCACTGTTATGGGTACATCTGATGTAAGGGGGCACTGTTATGGGAACACCTGATGTAAGGGGACACTGTTATGAGGACACCTGATGTAAGGGGGCACTTTTATGAGGACACCTGATGTAAGGGGGCATTGTTATGGGAACACCTGATGTAAGGGGACACTATTATGGGAACACCTGATGTAAGGGGACACTATTATGGTAACACCTGATGTAAGGGGACACTGTTATGAGGACACCTGATGTAAGGGGACACTGTTATGAGGACACCTGATGTAAGGGGACACTGTTATGAGGATGCCTGAGGTAAGGGGGCATTGTTATAGGAACACCTGATGTAAGGGGGCACTGTTATGGGGACACCTGATGTAAGGGGGCACTGTTATGAGGACACCTGATGTAAGGGGGCACTGTTATGGGAACACCTGATGTAAGGGGGCACTGTTATGAGGACACCTGATGTAAGGGGGCACTGTTATGGGGACACCTGATGTAAGGGGGCACTGTTATGAGGACACCTGATGTAAGGGGGCACTGTTATGGGGACACCTGATGTAAGGGGGCACTGTTATAAGGACACCTGATGTAAGGGGGCACTGTTATGGGTACACCTGATGTAAGGGGGCACTGTTATGGGTACACCTGATGTAAGGGGGCACTGTTAAGGGAACACCTGATGTAAGGGGACACTGTTATGAGGACACCTGATGTAAGGGGGCACTGCTATGGGAACACCTGATGTAAGGGGACACTGTTATGAGGATACCTGATGTAAGGGGGCACTGTTATGAGGACACCTGATGTAAGGGGGCACTGTTATGGGGACACCTGATGTAAGGGGGCACTGTTATGGGGACACCTGATGTAAGGGGGCACTGTTATATGGACACCTGATGTAAGGGGGCACTGTTATGGGTACACCTGATGTAAGGCGGCACTGTTATGGGAACACCTGATGTAAGGGGACACTGTTATGAGGACACCTGATGTAAGGGGGCACTGTTATGGGAACACCTGATGTAAGGGGACACTGCTATGTGGACACCTGATGTAAGGGGGCACTGCTATGTGGACACCTGATGTAAGGGGGCACTGTTTTGAGGACACTGGATGTAAGGGGGACACCTGATGTAAGGGGGCACTGTTATGGGAACACCTGATGTAAGGGGTCACTGTTAAGGGGACACCAGATGTAAGGGGGCACTGTTATGAGGACACTGGATGTAAGGGGGCACCTGATGTAAGGGGGCACTGTTATGGGAACACCTGATGTAAGGGGGCACTGTTAAGGTGACACTGGATGTAAGGGTACACCTGGTATAAAGGGGTATCTTGATTGGGGTAACTGATCTAAGACAATATTCTGATGGGGCATCTGATATGTGGTGGCAACTGATATATGAAGGTATTCTGATTGGGGTTCTTGATTTATGGGGAACTCAAATGGAGACACCTGATGTGAAGTGGTTCTATTTTCTTTCACTTGAAATATGGATATGATTGGCCTACTTTTATGTTTTATTAAAGAGTTATTTATTTGTCTTCCATCTTGTTTCTGGTAAAGATAGTTGTTTGTGGAAGGGCAGAATAAAAGGGCACAGCCAGTGAAGGTGGAAGAATAGGAATGATCATAGAAAGGAGAAGAGGAGTCCCCGAAAGGCAGAATCCAGGGCTCAGAGAAGACCGGTCACCATGAACAGATCCAAGGGCAAGACACCACTGGAAGCTCTGAGGATCAGAACTAATCAGCTGCACTGGTCGGAGGTAAAGTCTAATCTATTAAAATGTCTTTGCTACAAGTCACCCCCCAATATCTGCTGATACCCCAGACCACCCCCCAGTTTGATCCATTTACACTTCAGTTCATTCTCCAGTATATTTGGACAATATCACAGGTCATCCTCCATTCTACCAATACTCCAGGCCACCCTCTGGATCAGGATCATCAATAGGGGGGTACAGGCAGGGCTCGAGTCCTTCAGGAATGCATGGGAACGGCGTTCCTGTACTTTTTCCATAGCAGGAATGCCGTTCCCTTTAGCAGCTGTGTCCTGCAGGACTGCCCTTTCAAAAAGGAAAAACTGTGCTGCCCCCCCCCCCCCCCAAACCACCACTGTCAGAAGAGGGCTCTGTTTCCTGCCCATTCTCCCTCCTGTCAGCAGTGGGGAAGGGAATGCAGAGAATCAGGGCAGCTGTGTCTTACACTGTTCTGGCAAGTGCTGCTCCTGAGAACACAGCAGCACGAGGAGGAGGAGGAGAAGAGGCTCTTCTCACCCCACCCCTCCTCCTCCTCCTGCTGCTGTGTTCTTGGGAGAGGCGCTTGCTAGAACAGCCACTCACTATATATCTTTCCTCTCCTATTGGAAAGAGGAAAAAAAAAGTAGCAGAGAGGATGGTGGGACATGTTGTCCCGAGGACTGGGGGAAACTGCAGTCCCCAGCATGACCAGCTGAAGAGAAAGGACAGAGAGGGTGGCAAGTAGAACACTGCCGGTGGCAAGTGACATGCTGCATCTGGTGGCAGGCTGAGGGTGGCAAGTGGCACACTGCATCTGGTGGCCAGCTGCGGGTGGCAAGTGACACGCTGCATCTGGCAGAAGGTGATGATGGTAAGTGACACGCTGCATCTGGGGACAGGCAATGGTAGCAAGTGACATGCTGCATCTGGTGGCAGGCTGAGGGTGGCCAGTGGCACACTGCATCTGGTGGCAGGCTTTGGGTGGCAAGTGACACATTGCATCTGGTGGCCAGCTGCGGCTGGCAAGTGACACGCTGCATCTGGCAGAAGTTGACAGTGGCAAGTGACACACTGCATCTGGCAGAAGGCGACAGTGGCAAGTGACATGCTGCATCTGGGGACAGGCAATGGTGGCAAGTGACACGCTGTTGTGCAGTGTGGTATAAAATCTGATTATTTTAATTTATCACTAAAAGGCGGTGTCTGAATTATCAATAGAATTATGACGCAGTGCCTCCAGCCGATTACGGCAAATAATTTAATAACTAAGAAAAACCCAATCAATTTTTTCAGACACTCAATAGTATACCACAGCAATTTTCCTGAGTTCTTGGAGCTTATGGTGATTTCTTACCAATATATAAATATCTCCCAATTAAATTAATAAATATAATTTATTAAAATATGAGTATAATTATATATTTACACAATATCAAAAATATGTTGCACGGATACAATGTAATTAGAAATCAATTTTTGAAACCAAAGAATTAGATATGACCCGATAGAAAGTAAAATTAACTGTGAATTAAAATATTAAAAACAAAATGCCTGACCACTCTTAAGGCAGTTTCTCACTTTCCGCGGCCGTAGGAAAGAAAGAAACTTATCTTAAAGAGCAACAACCTATTATACCCAATACACTTAAATTCAATAATCTGCTAAATTAGCCTTAACTCTAGACAAACAATTTTAAATTCATAAAATCAACTGCAAGGTTTTTTTAATTACAAGAAATTCATAGGGATATATCATGCTATTTGTAGTTTATAGCGTCATTGGACATTATTTATGATTTGGTGAGCCATCTCTGTTGATGAGTTATTCTTGTGATGCATTATCCTTTATATATAACAACACCAAAATTCAATATATGGTGATAACTGGATACATACACATACACACACATAGATATATTCATATACGCACATGTACATATATACACATACACATATATATACCTACATATATATATATATATATATATATATATATATATATATATATATATATATACACATTTTAGTCACCATTTTGACGAGGCTTATGTGTTTAGCTGAGTCAATACGGGGTGTCTCAGGAAGAGATAATTTCACCCTAGAACAATGAGGACAGTCTACTGCATTGTTTCCTTTTGTTGATGAAGTTCTTCTTCAAACTTTGAGTTCCAGGCTCTTATCACATTTCTTTGTATAAAACCTTGAAAATGGGGACGTTTTTGCATGGTCAATTGTCTCTGACTAGTTACACAAGCCTGTCTTAATTTGCACTGTTAAGGGTTGGTCAACACTATTGTGTGTGTGTGGCCCAGCTTTCCTGCACAGAGGTTGATGTGTCAGGCCGAGGTCAATGTAAGTGTTGCAGATATATTTCATCACTTATAATTTCATATAGAGATAACCTGACAACGCTGCATCTGGGGACAGGCAATGGTGGCAAGTGACACGCTGCATCTGGCAGAAAGCGACAGTGACAAGTGACACGCTGCATCTGATGGCAGGCGACGGTAGCAAGTGACACGCTGCATCTGGAAGAAGGCGCCAGTGGCAAATGACACGCTGCATCTGGGGACAGGCAATGGTGGCAAGTGACATGCTGCATTAGGCAGAAGGCGACCGTGGCAAGTGACACGCTGCATCTGGCAGAAGGCGACAGTGGCAAGTGACACGCTGCATCTGGCAGAAGGTGACGATGGCAAGTGACACGCTACATCTGGGGACAGGCAATGGTGGCAAGTGACACGCTGCATCTGGCAGAAGGCGACAGTGGCAATTAACACGCTGCATCTAGCAGAAGACGACAGTGGCAAGTGACAAGCTGCATCTGGCAGAAGGCGACAGCGGCAAGTGACACGCTACATCTGGGGACAGGCAATGGTGGCAAGTGACACGCTGCATCTGGCAGAAGGCGACAGTGGCAATTGACACGCTGCATCTAGCAGAAGGCGACAGCGGCAAGTGACAAGCTGCATCTGGCAGAAGGCGACAGCGGCAAGTGACACGCTACATCTGGGGACAGGCAATGGTGGCAAGTGACACGCTGCATCTGGCAGAAGGCGACAGCGGCAAGTGACACGCTGCATCTGATGGCAGACAACAGGGGCAAGTGACGCGCTGCATCTGATGGCAGGCGACGGTGGCAAGTGACAGGCTGTATCTGGTGGATGGTGATGGTGGCACGCTGTATCTGGTGGAAAGTGACAAGCTGCATCTGGTAGCAGGTGACAGTGGCACACTGCATCTGGTGGCAAGTGACAAGCTCAGGGTTCCCACTGATTCTGCATTATGGTGAGTTGAACTATTTTATTATATATTACAATGTAATAATAGAAATAATGTGCTTCAATCATCCCGACACCATATCAAGGATGGTGTCGGGATGATTTAAGTGCTAATACCAGCCATTTGCCCGAGAAATCACAGCCACCGAATTCCCCATCAACCTTGAAACTACATCCCCCCCCCCCCTCCAGTCCTTTTGTCTTCTACAAAATCAGTCCCCCATGTCAAAAAGGTTTGCGGACCGCTGCTCTAAAGTGACATTACTTCCTCCTAGCGCTCTATGGAGGGGGCAGGGGAGGACATTACTGTGCGGGGAGGGGGTGAAGGGGGCAGAGGAGGACACTGATGTGGAGAGGTGAAAGGGGCACAGCAGGACACGGCAGTGGGGGGTCATGATATGAAGTGGGCAGAGAAGGACACTACTTGAGGGGGCAGAGGAGGACATTACTGTAGGGGAGGGTGAAGGAAGGAGGCAGAGGAGGACACTATTGTGTGGGGCAGTGTTGCCAACCACCCGGTAATTTACAGGCTGCCCGTAAATGTCTGTTACCGGCAGCGGCGCCCATAAAAAATATGGCTGTCCACAGCCTCTAACCATCTCTTGTACCATGTCCGCATCCTCTAGCCAGCTCCTGTACCATTTCTGCAGCTTCTGACCATCTCCTGTACCATATCTGCAGCTTCTGACCATTTCCTGTACCATATCTGCAGCCTCTGACCATCTCTTGTATCATGTCTTCAGCTTCTGACCATCTCTTGTACCATGTCCGCAGCTTCTGACCATCTCCTGTACCATGTCTGTAGCTTCTGACCACCTCCTGTATCATGTCCGTAGCCTCTAACCACCTCCTGCATCATGTTCACAGCCTCTAACCACCTCTCCTGTACCATGTCTGCAGCCTCTAACCATCTCTTTTATCATGTATGCAATCTCTGACCATCTCTTGTCTTTTATCATGTCTGCAGTCTCTGAGGGGGA
This sequence comes from Pelophylax lessonae, assembly GCF_965119305.1. Classification (NCBI taxonomy): domain Eukaryota; kingdom Metazoa; phylum Chordata; class Amphibia; order Anura; family Ranidae; genus Pelophylax; species Pelophylax lessonae. Next base: position 63,600,935 of record NC_138771.1, on the reverse strand, counting down.
GTCTGGAGAGGACTCAAGAGTGGGAGCGCCGTCAGGATGGTGGTCACGGGAGAAGTCAGACATGTGTGGACTGTGGAGAAGAGACTATAGGATAAAACCAGAGCCACTGGAGCTGACTGACTGAGCCCTGCACGGCGCACCTGAGAGGAGGTCAGTGACCGTGCTGCCAGGCCAGTCTGGGGGGGGGTTCACTGATGTAAAGGGGAGTGAATACAATAATGTAAGGGGACACTAATATAAAGGTTCCCCCTTATATCAGGACCCCTCACCAGAGTTCCCCCCCCCCCACATCAGAGTTCCCGGCATTCCCCTTTACATCAGTCTGCAAGATTCCCCCTTACAGTGCAAGAGGGAACTCTGTGGACGCTGATGTGAAGGGGAACTCTGATGGAAAGGGGAACACAGTGGACTCTGATATAAGGGGGTCTCTGGTCACCAGAGCCCCCCTTATATCAGTGTTCCCCTGTAGATCATAATCTGCAGCATTCCCCTTCCCTTGTACTGTAAGGGGGATTTCTGCACACTCTGACGCAAGGAGGAACTCTGTGCTGGCTGGGTTATTTTAACCTGACCTTCATGTAAATGGAGAAATATGTTTTATGTTTTTTTACTTTTTTTAACTTAAACACATTGCTAATAGCGCTATCTACATGTTTATAGTTTAAATAATGATATTTGCACTGTTTAGCACAAAAAATGGCCATTTTAGGTACTTTCTTGGGTTAGTTCCCACACTTTTTTCCCCAGGACTTGATCCCTGGGTACAGGCGGCGCCAACAGAGGCTGCCTGTGGATAGGTGGGGGGTGTCTGGTCAGCTCTCCAGTGCCCCATCATTTCTAATGGCAGCCCAGCCTAGCCCTGTCATCGGTTGTCAGCCATTTTCTCCCTTTCACATCATTGGCTCATCACAGACACCAGCCAGCTGTGCAGAGACGGCGACCGGACAAATCTGTGATAAGGATATGAGAATATCTGACCCTTTCATAGGGTGGTCCGTTCCTCCTCCAAGTGGGGGGTCTGCACACCCGGAGAACTGGAGGTTACACTCATTAGTTCTGATCAGCCTCCATTTCTGGAATGCGGAAATGTGGAAATTGTATTGATACAATGGAAACATCGGACACACTTCTATAGAGATGTAGTGATGAGACCTGAATGGATCCGAACACTCCCCATTATTACTCTTCCAGGAGATTTCTATCAAGATTTTATTCTTTACAAATGAAAGATCTCTTTTCTATTTTTATAAAGATTTGCATACCTCCCAACTTTTGAACTTTGCAATGAGGGACACGGAAAGAGAAAACAAACATGCGGCGCGCGGCAAATTGTCGGTGTGGCCAATTGCTTAGCAGTGGGAGGGGCTTAAGGGATAGGGTAAACAAAACCCAGACTTCCTAGTACTCATAAAATATGCTTTGATTGCTCAGCCTACCTTAAAGAAGAACTTCATTAAAATAGTCAGAGACTGCATAGCAACCAGCAACTGTTGAGACAATGAAGACTTTGGTGAGAAGTATATAATGTACAGTATTGTGTATATAGTGCAGGAGAGTGTAATGTACAGAATGCAGGAGACAGGAGTATGTAATGTACAGAATGCAGGAGACAGGAGTATATAATGTACAGAATGCAGGGTCGGACTCTGCACCATCCACACCCCCAGCTCCATACACCCCCCATCCACCCCAAATACCCCCAGCAGCTCTATCCACCGCAAATGCCCACCCAGCTCCATACACCCCCCCATCCACCCCAAATGCCCCCAGCAGCTCTATCCACCTCAAATGCCCACCCTAGCTCCATCCACCCCAAATGCCCACCCTAGCACTATCTAGCCCAAACACCCATCCAACCTCCAAACACTCGAAATGCCCACCCCAGCTCCATCCACCCCCCCATCCAGCTCCATTCACCCCATATGCCCACCCCAGCTCCATCCACCCCAAATGCCCCCAGCTCCATCCAACCCAAATGCCCCCTTGGGCATGTTATAGGCATTGCTTTGCGGCAAAAAACGCTGTAAAAAATTGCGTGACTTTGAGGTCACAAAAGTGTGAAAGGGGCCTTCATTAATCAAGGTAGAGTGTGCCCCCTTCAATGCAAAGTGACCAGCGTGCCCCCTTTCAATACAGAGAGACCAGCGTGCCCCCTTTCAATACAGAGAGACCAGTGTGCCCCCTTTCAATGCAGAGAGACCAGCGTGCCCCCTTCAATGCAGTCAGACCAGCGTGCCCCTTTCAATGCAGAATGACCAGCGTACCCCCTTTCAATGCAGAGTGACCAGCGTGTCGTGCCCCCATTCAATGCAGAGTGACCAGCATGCCCCCTTTCAATGCAGAATAACCAACCTGACCCTTTTAATGCAGAATAACCAGCGTGCCCCCTTTCAATGCAGAATGACCAGCATGCCCCCTTTCAATGCAGAGAGATCATCGTGCCCCCTTTCAATGCAGAGAGACCAGCGTGCCCCCTTTCAATGCAGAATGACCAACGTGATCCCTTAATGCAGAATGACCAGTGTGACCCCCTTAATGCAGAATGACCAGCGTGCCGTGCCCCCCCCCTCACCCCGAGACCGGTGCACTTACCTGCAGAGGTTTCTCCTCTGTCCCCCGGCGTCTCCTCGAGTCCTTCTTTCTCCTCCTCGGCCAATTGCATGGTTTTGCCTTTCGGCCAATCAGGAAGACCTGCTTCCTGATTGGCCAGGAGGAGGATCTGTGTGACAATAGCGAATTTTCATTCGCTATTGTCACACAATGGGTGGACTCGGGGCACACTGCTCTGCACCCCGGGTCCACCCTTCTGATCGGGAGCAGAAGACGAGGGCGGAGCTGGGAGGAGGAGGGGGCGGGCAGCAGAGATGGACGGCATTATCGGAGACATTATCTGACAGGACACCGGCGGCCAGATTTTCCGGGACTTCAGCCCAGCTCCGCGGGACCCCGGGACCCCCTTTGATTTGCGGGACAGTTGGGAGGTATGCAACAGATCATTGATCTGTAGTCTGAGAAGTCCTCTTCTTCACTCCATACACTGACCAAAAGCCTGGATCCCCTCTTTTCTATGTTCACTAGTCAGCAGTTGGAATCTCCTCCATTCACTGGTCAGAAGCCTGCAGTGCACCCCTCTCCTCTATTTTCACCAATCAACAGTCTGATTCTCTTCTTCTCCCTACAAACTGACCAGAAGCCAGGCTGTACCCCCTCACTTCTCTATTCATTGATGACCAGTCCGATTCTCCTCTCCTCTCTATACAATAACCTGAAGCCAGGCTGTGTCCCCTCACTTCTCTCCTGATTACCAGTGCAGTCTGATTTTCCTCTCCTCCTCTCTATACAATAACCTGAAGCCAGGCTGTGTCCCCTCTCTTCTATGTTCACTGATGATCAGTGAGAGGGGATACAGCCTGGCTTCAGGTTATTGTATAGAGAGGAGGAGAGGAAAATCAGACTGCACTGGTAATCAGGAGAGAAGTGAGGGGACACAGCCTGGCTTCAGGTTATTGTATAGAGAGGAAGAGAGGACAATCAGACTGCACTGGCAATCAGTGAAGAATAGTATATAGAGGGGGATTAACCGCGCTTAAAGAAAATAATATTGAACAGCAGCAACTTCAAGTGTGACCACACCCTGTAGAATATTTGTAAATTAAGTTGCGCTAAGTGTGATAAATGGAGATGTAAAGTCCATAAAGTCCCAATAGTAAATGATGATGACAAAATCCTAGATGTAATCCTGGACCAGACTCCCTTAAGGGTATAGGCTTACCAGATTCAGGTAAGAGAAAAGCAGATGCTCAATGAATCTTGTCACCTTGATAGAAGATCCAGGCCCACGTGAGCGGTAGACTCAATGGTCATTGGATCATGAAAAAAAATGTAAAATACGCAATAGCGTAAAACCCAACAACTAGGTAAATATCACCAATGTGACTTGAGAATAACGTGTGTAAAAATTAGACCACCACCAAAGATTCTTATTATCAGTGGACAAGTGTATATTAAAGAAATTGGTGTGTGTTAAATACCCCTTACCAAATATAAATAAGGGTAGGTGTATATAAACCAATAAATAATTCCAGCTGAAGTTGCCTCTTACCAGACGACAATAATGGATGTGCCAAAGTGAAAAAAACAATGATGAAAGATAGGTGTAGAACCATCACCAGCTAGATGAGCCTCTTACCATGTGAACGAAATCAAAAATGTGTAAAATCAGATTCCAATAAGACACCAAGATTCAGTACCGAAAAGGAACCAGTAGGGGTCACCTCTTACCAGATCTTTAGATCAACCACGCTTGTATGATATTAATTGGTTGGGGGTCCGACAACAGACTCGAGCAACTGATCCTCAGATGTTCCCAATGTTCACCCTGTTACCCTTCTGTACACTGAGGTTCCTTCCAGTGGGCTTGTATGTCCTGTAGTGGGAACAGGGCAGCAGGAGAAACCACAGCATCAATCAGTGAAGAATAGAGTGACAGTGCAGCTGAGCTCCGACTAGCAGGGACTAGCTGAGGAGGAGTTTACCACGGGGAAAGAAGCCTATGGAAAGAAAAAAAAAAAAACAATGCGGGCAGTTGTGGTGCCAGGACCCAGGGCACCCAGCAGCAAATGTACCCCAAATATGCCCTGGGTGCCTGGCGCTCCCACCCTGTACACGTGAGAACCAGGGCTGCATCACTCACACACACTTGTTGCAGGAGGGAGATTACACAGCATGACATCAGGTCAGTCTCGTCTTCTTTCTTGGAGAGCACACGCTTCCCCTTACAGGAGATTCCTGGAGAGGGCGGGGCTTAGTGGCAAAGCCCAGGGCAGGCATTGTATGGTAATTGCAGGCTTTCAATAGCAAGGGAGTGGGCGGAGATACCGGCATAGCCGTGGACACTGCATTACAGTCTTCTAATACTAGCGGCGCCGCGCCATGCTAATGCTAAGGGAGGACAGGTGCGGGACACAGCCTCAATGTGTGGGACAGCGGGACTCTGTTACAAATGCGGGACAGTCCCGCGAAATCCGGGACTGTTGGGAGGTATGAGATTTGTCTGATTTTTAGAACCTGAAAAGTCCTGAAGTATTACATAGTAGTTCTGATTCTTCAAAAAGCTGTTGACCCTGAAAACAGCATAGAAAGCAAATGGCGGGGAATAGTGGGGAATGTATTCAGCATGGAATCCAGGGACAAATCTTTACCAATATGCCACACCTTCAGGATAAACCTTGATTGGGTGATAGCCGCATACTTTACCATTGTGTCATTCCTCATCCACTGATCTCATTCCTGTCTTTCCCACCATCATGTGCATTAGAACATCACTAAAGAACATCTGAACTCAAACACAAAAATGTAATACACTACAGCTGAGCAGTCCTTAGATATGGTGGCTGCATTGGTTTTCTTTTTCCTTTGTTTTCACTTTGTGTTTCTGCCAGTAACTCACTTCCTGTCCTAGGGTGACAACACTCACTGTACTGAATCTATGGAGAAGCTGTGTTGTCACCCTAGGACAGGAAGTGTGTTAGGACTACAGAATACTCCCCCCCCCTGTCTATACCATAGTGAGGTGATGTTCTGCAGTGTACATAGAGAACTGGGAACAATGCTGACTGAAAACAGTCCAGAGGCAATGAGACCAGAAAGTTATCAGCTCTTTATATTTACTGCAGAACCAAAACTTACATTTTTGCACCTAAAGAACGGATATAAGAATACGGAATGTTTATTCATTCATTCATACACTATTTTACCAAAAGTATTGGGACACCTGCTCTTTGCAGCTATAACAGCTTCAACTCTTCTGGGAAGGCCGTCCACAAGGTTTAGGAGTGTGTCTATGGGAATGTTTGACCATTCTTCCAGAAGCGCATTTGTGAGGTCAGGCACTGATGTTGGAGAGAAGGTCAGGCTCACGGTCTCCACTCTAATTCATCCCAAAGATGTTCTATCGGGATGGATGTGCAGGTCGGTCAAGTTCCTCCACCTCAAACTCGCTCATCCATGTCTTTATGGACCTTGTTTTGTGCACTGGCCCAAATCATTTGGATTATGGTGTGGGGGTGTTTTTCAGGGGTTGGGCCCCTTAGTTCCAGTAGTGAAGGGAACCCTTAAGGTGTCAGCATACCCGTGCAATGGCTACAAACAACGTAAATGTTACTGTCCACAGGTGATGCTTTAAAATCCTTTACAGGTTACCCCTTTTCTATCTACAGAGGAGGTCTAGTGCTAGAAATAGGGCCCATGATATGACGTTCGCGGTGATACTTCATGTGTGGGACGATCGCTGTTTGCACGCTAACATGGGGATAGGGCACTTTGAATTTTTTTTTTTTTAATTAATAAATCATTTTTTTTTAATAATTATTCATTACATTTTTTTAAATTATGAATTCTTTTTTTTTTTTTAACTGTTCTTTAACATTTTTTTTGTCACTTTATTGCTGTGAGAAGGAATGTAAACATCCTTGTGATAGCGATAGACATGTGACGGGTACTCTTTATGGGGGGGATCGGGGGTCAATATGTCCCCAAATCCCTCCTTTGCACTGGTGCCGATGACAGTCAGGTAAACCGGAAGTCATGTCATATCATCGCTTCCGGGTTAATATAGCGGAGACCCAATCAAAGCTGATTGCGGTTTTGTATGAGTCTCCGGCCAGCCGGCGGACGTGTCGGCTCGTAGCTTGTGTCTCCCTGGGGGATGGGAGAGCCCAGGAGCTACAGAAAGGGGCGGGAGCGGGGGACGCTCAGGGGCGTATCATGAAATCAGTGGGCCCATGTGCAGGATCAAAAGTGGGCCCTAGGTATGGAGAGGAAAAGTGGGCGTAGCTTAAAGGGGGTGTGGTTTAATAGAGATGACTTACATACTTACATAGTGAAGTATTTGGTAATAATAAATAGTAAATTTACAGTGCAGAACAAGGGGGCAAAGATGCCAATCCTACCATAAATATACAGTATACACTCTATATTACCAAAAGTATTGGGACGCCTGCCTTTACACACACATGAACTTTAATGGCATCCCAGTCTTAGCCCGTAGGGTTCAATATTGAGTTGGCCCACCCTTTGCAGCTATAACAGCTTCATCTCTTCTGGAAAGGATGTCCACAAGGTTTTGGAGTGTATCTATGGGAATTTTTGACCATTCTTCAAGAAGGGCATTTGTGAGGTCAGGCACTGATGTTGGATGAGAAGGCCTGGCTCGCATTCTCCGCTCTAATTTATTCCAGAGGTCAGGACTCTGTGCAGGCCAGTCAAGTTCCTTCACCCAAAACGCACTCATCCATGTCTTTATGGACCTTGCTTTATGCACTGCTCCAAATCATTTGGTGGAGGGGGGATTATGCTGTTTTTTTTTTTTTCTCAGGGGTTGGGCTTGGTCCCTTAGTTCCAGTGAAGGGAACTCTTAAGGCGTCAGCATACCAAGATATAACATAGTAGCTAAGGTTAAATAAAGACAATAGTCCATCTGGTTCAACGCGTGTAGGTGTGTGTGGACGTATTTATTTCCCATACCCCCGGATGTTTTCATCCTTCAGATGTATGTCCAAGAGTCTTTTAAAAGTAGCCATACTCCCCGCAGTAACCACCATTTGTGGTAGAGAATTCCACAGTCTTGTAGCCCTTGTATTTTTCATACAAGTTATGAAATTGTATGCGCGGTATTCTCGAACCTTGGCTGCTCCGGATTCCGGACAGGTGGGTTCAGGAAATCATTCGATCAGGTTACAAGATCGAATTCCGTGCGCGTCCAGCGGACCGGTTCTTTCCCTCAAATCTTCGTTTGACCCCAGATCATTTGCAAGATCTTCAACGGGCTGTTCAGGATCTCCTCGCCCAGGGGGTGATCGTACCGGTGCCGCATCGGGACAGATTTCGGGGGTTTTACTCGAATCTGTTCACTGTGCCCAGAAAGGAGGGCAAGGTACGTCCGATTCTGGAGTTGAAGGCTCTGAACCGCTTTGTGCGGGTTCAGAAGTTCCGTATGGAATCCCTCCGTTCAGTGGTAGCCTCTCTGAGCCCGAGGGATTTCCTGGCTTCAATCGACGTCAAGGATCCTCCCTTTGAGAAAATCAGGGAGATTCCTCTGCCTGTGCTGTCACGGAAGGTTGCCTTTCTGGTGGCGATCACATCTGCCCGCAGAGTGTCGGAGTTGGCGGCCCTGTCTTGCCGCTCTCCTTACCTGGTTGTTCATAAGGATAAGGTGGTCTTGCGACCTCACCAATCTTTTCTTCCTAAGGTGGTATCCGATTTTCAGCTTAACGAGGATATTGTCTTGCCTTCGCTGTGTGCAAATCCTAAGCATCCTAAGGAGTTTGCTTTGCATTCCTTGGATGTAGTCCGGGCGATCAGGGTGTACCTGTCGTCTACTGAATCCTTCCGTAGGTCGGATTATCTTTTTGTCCTTCCCTTGGAAGGGTACGGCTGCGTCTGCGGCAACCATTTCAAGATGGATTAGACAGACAATTGTGCAGGCCTACTCGATTAGGGAACGGGTACCGCCCTTCCCTGCCAAGGCGCACTCTACCAGAGCGGTGAGTGCGTCCTGGGCCTTCCAGCATCAAGCTTCAGTGGCCCGGGTGTGCAAGGCAGCGACTTGGTCGTCCATGCACACCTTTTCCAAATTTTACAAACTTGACGTTTTGGCATCGGCAGATGCCTCCTTTGGCCGCAAAGTCCTGTGCGCGGCCGTGCCTTGAGGGGGACATGGCGTTTACCTGTCCCTGTCTGTTGGGGTTGTTTTCCCCTTTGTTGATTTGCTTTCCTGGGTTTGTTGCTCCTATTGAGCTTTCTTGTTACCCAGAGTTTACCTTTCTGGTTCAGATAAGGTTCCTTTGTCCGACCTGGGTGCTGCGTTGCCTTTGTGACGGTTGCGCTTCCCACCCTTCATGTCTACACTGCTTTGGGACATCCCATTGGTGAAGACTATATGAGGGGCGGCGACTGTCAGAGGACGTAAGAGAAAACTGAAGTTTTGTAAAATCTTACCGCAAAATTCCTTTCTCTGAGTCCTCTGACAGTCGCCGCCCCCGCCCCTCTTTTGTGGGGTTTTTTGGACAATCTTCTGCTTGCTACCAAACTGAGTTGGGAATGCTGATAGCAGGGGGGTATTGGACCAGTGGGACAGCAACCTACAGGTGTGTCTATGCAAATGGTTTGTGTTTTTAACAAGTCTTATGCCTAGCTTGCTCCTGTGGATAAAAGGTCAATACCCATTGGTGAAGACTATATGAGGGGCGGCGACTGTCAGAGGACTCAGAGAAAGGAATTTTACGGTAAGATTTTTCAAAAATTCAGTTTTCTCTCAGCGGGGATCTATCCGCCGATCCCCGCTGAGCAGGCGGATGACAGCTCCGTCTCCACTCTGTGTGCAGAGACAGAGGTGTCAGATCCCCGCTGTCCTCTATGGGGGAATCGGATGAGAACGAACCGCCTTTCCATTCTCATCCGATCCACCAGATGGATGGAAAATAGGGTTTCGATCCGTCCGGATTTGACGGACAGGATCGGATTGGATGTCAGCAAGCATGTCTCCGCTGACATCCGCTGCCCCATAGGGATGCTAGGGGTATCCGATCAGGTTCGCCTGAAAAACTGACAGGTGGATCTGATCGGACCGTATGTGTGAAAGGGGCCTTAGGGGTGTACTCACTTTTGTTGGGTTATTTTGAGGGGACAGCAAATCTACACAATTTATACAAGCTGTACACTCACTACTTTACATTGTAGCAAAGTGTCATTTCTTCTGTGTTGTCACATGAAAAGATAGAATATAATATTTACAAAAATGTGAGATACTGTGTGTGTGTATATGTATATACAGTATATATATATATATATATATATATATATATATATATATATATATATATATATACACACACACACTCTCTATATCATCCTGCACATCCATATATCTCTCTCATATACCATCCTATTCATCCATATACCTCTCTTATGTACTATTCTATTCATCCATATATACCTCTCTGGGCTGGGGGGCAGGGTGGCAATTTTCCCCCGGGCCGATCTGATCCCCCCCAGAAAAGGCCGCTCAGTTTCTCTTCATTAAGGGGTCACTCACTCACTCTCAGTGCATTGCTTTGAAATTGAAATGGAGTCACTCACTGATTGGCCGCGGCCGGCGACTGCCCCGGAGACCTCCTGGTTGCTAGATCTCCAGCCTCTTAGCGTCTAGCAACCAGTGACGTCACGGTCTCCAGAGCAGAGGACGAAAGCGAGGCAGAGTGGAGAGAGCAGAGAGGACCCACCAATGCAAAGTGGTCAGCCGAGGATCTTCCTTCCTTGTCCTCTGCGCCGATTACTGGCCCCCACCCACCTCCAGCTCCTCCCTCCCTCCCTCCATCCATCTTCCAACGTGGGGCCGGCCGATGCAGAAGAGAGGGCCTGGCAGGTAAACTAAAGCTGCAATCTAGAATTGAAGACACTCCGCACTCAGTAGGTGCAGCAGCCAGCAGCAGATCCACCATCTGTAGCACCTCTCCAGTCTCCAGAGTCAACCTGCTGCGGTGAGGTGGTCAGGACTTGAGTCGGAGAAGAGCAGTGAGTGCCAAAAAAAAAAAGTGTCATGTATGGACATGTGGAGCATATTTCCCTGTACTCTGCTACCCCCTGGCACTGTGTACATGTATATTGATGTCTAGCTGTTCCTGGCACTATATACCTGTCTCATACCTGTATTATACAGGTATGAGACAGGTATATAGAGCCAAGAGCAGCTAGACATCAATATACAGGCTGTATACAGTCCAGTTAAAGGTATTGGGTCCCTGAGGTCCCATAGGGCTCCCCCTTGTGTCATGGGAGCGTAAGCTGGCCGCAAAGGAGGAGGTCACATGATTAGATCTCAGCCAGGGTTCATGCTGAGACTTGTAGTCCTTTGCTTTTGGGGATGTAACCCCCCCAACTAGTGAAGGACTACAGGACCCACTCTTCCAGCTTAACCACTTCCAGACCGCCCACCGCATATATAGTGTTGCAGGGCGGCCTGGCTGAGCAAAATCACATACTGGTGTGTGATTTTGTGCATGGGTTCTAGGGGGCGCGACACAGCGGGAGCCAATCAGCAGGCCACCTGCGATCATGCAGGAGAATGACAGAATGGCGGTCTGCCTTTGTAAACAAGGCAGACAGCTGTTCTGTCACAGGAAGATAGAGATCTGTGTTTCAGCTAAGCAGAAACACAGATCTTTTTTTTTCTCTAGTACATCCATCCCCCACACAGTAAGAAAGCATTCCCTAGGAGCAAAACGTAACCACTTGATCACCCCTAGTGTTAACTCCTTTCCTGCCATTGTCATTTATACAGGAGCAGTGCATTTTTTAGCACTGATCACTGTATTAGTGTCACTTGTCCCCAAAAAGTGTCACAAAGTGTCAGCTTTGTCCGTCGCAATGGCACAGTCCCATTAAAAAGCACTGATCACCGCCATTACTAGTAAAAACAATAAAAAATAAAAAAATAATCTATAAATGTATCCCATAGTTTGTAGACACAATACAATTTGCACAAACCAATCAATATACACTTATTATTTTTTGTTTTTTTGTTTTTTACCAAAAATATGTAGCAGAATACATACTGATCTAAATTGATCAAAAGTTTTCTTTTTTATAATTTAATTATGATACCACATTGTATCAAATTTGTCTTGCTATATAAGATGAATATCCGTTTTAAAACCAGGTGGGCATGGATGGTGAGTTGATTCGGGGGTTCAATGGGCCACTTGACTGGACTTGTACCCCAGGCCTAAGGCTGCCAGCCCTCCCCTGCTCTTAGATATCATCCTGTATCCATATACCATGTCATAAGTCACTTTTCTTCTTCTCTGACGTGTGCTGATGAGGCTACACTGATGGGCGCTGAAGAGGCTGCACTGATGAGCACTGAAGAGGCTGCACTGATGGACGCTGATGAGACTGCACTGATGGGCAGCACTGATTGGCACTGATGGGGCTGCACTGATAATCAGGGCACTGACCTTGATTCTCAGTGTAAACAATTGCTGTTTATTGGGTCTCCTTTTCTAACACAGTCACGGCATGTGAGGAAAGGAGAGATGATAACTGGTAAATCTGTTTATGTGTAATCAGCTGTCATTGGACATAACAGATCCCATGGTAAAGGGCTGCCGTTACAGGGCCTGTCACAAAGCTTATACAGCTTGAACCTGTATCTGACAAATTTGCTGGGGAGAAACTGCTTGAAAGCAAGGCGGCCAGAAAACCTAATCAGGGGACTCATCAACGCAGACAACTTGTTGGGGGGTAAACAAGCCTGCAAACCGCTGATTGAAGTAGTTTACGAGGGGTCGAATTTTGTGGAGCCGGTCATGTCCAGGGTCTCCCCGAGGACGACAGAGTTCATTGTTACTGAAGTGCATGAACCGCAGAATTTGCTCGTATTTCCCCCTGGCCATGGCAGCAGAGAACACGCGCATATGGAGGACTGGGTTAGTGGACCAATATGACCACAGTTCACTCCTTTTAGTTATGCCCATGTTGAGGGATAGGCCCAGAAAAGTTTTAAACTTGGAAACCGTTATAGGTTTCCAGCCGAATGGTCTGGCAAGGGACGAATTTGGATTGGCGGTGATGAATTGACCAGCATATAAATTGCTTTGGTCCACAATAGATCCGTAAGAGATCTTCCGTGAAAAACAGCTCGTAGAAGTCTAGGGAATTAAAATTGGCTGTTTCCACCTGAATTCCGGGTTGGGCAGTGAATGGGGGAAGTACGGGCGCTGTAGAATCTGTGGGCTGCCAATTAAGATATGCCAGCGCATCAGGGAGGACACTATGGGCTCTACGGGCCTGTGTTCATATTCTTGGTGGCTGCGGTCCACAACTTGTGCTAGCCACCGCACCAGCTCTAACTGCACTTATGGGACTCATCACGTCAGCAAGTGTTACTGCAGTGCTGGTTTGTCTACGACCAGGGTGTACTAGGCCGCTAGTGCTTGCCAGTTCACCTGACGTTTGAGCGGCACTAGTACCAACACTCTGCTGCATACTAGCACCCTGCGATCTCTGCACCTCAGCAACTCCAAAACGGGGTCAGGTATGCCTGACCTTAGCAGGGACCCCTCCGTCATCAGAGCTATCTGTCAGGGAGCCACTGCTCTCTACAGGTTCGTATACTGACCCTGATTCTGCCTGTGAGGCTTCCCCTCATCTGACATGGACAGTATCCTGTAGGCCTCTTCACTAGTGTACCTCCGTTTGGACATTTTAGCCACAACATTTATAGGTATTTAGTGTGACTCACAGGTAAAAAAGTACCTGGTTGTCCAGGGCTATTTGAAACGCTACAAAAAAAATAACTGCTAGTGCTAGCAGAGATCAGGCCTGACTCTGCTAACGCTGCGATTTTGTGTGTTTTTGGAAGTGACAGTAATCTATTGATTACTTCTCTTGCCTGGGTGGAGTGGGCTGGGCGGAGGGGCTAAGCGCAGATGCTGGCAGGTGTCGTGGCCGATCCTGCTAATGCTGCATTTTGGGAACCCTAAAACTATTGGGGATGCTAGTATTGTTCTAATCAGATAAAAGATATTGATCCGTTCATATACTATACTAGTAATGGAGGTGTTTAGTGTGAGTTTATGTGTGTGTTACTGGTAATCAATGGGTTAAATTATATTTCTAACTATGCGGCGGAGATCTGCGCTGTCCTAGACTGACGCTAACTAGTGTTAATGCTAACTAATGTCACCTGTGACACTAATAATAGTGATCAGAAAAAAAACTGTACACTATAAAAGTGACACTGTGACAGGGCAATGAAGGGGTTAACTGGGGGTGATCAGGGGGTTAAATCTTTATTGGGGGGATGGTGGGTACCCTAAACCTATTTGGGACAGAAACTAACTGTTGCTAACGCTAAATGAAGTCACAAGGCACACTATTACAGAAATCAGCAAAACCACTATATACTTTATATAATGTTCAATGTGACAGGGGGTGTAGGGGTTAACTGGGGGGTGATCGGGGCATTAAATGTGCCTAGCTATGTGTGTGTATATGTGCTGTTGGTGTACTCAGTTTAATCCTCTCTTCTCTCACGTTGGAATCCAAAAAAGACTCCAGGAGGGAAGGGAGGACCTTTTCCTGTGCCTGTGTTTACATTACACAGGTCGGTTTGTCATTGGTCAGAACCGATCACCGGGTCCAGGCCAAAAATCATCATTGGCCTGGACCTGATGACTTATCAGTTCTATACCGAATCAGACCATCGCGGGGACTGAGGGCATGCGGGAGGGCACCCCATAGGCCCCGTAGACCCTCGCTTTTCCTGCCCGAGCCACCCTGCCGCAGTAAAAAGGCGGCGGGTGGTCAGGAACTGGTTAAAGTAAGGTGCGCATGGGCAGCCAATCAGCAAAATAAGAAAACATCTACAATGTTTCAGCAATTTGTATTGGATTTATGTTGGATACATTTGCAAATATATCTGAAGCTGCACTGCCACGTCAAGGCCCCTCTGCAAAGTGCAGTCCCTAACTCTACTCTACTGTCATTTCCAAATTGTGATATATAAAGTAAAAAAAACATTCAGAGTCTAAACTAGTTCAATAATTTCATTCAAAACAGAGGTTTTGGTTACATATATTTGCAATCATATGTGAAATTACCTTCCATTACAGGCTGTTCAAAACCTTTCTGAGAAAAAAACCAGCCTCCAACCTCCCCTTATAGCTGGTCCAACACACACCTGGAAAAATACCGTCCTCCAACCTCTCCTCATAGCCGGTCCAACACATCCCTGAAAATATACTAGTCTCCAACCTTCCCTTTATAGCCGGTCAAACACACCTGAAAAAATAACGGCCTCCAACCTCCCCTCATAGCCGGTCCAACACACACCTGGGGAAAAAAGTACTGGCCTCCAACCTCCCCTATAGCCAGTCCAACACACGCCTAAAAAAAATACCGGCCTCCAACCTCCCCTCATAGCCGGTCCAACACACACCTGTAAAAAAGAAGTACCGGCCTCCAATCTCCCTTTATAGCCAGTCCAACACACACATAAAAAGAAAAAGTACCGGCCTCCAACCTCCCCTCTCCTCATAGCTGGTCCAACACATGCCTGAAAAATACCGGCCTTTTTGGACATTTTTCTGTTTTTGCAGCATGCTGCTCTTTCACATTATAAAAATGCTGTTCTGGACTTGTCTTCTTGGCAGTAACCTCCTGCACCTCCTGTTGAATATCTTCTGTCAGCCATTGTTTTGCCTTAGCCAATACATCAGAAGAGAAAGCATGGTTTTTGTATCAAGGATTCAAAAGACTTGCAAGCACAACATTTTTAATCTCTTCATGCTTCTCAAAACATATATCAACCAAAGCTCTTTGGCTTGACAGACCATCATGTAAAAGTTGGAGGGTGTTGTGTGCCATGACACTGAAGTCTGACATATCAGCAAGCCTCATTCCTTTCTGCATGTTTGCTCCATTGTCTTGAAGAAACACAAGCATCACTCAGTCTTTGTTGATTCCCCAGTCTTCAAGCATGCCTAGAAACATTTCTCTACTGTACTCAGTGTGGGATCCGTGCATCACTTTTGTATCCAACACCAATTGGCTTTATGTCCATCCACTGTCAATGAAGTGGCATGAAAGAATCGTTAATGACTCGCCTGACTTTTTGTCCTGACCAGCAGTCAGTCGTGAATGAGAGTGAGTTGCCAGCATTCTCTGGTTGCAGCATAGCCTTTTACTTTCTCGACGACCTTTTGGTGAATCTTTCGCAGCATTTTGGTTCGATAATACTTCTCACTCTTCAGTGTGTAGCTTGGCTCAAGTATGGACATCAGCCACTTAAATCCTGAGTCAGACACCATTGTAAATGGCTGGTTATCAGTGACAATTATCTCTGTGATTACTCTGTCCAGCAGTTGGGATCTTCCATCTAAATCTAGACAGTGACACCTGTTTTTTTTTCATAAACATATCTGTTATTGACGCCTGGCAGTGTGGGTGGCTTGCTGGCACCCTGTTGTGGGGTGGCTGGCTGCTGTCACCCTGTTGTGGGTCAGTGGCTGACGCCTGGCAGTTTGGGTGGCTTGCTGGTAGCCTGTTGTGGGTCGGTGGCTGATGCCTAGCAGTGGGGGTGGCTTGCTGGCAACCTGTTGTCAGTCGGTGGCTGACGCCTAGCAGTGTGGGTGGTTTGTTGGCACACTGTTGTGGGTCGGTGGCTGACACCTGGCAGTGTGGGTGGCTTGCTGGCACCCTGTTTTGGGGTGGCTGGCTGCTGTCACACTGTTGTGGGTCAGTGGCTGATGCCTGGCAGTGTGGGTGACTTGCTGGCACCCAGTTGTGGCTGGCTGGCTTGCTGGAACACTTTGGTGGGTGGCTTGCCTGGTGTCACCCTGTTGTGGGTGGCTGGCTGCTGTCACACTGTTGTGGGTGGGTGGCTGATGCCTGGCAGTGTAGGTGACTTGCTGGCACCCTGTTGTGGCTGGCTGGCTGGCTTGCTGGAACACTTTGGTGGGTGGCTTGCCTGGTGTCACCCTGTTGTGGGTTGTTGGCTTGCTGGAACTCTGTCGTGGGTGGCTGGCTTGCTGCAACACTGTGGTGGGTGGCTGGCTGGCTTGCTGGAACAATGTGGTGGGTGACTGGCTTGGTGTCACCCTGTTGTGGATGGCTGGCTTGCTTGAACACTGTGGTGGGTGGCTGGCTTGTTGTCACCCTGTTGTGGGTGGCTTGCTTGCTGGAGCACTGTGGTGGGTGGCTGGCTTGGGGTCACCCTGTTGTGGATGGCTGGCTTGCTTGAACACTGTGGTGGGTGGCTGGCTTGTTGTCACCCTGTTGTGGGTGGCTTGCTTGCTGGAGCACTGTGGTGGGTGGCTGGCTTGGGGTCACCCTGTTGTGGGTGGCTTGCTTATTGGAACACTGTGGTGGGTGGCTGGCTTGGTGTCACCCTGTTGTGGGTGGCTTGCTTGCTGGAACACTGTGGTGGTTGGCTGGCTTGGGGTCACCCTGTTGTGGGTGGCTTGCTTGCTGGAACACTGTGGTGGGTGGCTGGCTTGGTGTCACCCTGTTGTGGGTGGCTTGCTTACTGGAACACTGGTGGGTGGGTGGGTGGCTGGCTTAGAGTCACCCTGTTGCGGGTGGCTGGCTTGCTGGAACACTGTGGTGGGTGGCTGGCTGGCTTTCTGGAACACTGTGGTGGTTGGCTGGCTTGGTGTCACCCTGTTATGGGTGGCTAGCTTGCTGGACCACTGTGGTGGGTGGCTGGCTGGCTTGCTGGAACACTGTGGTGGGTGGCTGGCTGGCTTTCTGGAACACTGTGTTGGGTTGCTGGCTTGCTGGAACACTGTGGTGGGTGGCTTGCTTACTGGAACATTGTGGTGGATGGCTGGCTTGGTGTCACCCTGTTGTGGGTGGCTTGCTTGCTAGAACACTGTGATGGGTGGCTGGCTTGGTGTCACCCTGTTGTGGGTGGCTGGCTTGCTGGAACACTGTGGTGGGTGGCTGGCTTGGTGTCACCCTGTTGTGGGTGGCTTGCTTGCTGGAACACTGTGGTGGGTGGCTGGCCTGGTGTCACCCTGTTGTGGGTGGCTTGCTTGCTGGAACACTGTGGTAGGTGGCTGGCTTGCTGGAACACTGTGGTGGGTGGCTGGCTTGGTGTCACCCTGTTGTGGATGGCTGGCTTGCTGGAACACTGTGGTGGGTGGCTGGCTTGTCACCCTGTTGTGGGTGGTTTGCTTGCTGGAACACTGTGGTGGGTGGCTGGCTTGGTGTCACCCTGTTGTGGGTGGCTGGCTTGCTGGAACACTGTGGTGGGTGGCTGGCTTGTTCTCACCCTGTTGTCGGTGGCTTGCTTGCTGGAACACTGTGGTAGGTGGCTGGCTTGGTGTCACCCTGTTGGGGGTGGCTGGCTTGCTTGCTGGAACACTGTGGTGGGTGACTGGCTTGGTATCACCCTGTTGGGGGTGGGTGGCTTGCTTGCTGGAACACTGTGGTGGATGGCTGATTTGTTGTCACCCTGTTGTGGGTGGCTTGCTTGCTTGGACACTGTGGTGGGTGGGTGGCTGGCTTGGTGTCATCCTGTTGTGGGTGGCTTGCTGGAACACTGTTGTGGGTGGCTGGCTTGGTGTCGCCCTGTTGTGGGTGGCTGGCTTGCTGGAGCACTGTGGTGGGTGTAGAGATATGCCGGTTTTCGGTAATGCGATATTTCGCGGTATCACATACACACAGTATTGTTATTGTGGTTATTTTTAAAATAAAATAAAATTTCTGCTCTCCAAGTCTGCCTTTAGAATTGATTCTTTTCAGTGAACTGGATGACTCGTTCACTCATTCAATAGAGACAGGTCTGGTAATATGATCCTAGAGTGAGAGAGCTTAGCTCCTCCCTGTAACCAATCAGATGGCTCCCAGCACACTGACATGCTGGAAACAACCTATCACAGTTACTTTGCTCTATACTGCAGCCGCATGCTTTCTCCTGGGCTCAGGCAGACAGACACAGAGCCACTTTCCTACTACAAGCAAATCTCTGAAAGTACCTATCTATTACCATATACTGTCACTGTGTAGATAGATAGATAGATAGATAGATAGATAGATAGATAGATAGATAGATAGATAGATAGATAGATAGATAGATAGATAGATAGATAGATAGATAGATAGATAGATAGATAGATAGATAGATAGATAGATAGATAGATAGATAGATAGATAGATAGTCCCTGAAATCACTTTTTACGGCGTTCCACCTTTCTCTAACTTTATCGTTAGTACCAATATGTACCATGACAGCTGGGTCCTCCCCAGCGCCATCCAACAATCTGTCCATGCAGTCTACAATGTCCCGAACTCGGGAGCCCGGTAAACAACATACTGTTCGGCGAGAACGATCTTTGTGACAGATTGCCCTCTCTGTTCCTCTAATAATAGAATCCCCTACCACAAGTATCTGCCTATTCTTTCCTGTATCCTTGCCCCCATCTTCACTGGAGGAGTTGTTCCCAAGGTTCCTCTGGTATTTTGGTGGAGCCTCAACTTGAATTTCTTCCAGCTTTTTGGTCATCTTCTCTCCCAATAGAGCAGCACCCTGCTCATTTAAGTGCAGCCCATCTCTGGTATAGAGCCAGTAACGGTATGAAAAGTCAGCCCAGTTTTCCAGAAACCCAAATCCTTCCTCCCTGCACCAGTTCCTCAGCCACTTGTTAAGTGCACCAAGCTCTTGCTGTCTCTCTGGTGTGGCTCCAGGTATGGGCAGAATTTCTGAAAATACTGCCTTGGAGGTCCTTTTCTTCAGTATAGTCCCTAAGTCTCTGAAATCATTTTGTAGGGCGGTCCATCTTCCTCTAACTTTGTCGTTAGTACCAATATGTACCATGACAGCTGGGTCCTCCCCAGCCCCATCCAACAATCTGTCCATGCAATCCACAATGTCCTGAACATGAGCGCCTGTTAAAAATCATACTGTTCGGCGAAAACGATCTTTGTGACACGGTGATAACGATCTTTGTGACGGTTTGCCCTCTCTATCCTTCTAATGATTTCGTCCCGTATCTGCCGATCCTTTCTTGTAACCGTGGCTCCGATTTCACTGAAGACGATGTTCCCCTGGCATTCTGGTGGAGTCGCAATGTGAATGTCGCATGCAGGTGAAGTCGCAATGTGAACATCACATTGTGGTAGAGTTTCGATGGGAATGTCACATTCTGCCGGAGTCTCATTGGGAATGTCGCATTCTGCCGGAGTCTCATTGGGAATGTCGCATTTTGCTGGAGTCTCATTGGGAATGTCGCATTTTGCTGGAGTCTCATTGGGAATGTCGCATTTTGCTGGAGTCTCATTGGGAATGTTGCATTCAGCTGGAGTCTCATTGGGAATATCGCATTCTGCTAGGGTCTCAACGGGATCCTCACATACTGTCGAAGACCTAGTGGGAACGTCACAATCTGCTGTAGTCTTAGCCGGAACGTCACATTCTGCCAGTGTCTCGGCGGGAATGTTACATTGTGGAGAATTCTCAACGTGAACAACAGATTTTGGTGAATTCAACATTTTTTCCAACTTTTTGGCCATTTTCTTTCCTAACAGAGTTGCACCCTGCTCATTTAAGTGAAATCCGTCCCTGCTGTAGAGCAGGTAATTAATTGAAAAGTCAGTCCAGTTCTCCATGAAGCCAAAACCCTCCTTCTTGCACCAGTTCTTCAGCCACCTGTTAAGCCCCATAACCTCCTGCTGTCTCCTTGTTGTGGCTCGAGGTACAGGCAGTATTTCTGAAAATACTACCTTGGAGGTCCTTTTCTTCAATACAGCCCCTAAGGCCCTGAAATCATTTTGTAGAATGCTCCATCTTCTTCTGATGTTGTCGTTGGTGCCAATATGTACCATGACAGCTGGGTCCTCCCCAGCCTCATCCAACAATTTGTCCATCTGTTCTGCAATGTCCCGAACCCGTGCATTCGGGAAAAAACATACTGTTCGTTGATCACAGTCTTTCTGACAGATTGCTCTCTCTGTCCCTTTAATAACTGAATCCCCTACCACCAGTATCTGCCTCTCTATTTTTGTAAGCTTGCTCCCATCTTCACTGGAGGAGGTGATCCCATGGCTCCCCTGGTATTTTGGTGCATTCTCAACATGAACGTCACATTGTGCTGTAGTCTCAACATGAACATCACATTGTGCTACAGTCTTAACATGAACATCACATTCTGGCGGTGTTTCAAAGGGAATGTCACATTCTGGTAAAATCTCAATGTGAATGTGACATTCTGGTGGATTCTTTTCGTGAACCTCATATTCAGGAGAAGTCTCAGTGTGAACCTCACATTCTGGAGGTGTCTCAGTGTAAATGTCACATTGTTTTGGAGTTTCAATGTGAACATCACATTCTTCCGGAGTGTCAGCGAGAACATCACATTCTTCCGAAGTATATGAGGGAACATCACATTCTGTTGGAGTCTCAGCGGGAGCATCACATTCTGGAGGAGACTCATTGTGATGATGAAATTCGGGAGACGTCTCATTGTGAACATCACATTCTGGAGGAGTACCATTGTGAACTTCACATTCTGGAGCACTCTCAATGTCAACGTCATATTGTGATGAAGTTTCAACATAAACGTCTCTTTCTACTGTAGTCTCAACGTGAACGTAACATTCTGGTGATGTCACAACAGGAATGTCACATTCAGCCTGAGTCTCAGTAGGACTATCACATTCTTCCTGAGTCTCAGCAGGAACATCACATTCTGGAGGAGACTCATTGTGATGATGAATTTCTGGAGAGGTCTTAATGTGAAAGTCACATTCTTGATTAGTCTCATTGTGAACATCACATTCTGGAGGAGTACCATTGTGAATGTCACATTCTAGAGCATGTGTCTCAATGTGAACTTCATATTGTGATGAAGTTTCAACATGAACGTCTCTTTCTTCTGCAGTCTCATGGGGAACGTCACATTCTGGTGATGTCACAACAGGAATGTCACATTCTGCCTGAGTCTCAGTGGGAATGCCACATTCTGCTGAAGTCTCAACAGGAACGTCACATTCTTCTGGAGTCTTAATGTGTACATCACATTTTGGTTGGCCCTCAATGTGGATGTCACGTTGTTGCTCACTGGGGAAGGCCTGCTGCGTGGGATCCGTCTGCAATAAAATTCTGCCTTCATCTGCAATAGAAAAGAAGAATTAGATTTAGCACCTTCATCTACATTTCATATATATTTTCTTCATAAAACATCAGATTATACAGAGAAAAATTCAGTGCAAGGAACCTATAAATAAACACAACATGACAGGGACACAGGGATCACTACTGTTGGCCTTCGTATAAAAATTCTGGTTGCCTGGCAGTTATGCTAATCCACTAAATTTCAATGACTCAGGAAGCTGGTAACAAGTATTTTTAGTGGTGTGATGATGCGCTTTCATGTTTAAATGAGTGGGTGCGTCACAAAAGAAGTTGCAACAGGAGGTATTGGTGTCACTTGCTTGGCTTTGCATTGTGGTAGGGGCTTGTGAATCATCAGACCAGCTAAGCAGATGCTTTTACTGTCAGTTTTGCCCAGAAAGCTTGTCATTTCTCAGCCCTGAGATCAGACAGGAGAGGGGTTACTCGCTATGGGGGTCATACACCAGCCTGGCACCAGCTGATAGGTTTGCATTGGCCGGGAGAGAAAACAAGTGACTAATGTATTCGGAATAGTAATGTATGGTTTCCTATATTCTTATCATTGTTTTATAGATATTCATGCTGTTCCTTCAATTGCTATATATTAGTTATGCTTAACCCCCCTTTGACAGAATCTTTACCCCAGTAGGGGGAGGGCAGGAGGGACCAGCCAATCACAGGACTGATTCTGTCATATGAGGGGCGTTTTATGAAATCGGTGGGCCTGTGTGCAAAATCATAAGTTGGGCTCGGCTGCTTAATTAAAAATAAAAAAAGTGTTTTTTTTTCTTTTTTTCTGTTAAAAAAATTAAAAAAAGTGGTGTACTTAGTGTGGCACAGTGAAGAGTAAGCATGGCGTTCATTGTGCCAGGGGTGGTGCTAGGATTGTAAGAGACCTGGGGTACCTTTGGGCACACCAAGTAGAAGAATAATGTGGTTCACGTAGCAGGCCGTGGTGAACAGTGGGTGTGGCCAAATTATGTTAACCACTTTACCACCAGAGGATTTTGCTGTCTTACGTCTGGGCCACTTTTTGCGATTCGGCGCTGTGCGAATTTAACTGACAATTGCGCGGTCGTGCGACGCCGTACCCAAACTAAATGTACGTCCTTTTTTTTCTTACAAACAGAGCTTTCTTTTGGTGGTATATGATCACCTGTGCGATTTTTACTTTTTGCACTATAAACAAAAAAAGAGCATAAATTTTGAAAAAATAACAATATTTTTCAAATTTTTTTATATGAAATTCCCACCCAAAAAAATGTAAAAATCTAATTTTTTAAAAATTTTTTGTCAATTTGTTTTCTGCTACCTATGTTTGGTAAAAAAAATCACAATAAGCGTATTTTGATTGGTTTGCGCAAAAGTTATTGTGTTTACTAACTAAGGGAAAGATTTCTGTAATTTTTGGTGTTTTTTTTTTTTTTTTAACGAGTAATGGCGGCGATCTGTGATTTTTTTTTTTGCGGGACTGCGACATTGCGGCAGACAGATCGGACCCTTGACTGACATTTTTGACACTTTTGGGGGTACCAGTGACATTACTGCAGTAATCAGTGCTAAAAATATGCACTGTTACTGTAAAAATGACACTGGCAGGGAAGGGGTTAACTGTATTGGAGAGGGAGGGGTTAGGTGTGTCCTAGGGGCGTGTTTCTAACTGTGATGGGACATGGCTACTAGTGTAAAAACAGAGATCAACGGATTACCCTCAGCTTCTTTAGCAAGGCAGTGGTCGTCTTGGAGGTGTGTTTGGGGTCGTTATGTTGGAATATTGCCCTGTGGCCCAGTCTCTGAAGGGAGGGGATCATACTCTGCTTCAGTATGTCACAGTACATGTTGGCATTCATGGTTCCCTCAATGAACTGTAGCTCCCCAGTGTCGGCAGCACTCATGCAGCCCCAGACCATGACACTCCCACCATCACCACCATGCTTGACTGTAGGCAAGACACACTTGTCTTTGTACTCCTCACCTTGTTGCCGCCGGCGCCACACACTCTTGACACTATCTGAACCAAATAAGTTTATCTTGGTCTCATCTCATCAGGCCACAGGACATGGTTCCAGTAATCCATGTCCTTAGTCTGATTGTCCTCAGCAAACTGTTTGCGGGCTTTCTTCTGCATCATCTTTAGAAGAGGCTTCCTTCTGGGACGACAGCCATGCAGACCAATTTGATGCAGTGTGTGGTGTATGGTCTGAGCACTGACAGCCTGACCCCCCACCTCTTCAACTTTTGTAGGAATGCTGGCCGCACGTATACATCTATTTCCCAAAGACAACCTCTGGATATGACACTGAGCATGTGCATTCAACTTTTTTGGTCGACCAAAGCGAGGCCTGTTCTGAGTGGAACTGCTAAGCTACTGTATGGTCTTGGCCACTGTGCTGCAGCTCAGTTTCAGGGTCTTGGCCAATCTTCTTATAGCCTAGGCCAGCCGTCAGTAAATGGTAGCCCGCGGCCAAAGAACGGACTGCACGATGCTTCCACCTGGACTGTCAGGCCGCCACTATAAGCAGTCCTTGGTTTGCTGGGACCTCACGTGTCCAAGCAACCAGTGACTTCCCGTGTATGCGCCCCACCCCACTCCTTCTTTCTACCGCTCCCGACTCACTCCCAGTCAGGCCGTGAGTTGGGGCTAGATGTCAAGTGCACGCCTGCCCCCCTGCTGTTTGCGGCTCTTGGCTCTCGCATTTTCTGCCCCCAAAGGTATGTGAGTCAAATTTTTAAGGGGGTTACTTATTTTATCAAGTGCAGTCTGATGGGCATATTTTATGATAAGGGACATGCTGATGGGCACATTTTATGTTAAGAGCAACGCTGATGGACACGTTTTGTTTTGCCCAACAGAGTGCCCCCTAACATAAAATGTGCCCATCAGCGTGCCCCTATTTTATGTTAAGGGTCACGCTGATGGGCAAATTTTATGCTAACGGTTACACTGATGGGCATAATTAATGCTAAGGGTCATGGTGATGGGCACATTTTATGTTAAGGGTCACGCTGATGGACACGTTTTGTTTTAGCACAGACTTGAGATTCGGATCTTGGCCCAAAGAAAATTTTAGAGGCCGGACCTCCTTGAATGTTAATTCATTACCCCTGGCCTAGGCCATCTTTATGCAGAGCAACAATTCTTTTTTTCAGATCTTCAGAGAGTTCTTTGCCATGAGGTGCCATGTTAAACTTCCAGTGACCAGTATGAGAGAGTGAGAGCGATAACACCAAATTTAACACACCTGCTCCCCATTCACACCTGAGTATCACTAACGAGTCACATGATACCGGGGAGGGAAAATGGCTAATTGGGCCCAATTTGGACATTTTCACTTAGGGGTGTACTGACTTTTGTTGCCAGTGGTTTAGACATTAATGTGTGTTGAGTTATTTTGAGGGGACAGCAAATTTACACTGTTATACAAACTGTACACTCACTACTTTACATTGTAGCAAAGTGTCATTTCTTCAGTGTTGTCACATGAAAAGGTAGAATAAAATATCTACAAAAATGTGAGGGGTGTACTTACTTTTGTGAGATACTGTATAAACCTCAGCACAATTGTTTAAAAAATAAAATAAAACTCTTCCATTGTGTCTGATTTTGTGTACATTGAAAATAAATGGAGAGCTAACACTTCATCTGAGCCGACCATAAAGGATTATTTCACCTTTTAGCTAAGAATAATAAATGGCAATTTTTTAGCAGGTAAGAAATCGTACATTTACTTTTTTTTTCTTTTAGGATCCTGTAAAGCATTGCACTGAGATTAGCAGATCCCGGGTACCATGACGCTCTCCTTCACACTGGCAGTTTAAAAAGAAAGAAAAAATCGGTTGGCAGCTAACAGGTGAGGAGAGAGAGTTGGGGGTAGGGGAGACTTAGCCCCCTGTATACAGCTCCAAGATTTACAGTTTGTTTCTCTTGATCCCTATAATCCTATCTATCGATCCCTATATCCCTCACAATCCCTATACATGTGTACATATGGGGGGAGGGGTGACCTGTCATCAATGGGGTGGAAGGATCCAATGAAAGGGTGTCGGTTATTTTGTATCTATTAATATCCACAACACTTACCAATCCCGGTGTCTGTATTTCGGGGAGGTCCATTGGCTTTACGGCCAAGACCAATACATCTGAGAACGGCTCTGGCGCAGCCGCGCACAAAAGCCCGAGCCCTCTTCATTTTGGGGGGCTTCTTGGTTGGGGTATCTGCAGGATGGTCACTGATACCTTCTTCCATAGCTGCTCTTCCTATGGGGGGTTTCTCTTTGGTGTTTTTCAGAGAAAAAAGCTGTTTACATTTAAATTGGTTCATTATTAAGAATAATGAAACGCGCTTTAAACGTACAACAATGAAATCGCAATGAAATTGAATTCAAATGAAATCAAATCCAATGAAATCGCAAGAAATATCTCAGCAGAGATAAAGACAGGTCTTCACTGGTCAGCGTCAACACTTGTCTCAGTGATTTCCCGCTCCTGCGGCTCCTTATATAGGCTATGGCTCCTCCCACTGGTCATGTGACTTTTTTAAATCTCATGATGACTCAGCAAAAAAAAAAATAACTGACGATTTTTCTTAAAGGAGCCTTGTCCTTGTTTGCGAGCTGTGTGAATTCAGGCTGTAGGCTCAGTATACGGATCTAATAGGGATACGGCTCCTGTAATAACATTTTTTTCTGGAAGTGACCGTTATTTTCACTGACATTTAACCCTTACAGTCCCATGGCTGAAATAAAGATCTGTATTCCTATGATAAGACGGTGAATGGAGTCTTATAAATCCTCCCAGAGATCAAATCTTCCCATTTATTTCATCATTCTTACAAAACAATTATTTTTCCACTTTTTAACCCTTTACCTGCCAAACCATTTTTTTCCCTTTCAGCTTTTAACCCTTTCACTACCAAATTATATATTTCATTGTTTTTAACAATTTAACAATTTAACATTAAAACCAATGTCCCCCCCCCCTTAATTTATTAACCCTTTCACTGCCAAACCAAATAACCCCCTCCACACACACTTTAACCCTTTCACTGCCAAACCTTTTTTTTTTTTTCTCATTTCTTGCCCATATGTTAAAATATAAATAAAGGAAAACATTTTTATTTTTAGTTTTGGATGGAGTGGAGAGGGATTAGAACACCTGTTAGGTTTTTATCGCTGTGTGCGCCCCCTTTTGGGATATCCACTCTCTTTGTGTTTCATGTTTATCATTACCACCAAAAGTGAAAGAAAATTCCAATATTTGGGTTGTCACCAGAAGCAGAATTAGAGGGGAAATCTTCCAATGGGGACACTAGTTCTGGTGACACCCTGGGATTATGTCACTTTGGGAGATTTTTCTAACTTTTGTTTTTGGCTTTGGGACAGGAAGTGAAGGGAAATCTCCCCAATGGGGACACAGATGGCAAAGAAATCCTGACAGAGGTTCTATACCTCCCTTACTCTATTCTAAATGGGGGAAAAAATGTATTTAGTTCTATTTTAACATTTAAGTTGTATGTGGGGGGGGGGGGGTGATGGGGAGTCTGAAAGAGGGTGCAGCATATTACACATGGGGCTCAGCGGGGGTGGAGTGTCTGCAGACACGAGCAACTGCTACTTTCAGAGAGGGGGAGGGGAGAGAGCTCAAATAGTTATTTTGAGGGTCATTTTAACCCTTTCACTGCTGGACATTTTTATGTACATTTTTCCATTTTCCATTTTTTTTTCCCAGTGTGCTAATTGCTCATTTCTACCCTCAAAACATTCCATAGTTTGTGAAGTGATGAAGGCCCCGCCCATTCACACCTCTGACATACATCTGGATGGGAAACGCCCATTTTTTCAAGCGTTTTCTTTTTTTTACCCAACAAGCATAGAGCAGTCTATTCGTTTTATTGGGCCGCCCTATGTGCGACAAACATAGCAATGTAGCACATGGCGTGTTCCGGGTCACGTTTTTTATTGTTCGCAGCGATTCCTCACATGTGGGGTTCGAATACCGTTTACATATATGTGCGCGACTTGAATATGCGTTCTCTTCTGCATGCGAGCACTGAGGGATCGGGGCATTAAACGGTTTTTTTTTTTCCTATTTATTTTATTCTTTATTTTACACGGTCCCTTTCATTTCTGTCACTTTTATTCCTATTACAAGGAATGTAGACGTCCCTTGTAAAAGAATATAAGGATAAGGATGACCGGTCCTCTTTTTGGAGGGATGTAGGGTCAAAAAGACCCCAAATCTCTTCTTTAACTTTAACCACTTCCCCCAAATGTACGCCCCGTACGTCCTTGGGTGTCAGTGGTAATACCGGGATGGTGGGGGCACCTACAGGCATCATCTCCGTATCATTGTTTGCAGCCAGCGAATTCTGTACAAAGCAGAAGTCATCTGAGGGGCCAATTAGCCACTGGATCACTTCTGCCGGTTCCGGAAGGCGGTCCCTCCCCTGCCCCCGCCCCCACCACTCCAGTCCCATCGTGGAGGCCGGTAGTGGTGCGGCCGGGGGCGATGGTTGCCCTGTACAGAGAGAGAGGAACTGCCATCATTCTCCTCTCTCTTTAACTCTGCAAACCGGGAGCGACGAGTATTCATCATTTCCCGGCTTTGACCCCTTTGTTCACCTGTCCATCAGTGACCAGAAAAGCAGCGGATCGGACCGATCTCAGTCTGATCTGCTGCATGGGGGACCAGAGAAGAGATTTGGGGTCTAATAGACCCCAAATCTCTCCATAAAGAGGACTTGTCACAGCCCATGCTGTCACAAGAGATGCTGTTCATCCCTTGGGATACAATAAAGTTATTACCAAAATATAAAATAAAGAAAAGGGTAAAAAATTGTTTTTTTTGTAAAATAAATAATAAAAAAATAAATAAAGCCCCCCCTTCCCACTGTGCTTACGTGCAAATGGAAATTGATACGTTACTCCCGCACACATATGTAAACGTTGATCGCACCGCACATGTGGGGTATTGTTGAACGTCAAAGCGATGCGATAATTCTATCACCAGACCTCCTGTGCAACTCTAAACTGGTAACCAGTAAAGGCATTTAAGGCGTCGCCTATGGAGAGTTTAAAGCAATGTAGTTTGCTGCCATTCCACGGGCAGACGCAATTTTAAAGCCTGACATGTTAGGTATCTTTTTACTCTGCGTAACATTATCTTTCACAGTATAAAAAAAGATTGGGCTAAGTCTACTGGTTTATTGTTTTTTTATACTTGAAAGTGTTTTTTTCCTAAAAAAATTGTGTTTAAAAAAAACGCTGAGCAAATACCGTGTGACATACAAAAATCGCAACACACACCATTTTATTCTATAGGGTCTCTGCTGAAAAAAAATATATATAATTGTTTGGGGTTCTAAGTAATTTTCTAGCAAAAAAAAAAAAAATAGATTTTTACATGTAGGAGCGAAGTGTCAGAATAGGTTTGGGAAGGAGGGGGTTAAAAGCAAATGCTTTCAAAAAAATAATAATGTTTACTTCCAGCCTGGACTGGAGGTCACGTCATGACGTCACTCTGGTCCTCCAAGGTCATAGAGTGGATGAAAGAGTACTAACTCTTTGATGGTTTATGGGAGCAGCTGGCCGCAACGCCAGATCCTTTCTCAGGTGAACTGGCGGAAACGGTAAGCCCGGGAAACACCGACGAGTGTTTCATGAGCCGCTTGGAGCGGTTTCATGAGAAAGCTGGGTACTGGGGTTAAAGGGGATATTTTCAGCTATAATCCCGGGAAACCACTTGCAGATTCCAACGGATATATACGTATTGCAGGTGGCAAGTGGTTAAAGTAGATCTCATATAAGCTTTAATGTTAATTTCATGTTATGCAGCTTTCATTAACCCCTTACTTACTGGGCACCTAAACCCCCTTCCTGCCCAGGCCAATTTTCAGCTTTCAACTCTGTCACTTTTTGAATGACAATTGCGCGGTCATGCTACACTGTACCCATATGATATTTTTATCATTTCTTTTCATAAAAATAGAGCTTTCTTTTGGTGGTATTTAATCCCTACTGGGGTTTTATTTTTTTGCTAAACAAACAAAAAAATGTTATGTTAAGGGTCATGCTGATGGGCACAATTTATGTTAAAGGGCACTCGAATGGGCATATTTTATGTTAAGAGCATTGCTGATGGACACGTTTTGTTTTGCCCGTCTCTCTGAGTCATAGCACAGACTTGAGATTCGGACCTCGGCCCAAAGCAAATTTTAGCGGCCGGACCTCCTTGAATGTTAATTCATTACCCCTGGCCTAGGCCATCTTTATGTAGAGCAACAATTCTTTTTTTCAGATCCTTAGAGAGTTTTTTGCCATGAGGTGCCATGTTGAACTTCCAGTGACCAGTATGAGAGAGTGAGAGCGATAACACCAAATTTAACACACCTGCTCCCCATTCTCACCTGAGACCTTGTATCACTAACGAGTCACATGACACCGGGGGAGGGAAAATGGCGAATTGGGCCTAATTTGGACATATTCAGTTAGGGGTGTACTGACTTTTATTGCCAGTTGTTTAGACATTAATGGCTGTGTGTTGAGTTATTTTGAAGGGACAGCAAATTTACACTATTATACAAGCTGTACACTCACTACTTTACATTGTAGCAAAGTGTCATTTCTTCAGTGTTGTCACATGAAAAGATAGAATAAAATATTTACACAAATGTGAGGGGTGTACTTACTTTTGTGAGATACTGTATAAACCTCAGCACAATTATTTAAAAAATAAAATAAAACTCTTCCATTGTGTCTGATTTTGTGTACATTGAAAATAAATGGAGAGCTAACACTTCATCTGAGCCGACCATAAAGGATTATTTCACCTTTTAGCTAAGAATAATAAATGGCAATTTTTTAGCAGGTAAGAAATCGTACATTTACTTTTTTTTTTGTTTTAGGATCCTGTAAAGCATTGCACTGAGATTAGCAGATCCCGGGTACCATGCCGCTCTCCTTCACACTGGCAGTTTAAAAAGAAAGAAAAAATCGGTTGGCAGCTAACAGGTGAGGAGAGAGAGTTGGGGGGAGGGGAGACTTAGCCCCCTGTATACAGCTCCAAGATTTACAGTTTGTTTCTCTTGATCCCTATAATCCTATCTATCGATCCCTATATCCCTCACAATCCCTATACATGTGTACATATGGGGGGAGGGGTGACCTGTCATCAATGGGGTGGAAGGATCCAATGAAAGGGTGTCGGTTATTTTGTATCTATTAATATCCACAACACTTACCAATCCCGGTGTCTGTATTTCGGGGAGGTCCATTGGCTTTACGGCCAAGACCAATACATCTGAGAACGGCTCTGGCGCAGCCGCGCACAAAAGCCCGAGCCCTCTTCATTTTGGGGGGCTTCTTGGTTGGGGTATCTGCAGGATGGTCACTGATACCTTCTTCCATAGCTGCTCTTCCTATGGGGGGTTTCTCTTTGGTGTTTTTCAGAGAAAAAAGCTGTTTACATTTAAATTGGTTCATTATTAAGAATAATGAAACGCGCTTTAAACGTACAACGATGAAATCGCAATGAAATTGAATTCAAATGAAATCAAATCCAATGAAATCGCAAGAAATATCTCAGCAGAGATAAAGACAGGTCTTCACTGGTCAGCGTCAACACTTGTCTCAGTGATTTCCCGCTCCTGCGGCTCCTTATATAGGCTATGGCTCCTCCCACTGGTCATGTGACTTTTTTTTAAATCTCACGATGACTCAGCAAAAAAAAATAACTGACGATTTTTCTTAAAGGAGCCTCGTCCTTGTTTGTGAGCTGTGTGAATTCAGGCTGTAGACTCAGTATACGGATCTAATAGGGATACGGCTCCTGTAATAACATGTTTTTCTGGAAGTGACCGTTATTTTCACTGACATTTAACCCTTACAGTCCCATGGCTGAAATAAAGATCTGTATTCCTATGATAAGACGGTGAATGGAGTCTTATAAATCCTCCCAGAGATCAAATCTTCCCATTTATTTCATCATTCTTACAAAACAATTATTTTTCCACTTTTTAACCCTTTACCTGCCAAACCATTTTTTTCCCTTTCAGCTTTTAACCCTTTCACTACCAAATTATATATTTCATTGTTTTTAACAATTTAACAATTTAACATTAAAACCAATGTCCCCCCCCCCTTAATTTATTAACCCTTTCACTGCCAAACCAAATAACCCCCTCCACACACACTTTAACCCTTTCACTGCCAAACCTTTTTTTTTTTTTCTCATTTCTTGCCCATATGTTAAAATATAAATAAAGGAAAACATTTTTATTTTTAGTTTTGGATGGAGTGGAGAGGGATTAGAACACCTGTTAGGTTTTTATCGCTGTGTGCGCCCCCTTTTGGGATATCCACTCTCTTTGTGTTTCATGTTTATCATTACCACCAAAAGTGAAAGAAAATTCCAATATTTGGGTTGTCACCAGAAGCAGAATTAGAGGGGAAATCTTCCAATGGGGACACTAGTTCTGGTGACACCCTGGGATTATGTCACTTAGGGAGATTTTTCTAACTTTTGTTTTTGGCTTTGGGACAGGAAGTGAAGGGAAATCTCCCCAATGGGGACACAGATGGCAAAGAAATCCTGACAGAGGTTCTATACCTCCCTTACTCTATTCTAAATGGGGGAAAAAAATGTATTTAGTTCTATTTTAACATTTAAGTTGTATGTGGGGGGGGGGGGGGGGTGATGGGGAGTCTGAAAGAGGGTGCAGCATATTACACATGGGGCTCAGCGGGGGTGGAGTGTCTGCAGACACGAGCAACTGCTACTTTCAGAGAGGGGGAGGGGAGAGAGCTCAAATAGTTATTTTGAGGGTCATTTTAACCCTTTCACTGCTGGACATTTTTATGTACATTTTTCCATTTTCCATTTTTTTTCCCAGTGTGCTAATTGCTCATTTCTACCCTCAAAACATTCCATAGTTTGTGAAGTGTTGAAGGCCCCGCCCATTCACACCTCTGACATACATCTGGATGGGAAACGCCCATTTTTTTCAAGCGTTTTCTTTTTTTTACCCAACAAGCATAGAGCAGTCTATTCGTTTTATTGGGCCGCCCTATGTGCGACAAACATAGCAATGTAGCACATGGCGTGTTCCGGGTCACGTTTTTTATTGTTCGCAGCGATTCCTCACATGTGGGGTTCGAATACCGTTTACATATATGTGCGCGACTTGAATATGCGTTCTCTTCTGCATGCGAGCACTGAGGGATCGGGGCATTAAACGTTTTTTTTTTTTCCTATTTATTTTATTCTTTATTTTACACGGTCCCTTTCATTTCTGTCACTTTTATTCCTATTACAAGGAATGTAGACGTCCCTTGTAAAAGAATATAAGGATAAGGATGACCGGTCCTCTTTTTGGAGGGATGTAGGGTCAAAAAGACCCCAAATCTCTTCTTTACCTTTAACCACTTCCCCCAAATGTACGCCCCGTACGTCCTTGGGTGTCAGTGGTAATACCGGGATGGTGGGGGCACCTACAGGCATCATCTCCGTATCATTGTTTGCAGCCAGCGAATTCTGTACAAAGCAGAAGTCATCTGAGGGGCCAATTAGCCACTGGATCACTTCTGTGGGTTCCGGAAGG
Source organism: Pelophylax lessonae (assembly GCF_965119305.1). NCBI lineage: Eukaryota > Metazoa > Chordata > Amphibia > Anura > Ranidae > Pelophylax > Pelophylax lessonae. The sequence goes on along the minus strand of NC_138771.1, from coordinate 63,567,665 downwards.
CGGTCCCTCCCCTGCCCCCGCCCCCACCACTCCAGTCCCATCGTGGAGGCCGGGAGTGGTGCGGCCAGGGGCGATGGTTGCCCTGTACAGAGAGAGAGGAACTGCCATCGTTCTCCTCTCTAACTCTGCAAACCGGGAGCGACGAGTATTCATCATTTCCCGGCTTCGACCCCTTTGTTCACCTGTCCATCAGTGACCAGAAAAGCAGCCGATCGGACCGATCTCAGTCTGATCTGCTGCATGGGGGACCAGAGGAGAGATTTGGGGTCTAATAGACCCCAAATCTCTCCATAAAGAGGACTTGTCACAGCCCATGCTGTCACAAGAGATGCTGATCATCCCTTGGGATACAATAAAGTTATTACCAAAATATAAAATAAAGAAAAGGGTAAAAAATTGTTTTTTTTTGTAAAATAAATAATAAAAAAATAAATAAAGCGCCCCGTCCCACTGTGCTTACGTGCAAATGGAAATGGATACGTTACTCCCGCACACATATGTAAACGTTGATCGCACCGCACATGTGGGGTATTGTTGAACGTCAAAGCGATGCGATAATTCTATCACCAGACCTCCTGTGCAACTCTAAACTGGTAACCAGTAAAGGCATTTAAAGCATCGCCTATGGAGAGTTTAAAGCAATGTAGTTTACTGCCATTCCACGGGCAGACGCAATTTTAAAGCCTGACATATTAGGTATCTTTTTACTCTGCGTAACATTATCTTTCACAGTATACAAAAAGATTGGGCTAAGTTTACTGGTTTATTGTTTTTTTATACTTGAAAGTGTTTTTTTCCTAAAAAAATTGTGTTTAAAAAAAACGCTGAGCAAATACCGTGTGACATAAAAAAATCGCAACACACACCATTTTATTCTATAGGGTCTCTGCTGAAAAAAAATATATATAATTTTTTGGGGTTCTAAGTCATTTTCTAGCAAAAAAAAAATAGTTTTTACATGTAGGAGCGAAGTGTCAGAATAGGTTTGGGAAGGAGGGGGTTAAAAGCAAATGCTTTCAAAAAAATAATAATGTTTACTTCCAGCCTGGACTGGAAGTCACGTCATGACGTCGCTCTGGTCCTCCAAGGTCATAGAGTGGATGAAAGAGTACTAACTGTTTGATGGTTTATGGGAGCAGCTGGCCGCAACGCCAGATCCTTTCTCAGGTGAACTGGCGGAAACGGTAAGCCCGGGAAACACCGACGAGTGTTTCATGAGCCGCTTGGAGCGGTTTCATGAGAAAGCTGGGTACTGGGGTTATGGGGGATATTTTCAGCTATAATCCCGGGAAACCACTTGCAGATTCCAACGGATATATACGTATTGCAGGTGGCAAGTGGTTAAAGTAGATCTCATATAAGCTTTAATGCTAATTTCATGTTATGCAGCTTTCATTAACCCCTTACTTACTGGGCACCTAAACCCCCTTCCTGCCCAGGCCAATTTTCAGCTTTCAACTCTGTCACTTTTTGAATGACAATTGCGCGGTCATGCTACACTGTACCCATATGATATTTTTATCATTTCTTTTCATAAAAATAGAGCTTTCTTTTGGTGGTATTTAATCCCTACTGGGGTTTTATTTTTTTGCTAAACAAACAAAAAAATGTTATGTTAAGGGTCATGCTGATGGGCACAATTTATGTTAAAGGGCACTCGAATGGGCATATTTTATGTTAAGAGCATTGCTGATGGACACGTTTTGTTTTGCCCGTCTCTCTGAGTCATAGCACAGACTTGAGATTCGGACCTCGGCCCAAAGCAAATTTTAGCGGCCGGACCTCCTTGAATGTTAATTCATTACCCCTGGCCTAGGCCATCTTTATGTAGAGCAACAATTCTTTTTTTCAGATCCTTAGAGAGTTTTTTGCCATGAGGTGCCATGTTGAACTTCCAGTGACCAGTATGAGAGAGTGAGAGCGATAACACCAAATTTAACACACCTGCTCCCCATTCTCACCTGAGACCGTGTATCACTAACGAGTCACATGACACCGGGGGAGGGAAAATGGCGAATTGGGCCCAATTTGGACATATTCAGTTAGGGGTGTACTGACTTTTATTGCCAGTTGTTTAGACATTAATGGCTGTGTGTTGAGTTATTTTGAAGGGAAAGCAAATTTACACTGTTATACAAGCTGTACACTCACTACTTTACATTGTAGCAAAGTGTCATTTCTTCAGTGTTGTCACATGAAAAGATAGAATAAAATATTTACACAAATGTGAGGGTGTACTTACTTTTGTGAGATACTGTATAAACCTCACCACAATTATTTAAAAAATAAAATAAAACTCTTCCGTTGTGTCTGATTTTGTGTACATTGAAAATAAATGGAGAGCTAACACTTCATCTGAGCCGACCATAAAGGATTATTTCACCTTTTAGCTAAGAATAATAAATGGCAATTTTTTAGCAGGTAAGAAATCGTACATTTACTTTTTTGTTTTAGGATCCTGTAAAGCATTGCACTGAGATTAGCAGATCCCGGGTACCATGCCGCTCTCCTTCACACTGGCAGTTTAAAAAGAAAGAAAAAATCGGTTGGCAGCTAACAGGTGAGGAGAGAGAGTTGGGGGGGAGGGGAGACTTAGCCCCCTGTATACAGCTCCAAGATTTACAGTTTGTTTCTCTTGATCCCTATAATCCTATCTATCAATCCCTATATCCCTCACAATCCCTATACATGTGTACATATGGGGGGAGGGGTGACCTGTCATCAATGGGGTGGAAGGATCCAATGAAAGGGTGTCGGTTATTTTGTATCTATTAATATCCACAACACTTACCAATCCCGGTGTCTGTATTTCGGGGAGGTCCATTGGCTTTACGGCCGAGACCAATACATCTGAGAACGGCTCTGGCACAGCCGCGCACAAAAGCCCGAGCCCTCTTCATTTTGGGGGGCTTCTTGGTTGGGGTATCTGCAGGATGGTCACTGATACCTTCTTCCATAGCTGCTCTTCCTATGGGGGGTTTCTCTTTGGTGTTTTTCAGAGAAAAAAGCTGTTTACATTTAAATTGGTTCATTATTAAGAATAATGAAACACGCTTTAAACGTACAACAATGAAATCGCAATGAAATTGAAATCAAATGAAATCAAATCCAATGAAATCGCAAGAAATATCTCAGCAGAGATAAAGACAGGTCTTCACTGGTCAGCGTCAACACTTGTCTCAGTGATTTCCCGCTCCTGCGGCTCCTTATATAGGCTATGGCTCCTCCCACTGGTCATGTGACTTTTTTTAAAATCTCACGATGACTCAGCAAAAAAAAATAACTGACGATTTTTCTTAAAGGAGCCTCGTCCTTGTTTGCGAGCTGTGTGAATTCAGGCTGTAGGCTCAGTATACGGATCTAATAGGGATACGGCTCCTGTAATAACATGTTTTTCTGGAAGTGACAGTTATTTTCACTGACATTTAACCCTTACAGTCCCATGGCTGAAATAAAAATCTGTATTCCTATGATAAGACGGTGAATGTTGTCTTATAAATCCTCCCAGAGATCAAATCTTCCCATTTATTTCAGCATTCTTAAAAAACAATTATTTTTCCACTTTTTAACCCTTTAACTGCCAAACTATCCCCCCCCCCCTTTTCAGGTTTTAACCCTTTTACGACTAAACTATATATATTTAATTTTTTTAAAAACTTTAACTGTAAATCCAATGTTCCCCCTTTCATTTATTAACCCTTTCACTGCCAAATCTGTTTTTTTTTTTTTCCCCCCATTTCTTGGCCATATGTTAAAATATAAATAAAGGAAAATGTTTTTAGTTTTGGATGGAGTGGAGAGGGATTAGAACACCTGTTAGGTTTTTATCGCTGTGTGCGCCCCCTTTAGGGATATTCACCCTCTTTGTGTTTTATGTTTACCATTACCACCAAAAGTGAAAGAAAATTCCAATATTTGGGTTGTCACCAGAAGCAGAATTAGAGGGAAATCTTCCAATGGGGACACTAGTTCTGGTGACACCCTGGGATTATGTCACATGGGAGGATTTCTCTAACTTCCGTTTTTGTCTATGGGACAGGAAGTGAAGGGAAATCTCCCCAACGGGGACACAGACGGCAAAGAAAACCTGACAGGGGTTCTTTCCCTCCCTTGGGGAAAAATGTGTCTTTAGTTCTATTTTACCTTTTAACTTGTATGTGGGGGGAGTCTGAAAAAGGGTGCAGAATATTACACATGGGGCTCAGCGGGGGTGTAGTGTCTGCAGACACGAGCAACTGCTACTTTCAGAGAGGGGGAGGGGAGAGCACTCAGTCATTTTAACCCTTTCACTGTTGGAAATTTATTTATGTATTTTCATTTTTCCAATGTGCTAATTGCTAATTTCTGCCTTCAAAGCATTCCATAGTTTGTGAAGTGAGGAAGGCCCCGCCCAGTCACACCTCTGACATACACCTAGATGGTAAATGCCCATTTTTTAAAGTGTTTTTCGTTTTTTTTACCCAACAAGCACAGAGCAGTCTATTGATTTCATTGGGCCGCCCTATGTGCGACAAACTTGGCAAAGTAGTGCATGGTGTGTTCCGGGTCACTTTTTTTATTGTTCGCAGCAATTCCTCACATGTGGGGTTCGAATACCGTTTACATATGAGGGCGCGAGGTGCATATGCGTTCTCCTCTGCGTGCGAGCACTGAGGGATTGGGGCACTAAAGGTGTTTTTTTTTCTTATTTATTTTATTCTTTATTTTACACGGTTCCTTTCATTTTTGTCACTTTTATTCCTATTACAAGGCATGTAGACATCCCTGGTAATTGAATATAAGCAGTGGCGGCTGGTGCCGTGGGGGCGCAGGGGCGCCGCCCCCCTATCCATGCTTCCGACCCCCTAATCTACATGCGGGCGCCGGATGCATGGACTTCAATGTGGCTCTTTTTTTTTTTTTTTTTTTTTTTTAGCCATGTGATTAGAGCCAGAGGCTCTAATAGGCTAAAAAAAGGGTGGGCTCAGGGCGCAGAACACTGCGCCCTGAGCCCACCCAGTTGTGTGACAATAGCAAATGAAAATTCGCTATTGTCACACGGATCCTCCTCCTCCTTGCCAATCAGGAAGCGGAACTTGAGACCCGTTTTCAGATTGGCCAAAAGGAGAAGCCATGGAATTGGGCATTGGGGAGGAGGGATGAGACGCAGAAAACAGGAGGAAGAAGCCGAAGCCGCTGCCTGCTGCTGCAGATATCCAGGCAGGGTGAGTGAGCGGGGGAGATCCTGCCTGTCCTCTGTCCTGTCCCCTGTTTCCTGTCTCCTGTCCTGCTAAGGTCCTGGGGAGGGGGGGTTATGGTGCGCGGCCTGGTGTGGTCCACGGGGGCCGCCCCACGGGTGCTCCATGGGCCATATAAGGATAAGGATGACCGGTCCTCTTTTTGGAGAGATGTAGGGTCTGAAAGACCCCAAATCTCTTCTTTACCTTTAACCACTTCCCCCAAATGTACGCCCCGTACGTCCTCGGGTGTCACTGGTAATACCGGGATGGTGGGGGCACCTACAGGCATCATCTCCGTATCATTGTTTGCAGCCAGAAAATTCTCTACAAAGCAGAAGTGATCTGAGGGGCCAATTAGCTACTCGATCATCGATCACTTCTGCGGGTTGCTGAAGGAGGTTCCACCCCCCTCCCCCGTCTCTCCAGTCCCATAGAAGAGGCCGGGAGTGATGCGGCCGGCGGCGATGGCTGCCCTGTACAGAGAGAGAGGAACTGACGTTGTCCCCCTCTCTATGTAACCCTGGAAACAGGGAGCGACGAGTATTCATCATATCCCGGCTCCGCCCCCTTTGTTTACCTGTCCATCAGTGACCAGAGAAGCAGCCGATTGGACCGATCTCAGTCTGATTGGCTGCATGGGGGGGGGGGGGCCAGAGGAGAGATTTGGGGTCTAATGGATCCCAAGTCTCTCCATAAAGAGGACAGGACATGTCATGGCCCATGCTGTCACAAGAGATGCTGTTCATCCCTTGTGATACAAATAAAGTTATTACCAAAAAATAAAATAAAAAAATGGTATATATATTTTTTTAAAATAAAATAAATAATAAATTATAAAAAAAGTAATTAAAGCGCCCCCATTATACTCTGCTTATGCAAATGGAATGGATACGTTACACCCGCACATATATATAAACTGTGATCGCACCGCACATCTGAGGTATTGTCGCGAACGTCAAAGCGAGAGCGATAATTCTATCACCAGACCTCCTGTGCCACTCTAAACTGGTAACCTGTAAAGGTATTTAAAGCATCGCCTATGGAGAATTTTAAGGTCCGTGGTTTGCCGCCATTTCACAGGCAGACACTTTTAAAGCGGGAATTGTTAAGTATCTTTTTACTCGGTGTAACATTATCTTTCACAGTATGCAAATAATTGGGCTAACTTTGCGGTTTTATTTTTTTTTTTATTCTTGAAAGTGTTTTTTTTTTCCAAAAAAACGCTGCGCAAATACCGTGTGACAACAAAAATTGCAACACCCATCATTTTATTCTGTAGGGTCTCTGCTAATAATTTTTGCTAGTAATTTTCTAGTACAAGAAGTAGATTTTTACATGCAGGAGCGAAGTGTCAGAATAGGATTGGAAAGGAGGGGGTTAAAAGCAAATGATAACAAAAAAATTATTTTTTCGCTTTAAAGGAAAAAAAATTTATTTACTTACAGCCTGGACTGGAAGTCACGTCATGACGTCGCTCTGGTCCTCCTCCCTGTACTAATGACACTGGCAGGGAAGGGCTAACCTAGGGGTGACCAAAGGGTTAAATGTGAGCCTAGGGGAGTGTTTTCTAACTGTACAGGGGAGGGACTTCTGGAATCAACACAGAGACCTGTGATTCTATATAGAAGGATCACAGGAGCTCTGTGATCATTCCAGAGAGAAGAACGGTCAGCTGTGTTTACAACATCCGACCGTCCTTCTCTCTCAGCGGGGATCGATCGCGGGTGCCGGTCCTGTGATTTGGATTTGGCACCCCCGCTTCCTAATGGGGAAAGCACGCTCCTGCGAACCGACGTACTCAAACGTCGGTTCTTGCAGTCGAGCCAGCCTGCCACAGTATATCTGTAAGTGGTTAACCCCTTAATGGCCCCTGGGTTAACCCTTTCCCTGCCAGTGTCATTATTACAGTGCATATTTTTAGCACTGATTACTGTAGTAATGTCATTGGTATCCTCAAAAGTGTCAAAAATGTCAGTTAGGGGTCCGACCTGTCCGCCGCAATGTCGCAGTCCCGCAAAAAATCGCAGATCGCCGCCATTACTAGTTAAAAAAAAAAAAATAATGGCATGAATCTTTCCCGTAGTTTGTAGACGCGATTAACTTTTGCACAAACCAATCAAAATACGCTTATTCTGTTTTTTTTTTTATTTTTTTTACAAATAATATGTAGCAGAATACAAATTGGCCTAAAATTATGAAAAAAATTTTATTTTACATTTTTTTTTTTATTATTGGGAATGTTATGTAGCAGAAAGTGAAAAAAAAAAAATACGGTATATATATATATATATATATATATATTTTATTTTTTTTCAGAATTGTCGTTTTTTTTTGTTTAAAGCACAAAAAATAAAAATCGCAGAGGTGATCAAATACCTCCAAAAGAAAGCTCTATTTGTGGGAAAAAAAGGTCGTCAATTATATTTGGGTACAGCGTCGTACGACCGTGCAATTTTCCATTAACAACTTGCCGTCCGCTGCCCGACTATATACGGTGGCGGTCAGCCCCTCACAGGCAAAGTGACGTACCGGTATGTCACTAGCCTGGGAGCGAATAGGGGGCGAGCGCGCGCCGCCAGGAGGCGTGCTCCCTTCCCCGCTCGTACCCGAAGTAGCCGGCGCATGTGACTGGCGGACCCGATGTCCGCCGGTCACTTGCGATCATCGGGTAGAGATGGAGAAAGTCGCCTGTCACTCTCCCCTGTGTAAAAGCACAGATCACTCGGTCCTGCTATGTAGGACCGTTGATCTGTGCTGTTACACACACAGCCACATCCAATCACAGTAAGAAACACGCCCCTAGGGACACACTTGACCCTTCCCGCTCCAATAAAGTTAACCCCTTCCCTGCCAGTGTCATTTTACAGTAACAGTGCATATGTATAGCACGGATTACTGTAGTAATGTCACTGGTACCCCCAAAAGTGTCAAAAATGTCAGTCAAGGGTCTGATCTGTCCGCCGCAATGTCACAGTCCCGCAAAAAAAATCGCAGATCGCCGCCATTACTTGTTAAAAAAAAAAAACAATAAAAATGATAAAAATCTTTCCCTTAGTTAGTAAACGCAATAAATTTTGCGCAAACCAATCAAAGTACGCTTTTTGCGTTTTTTTTTTAACAAACATATGTAGCAGAAAACAAATTGGCCTAAAATGTTAAAAAATTTAGATTTTTACATTTTTTGGGGGGGAATTTCATATAAAAAATGTGAAAAATATTGTTATTTTTGCAAAATTGTCGCTGTTTTTTTGTTTATAGCGCATGATCAAAAAATCGCACAGGTGATCAAATACCACCAAAAGAAAGCTCTGTTTGTGGGAAAAAAAGGACGCCAAATTCGTTTAGGTACAGCGTCACACGACCGCGCAATTGTCCATTAAAGTCATGCAGTGCCGAATCGCAAAATAAGCCCTGGTCAGGAAGGGGGTAAAATCTTCCGGGGTTTAAGTGGTTAAATTAACACAGTGTCGAATTGCAAAAAATGGCCGGGTCATTAAGGGGGGTAAATCCTTCCCGTCCAGAAGTGGTTGAAGGGGAATTATACAAAAAAATGATTGGTTAAACCCACCAGTGCTTTTTATAAACAGCTATATATAGATCAGACCATAATAAGGAGGAAGGAGGGACGCATGGCACGCCCCCAGGCCAAGCTTTGGAACGCAAGACACGCCTCCATACATAGCTTTGGCCCGCAAGGCACGCCCCCCGACTGAGCTTTGGCCCACAAGGCACGCCTCCAGACTGGGCTTTGAAACGCAAGGCACGCCTCTACCACTGGGTAGCGATGTGTTAGATGAAAGGCACTTCATTGTATGTCACCCCTATATATACTGTGTGTGTGTGTGTATATATATATATATACTGTATATACCTACATTGTATGTCACCCCCTATACCGTCTCCATGTCCTCCTATTTATAATACATTGTATCAGTGTGTATGTCACCTCCCCATATCGGCTCTATGTACAATCTTTTAACCTTTCCCCATTGTATCCCTCATTTCCAGCCATGGCAATAGTACTCAGATTATAGACCGGCCTCCCTTACATCTCCTCCAGCCCCTGCTCCTGTAATCTGCCTGTATAATAGGGATGTTTCCTGGAATGTGGCATCCCCTGCGTTGTTCTTAGGTGTAGCGCACTGACAGCGCCTCCTATGAAGACACGAGCTGCCAATTAGTGCTATTTTTTAATGATTTCTGCATGTGTGAATGGCTTACCTCTGTATCTACAGAACAGGAGCAGGCAAGGATCTGCAGTAAAGTTTAGATCTCACCTGGCAGCCAGCGTTTTTCTTTTCCTGACTGCTGATTGCCTGCCTGAACAATGTCATTCTCACATTATCTTTCTGTACTATTCTCACAGAGCTATGTACCATCCCCCGGCGGAGGCCATATTGTGTCAGGTGACCACGATCCGCCATGTCTTGGTGTGCGGTGGGACTAGTCCAGGTCGGGCGGACAAGGAAGACATTTCCAGCGTCTCTATTAGTGCAGTGCAGAAGGCTGGCGGCCGGACGGCGGGAGAGCGATGATCTTCTGGAGTTGTGCCGTCGAAGGTTCTTCCTGTTGGGGGAGAAGATGACTCTGGCCTCTGTTCTAGGAGGACGTCACGGCCTGGGGTCCCTGGGAGCCCAAATGAAAAGGAACATGGTAAAGGAATGGTGGGACGCCATGGTGCTGCACCAGGAACAGGTTCTGCCCATTGACTCTTTGTGTCACCTACCAGGAACATCCAACCCTTCACCAAGACCACCGCTGAAGACCCTCTCCAATGCCCGTCTGGACCGCCTCCAAAACCAAAGTCTAACCCAGGAGGAGCTGGAAAAGATGGCCGGTCCTCGCCAAGATCTCCTATATGGTAACAATGACACAAATAGAGATGGGCTGAACACCCCCGTTCGGGAATTCTGCCACAAACCCATTAAAGGCTATGGGGTGCGAACATAAGAAATCAAAAGTCCCCATTATGAAGGCTTATATGCAAGTAATTGGCCATAAAAAGGGTATGGGGGCTGGGTACTACCCTGGGGGACAAGTATCAATGCAACATTTTTTCACAGGAGCAGTGATTTTAATGATGCTTAAAGTGCAACAATAAAAATGAAAAAGTGCCTGTAAAGTGGAGCATCTGTACCATGTATAGAACCTGCTGCAGCAAAACAGACATTTATCAACTAAAAAAAATATTAAAATCACATTTAAATTGATTTGCAAGTGCTGGCACCCAGCTATTTAAAAAGGAAAGAAGGAAACGGTGTGTGCTCCCCCCAGTACTTACCAGACCCTTATCCAAGCATGCATCCTCCTACAAGGGCCTCTTACACACAACCTTGGGCTGTGTTTGTGGGGGTCTGTGGGCAAGGGGCTTATCGAAATCTGGCAGCCCCCTTTTAACAAGGGGGCCCCCAGGTCCTATTCCCTCCCCCCTCCCCCCTCCCATGGGAATGAGTAGGGTACCCCTACTCATTCACCAAAAAAGTGTCAAAATAAAAAAAAAAACAGTAGACAGGTTTTTTTTTTACAATTTCTTTATTAAAAAGAAAACAACGCTGTCCTTCAATGTAGATCCATCGTCATTAACGACGCCACCACCTGACCTAAAAAATACAACAAAATTGCTCCATCCACCGCAAAGGCAAACCACCGAATGTCTGGCTTGCCGTTTGACAGTTCTTATATAGGTAAGGGCGGGGCCACCTGGCGACATCACCTGGTGGCACCGCCCCCCTGTGATGTCATTGACCCAGCAAGTATTGGTGAGGTCACAAGGGGGGACGGTGCCACCAGGTGACATCAACTGACATCATCAAATATGACAGTTCTTCGGTTAGGACGGGGCCACCTGGTGACATCAACTGGTGGCACCGCCCCCCAGTTATGTCATCGACCCAGCATGCACTGGTTGGTGATGTCACAAGGGGGGTGGTGCCACCAGGTGTTGCAGCCAGGTGGCCTCGCTCTTACCTAATATAAGAACTGTCAAACGGCAAGCCAGCCATTGGGCAGTTTGTCTTTGCGGTGGGCGGAGGCATTTTTTTTTTCAGGTCCCGTGGTGGCGGCGTTGTGATTGTCGATCGATCTACATTAGAGGACAGCGGGTTTTTTTTAGTTTTTAATAAAGGATTTGTCAATAACCTGTCTACTGTTTTAGTTAATTTTGACATTTTTTTTTTGATGAATGGGTCGGGGTACAATGTACCCAATATTCATTCACATATGGCGGGCAAGACCCGATTCTGATGCCCGCAGACCCCCCACAACCACATCCCAAGATTTTGGGGAAGAGATCCTTGTCCCCTTCAACATGTCCCCTGCCCCAAAGCACCCCTGCCTGTTGAGGGCATGTGGTCTGGTATGGTTCAGGAGGGGGTGGGGGCCCACACTCATCATTTTCCCACCCCACCCCCACCCTTTACCTGACTCCCCTGCCTGCATGCTCTGATAAGGGACTGGTATGTATTGTGGGGGGGGGGGTTTGGGGGGCCCCCACACCGTTTTTTTTTGACCGCTGATGGCTCATTGGTTGTTAAGGACGCTGTAGCCGGCTTCCCGGCCGCTCCTTTACAACCAGCTTATACTGCACCCTTATTGGGCAGAGCTTGCGTAGAATGCACTGTGCAGCACAGGGAACACCCAGCAAACACCCTGCAAATTTGGGTGTTTGCCGAACGGGGTGAATAGCTAATAATAAGCTCAAACTCCTGCTGAGGCTTAACCGTTCGCCCAACACTAGACACAAACTACTGCAGGATATGTCACCATTGTGGGAGGGGCAGAGACACAAACTACTGCAGGAAATTTCACCATTGTGGGAGGGGCAGAGTCACAAACTACTGCAGGAAATGTCGCCATTGTGGGAGGGGCAGAGACACAAACTACTGCAGGAAATGTCACCATTGTGGGATGGGCAGAGACACAAACTACTGCAGGAAATGTCACCATTGTGGGAGGGGCAGAGACACAAACTACTGCAGGAAATGTCACCATTGTGGGAGGGGCAGAGACACAATCTACTGCAGGAAATGTCAACATTGTGGGAGGGGCAGAGACACAAACAACTGCAGGAAATCTCACCATTGTGGGAGGGGCAGAGACACAAACTACTGCAGGAAATCTCACCATTGTGGGAGGGGCAGAGACACAAATTACTGCAGGAAATGTCACCATTGTGGGAGGCGCTGAGACACAAACTACTGCAGGAAATGTCACCATTGTGGAAGGGGCAGAGACACAAACTACTGCAGGAAATGTCACCATTGTGGGAGGGGCAGAGACACAAACTACTGCAGGAAATGTCACCATTGTGGGAGGGGCAGAGACACAAACTACTGCAGGAAATGTCACCATTGTGGGAGGGGCAGAGACACAAAACTGCAGGAAATTTCACCATTGTGGGAGGGGCAGAGACACAAATTACTGCAGGAAATGTCACCATTGTGGGAGGGGCAGAGACACAAATTACTGCAGGAAATGTCACCATTGTGGGAGGGGCAGAGACACAAACTACTGCAGGAAATGTCACCATTGTGGGAGGGGCAGAGACACAAATTACTGCAGGAAATGTCACCATTGTGGGAGGGGCTGAGACAAACTACTGCAGGAAATGTCACCATTGTGGGAGGGGCAGAGACACAAACTACTGCAGGAAATCTCACCATTGTGGGAGGGGCAGAGACACGAATTACTGGGGGAAAATCTCACCATTGTGGGAGGGGCTGAAAATGTTGACTTTTTAAAATATTTTTCCAATTTTAGGTGCCTTGTATTATTACCCCCCTTGTTTGGAGCTCATGAACAGAAAGTTGCCTTTTGGTATTGCAGAGGTGGGGAGATGTTTTCATCCAATCTCAGACAACAAGGATCTGCACCTGCAGGTCAGCCATCTTGTAATGTACCTAGTAATGGGGGGGGGGGGGGGTCTAAATTAGTGTGCAGAATACAATGTATTTCTCATTTGTCTTTTACCCACAATGCAGTTTGTTAGTAACTCTCAGGTGTGTGCGCTCTGATTAATACCGGGGAAGGAGATTGGAGGTCACATGGGTTCACAGGCCACCGATTTAATCAACTGGTGCAAAATCCTAAAAACAAGAGATAGAATCCTACTGACAGCGATAAAGCGATAAAGTTCAGGAGTAGAATTGATTTTTATGAGGTTATTAAGTTCCTGTAAGTTGATAAATTTTACTTTCATGTTCTAGGGTGGGGGAGAGGACGGCGGCCTCTCTGGTCTGGTTCAGCTCAGCCAAGACTTGCGCTCAGTGGCGGGACTACTGGCTGCGGCAACAGCTGCTGTGGTGGAGGAAGGTGAGCGCCCTGTGATTGCTGAGACATCTATGGGGGTTATTTATAAGAGATGAGATACACTATATTGTCAAAAGTATTGGGACGCCTGCCTTTACACACATGAACTTTAATGGCATCCCAGTCTTTGTCCGTAGGGTTCAATATTGAGTTGGCCCCCCCTTTGCAGCTACTTGAACTACAAGTCCCATGAGGCATTGCAAGGCTGACAGTTACAAGCATGACTCCTAAAGGCAGAGGCATGATGAGACTTGTAGTTCGCAACAGCTGGAGGGCCCCAGGTTGAGCATGCATTCTGTATAGTGTAACCTTCACAAGTAGGCTGTAATAGCAATTCATTAAACAGAGTTAGGACATTGCTGATACCTGTGTAGCTTACATCATAGAGAACTACACTATGTCAAAAGTATTGGGACGCCTGCCTTTACACACACATGAACTTTAATGGCATCCCAGTCTTAGTCCGTAGGGTTCAATATTTAGTTGGCCCACCCTTTGCAGCTATAACAGCTTCAAATCTTCTGGGAAGGCCGTCCACAAGGTTTAGGAGTGTGTCTGTGGGAATGTTTCACCATTCTTCCAGAAAAAGTGTTCCTTTAAATTTTTGAGCAGTCAGTGTATGTGTGTGTGTCTATTAGAGATAAGGGCCATACACACTATCAGATTATCTGAAGACTTTTTCCTTCAGATTTACCTTTTCTATGTAGTGCAAGGGCCTGCCGGATTGCATACAAATTGAAAGTGTTCAGGTTTGACCTCATATTATATGGTTTTGGTAAGTCTACAGACAAAAGTCTTCAGACAATCTGATAGTGTGTATGGCCCAATAGACCGATATGTTTTTTTCAGGGCTGATACCGATATTTTGGTCACAATGTTTCGGTATCGGCCGATATGGGCCGATATTTTGTACATTTTAAAGTTTTGAAAAATAAAGACAATTTTTGACACAAATCTGGTACTGAACATGTTAATTTTTTGTTTAATGCCTACTGGCGGGCTTGCTGGCACCCTGTGGTGGGTGGGTGGCTGGCTGGCACAGGGGTTGTGGGTGGCTGGCTGGTACAGGGCCTGTGGTTGGCTGGCTGGCACACTTTCTGTGGGTGGCTGGCTGTCTGGAATCCTGTAGTGGGTGGGTGGCTAGACTAGGCCCGACTCCAGAGGAGGCTGTCCAAGGCAAGGGAGGCGGCCTAAGAAGGCAGAATGAAGTCACAAAAATATCGGCCAGTTCCAAGGCCGATACCGATATATCAGGGAAAGTGCATATCGGCCACGCCGGTAATTGGTCTATCCCTAGTGTGTGTGTGTATATATATATATATATATATATATATATATATAGTGCTCAAATAAATTAAAGGAGCACTTTTGAATCAGAGTATAGCATCAAGTCAGTTAAACTCCTGGGATATTGATCTGGTCAGTTAAGTAGCAGAGGGGGTTGTTAATCAGTTTCAGCTGCTTTGGTGTTAATGAAATTACCAACAGGTGCACTGGATGGGCAAAAGGAGACAACCTTCAAAACAAAAATGGTTTTACAGGTGGAGGCCACTGACATTTTTTTCCCTACCCATTTTTTTCTGACTGTTTTTCACTAGTTTTTCATTTGGCTGGGGTCAGTGTCACTACTGGTAGCATGAGGCCATACCTGGACCCTATAGAGGTTGTACACGCAGTCCAACTCCTCCACGATGGCACATTAATCCGTACCATTACCAAGAGCATGGAGGAGATTCCAGGAGACAGGCAGTTACTCTAGGACAGTGTTTCTCAACTGCGGTCCTCAGTGCACACTAACAGGCCAGATTTTAAGTATTACCTTGGAGAGATGCAGACTAGAATTCTGAAATCACTGAGCAGCACATTATATCACCTGTGATGTATTTCAGTTATCTTGCAAACCTGGCCTGTTAGTGTGCCTTGAGGACCGGAGTTGAGAAACACTGCTCTAGAAGAGCTGGACAGGGCCATAGAATGTCCTTAACCCATCAGCGGGACCGGTATCTGCTCCTTTGTGCAAGGAGGAACAGGATGAGCACTGCCAGAGCCCTACAAAATGACCTCCAGCAGGCCACTGGTGTGAATGTCTCTGACCAAACAATCAGAAACAGACTTCATGAGGGTGGCCTGAGGGCCCGACTTCCTCTAGTGGGCTCTGTGCTCACTGCCCTGCCTCAGTGAACACCAGAATTGGCAGCTCCACCACTGGCACCCTGTGCTTTTCACAGATGAGAGCAGGTTCACCCTGAGCACATGTGACAGACGTGAAAGGAAGGGAGAGATGTGGGTGCTTGTAAGATTCTGGTACCTCCGGTACCCTTAATCACCACTTTCCTTTGTAATGCGTCCCACCTTTCTCTTCAGGTGGTACGCATATACCTTTAAGAACGATGATGTCACTGCTGAGCGCCGCAGAGCGGCTATTTCAACCGCCGGCGGTCTCACTCACATTGTTCGTTCAACCTGCCTTGTTATCCACATGCTTTCAAGCCTGTCTCTCGATCGGAACCTCCAGCTATTCCCTCTACCTGGAGCAGACCGGAACCTCGCTACTGATCCCTGTATCTCGCTACCGGACCATCCCTTATCTACTGGACCTCTCTAAACTACTAACATTACAAGTGATAAGTACCCCGCAGGGGAACCCTCCATAACCTTATTGCACTATCTACCTATGTACATTAAGGACTGTTATTACCTATCTATACTATCCTATCATCTGCACTGTTACATAGATTGCTAGCTCTTCAGCCTACTACCATCTATCATCTGCACTGCTGCAGAGATTGCTAGCTCTCCTGTCTACTACTATCTATCCTTGCACTGGGTTAGTCTATCCTGTATTTGTCATCTGCTGTCCTCACCACCTGTTAGCATACTCGATACTAACCTATCTGCATTCCTAAATACCATCTTGAACTCTCCTATACAAAACCTATCAAGTGATTACCATCCTTGTCACTGTTCACACCTGTCCCTTCAGCACATCACCTTCATACTATCATATACATCCTATCACTCCAGGAACATCTCATTGAGTGTGTATATATCTATATGTTGAAGCTGACAGGCCCACAGTGATGAGTCCTGGAGAGTTGGATCTGGTATTCAACACATCTCTACATGACTACTGAGTGGAGATTTTGCAGCTGCAAATCCAGCCTATAATAAAAACGCAGGAGCGTTACAGATTGAACGAACCTTAAAAATGGATTCAGCAGAATTACCCACTCAAGTGACACATCTTTGCGAACTCAATCCAGACTCGGGTTATCGGAAGCTGTTAAAGACGAGCTCGCCCGAGCGGATTTACCTGGCACCTTAGAGGCCTTGATACAACTTAGTATCAACATCGACAGACGACTGCGAGAAAGAAGGGCTGAAAAGATGGGAATGCCATTGTCTAGTCCTTCTCAGATTTCGGCCGTTGACCCTACTCCCATGGATGTAGGAACCATACGCCCACCTTTAACGACTACTGAACGAGCTAGAAGAACATCCAGAAATCTCTGCATGTACTGCGCATCCTCGGATCATTTGATAAACACCTGTCCCCTTGTCCGCAGGAAAGAGGGTGGGTGTTCACATGTCTTGCTGGGAGGATTGGCGACTTCCTTCTCTAACCCCTATCTTTTTGTTCGTTTGATATTACAGTGGGACCAAACTAGGATCACCACCAAGGCTATGGTCGACACTGGATCTTGTGGAAACTATATTGATACACGCTTTGTTACCTTAAATAAAATACCTATTATTTCAAAATCTAAGCCTGTTTCTGTTAGTTTCATTAATGGTATTCCACTGTCTTCTGGTCCAATCACCAACCAGACTCAGGCACTCCTTGCCACTACCAACGAATCACATGTGAAGACCATCACCTTTGACATACTATCCTCACCCCATTTTCCTATTATTTTGGGACTTCCCTGGTTACACACACACCAACCAATCATAGATTGGAAAAAACGGACTTTGGTTTTCCCTTCTCACTATTGTGAGTATACGTGTAACCTCCCATCTTATGGGGAGATTCTGTCTGTGGTGTCTGATGAAATTGCACCACTATGCTATCAGGATCTGTCCGAAGTGTTCCTTGAGAAAAATGCTCAAGTGTTGCCTCCCCATAGGGATTACGATTGCACTATCGATCTACTCCCTAACAGCAAATTGCCTTTCGGTCATGTTTATCCCCTTTCACAGGATGAACTTTCTCATCTCAAGGAATACTTGGATGAGAATTTGACAAAAGGGTTCATTAGACCCTCTACTTCTTCCACTGCTGCAGGACTTTTCTTTGTCCGCAATAAGGATTCCAGTCTCAGGCCTATTATCGATTATAGGCAATTAAACACGATTACGATAAAGGATCGCTATCCTTTGCCGCTCATCCCTGAACTTATTGAACAGGTGCGTGGGGCTACTTATTTCACCAAATTAGACCTGAAAGGGGCATACAACCTAATCCGAATCCGTGACGGGGATGAGTGGAAAACAGCATTCAGAACCAGATACGGACTATTCGAATACCTTGTGATGGCATTCGGGCTATGTAATGCTCCCGCAGCTTTCCAAAGATTCATAAACGACATCTTTAGAGACTTACTTGATGTCTGTGTTGTAGTATACCTAGACGATATACTTATTTATTCTCGATCTATGCCTGAACACATAAAACATGTAAGACTTGTGTTGTCCAGACTGCTCTCACACAGACTATATGTGAAATTAAAAAAATGTCTATTTCATAAAGAAGAAATATTATTTCTAGGATACTTCATATCCAAAACTGGAATTAAGATGGATATGAGTAAGATATCCTGTATTCAAGACTGGCCTATACCAACAACTCATAAGGCCCTACAGCGATTCCTTGGATTCTCGAACTTCTATAGGAAGTTCATCAAGAACTTTTCCGCTATTGTTAGACCTCTCACACAACTGACAAGTATAAAAAAAACATTCAAATGGTCAGAAGAAGCAAATCAAGCTTTCTGCTTGTTAAAATCAAGCTTTACTTCTGCTCCCATACTACGCCATCCAGACCCATCCCTCCAATATATTCTAGAGGTAGATGCGTCAAATATGGCAGTAGGAGCAGTTCTCTCCCAACGACCAACAAACACTTCATCACTCCACCCAGTTGCTTTCTTTTCAAAATCACTAAGCAGCCCAGAGGTGAATTACCCAGTGGGTGAAAAGGAGTTGCTTGCCATAAAACTGGCACTGGAGAATTGGCGACATCTGCTCGAAGGTACCCAGTTACCAATACTCATATATACAGATCATAAAAACCTTCAATACCTCCAGACTAACAAGACTCTCTCCCACCGGCAGGTGTGATGGTCATTATTCTTTTTAAGATTTAATTTCCTAGTGACCTACACGCCTGCAGACAAAAATAAAAAAGCGGATGCGCTATCACGATTAACCGAAGATAACTGCGCCGAAATCCCTTCTATTCCCATAATACCCTATGAACGCATTATTGGTGTTGTCCGTTCCTTGAAGGAAGAGATTTTGCACAGTATAAGAATGGATTCACCTCCACCACAACTAAGTACTGATGCAGAAGGCTTCCTCTATTACAATGACAAACTCTACATACCCCCTACTATGCGCACCAAGATTTTGGAGTTATCGCATGATGTGCCCATGGCAGGACATAAGGGTATAACGAAAACCTTTAATTTGCTCACCAGGCAGTTTTGGTGGCCTGATATGAAGACGTCTGTACAAAAATTTGTTTCTTCATGTGACATCTGTGCAAGGTCCAAAACTGACACCACAAAACCATCTGGACTACTTTGTAGTCTACCAATACCCCAGGTTCCATGGGAAGTTGTATCCTTAGATTTCATAGTAGAACTACCACCCTCTAAAGGATTTAATACCATCCTAGTGTCAGTGGACCACTTGACAAAGATGGCACATTTCATTGCTATCCGTAGACTACCTTCATCTAAACAAACATCAGAACTACTGATGAAACATGTGTTTAAGTTGCATGGAATTCCAAAAACTCTTTTGTCCGACCGTGGTTCACAATTCATCTCTAAATTTTGGCAAGCACTTTGTCAAATTTTACGCATTGAGCGAAAGCTCACTTCTCCCTACCATCCTCAGACCAACGGACAGACTGAAAGAGTCAACCAGTGCATTGAGCAATATCTATGTTGCTACACATCATACTTGCAGGATGATTGGGTGGATCTCCTTCCTCTAGCAGAATTTGCTTACAACAACGCAACCCACAGTACCACGAAGCAAAGTCCGTTCTACTTGAACTATGGGTTTCATCCCACTCTTCTTCCACCACGCATCCTGCCATCGAGTAACCCAGTAGCCTCGGATTACCTTACCCAAATAAAAGACTCTTTGGGCTTACTCAATACCACTATATCACACGCTCACAGTCAACAAAAAAAGTACTACGACCTTCGTAGAAGACCTTCTCCTCAGTATGCTATTGGGGACCTTGTTTGGCTATCGACAAAGAACTTAAGATTAAAAATCCCTAGCAAGAAGCTTGGACCTTTATTTTCGGGACCGTTCCCAATTAAAAAACTTATCGGAAAAGCTGCAATACAGCTCACCCTACCAGCAGATCTCAAGATCCATCCCATCTTCCATGTGTCGCTACTGAAGCCCCATGTTCCTAACCAAGGAATAAGGCCTACCATCTTGCCTCCACCTCCAATACAAGTTGAAGGCGGAGAAGAGTATGAGATCAAGGAAATTTTGGATTCTCGCATCCATAGAGGAAGACTCCAGTATCTCATAAGATGGAAGAACTATGGACCCCAAGACAACACCTGTCTAGATACCTCTGATATTCATGCTCCTAGACTTATACGGAACTTTCACTCGAAACACCCAAAGAAACCTGTCCTATAGGCCTTCCGGAGCCGGCCTTAACGGGGGGGTACTGTAAGATTCTGGTACCTCCGGTACCCTTAATCACCACTTTCCTCTGTAATGCATCCCACCTTTCTCTTCAGGTGGTACGCATATACCTTTAAGAACGATGATGTCACTGCTGAGCGCCGCAGAGCGGCTATTTCAACCGCCGGCAGTCTCACTCACATTGTTCGTTCAACCTGCCTTGTTATCCACATGCTTTCAAGCCTGTCTCTCGATCGGAACCTCCAGCTATTCCCTCTACCTGGAGCAGACCGGAACCTCGCTACTGATCCCTGTATCTCGCTACCGGACCATCCCTTATCTACTGGACCTCTCTAAACTACTAACATTACAAGTGATAAGTACCCCGCAGGGGAACCCTCCATAACCTTATTGCACTATCTACCTATGTACATTAAGGACTGTTACTACCTATCTATACTATCCTATCATCTGCACTGTTACATAGATTGCTAGCTCTTCAGCCTACTACCATCTATCATCTGCACTGCTGCATAGATTGCTAGCTCTCCTGTCTACTACTATCTATCCTTGCTCTGGGTTAGTCTATCCTGTATTTGTCATCTGCTGTCCTCACCACCTGTTAGCATACTCGATACTAACCTATCTGCATTCCTAAATACCATCTTGAACTCTCCTATACAAAACCTATCAAGTGATTACCATCCTTGTCACTGTTCACACCTGTCCCTTCAGCACATCACCTTCATACTATCATATACATCCTATCACTCCAGGAACATCTCATTGAGTGTGTATATATCTGTATGTTGAAGCTGACAGGCCCACGGTGATGAGTCCTGGAGAGTTGGATCTGGTATGCAACACATCTCTACATGACTACTGAGTGGAGATTTTGCAGCTGCAAATCCAGCCTTTAATAAAAACGCAGGAGCGTTACAGCGCTCTGGTGAGGAAGGCTGTCTGGTCCTTTGTTGCGGTAGAGCGGTTGCACTGAGGGCAGCACTTGTGTGAGAAGCAGCTCTATAGGATCATATAAGGAAAGAAAGACGCCTCTAAGTGCAGAATTCTAAGGATTTATTATTTGATGCAAGGGATTAAAAACATTTACAAGATGGCAGAGATAACAGGCATGTATTAATTGTCCTCTTTTGGTTTGCTGTGTCCTCTGTCTGCCGGGTGAGGGAGGATGAGAGAGCCGTCCTGCAGCTGTCCGGATTCCCTGGTGACGTGGAGGAACGAGGAAGCGGAGAGGCAGATGGTGGCCCGGGTTCCAGAACCAAGCTGCAACGCTCGTGGCCTGTATGGCGTCAGGGGAAAGCGTTGGGCGGTAACGCGTTTCAGAGCATGTGTGACTCTTTCGTCAGACCTAAGCCCATGTTTGTTCAGCAGGCTCAGAGCCTTGTGTTCAAACTCTCAGAAAGCCAATCGATGGCCTCCCGACCCTTTTGGCTACCTCTGTCCAATCAACTCCTCACAAGACTATCCTATCCTGATGGTCTTGTGAGGCGTTGATTGGACAGAGGAAGTCGAAAGGGCCGGGAGGTCGTCAGTTGGCTCTCAACGGAGAGTTTGAACACAAGGCTCTGACTCTGTGCCTGCTGAACAAACATGGGCTTAGGTCTGACGAAGGAGCCGCACATGCTCTGAAACACGTTATGGCAGGGCTCGACAATCCCCGGGCGCCAGGTCGCATTTGCGACTAGAATTAGCGACCTCGCGCCTGGGGGTGCTCTGCAGAAGGTGTCCTGTCATTTTTGCCCGGACTTCCGCGCACGGAGTGCACGGACTTCCGGGCCGTCCGAAAATCGAGGCCCCGGCTTTTCGGCCTACTTGAGATGACAGGCTTCCAATGGGGAACTGGCGCCCTCTTGTGGAGGCCGGGAGTAATGACTGTTGTAATGACTGTTTCCACTGCCTTTTTGTTCTCAATTTATTCATTACCATCTCCCTGTCCAGTTAGTTACCTTTGACAGGGAGTGTGGTTATTATTATTTAATTTATTTTTTAAATGTAAAAAAAAAAATATATATTTTTTTCTTTTTTTTTAATTATTAAAAAAAAATTCTTTTTTTCCAATTATTAAAAAAAAAAAAAAAAAAAAATATATATATATATATATATATATATATATATATATATATATATATATATATCCTTTTTTTTTTTTCCTCATTGCCATGCCACAGCCGAAGGCCCCTTTCACACGGGCTGTCTGATCAGGTCCGCCTGTCAGTTTTTCAGGCAGACCTGATCGGACCCTTGATTCTCCTCTATGGAGCAGTAATCTGCCGCCATCTGATCCTGTCCACCAAAAGCAGACGGATGGTGGTTCTATTTTCTATCCATCCCGTGGATCGGATCAGATGGCATCGGATGGAAAGAGACAGACAGTCTGTTTTCATCCAATTGTGCTATAGAGGAGAGTGGGGTTCTAGTCGTATTTATGTGTAAATTTAGTATCCGTTTTATTAAATAAAGCCTGGTTGTTAGTTTAAAAAAAAAAAACTGGCTCCTAACTTTTTTAGCTGGCTCCTAGATTTCAGGAAAATTTGTCAAGCCCTGCGTTATGGCGTCGGAAGAAGGCGTTGGGCATATCAGCCGTGTGCGTTCCAGCTTGGTTCTGAAACCTGGGTCGCCATTTGCCTCTCCGCTTCCTCGTTCCTCCACGTCACCAGGGAATCCAGACAGCTGCAGGACAACTCTCTCATCCTCCCTCACCCAGCAGACAGAGGACACAGCAAACCAGAAGAGGACAATTAATACATGTCTGTTATCTCTGCCATCTTGTAAGTGTTTTTTTTTTTTTTTTAATCCCTTGCACCAAATAATAAATCCTTTTAATACTGCACTTAGAGGCGTCTTTCTTTCCTGACAGATGTGGAGAACATTATGCTGCCTGTAACATCGTTCAGCATGACCGGTTGGGTGGTGGGTCAGTGATGGTCTGGGGGAGGCGTATCCATGGAGGGACACACAGACCTCTACAGGCTAGACCAGTGGTTCTTAACCTGGGTTCGGTGAGTCAGTCTCCGGGGTTCGGCGGGGGGGACAAAGGGGCAATTGCTCCCCCCCGAGAAAATATTACTGATTGTGAGGCCGAGCGCACCCCGGGAAATCAGAGCTGCGGTCGGGACAACTCACAGCCATTACACATAGACACTTGACACTCCGCCCCCTGTACCTCCCCCAGCAGGTTTCCAGCCTATCTCCTGCAGGCTGCTTGCTGCGTGAGTGGGCAGGATGGGGATGTACCTGACCACGGAGATCGCGCCTGCCTGAAAGAGGGAAGTGTGAGCAGCTGAGCAGAGGGAGCCGAGTGAATGTTCCTGGAGGTAGGCTCAGCTAGCTGTACATGGTGAATTTGTTTACAAGGACCTTTATGCTACGTCTGCTGAGTTACTGCAGCTTAGCATAGAGGTGCTGTTAGCTGACAGATGGAAATGCATGTCCTTTTCATTTAGTTCAATAAAGCATTGTGAATACCCCCTGGTGTGTGCCCTCCTGATACCCCATGGAATGCTCTCCCAACACCTCCCCCCAATGTGTGCCCTCCTAACACCCCATGGTATGCCCTCCAAACACCTCCCCAAAGTGTGTTCCCTCTTGACACCCCATGCTATGTCCTCTCAACCCCCCCAGTGTGTGCCCTCCTGATACCCCATGGTATGCCCTCCCAAAACCCCCCCCCCAGTGTATGTCCTCCTGATACCCCATGGAATGCCCTCCCCAACACCTCCCCCCAGTGTGTTCCCTCCTGACACCCCATGGTATGTCCTCCCAGCCCCCCCAGTGTGTGCCCTCCTGATACCCCATAGTATGCCCTCCCAACACCTCCCCCCTCAGTGTGTTCTCTCCTGACACCCCATAGTATGCCCTCCCAACCCCCCCAACCCCAGTGTGTGCCCTCCTGACACCCCATGTTTTAATGGTTTTGTTCTTTGTTCTTAATGGTTTTGTTTTTTGAGATACAGTCGCCAACACTTGCAGGGAGGCCCCAGCGAGATTTGAACTCGCGACCCCTGGTTTACAAGACCAGTGCTCTAACCCCTGAGCTATGGAGCCTTTTTTTTTTTTTTTTTTTTTTTTTTTTATGGTTTTATTTTTTAATGATTTTGTTCATTTTGTGCACCTATGTATAAATATATACCTAAATATATACCTATGTTTTGAATTTGAAAAAATCATATTTTATTTTTTCAATTAAGAAGGGTTCGGTGAATGCGCATATGAAACTGGTGGGGTTCAGTACCTCCAACAAGGTTAAGAACCACTGGGCTAGACAATGGCATCCTGACTGCCATTAGGTATCGGGATGAAATTCTTGGACCCATTGTCAGACCCTATGCTGGTGCAGTGGGTCCTGGGTTCCTCCAGGTGCAAGACAATGCCAATGCAGGACATGTGGCGAGAGTATATAGCCAGTTCCTGAAGGATGAAGGAATTGATGCCATTGAATGGCCCCCACGCTCGCCTGATCTTAATCCAATAGAACACCTCTGGGACATTATGTTTTGATCCATCCGACGCTGCCAGGTTGCACCTCAGTCTGTTCAGGAGCTCAGTGATGCCCTGGTCCAGATCTGGGAGAAAATACCCCAGGACACCATCCGCCGTCTCATTAGGAGAATCCCCTGATGTTGTCAGGCATGCATACAAGCACGTGGGGGCCATACAAACTACTGAGGACCATTCTGAGGTCCTGCAATGAAATTTCAGCAAAATGGACTCCCCTGCTGCATTGTTTTTTCACTTTGATTTTCGGGGTGTCTTTGAATTCGGCCCTCTGTAGGGTGATAATTTTCATTTCCATCAGACGATGTGGCATCCTTTCCTTCCTAACACATTACCCAGTACATACCAGTATAGATCCTAACACATTACCCAGTCCATACCAGTATAGATCCTAACACATTACCCAATCCATACCAGTATAGATGCTAACATATTACCCAGTCCATACCAGTACAGATCCTAACACATTACCCAGTCCATACCAGTATAGATCCTAACACATTACCCAGTACATACCAGTATAGATCCTAACACATTACCCAGTCCATACCAGTATAGATCCTAACACATTACCCAGTCCATACCAGTATAGATCCTAACACATTACCCAATCCATACCAGTATAGATGCTAACATATTACCCAGTCCATACCACTACAGATCCTAACACATTACCCAGTCCATACCAGTATAGATCCTAACACATTACCCAGTCCATACCAGTATAGATCCTAACACATTACCCAGTCCATACCAGTATAGATCCTAACACATTACCCAGTCCATACCAGTTGAGATCCTAACACATTACCCAGTCCATACCACTATAGATCCTGTGACAGAACCCACTGTCACTGTGTGTTTTGGAGGGGACTGTGCGCAAGCCTCCTACTGACAGACTATGGGCCAGAAGCTACTGGAGTTTGGCACTGCAGCCTTTTGACTTTACCATCCACTACTGCCCCGGGAAGCAAAACGGCAACGCCGACAAATTATCCAGGCAAACAGAAATTGACTCTTTGGGACTTGTTACCTGACTAACTCAGGCACAGACCAGTTGGAGGTCTAGTACCTGGATTAGTCTACCTTTGGGGGGAAGAGATGTGACGGTACTAACCATCACTATGGGTGACGGATCACCCTGTCCCTGGATTGTAAACCCCTTTGTGTCATTTTCTTATGAGTTTGGGACATTGCATTTTATTTTCCCTTTATTCATCCTCTGAACAACTGACTCATGGCATTGAGTTAATGTAATGTAATGTTACAACCCATCCCCCCCCCCCCCCCTCCTGTTTCTGTGTCTAATTGTGTGGACAATGGTCTGAGCTGGAGACATTTCTCCGCAGGGGGTGTGTATTAAGAGACTGTTTCAATGTAAAAATGTTCAGTTCCCATTGGCTTGCTCCTTGTCCCCTTCCCCCGCTGTGGCCAGGCTAAAGGGAGTTTCCCTAACTGTGTGTAAAACTGTGTCTTGGAATGTAATAAACAGTTTAAGCTCTGCATGGTTAACCCTCAACACCTGTGTGGATTGTCTCGTGATTGAGGGGTTAAGGGCTGGATATGGCTTCTCCGCAGGCTGTGGGTGCGTTTGGAAGACAGGAGACACAGGTCCGGCGGATGTGCTCAGCTGGGGTACTAAGATCCGTTACATTGGTTGGCAGCGGTGGGATGTCTCCTGCAGTCCAGGACATCCAAACCACCACCAGGATTCAAGATCTGGGCAGCTGCCGAGGAGTGATACGGGGACCAGCCAGCATGAGAGCGGAGTTCGGGAGGAGGCTGCAAGGCATGCGGAAGCGCCATCGGGGACCAGTGACAGAGCACACCAGGCTCGGCTGGGAGGATGTGATCCGCCGGCAACTCTGGCATGAGGCGCTAAGCCACGAGCGGCACCATCAGGGGAAGATCCTTCCCTCCTCCACAGAGATGTACCGGAAGCAGTACCGTGCGCGAGAGGTGTTCCTGAGGGAACGACCGCGAGATGAGGGGAAGACGGAGCTCAGAAGATTGGTCCAGGAGGAAATGAGGCTGGACGCCAGCTACAGAGCCCTCCGGTGGTTCGCGGCTCAAATGTGGCCAGGTACAGCAGATGGCAGCCCGACAGAAGGCGTTGGCTATGGCGGCGTGGGGCTGCTCCATCAAAAAATGTACGGAGACCCAGACTTTGGGAGCGATGAGGAGTGGCAGCTGGAACACATTCTGGATTTCCGAGATGAGGAGCTGGACCTCCCCGACGGGGCGTGTGACCTGGAGGAATTGGAGTTCCTGGTTGAGCAGGAATGGAAGCTCGTGATTGCCTACAAGCGGCTGTTTGACGGTGATCAGCAGCCTGGCATGGCTCCCGTTGCCTGGGACTGTCCGAGAGAAATAGCAGACAGTCACGAAGATGAGAAGCAAATGGGGCCAGGGGTGACCCTGCCTTTTCCCGTACTAACTGCAATGGAAGAAGCAGCGATGATACAGAGGGCACTGCAAGCGCTAGAATGCCGGAACGCACTGGAGGTCCCCCAGGCAGCGAGACAAGCTAATAGCATGAAGGTCTCAGAAGGGGGAGTTGAGACAGGCGCTGGAAGGCTGGGAAATGGTGATCAGCAGCAAGTCCAGAGTATCTCATCTGGTGCCCCAGCAGAAGCACTGGCTACAGGGCAGGGTGCCCCTGGCATCTGCCCAGCATCAGAAAAAGAGTTGGATCCGGAGAGTCTGAGAGAGGATCTGCGTGAGCTGTTTTCCCAACAGCAGGTATCCCCACCGGGAGTAGAGGAAGCAATTCTCCCTCCCCAACAATTGGACACTACCCCAATGTTCATCCCTCCAGCAGAAGCGCTGGCTACGGGGCAGAGTGCCGCTGGCCTCTGTCCACCCTCAGAGTTAGATCCAGGGAGTCCGAGGGATGATCTCAGTGAGCCGTTTCCCTAGCACTTGGACACTACCCCAGTGGTTATCCCCCCAGCAGAAGCGCTGGCTACGGGGTAGAGTACCGCTGGCCTCTGCCCACCCTCAGAGGTAGATCTAGCGAGTCCGAGGGGTGACCTCAGTGAGCCGTTTCCCCAGCACTTGGACACTACCCCAGTGGTTATCCCCCCAGCAGAAGCGCTGGCTACGGGGCAGAGTGCCGCTGGCCTCTGCCCACCCTCACAGGTAGATCCAGCGAGTCCGAGGGGTGACCTCAGTGAGCCTTTTCCCCAGCACTTGGACACTACCCCAGTGTTTATCCCCCCGGCAAAAGCGCTGGCTACAGGGCAGAGTGCCCCTGGCATCTGCCCAGCATCAGAAAAAGAGTTGGATCCGGAGAGTCTGAGAGAGGATCCGCGTGAGCTGTTTTCCCAACAGCAGATATCCCCACCGGGAGTAGAGGAAGCAATTCTCCCTCCCCAAAAATTGGACACTACCCCAATGTTCATCCCCCCAGCAGAAGCGCTGGCTACGGGGCAGAGTGCCGCTGGCCTCTGCCCACCCTCAGAGTTAGATCCAGGGAGTCTGAGGGATGACCTCAGTGAGCCGTTTCCCCAGCACTTGGACACTACCCCAGTGTTTATCCCCCCGGCAAAAGCGCTGGCTACAGGACAGAGCACTGATGGTCTCTGCCCAGCATCAGAACCAGAGATGAAGAATCCGGGAGACAGTCCCTGCAAGATATCTTCTCAGCGGCTGGTAACTACACCAGGAGAAAAGCAAGTACCGTTTTCTCCCCAAATGCATAGCCCTACCAGCCTCCATTCCCTACCAGCGGAAGTGCTGGCATCAGGGCAGAGGATTATTCAGCTCCCCCCAATATCTGCAACCCAGCCCCGGATCAGAGGAGTGCAGACAGCTGTTCCCACTCTGCAGCGGCTGTTTTTATTCATGGGAGACACTATGTGCAATTTTGCTCCCCAGCGCCAGAGTCATACTTTTACTTTTCCTGGTTGCCTGGGGTGGAAGTTTGTGACTAACGCAGGTCCAGACCAGTTGAGGGTCAGGAACCTCGTTAGTCTGTTTTTAAAAGGGGAGACATGTGACAGAACCCACTGTCACTGTGTGTTTTGGAGGGGACTGTGCGCAAGCCTCCTACTGACAGACTATGGGCCAGAAGCTACTGGAGTTTGGCACTGCAGCCTTTTGACTTTACCATCCACTACTGCCCTGGGAAGCAAAACGGCAACGCCGACAAATTATCCAGGCAAACAGACATTGACTCTTTGGGACTTGTTACCTGACTAACTCAGGCACAGACCAGTTGGAGGTCTAGTACCTGGATTAGTCTACCTTTGGGGGGAAGAGATGTGACGGTACTAACCATCACTATGGGTGACGGATCACCCTGTCCCTGGATTGTAAACCCCTTTGTGTCATTTTCTTATGAGTTTGGGACATTGCATTTTATTTTCCCTTTATTCATCCTCTGAACAACTGACTCATGGCATTGAGTTAATGTAATGTAATGTTACAACCCATCCCCCCCCCCCCCCTCCTGTTTCTGTGTCTAATTGTGTGGACAATGGTCTGAGCTGGAGACATTTCTCCGCAGGGGGTGTGTATTAAGAGACTGTTTCAATGTAAAAATGTTCAGTTCCCATTGGCTTGCTCCTTGTCCCCTTCCCCCTCTGTGGCCAGGCTAAAGGGAGTTTCCCTAACTGTGTGTAAAACTGTGTCTTGGAATGTAATAAACAGTTTAAGCTCTGCATGGTTAACCCTCAACACCTGTGTGGATTGTCTCGTGATTGAGGGGTTAAGGGCTGGATATGGCTTCTCCGCAGGCTGTGGGTGCGTTTGGAAGACAGGAGACACAGGTCCGGCGAATGTGCTCAGCTGGGGTACTAAGATCCGTTACAGATCCTAACACATTACCCAGTAGTTACCACTATAGATCCTAACACATTACCCAGTCCATACCAGTATAGATCCTAACACATTACCCAGTCCATACCAGTATAGATCCTAACACATTACCCAGTCCATACCAGTATAGATCCTAACACATTACCCAGTCCATACCAGTATAGATCCTAACACATTACCCAGTCCATACTAGTATAGATCCTAACATATTACCCAGTCCACACCAGTATAGATCCTAACACATTACCCTGTCCATACCAGTATAGATCCTAACACATTACCCAGTCCATACCAGTATAGATCCTAAAACATTAGCCAGTCCATACCAGTATAGATCCTAACGCATTAGCCAGTCCATTCCAGTATAGATCCTAACGCAATAACCCAGTCCATACCAGTATAGATCCTAAAACATTACCCAGTCTATACCAGTATAGATCCTAACACATTACCCAGTCTATACCAGTATAGATCCTAACACATTACCCAGTCTATACCAGTATAGATCCTAACATATTACCCAGTCCATACCAGTATAGATATCCATCATGATATTTTTCCCCATTGAGATCTGAGGTGTTTTCAAAGTGTTGCTTTAATATTTTTTGAGCAGTGTATGTATGTATATATATATATATATATATATATATATATATATATATATATATATATATATATATTATAAAATGTATTTTTACATATGACCAAATGCTGAGAAAGCATGCCTGGACCTGACTGTACGGTGCTATTTTCTCCCCCCTCCCCCCCCCTGTGTCCAGTTTGCTCAGATGCCGTCCAGATTCAGCAGCGGTGACCACCCTGACGAAGACGGAAGGAAAATGACCCTCATACAGTACGACTTCCCCTGGGGCAAAGAGCCAATTGAACGCCTCGGCAGCCTAGATGACTCCGCCCTCACCCAGATGCACCGTGGGCCCATCGCTCATCTTCAGGTATGTCACACGACTACACGCAGAATCAATCAATCAATGTCATTTCCAATCCTTTTACTTGCAGCGATCATTAAAGGGCAACTCCCAGTTTCGTGGGGAAAAAATTTAGTAAAAAAAAATAATATATAGAATTGTGACAGTAGTTATATTGTAATTGTATGTTCTTAACCACTTCTGCCCCGGAAGATTTTACCCCCTTAATGACCAGGCCCTATTTTGCAATTCGGCACTGCGTAACTTCAACGGACAATTGTGCGGTCGTGCGACGCTGTACCCAAACTAAATTGACGTCCTTTTTTTCCCCACAAACCGAGCTTTCTTTTGGTGGTATTTGACCACCTGTACGATTTTTATTTTTTACGCTAATAAAACAAAAAGAGCGACAATTTTGAAAAAAATATTTTTTTCACATTCTGCTATATAACATTCCAAAAAAAAAATTAAAAATGTAAATTTTTTTAACATTTTAGGCCAATTTTTCTGCTACATATTTTTAGTAAAAAAAAATGAAATAAGCGTATTTTGATTGGTTTGCGCAAAATTTATTGCGTTTACTAACTAAGGGTAAGATTTATGTCATTTTTGTTGTTGTGGTGTTTTTTTTTTTTTTTATTAGTAATGACGGTGATCTGCGATATTTTTTTTTTTTTTAGCGGGACTGCGACATTGTGGCGGACAGATCTGACCCCTGACTGACATTTTTGACACTTTTGGGGAGACCAGTGACATTACTGCAGTAATCAGTGCTAAAAATATGCACTGTTAATGTAATATTGACTTTGACAGGGAAGGGGTTAACCCTGTTGGTGATCAAGGGGTTAAATGTGAGCCCAAGGGAGTGATTCTAACTGTGGGGGGGGGGCGTGGCTTGTAAAATGATCATAGAGACATGTGATCCTATATAGAAGGATCACAGGAGCTCTGTGATCATTCCAGGGAGAAGAACGGTCAGCTGTGTTTACAACATCCGACCGTCCTTCTCTCTCAGCGGGGAGCGATCGCGGGTGTCAGGCGGCAATCCGAGGCGCCTGCCCGCGGCATCGGCTTCTCCGCTGACGAGCGGGGGCCGGAGTGCGCCGCCAGTGGCACACGCTCGCCCCCTAGACTCCCCAGAGCAAGCGCCGTACATGTACGGCGATTTGCCTGGAAGCGGCTGCCTGCCCGCAGTACATCTGCGTCGGGCGGTCGGCAAGCAGTTAAAAATGACCTTTCCGTTTTTAATCTGCAGTTGCTGTAATTTTCTGTAAAATGCAATATGGCCACCTGGAGGCGCTGTGTACACATATAGACAGAGCGCAATTTCCTGCTGGTGTGATTGGCTCGCTGATTTTCCCAGAAGTCTGCACTGAGATACAAGTCAGATTTTTGGGCATCACATTTTTGGTGAGATACTCCGAATAGGAAATCACGTCTACAGGGATGCAGACCCTGCCACTTTCTTCATTAAAGCCCTGCAGGTGCAGCAGCTGATTGATAATTATAAAGTCACTCCCATTCACATTCACTTTGCACATGGACACAGAGGAACAAACAATGATTTCTTTAGAATAACAAAAGGAAGGAATCTACAACAAGGTTTGCTACAATCCCTGCAATGTACAGAGATCACCCAAGGGGGGGGGGGGGGGTTCTTCTCAACAAGAGTGGAGTTATTCTTTAACCACTTGCCGACCGCCCCAAGTACATATACTGCGGCGGTCAGCCCCCCCCCCCCCCCGGCAAAGTGACGTATGGGTACATCACTCGCCCGCGATCCAATAGGGGGCGAGAGCGCGTCGCGGAGGCGCGCTCCCGCTCGTTCACTGCCATCCCAGTGCGATTGACCAGCGGCTCCGATGTCCACTGGCCATTCTCGATCTCCCGCTGGAGAGGGAGAAAGGCAGGCGGCTGATGTAAACAAAGCCGTCTGTCATTCTCCCTGATGTAACTGTAGAGATCATATGATCCTCCTATGTAAGATCGTATGTCTCTGTGATTACATCAAAAGCCACGCCCCTTTACAGTTAGAAGCACACCCCTAGGGACACACTTAACCCCTTGATCTCTAATAAAGTTAACCCCTTCCCTGCCAGTGTCATTTTTACAGTAACAGAGCATATTTATAGCACTGATTACTGCAGTAATGTCACTGGTACCCCCAAAAGTGTCAAAAATGTCTGCCGCAATGTCGCAGCCCCACAAAAAAAATCGCAGATCGCCGCCATTACTAGTTAAAAAAAAAAAACAATAAAAATGACAAAAATCTTTCCCGTAGTTAGTAAACGCAATAACTTTTGCGCAAACCAATCAAATTACGCTTATTGCGATTTTTTTCACCAAAAATATGTAGCAGAAAACAAATTGGCCTAAAATGTTAAAAAATTTTGATTTTTAAATTTTTTTTTTTTGGGGGGGGGGGGGGAGATTTCATATAAAAAAAATGTGAAAAAATATTGTTGTTTTTTCAAAATTGTCGCTCTTTTTTTGTTTATAGCGCAAACAGTAAAAATCGCACAGGTGATCAAATACCACCAAAAGAAAGCTATGTTTGTGGGACAAAAAGGACGTCAATTTCATTTAGGTACAGCGTCGCACGTCCGCGCAATTGTCCGTTAAAGTCACGCAGTGCCGAATCGCAAAATAGAGCCTGGTCTTTGAGCAGCCAAATCCTCCGGGGCTTAAGTGGTTAAAATATTCCCTGGTGATCCTGCCATATAAGACATTTCCTGGTATGGGGTGACAACGCTCTGTCCCTGTCCCCCAATTGTGCTCTTGCGTTGT
The DNA here is from genome assembly GCF_965119305.1 of Pelophylax lessonae. NCBI lineage: Eukaryota > Metazoa > Chordata > Amphibia > Anura > Ranidae > Pelophylax > Pelophylax lessonae. Next base: position 63,534,208 of record NC_138771.1, on the reverse strand, counting down.
CGTACAAGCTTAGTATGGCTTTTTCAGCGCAAAGTCCAGTGTTGTCACCATCAGGAAACTGATGCCAGGCAGCCATCACTGGACTGTTTATAATTGTGAAGTAGCTACATAGAGGCTGCAGGAGATCAGCAGGACGTAATGGAATAGTTTATAATGCGCAGAGCAAACTGAGGAACAGCGCTGAGATCATGGCAGTGGAGTGGCTTAGTGGTTAGCACTTTTGCCTTGCAGCACTGGTATCCTCAGTTCAGATCCTGTCCATGACAATGCAAACGAAATGCCGTCCACTCAGAGTCCACATCGGCACCCCCTGGAAGTCTGTCACACTGTGTATGTGTAAGCCTAGTCTGTACATTATACACAGGCAGTACAGGGGTCTCCTTTGTGATTCTCTCCATGTTACCACAAGGTGGCACTAATCTTACATTTTTGCAATATTGGAGTTTGATTGCGGAAAGATCGGATTTGCTTTCCAATAGACTGACATTAGGAATGCAGGAAGACGGTCTACGGGGGGAGGGGTACTCATGGGGTCCTTACTAGTTTTCTGCACTTTAGCATTCCTGACAAGTTCCACTCCACCTGCTTGTCCCTCCAATTTTTAATGGTTTAACCTGAAAATCAATCCCATAAACTGGTGAGATGAGGCCACTAGATGAGAAAGTTTCATGATAATGTTATTTCCTGCGCACGTGCGTGTTTATTAATTATTGTTAATTGGGTTCTCCTGGTGTGCAAGCAGGGCTGTTGTGTCTCTCTAGTGCGCATTTGCTGTTTTTGCACCATTCTAGTGTGCTTGCACAGGTATTGTGTTCCTATAGCATGCATGAATATGTCCTTCTGGAGCGCATGTGCGGTTATTGTGTCCCTCTGGAGCGCATGTGCGGTTATTGTGTCCCTCTAGTGCCCATGTGCGGTTATTGTGTCCCTCTAGTGCCCATGTGCGGTTATTGTGTTCCTCTAGTGCCCATGTGTGGATATTGTGTCCCTCTAGTGCCCATGTGCGGTTATTGTGTCCCTCTAGTGCGCATGTGCGGATATTGTGTCCCTCTAGTACCCATGTGCGGTTGTGTCCCTCTAGTGCACATGTGTGGTTATTGTGTCCCTCTAGTGCTCATGTGCGGTTATTGTGTCCCTCTAGTGCCCATGTGTGGATATTGTGTCCCTCTAGTGCGCATGTGCGGTTATTGTGTCCCTCTGGTGCGCATGTGCAGTTATTGTGTCCCTCTGGTGCGCATGTGCGGTTATTGTGTCCCTCTAGTGCGCATGTGCGGTTATTGTGTCCCTCTGGTGCGCATGTGCGGTTATTGTGTCCCTCTGGTGCGCATGTGCGGTTATTATGTCCCTCTGGTGCGCATGTGCGGTTATTGTGTCCCTCTGGTGCGCATGTGCGGTTATTGTGTCCCTCTAGTGCGCATGTGCGGTTATTGTGTCCCTCTAGTGCGCATCTGCGGTTATTGTGTCCCTCTAGTGCGCATGTGCGGATATTGTGTCCCTGTAGTACCCATGTGCGGTGGTGTCCCTCTAGTGCCCATGTGCGGTTATTGTGTCCCTCTAGTGCGCATGTGCGGTTATTGTGTCCCTCTAGTGCGCATGTGCGGTTATTGTGTCCCTCTAGTGCCCATGTGCGGTTATTGTGTCCCTCTAGTGCACATGTGCGGTTATTGTGTCCCTCTAGTGCCCATGTGCGGTTATTGTGTCCCTCTAGTGCCCATGTGCGTTTATTGTGTCCCTCTAGTGCCCATGTGCGGTTATTGTGTCCCTCTAGTGCACATGTGCGGTTACTGTGTCCCTCTAGTGCGCATGTGTGGATATTGTGTCCCTCTAGTGCCCATGTGCGGTTATTGTGTCCCTCTAGTGCACATGTGCGGTTATTGTGTCCCTCTAGTGCGCATGTGCGGTTATTGTGTCCCTCTGGTGCGCATGTGCGGTTATTGTGTCCCTCTGGTGCGCATGTGCGGTTATTGTGTCCCTCTGGTGCGCATGTGCGGTTATTGTGTCCCTCTAGTGCGCATCTGCGGTTATTGTGTCCCTCTAGTGCGCATGTGCGGATATTGTGTCCCTCTCGTGCGCATCTGCGGTTATTGTGTCCCTCTAGTGCGCATGTGCGGATATTGTGTCCCTGTAGTACCCATGTGCGGTGGTGTCCCTCTAGTGCACATGTGCGGTTATTGTGTCCCTCTAGTGCTCATGTGCGGTTATTGTGTCCCTCTAGTGCCTATGTGTGGATATTGTGTCCCTCTAGTGCTCATGTGCGGTTATTGTGTCCCTCTAGTGCGCATGTGCGTTTATTGTGTCCCTCAATTTTGGTGGGGGGTGGATGTAGTACCCTCCTAGGTAGGTGCTAGGTTGGTAAAAGCTTAGCAGCTCTATCTGCTTATCAGGGGAGCCCGATTGTTAGTTCTGCCTGTTGCATGTGTCCAGGGTGTGATTCATTTGGGCTGAGGGAGTGTCCCCGCTGTATCCAATGGGAGAGCCTGTTGGACAGTGGAGGAAACCCAGCCAGTGACACACAGGCTTTTGTGGCTGTCCTAATGGGTTGGCAAAACAGTGGTGCATTCTGGGATAGGTCATAAAAGCCGGGGGCACATGTGACAGGGTGTCTTTGGGCAGGAAGTCAGGTCCCAGGAGGAGGGTGACGGTTGTCAGCAAGGAAGGTGGTCACAGGCGGTCGGCCTAGTGGACCAAGTGTGTGATGCTGAGCCAGGAGGGCCAGGATACTGACGAGTGGAGCTGAAGGCAGAGCAACCCAGGGAAAAACAGTGTCCTTGAGTATTGGGAAGCTTGCCAGGGGTCTGCCCAGTAAGGGGACCACTCCAGTGGAGAGTCAGTGGACAAGGGCTAGCATGCATGGGAAGTGAGAAAGGGGGTGCTAGGTTAGGACCCTGAAGAGGAATTCATTCAGGAACATATCTTTTACTTCACAAGGTGAAGTGGCAAGGTGAAGCAGCGGCCTTGCCGCACACACTACAGTCAGTTTTCCTCAGAAATTGTGCATAGTTCAAGTTGGAGTATCCCACTCATCCCTTCTCCCATCCAAGTTCTAAAATTAAACACAAAAACCAAATTCCCTTGACTGTTCATTGTCTGAGCCAAGTCATAAAGTGATAAGTTTTACAGACTGTTGCTATGGGTAACCCAGGGGAATCCACACTGAGCAGCTCCCTAGGGGGGCAGTGCTACAGATATATGGGGGCTCATTGAAGGGGGCAACTGATAGATGAATATTTGATATCTGATATTCTGATTGGGGTTTTGGATTTCTAGGAGCACTGTTACGGGAACACCTGATGTAAGGGGGCACTGTTATGGGGACACCTGATGTAAGGGGGCATTGTTATGAGAACACCTGATGTAAGGGGGCACTGTTATGGGAATACCTGATGTAAGGGGGCACTGTTATGGGAACACCTGATGTAAGGGGGCACTGTTATGGGAACACCTGATGTAAGGGGGCACTGTTATGGTAACACCTGATGTAAGGGGGCACTGTTATGGGAACACCTGATGTAAGGGGGCATTGTTATGAGAACACCTGATGTAAGGGGGCACTGTTATGGGAACACCTGATGTAAGGGGGCACTGTTATGAGAACACCTGATGTAAGGGGACATTGTTATGAGGACACTGGATGTAACGGGGCACTGTTATGGGGACACCTGATGTAAGGGGACACTGTTATGAGGACACCTGATGTAAGGGGACACCTGATGTAAGGGGACACTGTTATGAGAACACCTCATGTAAGGGGGCACTGTTATGGGGACAACTGATGTAAGGGGGCACTGTTATGGGGACACCTGATGGGGACACCTGATGTAAGGGGACACAATTATGAGAACACCTGATGTAAGGGGGCATTGTTATGGGGATACCTGATGTAAGGGGGCACTGTTATGGGGACACCTGATGTAAGGGGGCACTGTTATGGGGACACCTGATGTAAGTGGGCACTGTTATGAGAACACCTGATGTAAGGGGCACTGTTATGGGGACACCTGATGTAAGGGGACACTGTTATGAGGACACTGGATGTAAGGGGACACCTGATGTAAGGGGACACTATTATGAGAACACCTGATGTAAGGGGGCACTGTTATGGGGATACCTGATGTAAGGGGGCACTGTTATGGGAACACCTGATGTAAGGGGGCACTGTTATGGGAACACCTGATGTAAGGGGGCACTGTTATGGGAACACCTGATGTAAGGGGCACTGTTATGGGAACACCTGATGTAAGGGGACACTGTTATGAGGACACCTGATGTAAGGGGACACTGTTATGAGGACACCTGCTGTAAGGGGACACTTTTATGAGGACACCTGATGTATGGGGACACTGTTATGAGGACACCTGATGTAAGGGGGCATTGTTATGGGAACACCTGATGTAAGGGGACACTGTTATGGGAACACCTGATGTAAGGGGACACTGTTATGGGAACACCTGATGTAAGAGGACACTGTTATGAGGACACCTGATGTAAGGGGACATTGTTATGGGAACACCTGATGTAAGGGGACACTGTTATGGGAACACCTGATGTAAGGGGACACTGTTATGAGGACTCTGGATGTAAGGGGACACTGTTATGGGAACACCTGATGTAAGGGGGCACTGTTTTGGGGACACCTGATGTAAGGGGGCACTGTTATGGGAACACCTGATGTAAGGGGGCACTGTTATGGGAACACCCGATGTAAGGGGGCACTGTTATGGGGACACCTGATGTAAGGGTACACTGTTATGAGGACACTGGATGTAAGGGGACACCTCATGTAAATGGGCAGGCACTGTTATGGGAACACCTGATGTAAGGGGGCACTGTTATGAGAACACCTGATGTAAGGGGGCACTGTTATGGGGACACCTGATGTAAGGGTACACTGTTATGAGGACACTGGATGTAAGGGGACACCTGATGTAAGGGGGCAGGCACTGTTATGGGAACACCTGATGACAGGGGACACTGTTATGGGAACACCTGATGTAAGGGGACACTGTTATGAGAACACCTGATGTAAAGGGGCACTGTTATGAGAACTCCTGATGTAAGGGGGCACTGTTATGAGAACACCTGATGTAAGGGGGCACTGTTATGGGAACACCTGATGTAAGGGGGCACTGTTATGAGAACACCTGATGTAAGGGGGCACTGTTATGAGAACACCTGATGTAAGGGGGCACTGTTATGAGAACACCTGATGTAAGGCGACACTGTTATGGGAACACCTGATGTAAGGGGACATTGTTATGGGAACACCTGATTTAAGGGGACACTGTTATGAGAACACCTAATGTAAGGGGGCACTGTTATGGGAACACCTGATGTAAGGGGACACTGTTATGGGGACACCTGATGTAAGGGGGCACTGTTATGGGGACACCTGATGTAAGGGGACACTGTTATGAGAACACCTGATTTAAGGGGGCACTGTTATGGGGACACCTGATGCAAGGGGGCACTGTTATGCGGACACCTGTTGTAAGGGGGCACTGTTATGGGAACACCTGATGTAAGGGGGCACTGTTATGTGGACACCTGATGTAAGGGGGCACTGTTATGGGGATATCTGATGTAAGGGGGCACTGTTATGAGGACACTGGATGTAAGGGGACACCTGATGTAAGGGGGCACTGTTATGGGAACACCTGATGTAAGGGGGCACTGTTAAGGGGACACTGGATGTAAGGGTACACCTGGTATAAAGGGGTATCTTGATTGGGGTAACTGATCTAAGACAATATTCTGATGGGGCATCTGATATGTGGTGGCAACTGATATATGAAGGTATTCTGATTGGGGTTCTTGATTTATGGGGAACTCAAATGAAGACACCTGATGTGAAGTGGTTCTATTTTCTTTCACTTGAAATATGGATGTGATTGGCCTACTTTTATGTTTTATTGAATAGTTATTTATTTGTCTTCCATCTTGTTTCTGGTAAAGATAGTTGTTTGTGGAAGGGCAGAATAAAAGGGCACAGCCAGTGAAAGTGGAAGAATAGGAATGATCACAGAAAGGAGAAGAGGATTCCCCGAAAGGCAGAATCCGGGGCTCAGAGAAGACCGGTCACCATGAACAGATCCAAGGGCAAGACACCACTGGAAGCTCTGAGGATCAGAACTAATCAGCTGCACTGGTCGGAGGTAAAGTCTAATCTATTAAAATGTCTTTGCTACAAGTCACCCCCCAGTATCTGCTGATACCCCAGACCACCGCCCAGTTTGATCCATTTACACTTCAGTTCATTCTCCAGTATATTTGGACAGTATCACAGGTCATACTCCATTCTACCAATACTCCAGTCCACCCTCTGGATCAGGATCATCAATAGGGGGGTACAGGCAGGGCTCGAGTCCTGCAGGAATGCCGTTCCCTTTAGCAGCTGTGTCCTGCAGGACTGCCCTTTCAAAAAGGAAAAACTGTGCTGCCCCCCCCCCCCCCCAAACCACCACTGTCAGAAGAGGGCTCTGTTTCCTGCCCATTCTCCCTCCTGTCAGCAGTGGGGAAGAGAATGCAGAGAATCGGGGCGGCTGTGTCTCACACTGTTCTGGCAAGCGCTGCTCCCGAGAACACAGCAGCACGAGGAGGAGGAGAGGCTCTTCTCCCCCCACGCCTCCTCCTCCTCCTGCTGCTGCTGTGTTCTTGGGAGAGGCACTTGCTAGCACAGCCACTCACTATATATCTTTCCTCTCCTATTGGCAAGAGGAAAAAAAAAAGAAGCAGAGAGGATGGTGGGACATGTTGTCCCGAGGACTGGGGGAAACTGCAGCCCCCAGCATGACCAGCTGAAGAGAAAGGAAAGAAAGGGTGGCAAGTAGAACACTGCCGGTGGCAAGTGACATGCTGCATCTGGTGGCAGGCTGAGGTTGGCAAGTGGCACACTGCATCTGGTGGCCAGCTGCAGGTGGCAAGTGACACGCTGCATCTGGGAGAAGGTGATGATGGCAAGTGACACGCTGCATCTGGGGACAGGCAATGGTGGCAAGTGACATGCTGCATCTGGTGGCAGGCTGAGGGTGGCCAGTGGCACACTGCATCTGGTGGCAGGCTTCGGGTGGCAAGTGACACACTGCATCTGGTGGCCAGCTGCGGGTGGCAAGTGACACATTGCATATGGCAGAAAGTGAGGGTGGCAAGTGACACACTGCATCTGGGGACAGGCAATGGTGGTAAGTGACATGCTGCATCTAGCAGAAGGTGACAGTGGCAAGTGACACACTGCATCTGGGGACAGGCAATGGTGGCAAGTGACATGCTGCATCTGGTGGCAGGCTGAGGGTGGCCAGTGGCACACTGCATCTGGTGGCAGGCTTTGGGTGGCAAGTGACACATTGCTTTTGGTGGCCAGCTGCGGGTGGCAAGTGACACGCTGCATCTGGCAGAAGGTGACAGTGGCAAGTGACACACTGCATCTGGCAGAAGGCGACAGTGGCAAGTGACACGCTACATCTGGGGACAGGCAATGGTGGCAAGTGACATGCTGCATCTGGGGACAGGCAATGGTGGCAAGTGACACGCTGCATCTGGCAGAAAGCGACAGTGACAAGTGACACGCTGCATCTGATGGCAGGCGACGGTGGCAAGTGACACGCTGCATCTGGAAGAAGGCGACAGTGGCAAATGACACGCTGCATCTGGGGACAGGCAATGGTGGCAAGTGACATGCTGCATCTGGCAGAAGGCAACCGTGGCAAGTGACACGCTGCATCTGGCAGAAGGCGACAGTGGCAAGTGACACGCTGCATCTGGCAGAAGGTGACAATGGCAAGTGACACGCTACATCTGGGGACAGGCAATGGTGGCAAGTGACACGCTGCATCTGGCAGAAGGCGACAGTGGCAATTGACACGCTGCATCTAGCAGAAGGCGACAGTGGCAAGTGACAAGCTGCATCTGGCAGAAGGCGACAGCGGCAAGTGACAAGCTACATCTGGGGACAGGCAATGGTGGCAAGTGACACGCTGCATCTGGCAGAAGGTGACAGCGGCAAGTGACACGCTGCATCTGATGGCAGACAACATGGGCAAGTGACACGCTGCATCTGATGGCAGGCGACGGTGGCAAGTGACAAGCTGTGTCTGGTGGATGGTGATGGTGGCACGCTGTATCTGGTGGCAAGTGACAAGCTGCATCTGGTAGCAGGTGACAGTGGCACACTGCATCTGGTGGCAAGTGACAAGCTCAGGGTTCCCACTGATTCTGCATTATGGTGAGTTGAACTATTTTATTATATATTACAATGTAATAATAAAAATAATGTGCTTCAATCATCCCGACACCATATCAACCATGGTGTCGGGATGATTTAAGTGCTAATACCAGCCATTTGCCCGACAAATCACAGCCACCGAATTCCCCGTCAACCTTGAAACTACACCCCCCCCCCCCACTCCAGTCCTTTTGTCATCTACAAAATCAGTCCCCCATGTCAAAAAGGTTTGCGAAACGCTGCTTTAAAGTGACATTACTTCCTCCTAGCGCTCTATGGAGGGGGCAGGGGAGGACATTACTGTGCGGGGAGGGGGTGAAGAGGGCAGAGGAGGACACTGATGTGGAGAGGTGAAAGGGGCACAGCAGGACACGGCAGTGGGGGGTCATGATATGAAGTGGGCAGAGAAGGACACTACTTGAGGGGGCAGAGGAGGACATTACTGTAGGGGAGGGTGAAGGAAGGAGGCAGAGGAGGACACTATTGTGTGGGGCAGTGTTGCCAACCACCCGTTAATTTACAGGCTGCCCGTAAATGTCTGTTACCGGCAGCGGCGCCCATAAAAAATATGGCTGTCCACAGCCTCTAACCATCTCTTGTACCATGTCCGCAGACTTGTATAAAGTACTCGAAATTTCTACTTGAGTAAAAGTACAAGTGCTCGATCAAAAAGTGACTTGAGTAGAAGTGGAAGTGCTCACAGAAAAAGTTACTTAAGTAGAAGTACTAAAGTATTCAACATTTTTTTTACTTAAGTATTGCAAGTAGTTTTTTCAAAAAAATTGCTACTTAAGTACTAAAAGTAAAAAGTACCAGTAGTTTTGAAAAAAAATTTCTACTCAAGTACTGAAAGTAGAAGTACAAGTACTGTGTTATGTAGTTATTAAAGAAAGAAGTCAAAAGTTTGAACATCATATTGTTTTTTATTATTTCAAATGATTTATTCAAATGATTAACCTGTGTTTGTTAGTAGTTTCTTGATGCACTTTAAGCGCTGTAGCACCATTTATTTGTTTGTTTCATATTTTCTTTTTATTGGAAAGATTTGGTATAGCAGCTTTTATTATACACAGCCTTTATTTTCGTATGCGCTGATTTACAAATGACATTATACACATTTTTTTGAGCTTTATGCAACCTGCCATCTACTGCTCTGGCAGTGGTAATTTTTTTAAAAGTAACGAGTAACTATGCAGCACAAAAAAAAATACTTGAGTAGAAGTATCGAAATCATCGAAAAAATGTAGTGAAGTAAAAGTAGAAGTAGGAGAAAAAAATTCTACTCTAGGAAAGTACAGATACCGCATTTTGGTACTTAAGTACAGTACTTAAGTAGTTCTACTTCGTTACTATACATCTCTGCATGTCCGCATCCTCTAGCCAGCTCCTGTACCATTTCTGCAGCTTCTGACCATCTCCTGTACCATATCTGCAGCTTCTGACCATCTCTTGTATCATGTCTTCAGGTTCTGACCATCTCTTGTACCATGTCCGCAGCTTCTGACCATCTCCTGTACCATGTCTGTAGCTTCTTACCACCTCCTGTATCATGTCCGCAGCCTCTAACCACCTCCTGCATCATGTCCACAGCCTCTAACCACCTCTCCTGTACCATGTCTGCAGCCTCTAACCATCTCTTTTATCATGTCTGCAATCTCTGACCATCTCTTGTCTTTTATCATGTCTGCAGTCTCTGAGGGAGAGTCTGGAGAGGACTCAAGAGTGGGAGCGCCGTCAGGATGGTGGTCACGGGAGAAGTCAGACATGTGTGGACTGTGGAGAAGAGACTATAGGATAAAACCAGAGCCACTGGAGCTGACTGACTGAGCCCTGCACGGTGCACCTGAGAGGAGGTCAGTGACCATGCTGCCAGGCCAGTCTGGGGGGGGGGGTTCACTGATGTAAAGGGGAGTGAATACAATAATGTAAGGGGACACTAATATAAAGGTTCCCCCTTATATCAGGACCCCTCACCTTAGTGCATTCACTCTGTGGAAGGTGGTCTCTGGTCACCAGAGTCCCCCCTCCCCCCCACATCAGAGTTCCCGGCATTCCCCTTTACATCAGTCTGCAGGATTCCCCCTTACAGTGCAAGAGGGAACTCTGTGGACGCTGATGTGAAGGGGAACTCTGATGTAAAGGGCAATGCTGCAGACCCTGATGTAAGTGGGAACTCTAATGGAAAGGGGAACACAGTGGACTCTGATATAAGGGGGTCTCTGGTCACCAGAGCCCCCCTTATATCAGTGTTCCCCTGTAGATCATAATCTGCAGCATTCCCCTTCCCTTGTACTGTAAGGGGAATTTCTGCACACTCTGACGTAAGGAGGAACTCTGTGCTGGCTGGGTTATTTTAACCTGACCTGAGACCTGAATGGATCCGAACACTCGCCATTATTACTCTTCCAGGAGATTTCTATCATGATTTTATTCTTTACAAATGAAAGATCTCTTTTCTATTTTTATAAAGATTTGTCTGATTTTTAGAACCTGAAAAGTCCTGAAGTATTACATAGTAGTTCTGATTCTTCAAAAAGCTGTTGACCCTGAAAACAGCCTAGAAAGCAAACGGCGGGGAATAATGGGGAATGTATTCAGCATGGAATCCAGGGACAAATCTTCACCAATATGCCACAACTTCAGGATAAACCTTGATTGGGTGAGAGCCACATACTTTACCATTGTGTCATTCCTCATCCACTGATCTCATTCCTGTCTTTCCCACCATCATGTGCATTAGAATATCACTAAAGAACATCTAAACTCAAACACAAAAATGTAATACACTACAGCTGAGCAGTCCTTAGATATGGTGGCTGCATTCATTTTCTTTTTCCTTTGTTTTCACCTTGTGTTTCTGCCAGTAACTCACTTCCTGTCCTAGGGTGACAACACTCACTGTACTGAATCTATGGAGAAGCTGTGTTGTCACCCTAGGACGGGAAGTGTGTTAGGACTACAGAATACTCCCCCCCTGTCTATACCATATTGAGGTGATGTTCTGCAGTGCACATAGAGAACTGGGAACAATGCTGACTGAAAACAGTCCAGAGGCAATCAGACCAGAATGTTATCAGCTCTTTATATTTACTGCAGAACCAAAACTTATATTTTTGCACCTAAAGAACGGATATAAGAATACGGAATGTTTATTCATTCATTCATACACTATCTTTGCAGCTATAACAGCTTCAACTCTTCTGGGAAGGCTGCCCACGAGGTTTAGGAGTGTGTCTATGGGAATGTTTGACCATTCTTCCAGAAGCGCATTTGTGAGGTCAGGCACTGATGTTGGAGAGAAGGTCAGGCTCACGGTCTCCACTCTAATTCATCCCAAAGATGTTCTATCGGGATGGATGTGCAGGCCGGTCAAGTTCCTCCACCTCAAACTCGCTCATCTATGTCTTTATGGACCTTGTTTTGTGCACTGGCCCAAATCATTTGGATTATGGTGTGGGGGTGTTTTTCAGGGGTTGGGCCCCTTAGTTCCAGTAGTGAAGGGAACTCTAAGGCTCCATTCACACCTGGGCTTTTTTGAGTGTTTTTCAGCTCCAAAAACGCTCAAAAAAAACGTTCCAAAACGCCCAACAAGTAAAACCCCATTAATTTAAATGGCCCCTGTTCACATCTGAGCGTTTTTCAAAACGCCTGTAGCTGAAAAAAGTACATGAGCTTCTTTTTGGGCTGATTACCAGCATTTTTGATAGATGTCAATGAAAAACGCCTGAAAAAATTGCGGTAAAATCGCGGTAAAAACGCGGTAAAAAACGCTACGCTCAAGTGTGAATGCAGCCTTAAGGTGTCAGCATACCCGTGCAATGGCTACAAACAACGTAAATGTTACTGTCCATAGGTGACGCTTTAAAATCCTTTACAGGTTACCACTTTCTATCTACAGAAGAGGTCTAGTGCTAGAAATAGTGCCCATGATCTGACGTTCGCGGTGATACTTCATGTGTGGGACGATTGCTGTTTGCACGCTAACATGGGGATAGGGCACATTGAATTTTTATTTTTTTTTAATTAATAAATCATTTTTTTTTTAATTCATTCAATTTTTTTAAATTATGAATTCTTTTTTTTTTTTTTTTTAACTGTTCTTTAACATTTTTTTTGTCACTTTATTGCTGTGAGAAGGAATGTAAACATCCTTGTGATAGCGATAGACATGTGACGGGTACTCTTTATGGGAGGATCGGGGGTCAATATGTCCCCAAATCCCTACTTTGCACTGGTGCCGATGCCAGTCAGGTAAACCGGAAGTCATGTCATATCATCGCTTCCGGGTTAAAATAGCGGAGACCCAATCAAAGCTGATTGCGGTTTTGTATGAGTCTCCGGCCAGCCGGCGGACGTGTCGGCTCGTAGCTTGTGTCTCCCTGGGGGATGGGAGAGCCCAGGAGCTACAGAAGGGGGCGGGAGCGGGGGACGCTCAGGGGCGTATCATGAAATCAGTGGGCCCATGTGCAGGATCAAAAGTGGGCCCTAGGTATGGAGAGAAAAAGTGCCTGCGAAAAGTGGGCGTAGCTTAAAGGGGGTGTGGTTTAATAGAGATGACTTACATACTTACATAGTGAAGATTTTGGTAATAATAAATAGTAAATTTACAGTGCAGAACAAGGGGGCTCTATATTACCAAAAGTATTGGGACGCCTGCCTTTACACACACATGAACTTTAATGGCATCCCAGTCTTAGCCCGTAGGGTTCAATATTGAGTTGGCCCACCCTTTGCAGCTATAACAGCTTCATCTCTTCTGGAAAGGCTGTCCACAAGGTTTAGGAGTGTGTCTATGGGAATTTTTGACCATTCTTCAAGAAGGGCATTTGTGAGGTCAGGCACTGATATTGGATGAGAAGGCCTGGCTTGCATTCTCCGCTCTAATTTATTCCAGAGGTCAGGACTCTGTGCAGGCCAGTCAAGTTCCTTCACCCAAAACGCACTCATCCATGTCTTTATGGACCTTGCTGTATGCACTGCTCCAAATCATTTGGTGGAGGGGGGATTATGCTGTTTTTTTTTTTTTTCTCAGGGGTTGGGCTTGGTCCCTTAGTTCTAGTGAAGGGAACTCTTAAGGCGTCAGCATACCAAGATATGACATAGTAACATAGTAGCCAAGGTTGAATAAAGACAATAGTCCATTTGGTTTAACGCGTGTAGGTGTGTGTGGACGTATTTATTTCCCATACCACTGGATGTTTTTATCCTTCAGATGTATGTCCAAGAGTCTTTTAAAAGTAGCCATACTCCTCGCAGTAACCACCATTTGTGGTAGAGAATTCCACAGTCTTGTAGCCCTTGTATTTTTCATACACATTATGAAATTGTATGCGCGGTTTTCTCGAACCTTGGCAGCTCCGGATTCCGGACAGGTGGGTTCAGAAAATCATTGGATCAGGTTATAAGATCGAATTCCTTTCGCGTCCAGCGGACAGGTTCTTTCCCTCAAATCTTCGTTTGACCCCAGATCATTTGCAAGATCTTCAACGGGCTGTTCAGGATCTCCTCGCCCAGGGGGTGATCGTACCGGTGACACATCGGGACAGATTTCGGGGGTTTTACTCAAATCTGTTCACTGTGCCCAGAAAGGAGGGCAAGGTACGTCCGCTTCTGGACTTGAAGGCTCTGAAGCGCTTTGTGAGGGTTCAGAAGTTCCGTATGGAATCCCTCCATTCAGTGGTAGCCTCTCTGAACCCGGGAGATTTCCTAGCTTCAATCGACCTCAAGGATCCTCCCTTTGAGAACATCAGGGAGATTCCTCTGCCTGTGCTGTCACGGAAGGTTGCCTTTCTGGTGGCGATCACATCTGCCCGCAGAGTGTTGGAGTTGGCGGCCCTGTCTTGCCGCTCTCCTTACCTGGTTGTTCATAAGGATAAGGTGGTCTTGCGACCTCACCAATCTTTTCTTCCTAAGGTGGTATCCGATTTTCAGCTTAACGAGGATATTGTCTTGCCTTCGCTGTGTGCAAATCCTAAGCATCCTAAGGAGTTTGCTTTGCATTCCTTGGATGTAGTCCGGGCGATCAGGGTGTACCTGTCGTCTACTGAATCCTTCCGTAGGTCGGATTCTCTTTTTGTCCTTCCCTCGGAAGGGTACGGCTGCGTCTGCGGCAACCATTTCAAGATGGATTAGACAGACAATTGTGCAGGCCTACTCGATTAGGGAACGGGTACCGCCCTTCCCTGCCAAGGCGCACTCTACCAGAGCGGTGAGTGCGTCCTGGGCCTTCCGGCATCAAGCTTCAGTGGCCCAGGTGTGCAAGGCAGCGACTTGGTCGTCCATGCACACCTTTTCAAAATTTTACAAACTTGACGTTTTGGTTTTGGCATCGGCAGATGCTTCCTTTGGCCGCAAAGTCCTGTGCGCGGCCGTGCCTTGAGGGGGACATGGCGTTTACCTGTCCCTGTCTGTTGGGGTTGTTTTCCCCTTTGTTGATTTGCTTTCCTGGGTTTGTTGCTCCTATTGAGCTTTATTGGTACCCAGAGTTTACCTTTCTGGTTCAGATAAGGTTCCTTTCTCCGACCTGGGTGCTGTGTTGCCTTTGTGACGGTTGCGCTTCCCACCCCTCATGTCTACACTGCTTTGGGACATCCCATTGGTGAAGACTATATGAGGGGCGGCGACTGTCAGAGGACGTAAGAGAAAACGTAAGTTTCTCTTACGTCCTCCAACAGTCGCCGCCTCCTCTAAGTCCTCACTGATGGGTATTGTCATCTTCTCCGCAGGAGTAGCTAGGCATATAGACTTAGTTAAAAACAAAAGGCATTTGCATGTATACACCCCTGGGGGCTGTCCCATCTGGTCAATACCCCCCTGCAGTGACCACTCCCAACTCAGTTTTAATTTGCCTAGCATCAGGAGTAGTTAGGCTTTCCCTGTGCTGGGGCTTCGGTCTCAGCCTATCTTATTTTTTATTTCATTTTCTTGAAAAATGTCAGTTTTTCTTTCTTAACTAGCTGTTTATTTTGTCAGCTTTAGTTTTTAGTCGACTCTTCGGACGAAGATGGACATGTGGTGCTGGGATTCGGACTGGCCGCCCCCCAGCCCGCCATCGAGCGTTCAGCTGTGGTTCGCCCTGGCACTATGAACGACCCATCCCTGTTCGCAGCAGGAATGCAGCTGTGAGGTGGCTACCTCACTGGACGCATATGCGTATCAGCAGTGCAATGTCCCTGGCAAACGGCATTCCCTGTCAGATGAGGACAGCGGCTTTCCGTTCTGTGAGGCTCCCCACGCCATCGGGTACAGGCAATGTTCCCTCTAATTTTTTACTGTGCTGAGCAAATAAAAAAATTTCTGAGCGCAAACCTTTAGATTGAGCAATTGGGGGGGGGGGGGGGACGTCAATGCAGAGTGACCAGCTTGCCCCAATAAACTGCAGAGTGCCACAGCAATGCCCCCAATAAACTGCAGAGTGCCACAGCAATGCCCCCAATAAACTGCAGAGTGCCACAGCAATGCCCCCAATAAACTGCAGAGTGCCACAGCAATGCCCCCAATAAACTGCAGAGTGCCACAGCAATGCCCCCAATAAACTGCAGAGTGCCACAGCAATGCCCCCAATACATTGCAGAGTGCCACAGCAATGCCCCCAATACATTGCAGAGTGCCACAGCAATGCCCCCAATACATTGCAGAGTGCCACAGCAATGCCCCCAATACATTGCAGAGTGCCACAGCAATGCCCCCAATACATTGCAGAGTGCCACAGCAATGCCCCCAATACATTGCAGAGTGCCACAGCAATGCCCCCAATAAACTGCAGAGTGCCACAGCATTGCCCCCAATAAACTGCAGAGTGCCACATCAATGCCCCCAATAAACTGCAGAGTGCCACATCAATGCCCCCAATAAACTGCAGAGTACCACAGCATTGCCCCCAATAAACTGCAGAGTGTCACAGCATTGCCCCCAATAAATTGCAGAGTGCCACAGCATTGCCCCCAATAAACTGCAGAGTGCCACAGCATTGCCCCCAATAAACTGCAGAGTGTCACAGCAATGCCCCCAATAAACTGCAGAGTGCCACAGCAATGCCCCCAATAAACTGCAGAGTGCCACAGCAATGCCCCCAATAAACTGCAGAGTGCCACAGCAATGCCCCCAATAAACTGCAGAGTGCCACAGCAATGCCCCCAATAAACTGCAGAGTGCCACAGCAATGCCCCCAATAAACTGCAGAGTGCCACAGCAATGCCCCCAATAAACTGCAGAGTGCCACAGCAATGCCCCCAATAAACTGCAGAGTGCCACAGCAATGCCCCCAATAAATTGCAGAGTGTCACAGCAATGCCCCCAATACATTGCAGAGTGCCACAGCAATGCCCCCAATACATTGCAGAGTGCCACAGCAATGCCCCCAATACATTGCAGAGTGCCACAGCAATGCCCCCAATACATTGCAGAGTGCCACAGCAATGCCCCCAATACATTGCAGAGTGCCACAGCATTGCCCCCAATAAACTGCAGAGTGCCACAGCATTGCCCCCAATAAACTGCAGAGTGCCACAGCAATGCCCCCAATAAAATGCAGAGTGCCACAGCAATGCCCCCAATAAAATGCAGAGTGCCACAGCATTGCCCCCAATAAAATGCAGAGTGCCACAGCATTGCCCCCAATAAAATGCAGAGTGCCACAGCATTGCCCCCAATAAAATGCAGAGTGCCACAGCATTGCCCCCAATAAACTGCAGAGTGCCACAGCAATGCCCCCAATAAAATGCAGAGTGCCACAGCAATGCCCCCAATAAAATGCAGAGTGCCACAGCATTGCCCCCAATAAAATGCAGAGTGCCACAGCATTGCCCCCAATAAAATGCAGAGTGCCACAGCATTGCCCCCAATAAAATGCAGAGTGCCACAGCATTGCCCCCAATAAAATGCAGAGTGTCACAGCAATGCCCCCAATACATTGCAGAGTGCCACAGCAATGCCCCCAATACATTGCAGAGTGCCACAGCAATGCCCCCAATACATTGCAGAGTGCCACAGCAATGCCCCCAATACATTGCAGAGTGCCACAGCATTGCCCCCAATAAACTGCAGAGTGCCACAGCATTGCCCCCAATAAACTGCAGAGTGCCACAGCAATGCCCCCAATAAAATGCAGAGTGCCACAGCAATGCCCCCAATAAAATGCAGAGTGCCACAGCATTGCCCCCAATAAAATGCAGAGTGCCACAGCATTGCCCCCAATAAAATGCAGAGTGCCACAGCATTGCCCCCAATAAAATGCAGAGTGCCACAGCATTGCCCCCAATAAAATGCAGAGTGTCACAGCAATGCCCCCAATACATTGCAGAGTGCCACAGCAATGCCCCCAATACATTGCAGAGTGCCACAGCAATGCCCCCAATACATTGCAGAGTGCCACAGCAATGCCCCCAATACATTGCAGAGTGCCACAGCATTGCCCCCAATAAACTGCAGAGTGCCACAGCATTGCCCCCAATAAACTGCAGAGTGCCACAGCAATGCCCCCAATAAAATGCAGAGTGCCACAGCAATGCCCCCAATAAAATGCAGAGTGCCACAGCATTGCCCCCAATAAAATGCAGAGTGCCACAGCATTGCCCCCAATAAAATGCAGAGTGCCACAGCATTGCCCCCAATACATTGCAGAGTGCCACAGCAATGCCCCCAATACATTGCAGAGTGCCACAGCAATGCCCCCAATACATTGCAGAGTGCCACAGCAATGCCCCCAATAAACTGCAGAGTGCCACAGCATTGCCCCCAATAAAATGCAGAGTGCCACAGCATTGCCCCCAATAAAATGCAGAGTGCCACAGCATTGCCCCCAATAAAATGCAGAGTGTCACAGCAATGCCCCCAATACATTGCAGAGTGCCACAGCAATGCCCCCAATACATTGCAGAGTGCCACAGCAATGCCCCCAATACATTGCAGAGTGCCACAGCAATGCCCCCAATACATTGCAGAGTGCCACAGCATTGCCCCCAATAAACTGCAGAGTGCCACAGCAATGCCCCCAATAAAATGCAGAGTGCCACAGCAATGCCCCCAATAAAATGCAGAGTGCCACAGCATTGCCCCCAATAAAATGCAGAGTGCCACAGCATTGCCCCCAATAAAATGCAGAGTGCCACAGCATTGCCCCCAATAAAATGCAGAGTGCCACAGCATTGCCCCCAATAAAATGCAGAGTGTCACAGCAATGCCCCCAATACATTGCAGAGTGCCACAGCAATGCCCCCAATACATTGCAGAGTGCCACAGCAATGCCCCCAATACATTGCAGAGTGCCACAGCATTGCCCCCAATAAACTGCAGAGTGCCACAGCATTGCCCCCAATAAACTGCAGAGTGCCACAGCATTGCCCCCAATAAAATGCAGAGTGCCACAGCATTGCCCCCAATACATTGCAGAGTGCCACAGCAATGCCCCCAATACATTGCAGAGTGCCACAGCAATGCCCCCAATACATTGCAGAGTGCCACAGCAATGCCCCCAATACATTGCAGAGTGCCACAGCAATGCCCCCAATAAACTGCAGAGTGCCACAGCATTGCCCCCAATAAACTGCAGAGTGCCACAGCAATGCCCCCAATAAATTGCAGAGTGCCACAGCAATGCCCCCCCGCGACCCCGTGCACTTACCTCACGGACGGTCACGGCACTCTGTCTTCAGTCCCCGGCTTCCAGCTTCCCGCGTCTCCATCCTCCCGAGTCCCGGTGCCTCCTCCTCGGCCAATGGCATGAAGTTGGCCTTTCGGCCAATCAGGAAGCGGGAGGACCCGCTCCCTGATTGGCCAGGAGGAGGACCCGTATGACAATAGCGAATTTTCATTCGCTATTGTCACACGATGGGCGTGCTCTCGGGGTGCACGCTCTGCTCCCTGGCCGCTCCGTCTGCGGCTGCGCCGTCTAACTAGGTGCTTGCGCGGGACGTAATTTCCACTGCGCGTCCGCGCACGCGCGCACCTTAAAGGGAACACTGGGTACAGGTAAGTACTTCTGTGTGGGGCCTCTGTGTGGGGTGGCAGTCCTGGTTGCTGTGTGTTCCCCATGTCTGTACCTTGTGTGACTCCCTGCTGCGATCTCTACGGGGATCGCTTGTACATGCGCTGCGGCGCTGTGTGTGTTTGGGGGTCCCCTTCCCTGGGTCAATTCGGTGTTTGGGGGTGCAGACTGTGTATGGACCGTGCGGTCTGCCATTTTTTATTACACTGGGCAGGCATGTGAGCTTCTCTGTGGGCTATACAACATGCTGATTTGGCGCCATTCGTCGCCATTTTTGCGGTGACCGAGCGCTCGGTTCGGCCGCATGTCAGCGGCCATTTTGGTGGAGTCTCCCATACGTTTCTATGGGGCAGCCATTTTCCCTGGGTCATGCAGCAGATTAGTTCAGCCTACTTTTGCAGCACTTCCTCTTTCCTCCGAAGCAGGACAGCGGTGGCAACACTCTGCGGGGCTCTGCAGGTTATTGCTCTCAATATATCTATGTACTGTCGCTTCTGGCTCAGTTTTGTCTCCTTTCCTGTTTAGGGGTCATTTGGTCTGTATAGCTGGAGCGGTGGGCTGCGCACTCGCAGCGCTCTTAAGGGGACAGCACCTAATTCTTGCACTGTCCTTTTTTTCTCACTTGAGCATGGATTCTCAGGATAGCAAATTTCCACCAGCCTTGGTGGGGGCCCCCAGTTCTCCTGTGGCCCCTCTGAGACCTGATTTGGCCGTTGTAGTGGCGACTTTGGTGTCCAATATGGAAATGCTGATGGCTGAACATGCTGCTCGTAAGAGACCCAGATTGTCCCTCTCCTCTGATTCAGATAGTGATATGGCTGCTGCTGCTGCGAGCGTGCCCTTTTCAGGGTCCCGCTCGTCCTTGGACCTGCAGGGGTCTGAGGGGGAGGCGGAGATGGAGGGGGTTGATACCTCCTCTCCGGGGTCGCCCGAAGAGCGGGCGACCATGGATGAATTAATTATTTCTGTGAAGGAAACTTTACATTTGGAGGATGAGCCCAGTCCTCCGGGCGTTGTGTCCTCCTTTGGGACGCACAGGACCCGCAAGTCGGCGCAGGTTTTTCCTGTCCCGCTGAGTTTCATTACACTGTTAATGAACTGTGGCGCACGTTAAAACGTCCGTTCGTGGTGCCTAGTCGGTTCAAATTGCTTTATCCCTTTGCACCGGCTACGGAATCGCGCTGGTGTGTGCCTCCACAGGTTGATCACATGGTTGCAGTGTTGAACAAGGCTACCTTGGTTCCTACGGAGGATTCCCCGGTTTTCCGGGATCCAAAGGATCGGCGTTTGGAGTCTTTGGCCCGCCATTCCTATACGGTGGCGGGCTCTCTGCTCAAACCCATTTTCCCATTTTGGTGGCGCAGGCGGTCGCTGATTGGACTAAGGTGCTTAGGAGCAACCTCATGTCTGATGATGTTCCGCCTGCCCGGCTGGAAATGGTGGATCAAATCCATCAAGGAATCATGTATCTGTGTGATGCGGCCTTGAATGAGGCCCCTTTAGTAGCACGCCTCTCTAGCGTCTCGGTGCTTAACCGACGACTGATATGGCTGAAGAGCTGGTTGGCTGACCAGTCCTCGCGGAAGACGGTTGCTGATTTTCCCTATGCTGGCTCTCGCCTTTTTGGCGAGGCGTTGGACACCCTGGTGAAAGGCGTCACGGGGAACAAGAGCACTATGCTGCCCCAGAACCCAAAGAACAAGTCCTTTCGTGGCAAGCGGGGTTCTGTGCCTGGATCCAATCAGGGGTCCTTTCGTACCTTTCGGAACCAATCCAGGGGTAAGCCCTTCAAGGCCCAGGGCAGTCAGAAGAAGCCCTGGGAGGGCAAGCAGGAGTCGGGCAATGCCGGCTCGGCAGGTCAGTCCGACTCTGCCTGAAGGGGAGCCTTCACCCCGTTTCAGGGGTGGGGGGACGCTTTCGCGGTTTCCTCAAACCTTAGCTGCACCGTATGTTGGGCAGGTGGGTTCAGGAAATCATTCGATCAGGAGACGTGATCGAATTCCTTTCCCGGCCAGTGGGCAGATTCTTTCCCTCGAAGCTTCGCTTGCCTCCTGGGCGTCGGCAGGACCTGCATCAAGCGGTGTAGGACCTTCTTGCTCAGGGGGTGATTGTCCCGGTACCTCATCGGGACAGGTTTCGGGGATTTTGTTCCAATCTGTTCGCGGTGCCCAGGAAGGGGGGCAAAGTGCGTCCTGTTCCCTATATGGGAATGATTCTGGACTCTGCTCAGGCAAAGGTGTTCTTGCCGGAGGACAAGCTCCGGACCTTGCTGGACGAGCTCAGGTCCCTCAGGGACAGCCCGTCCTCGTCCCTCAGGACCTGTATGAGGGGCCTGGGGTTGATGGTGTCGGCCTTCGAGGCGATATCCTTTGCTCAGTCTCACACGCGGGCTCTCCAAGTGGAGATCCTGGCCTAGTGGGACAGACTGGCTCAGTCCCTGGATCTGTGTGTCTCCTTGAGTCGTCAGGCCAGATTGGCTCTTCTATGGTGGCTCCAGTCCCCGTCGGTGACAGAGGGCAAGTCTTTCCGTCCGTTGGTTTGGACGGTGATCACCACGGATGCCAGCCTGTCAGGCTGGGGTGGGGTCCTGGGCGCCCTGTCTGCCCAGGGCACTTGGTCGGGGGAGGAGTCCTCTCTTCCGATAAACGTCCTGGAATTGCGAGCGTTGAAGCTCTGCCTCCTCCAGTGGTCGGACCGTCTTCAGGGTCGTCCTGTCCGTGTACAGACGGACAATGCTACCGCGGTGGCTTACATCAACCACCAAGGGGGCACCAGGAGTGCTCGGGCGGCCCGGGAGGTGACCGACATTCTGTCTTGGGCCGAGATTCATGTCCCGGCAATCTCAGCGGTTCACATTCCGGGTGTGGAAAATTGGCAGGCCGACTATCTGAGTCGCCAGACCCTGGACCAGGGGGAATGGTCTTTACACCCGGAGGTCTTCCAAATGCTGTGTGCGAGGTGGGGATCCCCGGACGTGGATCTGTTCGCATCTCGGCTAAATCAAAAGGTGGAAAGGTTCGTGGCAAGAACGCGCGATCCGTTGGCGGACGCCTCGGATGCGTTAGTGGCCCCTTGGCATCAGTATCGTCTGATGTATGCCTTTCCTCCGATTCAGTTGCTGTCCAGGTTCCTCCGCAGGCTAGCCTCGGAACCGCACCTGGTGATTCTGGTAGCGCCGGACTGGCCTCGCCGGTCCTGGTATGCCGGCGTTGTTCACCTGTCAGTGGTGCCTCCGTGGCGGCTGCCAATGCGGGAAGATCTTCTGTCTCAAGGACCGATCTTCCATCCTGCTTTACAGTCGCTGGCTTTAACGGCCTGGCCTGGCTGCTGAGACCCAGGTCCCTAGGGACAAGGGTCTCTCCCCTGAGATTATCCCTACTCTAATCAAGGCTAGGAAACCCTCCTCTGGTAAAATCTATTACCGTACCTGGAAAGCTTATTTCGCCTGGTGTGAGTCCAGGGGGTTTTCCCCTCGCTCGTACTCAGTGTCAAGAGTGTTGGCTTTCCTCCAGTCTGGAGTGGATCAGCGCTTGGCGCTGGCCACGATAAAGGGTCAGGTGTCTGCTCTGGCTATCCTTTTCCAACACCCTGTGGCGTCTAATTCCTTGATTCGCACCTTCATTCAAGGTGTGCGACATTTGGCTCCTCCCAGATAGGAGCCTTTACCTCCATGGGACTTGAACTTGGTTCTGTCCGTGTTACAGCGTGCTCCCTTTGAAAATATCAGGGAAATCTCTTTGCCTCTGTTGTCAAAGAAGGTCGCCTTTTTGGTGGCGATCACTTCGGCTCGCCGAGTGTCGGAGCTGGCGGCATTGTCTTGCCGCTCCCCTTACTTGATAATCCACAAGGATAAGGTGGTGTTGAGAACACTCCCATCCTTTCTTCCCAAGGTGGTCACTGTATTCCACCTTAATGAGGAAATTGTCCTGCCTTCACTTTGCACGAAGCCTAAGCATCCAAAGGAGATTGCGTTGCATTCTTTGGATGTTGTCCAGGCGATTAGGGTTTACCTGTCGTCTACAGAATCCTTTCGTAAGACGGATTCCCTATTTGTTCTTCCTGAGGGATCTCGGAAGGGCATGGCTGCGTCCGCAGCAACTATTGCCAAATGGATCAGACAGACCATTGAGCAGGCTTATGCTTTGAAGGAACGGGTTCCACCCTTCCCTGTTAAGGCGCACTCTACTAGATCTGTGAGTACGTCCTGGGCTTGTTGGCATAGGGCCTCGGTGGCCCAGGTGTGCAAGGCTGCGACTTGGTCGTCGGTGCACACTTTCTCAAAATTCTACAAGGTAGATGTTCTGGCATCGGCTGCTGCTTCCTTTGGCCGCAAAGTTCTCAGTGCGGCAGTGCCATGAAGGACCCTTGTTTTTTTATGGGTCCCTGGCTGTTGGTATTTGCTTTCCTGGGCTGTTGCTCCTGTTGAGCATTGTTTTGTTGCCCAGAAGGTTCTCTTACAGTGCATGTAAGATTCCTTTCTCTGATGTGGGTACTGCGTTGCTTTGTTCTACGGTTGTGTCTCCCACCCCTCATGTCTATACTGCTTTGGGACATCCCATCAGTGAGGACTTAGAGGAGGCGGCGACTGTCGGAGGACGTAAGAGAAAACGGAATTTTTGTAAAATCTTACTTGTAAAATTCCTTTCTCTGAGTCCTCCGACAGTCGCCGCCCCCGCCCCTCTATGGGGTTCTTGTTACTTACTGCTATGCTACCAAACTGAGTTGGGAGTGGTCACTGCAGGGGGGTATTGACCAGATGGGACAGCCCCCAGGGGTGTATACATGCAAATGCCTTTTGTTTTTAACTAAGTCTATATGCCTAGCTACTCCTGCGGAGCAGATGACAATACCCATCAGTGAGGACTTAGAGGAGGCAGCGACTGTCGGAGGACTCAGAGAAAGGAATTTTACAGGTAAGATTTTACAAAAATTCAGTTTTTGTAAAATCTTACCGCAAAATTCCTTTCTCTGAGTCCTCTGACAGTCGCCGCCCCCGCCACTCTTTTGTGTTTTTTTTTGGACTATCTTCTGCTTGCTACCAAACTGAGTTGGGAATGCTGATAGCAGGGGGGTATTGGACCAGTGGGACAGCACCCTACAGGTGTGTCTATGCAAATTGTTTGTGTTTTTAACAAGTCTTATGCCTAGCTTGCTCCTGTGGATAAAAGGTCAATACCCATTGGTGAAGACTATATGAGGGGCGGCGACTGTCAGATGACGTAAGAGAAAATTCAGTTTTCTCTCAGCGGGGATCTATCCACCGATCCCCGCTGAGCAGGCGGATGACAGCTCCGTCTCCACTCTGTGTGCGTGACAGAGGTGTCAGATCCCCGCTGTCCTCTATGGGGGAATCGGATGAGAACGGACCGCCTTTCCATTCTCATCCGATCCACCAGATGGATGGAAAATAGGGTTTCGATCTGTCCGGATTTGACGGACAGGATCGGATTGGATGTCAGCAGGCATGTCTCCGCTGACATCCGCTGCCCCATAGGGATGCATGGGGTATCCGATCAGGTTCGCCTGAAAAACTGACAGGTGGATCTGATCGGACCGTATGTGTGAAAGGGGCCTTAGGGGTGTACTCACTTTTGTTGGGTTATTTTGAGGGGACAGCAAATCTACACAATTTATACAAGCTGTACATTCACTATGGAGTCGGAGAAGAGCAGTGAGTGCCAAAAAAAAAAAGTGTCATGTATGGACATGTGGAGCATATTTCCCTGTACTCTGCTACCCCCTGGCACTGTATACATGTATATTGATGTCTAGCTGTTCCTGGCACTATATACCTGTCTCATACCTGTATTATACAGGTATGAGACAGGTATATAGAGCCAAGAGCAGCTAGACATCAATATACAGGCTGTATACAGTCCAGTTAAAGGTATTGGGTCCCTGAGGTCCCATAGGGCTCCCCCTTGTGTCATGGGAGCGTAAGCTGGCTGCAAAGGAGGAGGTCACATGATTAGATCTCAGCCAGGGTTCATGCTTAGACTTGTAGTCCTTTGCTTTTGGGGATGTAACCCCCCCAACTAGTGAAGGACTACAGGACCCACTCTTCCAGCTTAACCACTTCCAGACCGCCCACCGCATATATAGTGTTGCAGGGCGGCTTGGCTGAGCAAAATCACATACTGGTGTGTGATTTTGTGCATGGGTTCTAGGGGGCGCGACACAGCGGGAGCCAATCAGCAGGTCACCTGCGATCATGCAGGAAAATGACAGAATGGCGGTCTGCCCTAGTGTTAACTCCTTTCCTGCCATTGTCATTTATACAGTAGCAGTGCATTTTTTAGCACTGATCACTGTATTAGTGTTACTGGTCCCCAAAAAGTGTCACAAAGTGTCAGCTTTGTCTGTCGCAATGGCGCAGTCCCATTAAAAAGCACTGATCGCCGCCATTACTAGTAAAAACAATAAAAAAAAAAAAAATAATCCATAAATGTATCCCATAGTTTGTAGACACAATAAAATTTGCACAAACCAATCAATATACACTTATTATTTTTTGTTTTTTTACCAAAAATATGTAGCAGAATACATACTGATCTAAATTGATCAAACATTTTATTTTTTATAATTTAATTATGATACCACATTGTATCAAATTTGTCTTGCTATATAAAATGAATATCCGTTTTAAAACCAGGTGGGCATGGATGGTAAGTTGATTCGGTGGTTCAATGGGCCACTTGACTGGACTTGTACCCCAGGCCTAAGGCTGCCAGCCCTCCCCTGCTCTTAGATATCATCCTGTATCCATATACCATGTCATAAGTCATTTTTCTTCTTCTCTGACGTGTGCTGATGAGGCTGCACTGATGGGCGCTGAAGAGGCTGCACTGATGAGCACTGAAGAGGCTGCACTGATGGACGCTGATGAGACTGCACTGATGGGCAGCACTGATTGGCACTGATGGGGCTGCACTGATAATCAGGGCACTGACCTTGATTCTCAGTGTAAACAATTGCTGTTTATCGGGTCTCCTTTTCTAACACAGTCACGGCATGTGAGGAAAGGAGAGATGATAACTGGTAAGTCTGTTTATGTGTAATCAGCTGTCATTGGACATAACAGATCCCATGGTAAAGGGCTGTCGTGACAGGGTGACAGGGCCTGTCACAAAGCTTATACAGCTTGAACCCGTATCTGACACACTTGCTGGGGAGAAACTGCTTGAAAGCAAGGCGGCCAGAAAACCTAATCAGGGGACTCATCAACGCAGACAACTTGTTGGGGGGTAAACAAGGCTGCAAACCGCTGATTGAAGTGGTTTACGAGGGGTCGAATTTTGTGGAGCCGGTCATATCCAGGGTCTCCCCGAGGATGACAGAGTTCATTGTCACTGAAGTGCATGAACCGCAGAATTTGCTCGTATTTCCCCCTGGCCATGGCAGCAGAGAACACGCGGATATGGAGGACTGGGTTAGTGGACCAATATGACCACAGTTCACTCCTTTTAGTTATGCCCATGTTGAGGGATAGGCCCAGAAAAGTTTTAAACTCGGAAACCGTTATAGGTTTCCAACCGAATGGTCTGGCAAGGGACGAATTTGGATTGGCGGTGATGAATTGACCAGCATATAAACCACCTGAATTCTGGGTTGGGCAGTGAATGGGGAAAGAACGGGCGCTGTAGAATCTGTGGGCTGCCAATTAAGATATGCCAGCGCATCAGGGAGGACACTATGGGCTCTACGGGCCTGTGTTCAAATTCTTGGTGGCTGCGGTCCACAACTTGTGCTAGCCACCGCACCAGCTCTAACTGCACTTATGGGACTCATCACGTCAGCAAGTGTTACTGCAGTGCTGGTTTGTCTACGACCAGGGTGTACTAGGCCGCTAGTGCTTGCCAGTTCACCTGACGTTTGAGCAGCACTAGTACCAACACTCTGCTGCATACTAGCACCCTGCGATCTCTGCACCTCAGCAACTCCAAAACGGGGTCAGGTATGCCTGACCTTAGCAGGGACCCCTCCGTCGTCGGAGCTATCTGTCAGGGAGCCACTGCTCTCTACAGGTTCGTATACTGACCCTGATTCTGCCTGTGAGGCTTCCCCTCATCTGACATGGACAGTATCCTGTAGGCCTCTTCACTAGTGTACCTCCGTTTGGACATTTTAGCCACAACATTTATAGGTACTTAGTGTGACTCACAGGTAAAAAAGCACCTGGTTGTCCAGGACTATTTGAAACGCTACAAAAAAAGAACTGCTAGTGCTAGCAGAGATCAGGCCTGACTCTGTTAACGCTGCGATTTTGTGTGTTTTTGGAAGTGACAGTAATCTATTGATTACTGCTCTTGCCTGGGTGGAGTGGGCTGGGCGGAGGGGCTAAGCGCAGATGCTGGCAGGTGTCGTGGCCGATCCTGCTAATGCTGCATTTTGGGAACCCTAAAACTATTGGGGATGCTAGTATAGTTCTAATCAGATAAAAGATATTGATCCGTTCATATACTATACTAGTAATGGAGGTGTTTAGTGTGTGTGTGTGTATGTGTGTGTTACTGGTAATCAAAGGGTTAAATTATATTTCTAACTATGCGGCGGGGATCTGCGCTGTGCTAGACTGACGCTAACTAGTGTTAATGCTAACTAATGTCACCTGTGACACTAATAATAGTGATCAGAAAAAAAACTGTACACTATAAAAGTGACACTGTGACAGGGCAATGAAGGGGTTAACTGGGGGTGATCAGGGGGTTAAATCTTTATTGGGGGGATGGTGGGTACCCTAAACCTATTTGGGACAGAAACTAACTGTTGCTAACGCTAAATGAAGTCACAAGGCACACTATTACAGAAATCAGCAAAACCACTATATACTGTATATAGTGTTCAATGTGACAGGGGGCGTAGGGGTTAACTGGGGGGTGATCGGGGCGTTAAATGTGCCTAGCTAGGTGTGTGTATATGTGCTGTTGGTGTACTCAGTTTAATCCTCTCTTCTCTCACGTTGGAATCCAAAAAAGACTCCAGGAGGGAAGGGAGGACTTTTTCCTGTGCCTGTGTTTACATTACACAGGTCGGTTTGTCATTGGTCAGAACCGATCACCAGGTCCAGGCCAAAAATCATCATTGGCCTGGACCTGATGACTTATCAGTTCTATACCGAATCAGACCATCGCGGGGACTGAGGGCATGCGGGAGGGTGCCCCATAGGCCCCATAGACCCTCGCTTTTCCTGCCAGAGCCACCCTGCCGCAGTAAAAAGGCGGCGGGTGGTCAGGAACTGGTTAAAGTAAGGTGCGCATGGGCAGCCAATCAGCAAAATAAGAAAAAATCTACAATGTTTCAGCAATTTGTATTGGATTTATGTTGGATACATTTGCAAATATATCTGAAGCTGCACTGCCACGTCAAGGCCCCTCTGCAAAGTGCAGTCCCTAACTCTACTCTACTGTCATTTCCAAATTGTGATATATAAAGTAAAAAAAACATTCAGAGTCTAAACTAGTTCAATAATTTCATTCAAAACAGAGGTTTTGGTTACATATATTTGCAATCATATGTGAAACTACCTTCCATTACAGGCTGTTCAAAACCTGTCTGAGAAAAATACCAGCCTCCAACCTCCCCTTATAGCTGGTCCAACACACACCTGGAAAAATACTGTCCTCTAACCTCCCCTCATAGCCAGTCCAACAAACGCCTAAAAAAAAACACCGACCTCCAACCTCCCCTCATAGCCGGTCCAACATACGCCTGAAAAATAACGGCCTCCAACCTCTCCTCATAGCCGGTCCAACACATCCCTGAAAATATACTAGCCTCCAACCTTCCCTTCTAGCCGGTCAAACACACCTGAAAAAATAACGGCCTCCAACCTCCCCTCATAGCCGATCCAACACACACCTGGGGAAAAAAAGTACTGGCCTCCAACCTCCCCTATAGCCAGTCCAACACACGCCTAAAAAAATACCGGCCTCCAACCTCCCCTCATAGCCGGTCAAACACACACCTGTAAAAAAGAAGTACCGGCCTCCAATCTCCCTTTATAGCCAGTCCAACACACACATAAAAAGAAAAAGTACCGGCCTCCAACCTCCCCTCCCCTCATAGCTGGTCCAACACATGCCTGAAAAATACCGGCCTTTTTAGACATTTTTCTGTTTTTGCAGCATGCTGCTCTTTCACATTATAAAAATGCTGTTCTGGACTTGTCTTCTCGGCAGTAACCTCCTGCACCTCCTGTTGAATATCTTCTGTCAGCCATTGTTTTGCCTTAGCCAATACATCATCAGAAGAGAAAGCATGGTTTTTGTATCAAGGATTCAAAAGACTTTCAAGCACAACATTTTTAATCTCTTCATGCTTCTCAAAACATATATCAACCAAAGCTCTTTGGCTTGACAGACCATCATTTAAAAGTTGGAGGGTGTTGTGTGCCATGACACTGAAGTCTGACATATCAGCAAGCCTCATTCCTTTCTGCATGTTTGCTCCATTGTCTTGAAGAAACACAAGCATCACTCAGTCTTTGTTGATTCCCCAGTCTTCAAGCATGCCTAGAAACATTTCTCTACTGTACTCAGTGTGGGATCCGTGCATCACTTTTGTATCCAACACCAATTGGCTTTATGTCCATCCACTGTCAATGAAGTGGCATGAAAGAATCGTTAATGACTCGCCTGACTTTTTGTCCTGACCAGCAGTCAGTCGTGAATGAGAGTGAGTTGCCAGCATTCTCTGGTTGCAGCATAGCCTTTTACTTTCTCGACGACCTTTTGGTGAATCTTTCGCAGCATTTTGGTTCGATAATACTTCTCACTCTTCAGTGTGTAGCTTGGCTCAAGTATGGACATCAGCCACTTAAATCCTGAGTCAGACACCATTGTAAATGGCTGGTTATCAGTGACAATTATCTCTGTGATTACTCTGTCCAGCAGTTGGGATCTTCCATCTAAATCTAGACAGTGACACCTGTTTTTTTTCATAAACATATCTGTTATTGACGCCTGGCAGTGTGGGTGGCTTGCTGGCACCCTGTTGTGGGGTGGCTGGCTGCTGTCACCCTGTTGTGGGTCAGTGGCTGATGCCTGGCAGTTTGGGTGGCTTGCTGGTAGCCTGTTGTGGGTCGGTGGCTGATGCCTAGCAGTGGGGGTGGCTTGCTGGCAACCTGTTGTCAGTCGGTGGCTGACGCCTAGCAGTGTGGGTGGTTTGTTGGCACACTGTTGTGGGTCGGTGGCTGACACCTGGCAGTGTGGGTGGCTTGCTGGCACCCTGTTTTGGGGTGGCTGGCTGCTGTCACACTGTTGTGGGTCGGTGGCTGATGCCTGGCAGTGTGGGTGACTTGCTGGCACCCAGTTGTGGCTGGCTGGCTTGCTGGAACACTTTGGTGGGTGGCTTGCCTGGTGTCACCCTGTTGTGGGTGGCTGGCTGCTGTCATACTGTTGTGGGTGGGTGGCTGATGCCTGGCAGTGTGGGTGACTTGCTGGCACCCTGTTGTGGCTGGCTGGCTTGCTGGAACACTTTGGTGGGTGGCTTGCCTGGTGTCACCCTGTTGTGGGTTGTTGGCTTGCTGGAACTCTGTCGTGGGTGGCTGGCTTGCTGCAACACTGTGGTGGGTGGCTGGCTGGCTTGCTGGAACAATGTGGTGTGTGACTGGCTTGGTGTCACCCTTTTGTGGGTTTCTGACTTGCTGGAACACTGTGGTGGGTGGCTGGCTTGGTGTCACCCTGTTGTGGATGGCTGGCTTGCTGGAACACTGTGGTGGGTGGCTGGCTTGTTGTCACCCTGTTGTGGGTGGCTTGCTTGCTGGAGCACTGTGGTGGGTGGCTGGCTTGGGGTCACCCTGTTGTGGGTGGCTTGCTTGCTGGAACACTTTGGTGGGTGGCTTGCCTGGTGTCACCCTGTTGTGGGTTGTTGGCTTGCTGGAACTCTGTCGTGGGTGGCTGGCTTGCTGCAACACTGTGGTGGGTGGCTGGCTGGCTTGCTGGAACAATGTGGTGTGTGACTGGCTTGGTGTCACCCTTTTGTGGGTTTCTGACTTGCTGGAACACTGTGGTGGGTGGCTGGCTTGGTGTCACCCTGTTGTGGATGGCTGGCTTGCTGGAACACTGTGGTGGGTGGCTGGCTTGTTGTCACCCTGTTGTGGGTGGCTTGCTTGCTGGAGCACTGTGGTGGGTGGCTGGCTTGGGGTCACCCTGTTGTGGGTGGCTTGCTTATTGGAACACTGTGGTGGGTGGCTGGCTTGGTGTCACCCTGTTGTGGGTGGCTTGCTTGCTGGAACACTGTGGTGGTTGGCTGGCTTGGGGTCACCCTGTTGTGGGTGGCTTGCTTGCTGGAACACTGTGGTGGGTGGCTGGCTTGGTGTCACCCTGTTGTGGGTGGCTTGCTTGCTGGAACACTGGTGGGTGGGTGGGTGGATGGGTGGCTGGCTTAGAGTCACCCTGTTGCGGGTGGCTGGCTTGCTGGAACACTGTGGTGGGTGGGTGGCTGGCTGGCTTGCTGGAACACTGTGGTGGTTGGCTGGCTTGGTGTCACCCTGTTATGGGTGGCTGGCTTGCTGGACCACTGTGGTGGGTGGCTGGCTGGCTTGCTGGAACACTGTGGTGGGTGGCTGGCTGGCTTTCTGGAACACTGTGGTGGGTTGCTGGCTTGCTGGAACCCTGTGGTGGGTGGCTTGCTTACTGAAACATTGTGGTGGGTGGCTGGCTTGGTGTCACCCTGTTGTGGGTGGCTTGCTTGCTAGAACACTGTGATGGGTGGCTGGCTTGGTGTCACCCTGTTGTGGGTGGCTGGCTTGCTGGAACACTGTGGTGGGTGGCTGGCTTGGTGTCACCCTGTTGTGGGTGGCTTGCTTGCTGGAACACTGTGGTGGGTGGCTGGCCTGGTGTCACCCTGTTGTGGGTGGCTTGCTTGCTGGAACACTGTGGTAGGTGGCTGGCTTGCTGGAACACTGTGGTGGGTGGCTGGCTTGGTGTCACCCTGTTGTGGATGGCTGGCTTGCTGGAACACTGCGGTGGGTGGGTGGCTTGTTGTCACCCTGTTGTGGGTGGTTTGCTTGCTGGAACACTGTGGTGGGTGGCTGGCTTGGTGTCACCCTGTTGTGGGTGGCTGGCTTGCTGGAACACTGTGGTGGGTGGCTGGCTTGTTCTCACCCTGTTGTCGGTGGCTTGCTTGCTAGAACACTGTGGTAGGTGGCTGGCTTGCTTGCTGGAACACTGTGGTGGGTGACTGGCTTGGTATCACCCTGTTGTGGGTGGGTGGCTTGCTTGCTGGAACACTGTGGTGGGTGGCTGATTTGTTGTCACCCTGTTGTGGGTGGCTTGATTGCTGGGACACTGTGGTGGGTGGGTGGCTGGCTTGGCGTCACCCTGTTGTGGGTGGCTGGCTTGGTGTCACCCTGTTGTGGGTGGCTTGCTGGAACACTGTTGTGGGTGGCTGGCTTGGTGTCGCCCTGTTGTGGGTGGCTGGCTTGCTGGAGCACTGTGGTGGGTGTAGAGATATGCCGGTTTTCGGTAATGCGATATTTCGCGGTATCGCATACACACGGTATTGTTATTGTGGTTATTTTTAAAATAAAATAAAATTTCTGCTCTCCAAGTCTGCCTTTAGAATTGATTCTTTTCAGTGAACTGGATGACTCGTTCACTCATTCAATAGAGACTGGTCTGGTAATATGATCCTAGAGTGAGAAAGCTTAGCTCCTCCCTGTAACCAATCAGATGGCTCCCAGCACACTGACATGCTGGAAACAACCTATCACAGTTACTTTGCTCTATACTGCAGCCGCATGCTTTCTCCTGGGCTCAGGCAGACAGACACAGAGCCACTTTCCTACTACAAGCAAATCTCTGAAAGTACCTATCTATTACCATATACTGTCACTGTAGATAGATAGATAGATAGATAGATAGATAGATAGATAGATAGATAGATAGATAGATAGATAGATAGATAGATAGATAGATAGATAGATAGATAGATAGATAGATAGATAGATAGATAGATAGATAGATAGATAGATAGATAGATAGTCCCTGAAATCACTTTTTACGGCGTTCCACCTTTCTCTAACTTTGTCGTTAGTACCATTATGTACCATGACAGCTGGGTCCTCCCCAGCGCCATCCAACAATCTGTCCATGCTGTCTACAATGTCCCAAACTCGAGAGCCCGGTAAACAACATACTGTTCGGCGAGAACGATCTTTGTGACAGATTGCCCTCTCTGTTCCTCTAATAATAGAATCCCCTACCACAAGTATCTGCCTATTCTTTCCTGTATCCTTGCCCCCATCTTCACTGGAGGAGTTGTTCCCAAGGTTCCTCTGGTATTTTGGTGGAGCCTCAACTTGAATTTCTTCCAGCTTTTTGGTCATCTTCTCTCCCAATAGAGCAGCACCCTGCTCATTTAAGTGCAGCCCATCTCTGGTATAGAGCCAGTAACGGTATGAAAAGTCAGCCCAGTTTTCCAGAAACCCAAATCCTTCCTCCCTGCACCAGTTCCTCAGCCACTTGTTAAGTGCACCAATCTCTTGCTGTCTCTCTGGTGTGGCTCCAGGTATGGGCAGAATTTCTGAAAATACTGCCTTGGAGGTCCTTTTCTTCAGTATAGTCCCTAAGTCTCTGAAATCATTTTGTAGGGCGGTCCATCTTCCTCTAACTTTGTCGTTAGTACCAATATGTACCATGACAGCTGGGTCCTCCCCAGCCCCATCCAACAATCTGTCCATGCAATCCACAATGTCCTGAACATGAGCGCCTGTTAAAAATCATACTGTTCGGCGAAAACGATCTTTGTGACACGGTGATAACGATCTTTGTGACGGTTTGCCCTCTCTATCCTTCTAATGATTTCGTCCCGCATCTGCCGATCCTTTCTTGTAACCGTGGCTCCGATTTCACTGAAGAAGATGTTCCCCTGGCATTTTAGTGGAGTCTCAACATGAACATCACATTCTGGTGGAGTCGCAATGTGAATGTCGCATGCAGGTGAAGTCGCAATGTGAACATCACATTGTGGTAGAGTTTCGATGGGAATGTCACATTCTGCCGGAGTCTCATTGGGAATGTCGCATTCTGCCGGAGTCTCATTGGGAATGTCGCATTTTGCTGGAGTCTCATTGGGAATGTCGCATTTTGCTGGAGTCTCATTGGGAATGTTGCATTCAGCTGGAGTCTCATTGGGAATATCGCATTCTGCTAGGGTCTCAACGGGATCCTCACATACTGTCGAAGACCTAGTGGGAACGTCACAATCTGCTGGAGTGTCAGCGGAAACGTCACAATCTGCTGTAGTCTTAGCCGGAACGTCACATTCTGCCAGTGTCTCGGCGGGAATGTTACATTGTGGAGAATTCTCAACGTGAACAACACATTTTGGCGAATTCAACATTTTTTCCAACTTTTTGGCCATTTTCTTTCCTAACAGAGTTGCACCCTGCTCGTTTAAGTGAAATCCGTCCCTGCTGTAGAGCAGGTAATTAATTGAAAAGTCAGTCCAGTTCTCCATGAAGCCAAAACCCTCCTTCTTGCACCAGTTCTTCAGCCACCTGTTAAGCCCCATAACCTCCTGCTGTCTCCTTGTTGTGGCTCGAGGTACAGGCAGTATTTCTGAAAATAATACCTTGGAGGTCCTTTTCTTCAATATAGCCCCTAAGGCCCTGAAATCATTTTGTAGAATGCTCCATCTTCTTCTGATGTTGTCGTTGGTGCCAATATGTACCATGACAGCTGGGTCCTCCCCAGCCTCATCCAACAATTTGTCCATCTGTTCTGCAATGTCCCGAACCCGTGCATTCGGGAAAAAACATACTGTTCGTTGATCACAGTCTTTCTGACAGATTGCTCTCTCTGTCCCTTTAATAACTGAATCCCCTACCACCAGTATCTGCCTCTCTATTTTTGTAAGCTTGCTCCCATCTTCACTGGAGGAGGTGATCCCATGGCTCCCCTGGTATTTTGGTGCATTCTCAACATGAACGTCACATTGTGCTGTAGTCTCAACATGAACATCACATTGTGCTACAGTCTTAACATGAACATCACATTCTGGTGGTGTTTCAAAGGGAATGTCACATTCTGGTAAAATCTCAATGTGAATGTGACATTCTGGTGGATTCTTTTCGTGAACCTCATATTCAGGAGAAGTCTCAGTGTGAACCTCACATTCTGGAGGTGTCTCAGTGTAAATGTCACATTGTTTTGGAGTTTCAATGTGAACATCACATTCTTCCGGAGTGTCAGCGAGAACATCACATTCTTCCGAAGTATATGAGGGAACATCACATTCTGTTGGAGTCTCAGCGGGAGCATCACATTCTGGAGGAGACTCATTGTGATGATGAAATTCGGGAGACGTCTCATTGTGAACATCACATTCTGGAGGAGTACCATTGTGAACTTCACATTCTGGAGCACTCTCAATGTCAACGTCATATTGTGATGAAGTTTCAACATAAACGTCTCTTTCTACTGTAGTCTCAACGTGAACGTAACATTCTGGTGATGTCACAACAGGAATGTCACATTCAGCCTGAGTCTCAGTAGGACTATCACATTCTTCCTGAGTCTCAGCAGGAACATCACATTCTGGAGGAGACTCATTGTGATGATGAATTTCTGGAGAGGTCTTAATGTGAAAGTCACATTCTTGATTAGTCTCATTGTGAACATCACATTCTGGAGGAGTACCATTGTGAATGTCACATTCTAGAGCAGTCTCAATGTGAACTTCATATTGTGATGAAGTTTCAACATGAACGTCTCTTTCTTCTGCAGTCTCATGGGGAACGTCACATTCTGGTGATGTCACAACAGGAATGTCACATTCTGCCTGAGTCTCAGTGGGAATGCCACATTCTGCTGAAGTCTCAACAGGAACGTCACATTCTTCTGGAGTCTTAATGTGTACATCACATTTTGGTTGGCCCTCAATGTGGATGTCACGTTGTTGCTCACTGGGGAAGGCCTGCTGCGTGGGATCCGTCTGCAATAAAATTCTGCCTTCATCTGCAATAGAAAAGAAGAATTAGATTTAGCACCTTCATCTACATTTCATATATATTTTCTTCATAAAACATCAGATTATACAGAGAAAAATTCAGTGCAAGGAACCTATAAATAAACACAACATGACAGGGACACAGGGATCACTACTGTTGGCCTTCGTATAAAAATTCTGGTTGCCTGGCAGTTATGCCAATCCACTAAATTTCAATGACTCAGGAAGCTGGTAACAAGCATTTTTAGTGGTGTGATGATGCGCTTTCATGTTTAAATGAGTGGGTGCGTCACAAAAGAAGTTGCAACAGGAGGTATTGGTGTCACTTGCTTGGCTTTGCATTGTGGTAGGGGCTTGTGAATCATCAGACCAGCTAAGCAGATGCTTTAACTGTCAGTTTTGCCCAGAAAGCTTGTCATTTCTCAGCCCTGAGATCAAACAGGAGAGGGGTTACTCGCTATGGGGGTCATACACCAGCCTGGCACCAGCTGATAGGTTTGCATTGGCCGGGAGAGAAAACAAGTGACTAATGTATTCGGAATAGTAATGTATGGTTTCCTATATTCTTATCATTGTTTTATAGATATTCATGCTGTTCCTTCAATTGCTATATATTAGTTATGCTTAACCCCCCTTTGACAGAATCTTTACCCCAGTAGGGGGAGGGCAGGAGGGACCAGCCAATCACAGGACTGATTCTGTCATATGAGGGGCGTTTTATGAAATCGGTGGGCCTGTGTGCAAAATCATAAGTTGGGCTCGGCTGCTTAATTAAAAATAAAAAAAGTGTTTTTTTTTCTTTTTTTCTGTTAAAAAAATAAAAAAAGTGGTGTACTTAGTGTGGGACAGTGAAGAGTAAGCATGGCGTTCATTGTGCCAGGGGTGGTGCTAGGATTGTAAGAGACCTGGGGTACCTTTGGGCACACCAAGTAGAAGAATAATGCGGTTCACGTAGCAGGCCGTGGTGAACAGTGGGTGTGGCCAAATTATGTTAACCACTTTACCACCGGAGGATTTTGCTGTCTTACGTCTGGGCCACTTTTTGCGATTCGGCGCTGTGCGAATTTAACTGACAATTGCGCGGTCGTGCGACTCCGTACCCAAACTAAATGTACGTCCTTTTTTTCTTACAAACAGAGCTTTCTTTTGGTGGTATATGATCACCTGTGCGATTTTTACTTTTTGCGCTATAAACAAAAAAAGAGCATAAATTTTGAAAAAATAACAATATTTTTCAAATTTTTTTATATGAAATTCCCACCCAAAAAAATGTAAAAATCAAATTTTTTAAAAATTTTTGGTCAATTTGTTTTTTCTGCTACCTATGTTTGGTAAAAAAAAATCACAATAAGCGTATTTTGATTGGTTTGCGCAAAAGTTATTGTGTTTACTAACTAAGGGAAAGATTTCTATCATTTTTGGTGTTTTTTTTTTTTAACGAGTAATGGCTGCGATCTGTGATTTTTTTTTTTGCGGGACTGCGACATTGCGGCAGACAGATCGGACCCTTGACTGACATTTTTGACACTTTTGGGGGTACCAGTGACATTACTGCAGTAATCAGTGCTATATATATGCACTGTTACTGTAAAAATGACACTGGCAGGGAAGGGGTTAACTGTATTGGAGAGGGAGGGGTTAGGTGTGTCCTAGGGGCGTGTTTCTAACTGTGATGGGACATGGCTACTAGTGTAAAAACAGAGATCAACGGATTACCCTCAGCTTCTTTAGCAAGGCAGTGGTCGTCTTGGAGGTGTGTTTGGGGTCGTTATGTTGGAATATTGCCCTGTGGCCCAGTCTCTGAAGGGAGGGGATCATACTCTGCTTCAGTATGTCACAGTACATGTTGGCATTCATGGTTCCCTCAATGAACTGTAGCTCCCCAGTGTCGGCAGCACTCATGCAGCCCCAGACCATGACACTCCCACCATCACCACCATGCTTGGCTGTAGGCAAGACACACTTGTCTTTGTACTCCTCACCTTGTTGCTGCCGGCGCCACACACTCTTGACACTATCTGAACCAAATAAGTTTATCTTGGTCTCATCTCATCAGGCCACAGGACATGGTTCCAGTAATCCATGTCCTTAGTCTGATTGTCCTCAGCAAACTGTTTGCGGGCTTTCTTCTGCATCATCTTTAGAAGAGGCTTCCTTCTGGGACGACAGCCACGCAGACCAATTTGATGCAGTGTGTGGTGTATGGTCTGAGCACTGACAGCCTGACCCCCCACCTCTTCAACTTTTGTAGGAATGCTGGCCGCACGTATACATCTATTTCCCAAAGACAACCTCTGGATATGACACTGAGCATGTGCATTCAACCTTTTTGGTCGACCAAAGCGAGGCCTGTTCTGAGTGGAACCTGCTAAGCTACTGTATGGTCTTGGCCACTGTGCTGCAGCTCAGTTTCAGGGTCTTGGCCAATCTTCTTATAGCCTAGGCCAGCCGTCAGTAAATGGTAGCCCGCGGTCAAAGAACGGACTGCACGATGCTTCCACCTGGACTGTCAGGCCGCCACTATAAGCAGTCCTTGGTTTGCTGGGACCTCACGTGTCCAAGCAACCAGTGACGTCCCGTGTATGCGCCCCACCCCACTCCTTCTTTCTACCGCTCCCGACTCACTCCCAGTCAGGCCGTGAGTTGGGACTAGATGTCAAGTGCACGCCTGCCCCCCTGCTGTTTGCGGCTCTTGGCTCTCGCATTTTCTGCCCCCAAAGGTATGTGAGTCACATTTTTAAGGGGGTTGCTTATTTTATCAAGTGCAGACTGATGGGCATATTTTATGATAAGGGACATGCTGATGGGCACATTTTATGTTAAGAGCAACGCTGATGGACACGTTTTGTTTTGCCCAACAGAGTGCCCCCTAACATAAAATGTGCCCATCAGCTTGCCCCTATTTTATGTTAAGGGTCACGCTGATGGGCAAATTTTATGCTAACGGTTACACTGATGGGCATAATTAATGCTAAGGGTCATGGTGATGGGCACATTTTATGTTAAGGGTCATGCTGATGGACACGTTTTGTTTTCCCCATCTTTCTGAGTCCTAGCACAGACTTGAGATTCGGATCTTGGCCCAAAGAAAATTTTAGAGGCCGGACCTCCTTGAATGTTAATTCATTACCCCTGGCCTAGGCCATCTTTATGTAGAGAAACAATTCTTTTTTTCAGATCCTCAGAGAGTTCTTTGCCATGAGGTGCCATGTTGAACTTCCAGTGACCAGTATGAGTGAGTGAGAGCGATAACACCAAATTTAACACACCTGCTCCCCATTCACACCTGAGTATCACTAACGAGTCACATGACACCGGGGAGGGAAAATGGCTAATTGGGCCCAATTTGGACATTATCACTTAGGGGTGTACTGACTTTTGTTCCCAGTGGTTTAGACATTTATGTGTGTTGAGTTATTTTGAGGGGACAGCAAATTTACACTGTTATACAAGCTGTACACTCACTACTTTTCATTGTAGCAAAGTGTCATTTCTTCAGTGTTGTCACATGAAAAGATAGAATAAAATATTTACAAAAATGTGAGGGTGTACTTACTTTTGTGAGATACTGTATAAACCTCAGCACAATTATTTAAAAAATAAAAATAAAACTCTTCCATTGTGTCTGATTTTGTGTACATTGAAAATAAATGGAGAGCTAACACTTCATCTGAGCCGACCATAAAGGATTATTTCACCTTTTAGCTAAGAATAATAAATGGCAATTTTTTAGCAGGTAAGAAATCGTACATTTACTTTTTTTTCTTTTAGGATCCTGTAAAGCATTGCACTGAGATTAGCAGATCCCGGGTACCATGCCGCTCTCCTTCACACTGGTAGTTAAAAAAAAAAAAAAAAAATCGGTTGGCAGCTAACAGGTGAGAAGAGAGAGTTGGGGGGAGGGGAGACTTAGCCCCCTGTATACAGCTCCAAGATTTACAGTTTGTTTCTCTTGATCCCTATAATCCTATCTATCGATCCCTATATCCCTCACAATCCCTATACATGTGTACATATGGGGGGAGGGGTGACCTGTCATCAATGGGGTGGAAGGATCCAATGAAAGGGTGTCGGTTATTTTATATCTATTAATATCCACAACACTTACCAATCCCAGTGTCGGTATTTCGGGGAGGTCCATTGGCTTTACGGCCGAGACCAATACATCTGAGAACGGCTCTGGCGCAGCCGCGCACAAAAGCCCGAGCCCTCTTCATTTTGGGGGGCTTCTTGGTTGGGGTATCTGCAGGATGGTCACTGATACCTTCTTCCATAGCTGCTCTTCCTATGGGGGGTTTCTCTTTGGTGTTTTTCAGAGAAAAAAGCTGTTTACATTTAAATTGGTTCATTATTAAGAATAATGAAACACGCTTTAAACGTACAACAATGAAATCGCAATGAAATTGAATTCAAATGAAATCAAATCCAATGAAATCGTATGAAATATCTCAGCAGAGATAAAGACAGGTCTTCACTGGTCAGCGTCAACACTTGTCTCAGTGATTTCCGGCTCCTGCGGCTCCTTATATAGGCTATGGCTCCTCCCACTGGTCATGTGACTTTTTTTAAATCTCACGATGACTCAGCAAAAAAAAATAACTGACGATTTTTCTTAAAGGAGCCTCGTCCTTGTTTGTGAGCTGTGTGAATTCAGGCTGTAGGCTCAGTATACGGATCTAATAGGGATACGGCTCCTGTAATAACATGTTTTTCTGGAAGTGACCGTTATTTTCACTGACATTTAACCCTTACAGTCCCATGGCTGAAATAAAGATCTGTATTCCTATGATAAGACGGTGAATGGAGTCTTATAAATCCTCCCAGAGATCAAATCTTCCCATTTATTTCATCATTCTTACAAAACAATTATTTTTCCACTTTTTAACCCTTTACCTGCCAAACCATTTTTTTCCCTTTCAGCTTTAAACCCTTTCACTACCAAATTATATATTTCATTGTTTTTAACAATTTAACATTAAAACCAATGTCCCCCCCCCCCCCTTTCATTTATTAACCCTTTCACTGCCAAACCAAATAACCCCCTCCACACACACTTTAACCCTTTCACTGCCAAACCTTTTTTTTTTTTTTTCTCATTTCTTGCCCATATGTTAAAATATAAATAAAGGAAAACATTTTTATTTTTAGTTTTGGATGGAGTGGAGAGGGATTAGAACACCTGTTAGGTTTTTATCGCTGTGTGCGCCCCCTTTTGGGATATCCACTCTCTTTGTGTTTCATGTTTACCATTACCACCAAAAGTGAAAGAAAACTCCAATATTTGGGTTGTCACCAGAAGCAGAATTAGAGGGGAAATCTTCCAATGGGGACACTAGTTCTGGTGACACCCTGGGATTATGTCACTTTGGGGGATTTTTCTAACTTTTGTTTTTGGCTTTGGGACAGGAAGTGAAGGGAAATCTCCCCAATGGGGACACAGATGGCAAAGAAATCCTGACAGAGGTTCTATACCTCCCTTACTCTATTCTAAATGGGGGAAAAAAATGTATTTAGTTCTATTTTAACATTTAAGTTGTATGTGGGGGGGGGGGGGGGTGATGGGGAGTCTGAAAGAGGGTGCAGCATATTACACATGGGGCTCAGCGGGGGTGGAGTGTCTGCAGACACGAGCAACTGCTACATTCAGAGAGGGGGAGGGGAGAAAGCTCAAATAGTTATTTTGAGGGTCATTTTAACCCTTTCACTGCTGGACATTTTTATGTACCTTTTTCCATTTTTTTTTCCAATGTGCTAATTGCTCATTTCTACCCTCAAAGCATTCCATAGTTTGTGAAGTGTTGAAGGCCCCGCCCATTCACACCTCTGACATACATCTGGATGGGAAACGCCCATTTTTTCAAGCGTTTTCTTTTTTTTACCCAACAAGCATAGAGCAGTCTATTTGTTTCATTGGGCCGCCCTATATGCGACAAACATGGCAATGTAGCGCATGGCGTGTTCCGGGTCACGTTTTTTATTGTTCGCAACGATTCCTCACATGTGGGGTTTGAATACCGTTTACATATATGTGCGCGACTTGAATATGCGTTCTCTTCTGCATGCGAGCACTGAGGGATCGGGGCATTAAACGTTTTTTTTTTTTCCTATTTATTTTATTCTTTATTTTACACGGTCCCTTTCATTTCTGTCACTTTTATTCCTATTACAAGGAATGTAGACGTCCCTTGTAAAAGAATATAAGGATAAGGATGACCGGTCCTCTTTTTGGAGGGATGTAGGGTCAAAAAGACCCCAAATCTCTTCTTTACCTTTAACCACTTCCCCCAAATGTACGCCCCGTACGTCCTTGGGTGTCAGTGGTAATACCGGGATGGTGGGGGCACCTACAGGCATCATCTCCGTATCATTGTTTGCAGCCAGCGAATTCTGTACAAAGCAGAAGTCATCTGAGGGGCCAATTAGCCACTGGATCACTTCTGCGGGTTCCGGAAGGCGGTCCCTCCCCTGCCCCCGCCCCCACCACTCCAGTCCCATCGTGGAGGCCAGGAGTGGTGCGGCCGGGGGCGATGGTTGCCCTGTACAGAGAGAGAGGAACTGCCATCATTCTCCTCTCTCTTTAACTCTGCAAACCGGGAGCGACGAGTATTCATCATTTCCCGGCTTTGACCCCTTTGTTCACCTGTCCATCAGTGACCAGAAAAGCAGCGGATCGGACCGATCTCAGTCTGA
This sequence comes from Pelophylax lessonae, assembly GCF_965119305.1. Lineage (NCBI taxonomy): Eukaryota > Metazoa > Chordata > Amphibia > Anura > Ranidae > Pelophylax > Pelophylax lessonae. Next base: position 63,491,363 of record NC_138771.1, on the reverse strand, counting down.
TCTGCTGCATGGGGGACCAGAGGAGAGATTTGGGGTCTAATAGACCCCAAATCTCTCCATAAAGAGGACTTGTCACAGCCCATGCTGTCACAAGAGATGCTGTTCATCCCTTGGGATACAATAAAGTTATTACCAAAATATAAAATAAAGAAAAGGGTAAAAAATTGTTTTTTTTTGTAAAATAAATAATAAAAAAATAAATAAAGCGCCCCGTCCCACTGTGCTTACGTGCAAATGGAAATTGATACGTTACTCCCGCACACATATGTAAACGTTGATCGCACCGCACATGTGGGGTATTGTTGAACGTCAAAGCGATGCGATAATTCTATCACCAGACCTCCTGTGCAACTCTAAACTGGTAACCAGTAAAGGCATTTAAAGCGTCGCCTATGGAGAGTTTAAAGCAATGTAGTTTGCTGCCATTCCACGGGCAGACGCAATTTTAAAGCCTGACATGTTAGGTATCTTTTTACTCTGCGTAACATTATCTTTCACAGTATACAAAAAGATTGGGCTAAGTTTATTGGTTTATTGTTTTTTTATACTTGAAAGTGTTTTTTTCCTAAAAAAATTGTGTTTAAAAAAAACGCTGAGCAAATACCGTGTGACATAAAAAAATCGCAACACACACCATTTTATTCTATAGGGTCTCTGCTGAAAAAAAAAAAAGTAATTTTCTAGCAAAAAAAAAAAAAATAGATTTTTACATGTAGGAGCGAAGTGTCAGAATAGGTTTGGGAAGGAGGGGGTTAAAAGCAAATGCTTTCAAAAAAATAATAATGTTTACTTCCAGCCTGGACTGGAAGTCACGTCATGACGTCGCTCCAAGGTCATAGAGTGGATGAAAGAGTACTAACTCTTTGATGGTTTATGGGAGCAGCTGGCCGCAACGCCAGATCCTTTCTCAGGTGAACTGGCGGAAACGGTAAGCCCGGGAAACACCGACGAGTGTTTCATGAGCCACTTGGAGCGGTTTCATGAGAAAGCTGGGTACTGGGGTTTTGGGGGATATTTTCAGCTATAATCCCGGGAAACCACTTGCAGATTCCAATGGATATATACGTATTGCAGGTGGCAAGTGGTTAAAGTAGATCTCATATAAGCTTTAATGCTAATTTCATGTTATGCAGCTTTCATTAACCCCTTACTTACTGGGCACCTAAACCCCCTTCCTGCCCAGGCCAATTTTCAGCTTTCAACTCTGTCACTTTTTGAATGACAATTGCGCGGTCATGCTACACTGTACCCATATGATATTTTTATCATTTCTTTTCATAAAAATAGAGCTTTCTTGTGGTGGTATTTAATCCCTACTGGGGTTTTATTTTTTTGCTAAACAAACAAAAAAATGTTATGTTAAGGGTCATGCTGATGGGCACAATTTATGTTAAAGGGCACTCGAATGGGCATATTTTATGTTAAGAGCATTGCTGATGGACACGTTTTGTTTTGCCCGTCTCTCTGAGTCCTAGCACAGACTTGAGATTCGGACCTCGGCCCAAAGCAAATTTTAGCGGCCGGACCTCCTTGAATGTTAATTCATTACCCCTGGCCTAGGCCATCTTTATGTAGAGCAACAATTCTTTTTTTCAGATCCTTAGAGAGTTCTTTGCCATGAGGTGCCATGTTGAACTTCCAGTGACCAGTATGAGAGAGTGAGAGCGATAACACCAAATTTAACACACCTGCTCCCCATTCTCACCTGATCTCACCTATCACTAACGAGTCACATGACACCGGGGGAGGGAAAATGGCGAATTGGGCCCAATTTGGACATATTCAGTTAGGGGTGTACTGACTTTTATTGCCAGTTGTTTAGACATTAATGGCTGTGTGTTGAGTTATTTTGAAGGGACAGCAAATTTACACTGTTATACAAGCTGTACACTCACTACTTTACATTGTAGCAAAGTGTCATTTCTTCAGTGTTGTCACATGAAAAGATAGAATAAAAGATAGAATATTTACACAAATGTGAGGGGTGTACTTACTTTTGTGAGATACTGTATAAACCTCAGCACAATTATTTAAAAAATAAAATAAAACTCTTCCATTGTGTCTGATTTTGTGTACATTGAAAATAAATGGAGAGCTAACACTTCATCTGAGCCGACCATAAAGGATTATTTCACCTTTTAGCTAAGAATAATAAATGGCAATTTTTTATCAGGTAAGAAATCGTACATTTACTTTTTTGTTTTAGGATCCTGTAAAGCATTGCTCTGAGATTAGCAGATCCCGGGTACCATGCCGCTCTCCTTCACACTGGCAGTTAAAAAAAAAAAAAAAATCGGTTGGCAGCTAACAGGTGAGGAGAGAGAGTTGGGGGGAGGGGAGACTTAGCCCCCTGTATACAGCTCCAAGATTTACAGTTTTTCTCTTGATCCCTATAATCCTATCTATCGATCCCTATATCCCTCACAATCCCTATACATGTGTACATATGGGGGGAGGGGTGACCTGTCATCAATGGGGTGGAAGGATCCAATGAAAGGGTGTCGGTTATTTTGTATCTATTAATATCCACAACACTTACCAATCCCAGTGTCGGTATTTCGGGAAGGTCCATTGGCTTTACGGCCGAGACCAATACATCTGAGAACGGCTCTGGCGCAGCCGCGCACAAAAGCCCGAGCCCTCTTCATTTTGGGGGGCTTCTTGGTTGGGGTATCTGCAGGATGGTCACTGATACCTTCTTCCATAGCTGCTCTTCCTATGGGGGGTTTCTCTTTGGTGTTTTTCAGAGAAAAAAGCTGTTTACATTTAAATTGGTTCATTATTAAGAATAATGAAACACGCTTTAAACGCACAATGATGAAATCGCAATGAAATTGAAATCAAATGAAATCAAATCCAATGAAATCGCAAGAAATATCTCAGCAGAGATAAAGACAGGTCTTCACTGGTCAGCGTCAACACTTGTCTCAGTGATTTCCCGCTCCTGCGGCTCCTTATATAGGCTATGGCTCCTCCCACTGGTCATGTGACTTTTTTTTTTAAATCTCACGATGACTCAGCAAAAAAAAAATAACTGACGATTTTTCTTAAAGGAGCCTCGTCCTTGTTTGCGAGCTGTGTGAATTCAGGCTGTAGGCTCAGTATACGGATCTAATAGGGATACGGCTCCTGTAATAACATGTTTTTCTGGAAGTGACAGTTATTTTCACTGACATTTAACCCTTACAGTCCCATGGCTGAAATAAAAATCTGTATTCCTATGATAAGACGGTGAATGTTGTCTTATAAATCCTCCCAGAGATCAAATCTTCCCATTTATTTCATCATTCTTACAAAACAATTATTTTTCCACTTTTTAACCCTTTAACTGCCAAACTATCCCCCCTTTCAGGTTTTAACCCTTTCACGACTAAACTATATATTTAATTTTTTTAAAAACTTTAACTGTAAATCCAATGTTCCCCCTTTCATTTATTAACCCTTTACTGCCAAATCTGTTTTTTTTTTCCATTTCTTGGCCATATGTTAAAATATAAATAAAGGAAAATGTTTTTAGTTTTGGATGGAGTGGAGAGGGATTAGAACACCTGTTAGGTTTTTATCGCTGTGTGCGCCCCCTTTAGGGATATTCACCCTCTTTGTGTTTTATGTTTACCATTACCACCAAAAGTGAAAGAAAATTCCAATATTAGGGTTGTCACCAGAAGCAGAATTAGAGGGAAATCTTCCAATGGGGACACTAGTTCTTGTGACACCCTGGGATTATGTCACATGGGAGGATTTCTCTAACTTCTGTTTTTGTCTATGGGACAGGAAGTGAAGGGAAATCTCCCCAACGGGGACACAGACGGCAAAGAAAACCTGACAGGGGTTCTATCCCTCCCTTGGGGAAAAATGTGTCTTTAGTTCTATTTTACCTTTTAACTTGTATGTGGGGGGAGTCTGAAAAAGGGTGCAGAATATTACACATGGGGCTCAGAGGGGGTGTAGTGTCTGCAGACACGAGCAACTGCTACTTTCAGAGAGGGGGAGGGGAGAGCACTCAGATAGTCATTTTAACCCTTTCACTGTTGGAAATTTATTTATGTATTTTAATTTTTCCAATGTGCTAATCGCTAATTTCTGCCTTCAAAGCATTCCATAGTTTGTGAAGTGAGGAAGGCCCCGCCCAGTCATACCTCTGACATACACCTAGATGGTAAATGCCCATTTTTTAAAGTGTTTTTTGTTTTTTTTACCCAACAAGCACAGAGCAGTCTATTGATTTCATTGGGCCGCCCTATGTGCGACAAACATGGCAAAGTAGCGCATGGCGTGTTCCGGGTCACTTTTTTTATTGTTCGCAGCGATTCCTCACATGTGGGGTTCGAATACCGTTTACATATGAGGGCGCGAGGTGCATATGCGTTCTCCTCTGCGTGCGAGCACTGAGGGATTGGGGCACTAAAGGTGTTTTTTTTTCTTATTTATTTTATTCTTTATTTTACACGGTTCCTTTCATTTTTGTCACTTTTATTCCTATTACAAGGCATGTAGACATCCCTGGTAATAGAATATAAGCAGTGGCGGCTGGTGCCGTTGGGGCGCAGGGGCGCCGCCCCCTTATCCATGCTTCCGACCCCCTAATCTACATGCGGGCGCCGGATGCATGGACTTCAATGTGGCTTTTTTTTTTTAGCCATGTGATTAGAGCAAGAGGCTCTAATAGGCTAAAAAAAGGGTGGGCTCAGGGCGCAGAACACAAATGAAAATTCGCTATTGTCACACGGATCCTCCTCCTCCTTGCCAATCAGGAAGCGGAACTTGAGACCCGTTTCCGGATTGGCCAAAAGGAGAAGCCATGGAATTGGGCATTGGGGAGGAGGGATGAGACGCAGAAAACAGGAGGAAGAAGCCGAAGCCGCTGCCTGCTGCTGCAGATATCCAGGCAGGGTGAGTGAGCGGGGGAGATCCTGCCTGTCCTCTGTCCTGTCCCCTGTTTCCTGTCTCCTGTCCTGCTAAGGTCCTGGGGAGGGGGGGTTATGGTGCGCGGCCTGGTGGGGTCCGCAGGGGCCGCCCCACGGGTGCTCCATGGGCCATATAAGGATAAGGATGACCGGTCCTCTTTTTGGAGAGATGTAGGGTCTGAAAGACCCCAAATCTCTTCTTTACCTTTAACCACTTCCCCCAAATGTACACCCCATACGTCCTCGGGTGTCACTGGTAATACCGGGATGGTGGGGGCACCTACAGGTATCATCCCCGTATCATTGTTTGCAGCCAGCAAATTCTCTACAAAGCAGAAGTGATCTGAGGGGCCAATTAGCTACTCGATCATCAATCACTTCTGCGGGTTGCTGAAGGAGGTTCCACCCCCCTCCCCCGTCTCTCCAGTCCCATAGAAGAGGCCGGGAGTGATGCGGCCGGCGGCGATGGCTGCCCTGTACAGAGAGAGAGGAACTGACGTTGTCCCCCTCTCTATGTAACCCTGGAAACAGGGAGCGACGAGTATTCATCATTTCCCGGCTCCGCCCCCTTTGTTTACCTGTCCATCAGTGACCAGAGAAGCAGCCGATTGGACCAATCTCAGTCTGATTGGCTGCATGGGGGGGCCATAGGAGAGATTTGGGGTCTAATAGATCCCAAGTCTCTCCATAAAGAATACAGGACATGTCACGGCCCATGCTGTCACAAGAGATGCTGTTCATCCCTTGTGATACAAATAAAGTTATTACCAAAAAATAAAACAAAAAAATGGTATATATATTTTTTTTAAATAATAAATTATAAAAAAATAATTAAAGCGCCCCCGTCCCACTCTGCTTATGCAAATGGGAATGGATACGTTACTCCCGCACACATATATAAATGGTGATCGCACCGCACATCTGAGGTATTGTCGCGAACGTCAAAGCGAGAGCGATAATTCTATCACCAGACCTCCTGTGCCACTCTAAACTGGTAACCTGTAAAGGTATTTAAAGCATCGCCTATGGAGAATTTTAAGGTCCGTGGTTTGCCGCCATTTCACAGGCAGACGCAATTTTAAAGCGGGAATTGTTAGGTATCTTTTTACTCGGTGTAACATTATCTTTCACAGTATGCAAATAATTGGGCTAACTTTGCGGTTTTATTTATTTTTTTATTCTTGAAAGTGTTTTTTTTTCCAAAAAAACGCTGCGCAAATACCATGTGACAACAAAAATTGCAACACCCATCATTTTATTCTGTAGGGTCTCTGCTAATAATTTTTGCTAATAATTTTCTAGCACAAAAAGTAGATTTTTACATGCAGGAGCGAAGTGTCAGAATAGGATTGGAAAGGAGGGGGTTAAAAGCAAATGATAACAAAAAAAGTATTTTTTCGCTTTAAAGGAAAAAAAATGTATTTACTTACAGCCTGGACTGGAAGTCACGTCATGACGTCGCTCTGGTCCTCCTCCCTGTACTAATGACACTGGCAGGGAAGGGCTAACCTAGGGGTGACCAAAGGGTTAAATGTGAGCCTAGGGGAGTGTTTTCTAACTGTACAGGGGAGGGACTTCTGGAATCAACACAGAGACCTGTGATTCTATATAGAAGGATCACAGGAGCTCTGTGATCATTCCAGAGAGAAGAACGGTCAGCTGTGTTTACAACATCCGACCGTCCTTCTCTCTCAGCGGGGATCGATCGCGGGTGCCGGTCCTGTGATTTGGATTTGGCACCCCCGCTTCCTAATGGGGAAAGCACGCTCCTGCGAACCGACGTACTCAAACGTCGGTTCTTGCAGTCGAGCCAGCCTGCCACAGTATATCTGTAAGTGGTTAACCCCTTAATGGCCCTGGGTTAACCCTTTCCCTGCCAGTGTCATTATTACAGTGCATATTTTTAGCACTGATTACTGTAGTAATGTCACTGGTATCCTCAAAAGTGTCAAAAATGTCAGTTAGGGGTCCGACCTGTCCGCCGCAATGTCGCAGTCCCGCAAAAAATCGCAGATCGCCGCCATTACTAGTTAAGTCGCCTGTCACTCTCCCCTGTGTAAAAGCACAGATCACTCGGTCCTGCTATGTAGGACCGTTGATCTGTGCTGTTAGACACACAGCCACATCCAATCACAATAAGAAACACGCCCCTAGGGACACACTTGACCCTTCCCGCTCCAATAAAGTTAACCCCTTCCCTGCCAGTGTCATTTTACAGTAACAGTGCATATGTATAGCACTGATTACTGTAGTAATGTCACTGGTACCCCCAAAAGTGTCAAAAATGTCAGTCAAGGGTCTGATCTGTCCGCCGCAATGTCGCAGTCCCGCAAAAAAAATCGCAGATCGCCGCCATTACTTGTTAAAAAAAAAAAAAAACAATAAAAATGATAAAAATCTTTCCCTTAGTTAGTAAACGCAATAAATTTTGCGCAAACCAATCAAAGTACGCTTTTTGCGTTTTTTTTTTTTAACAAACATATGTAGCAGAAAACAAATTGGCCTAAAATGTTAAAAAATTTAGATTTTTAAATTTTTTTGGGGGGGAATTTCATATAAAAAATGTGAAAAATATTGATATTTTTGCAAAATTGTCGCTGTTTTTTTGTTTATAGCGCATGATCAAAAAATCGCACAGGTGATCAAATACCACCAAAAGAAAGCTCTGTTTGTGGGAAAAAAAGGACACCAAATTCTTTTAGGTACAGCGTCGCACGACCGCGCAATTGTCCATTAAAGTCACGCAGTGCCGAATCGCAAAATAAGCCCTGGTCAGGAAGGGGGTAAAATCTTCCGGGGCTTAAGTGGTTAAGTTAACACAGTGTCGAATTGCAAAAAATGGCCGGGTCATTAAGGGGGGTAAATCCTTCCCGTCCAGAAGTGGTTGAAGGGGAATTATACAAAAAAATGATTGGTTAAACCCACCAGTGCTTTTTATAAACCGCTATATATAGATCAGACCATAATAAGGAGGAAGGAGGGACGCATGGCACGCCCCCAGGCCAAGCTTTGGAACACAAGACACGCCTCCATACATAGCTTTGGCCCGCAAGACACGCCCCCGACTGAGCTTTGGCCCGCAAGGCACGCCTCCAGACTGGGCTTTGAAACGCAAGGCACGCCTCTACCACTGGGTAGCGATGTGTTAGACGAAAGGCACGCCCCCTATTGCTGAGTCATGAAACGAGCACGGTCACTTACGCAGGACATGCCCCTAGTGGGCAGGGAAGGAGGCGGGCGCCCTCTAGCGTGCTGTGCGGGGCGGTGGCACGTGGAGGAAGTACATTGTTGTAGGTTGGTGACAAATTCGATCTGTGTGTTGTATGTCACCCCCATATATTTATAACTTCATTGTATGTCACCCCCATATATATATATATATATATATATATATATATATATAAAACTTTATTGTATGTCACCCCCATATTTATATATATATATATATATATATATATATATAACTTCATTGTATGTCACCCCCATATATATATATATATATATATATATATATATATATATATATATATATATAAAACTTTATTGTATGTCACCCCCATATTTATATATATATATAACTTCATTGTATGTCACCCCCATATATATATATATATATATATATAACTTCATTGTATGTCACCCCCATATATATATATATATATATATATATATATAACGTCATTGTATGTCACCCCCATATATATATATATATATATATATAACTTCATTGTATGTCACCCCCATATATATATAACCTCATTGTATGTCACCCCCATATATATATATAACTTCATTGTATGTCTCCCCCATATATATGTAACTTCATTGTATGTCACCCCTATATATATATATATATATATATATATATATAACTTCATTGTATATATATATATATATATATATATATATATATATATATAACTTCATTGTATGTCACCCCCATATATATATGTAACTTCATTGTATGTCACCCCCATATATATATATATATATATATATATATATATATATATATATATATAACTTCAATGTATGTCACCCCCATATATATATGTATATAAAACTACATTGTATGTCACCCCCATATATATATATATATATATATATATATATATATAACTTCATTGTATGTCACCCCCATATATATATATGTAACTTCATTGTATGTCACCCCCATATATATATATAACTTCATTGTATGTCACCCCCCCATATATACTGTGTATGTATATATATATATATATATATATATATATATATATATATATATATATATATATATATATATATACTGTATATACCTACATTGTATGTCACCCCCTATACCGTCTCCATGTCCTCCTATATATAATACATTGTATCAGTGTGTATATCACCCCCTATACCGTCTCCATGTCCTCCTATATATAATACATTGTATCAGTGTGTATATCACCCCCTATACCGTCTCCATGTCCTCATATATATAATATATTGTATCAGTGTCTATGTCACCCCCTATACCGTCTCCATGTCCTCCTATATATAATACATTGTATCAGTGTGTATATCACTCCCTATACCGTCTCCATGTCCTCATATATATAATACATTGTATCAGTGTGTATGTCACCCCCTATACCGTGTCCATGTCCTCCTATATATAATACATTGTATCAGTGTGTATGTCACCTCCCCATATCGGCTCTATGTACAATCTTTTAACCTGTCCCCATTGTATCCCTCATTTCCAGCCATGGCAATAGTACTCAGATTATAGACCGGCCTCCCTTACATCTCCTCCAGCCCCTGCTCCTGTAATCTGCCTGTATAATAGGGATGTTTCCTGGAATGTGGCATCCCCTGCGTTGTTCTTAGGTGTAGCGCACTGACAGCGCCTCCTATGAAGACACAAGCTGCCAATTATTGCTATTTTTTTTATGATTTCTGCATGTGTGAATGGCTTACCTCTGTATCTACAGAACAGGAGCAGGCAAGGATCTGCAGTAAAGTTTAGATCTCACCTGGCAGCGTTTTTCTTTTCCTGACTGCTGATTGGCTGCCATTAACAATGTCATTCTCACATTATCTTTCTGTACTATTCTCACAGAGCTATGTACCATCCCCCGGCGGAGGCCATATTGTGTCAGGTGACCACGATCCGCCATGTCTTGGTGTGCGGTGGGACTAGTCCAGGTCGGGCGGACAAGGAAGACATTTCCAGCGTCTCTATTACTGCAGTGCAGAAGGCTGGCGGCCGGACGGCGGAAGAGCGATGATCTTCTGGAGTTGTGCCGTCGTAGGTTCTTCCTGTTGGGGGAGAAGATGACTCCGGCCTCTGTTCTAGGAGGACGTCATGGCCTGGGGCCCCTGGGAGCCCAAATGAAAAGGAACATGGTAAAGGAATGGTGGGACGCCATGGTGCTGCACCAGGAACAGGTTCTGCCCATTGACTCTTTGTGTCACCTACCAGGAACATCCAACCCTTCACCAAGACCACTGCTGAAGACCCTCCCCAAAGCCCGTCTGGACCGCCTCTAAAACCAGTCTAACCCAGGAGGAGCTGGAAAAGATGGCCGGTCCTCGCCAAGATCTCCTATATGGTAACAATGACACAAATAGAGATGGGCTGAACACCCCCGTTCGGGAATTCTGCCACAAACCCATTAAAGGCTATGGGGTGCGAACATAAGAAATCAAAAGACCCCATTATGAAGGCTTATATGCAAGTAATTGGCCTTAAAAAGGGTATGGGGGCTGGGTACTACCCTGGGGGACAAGTATCAATGCAACATTTTTTCACAGGAGTAGTGATTTTAATGATGCTTAAAGTGCAACAATAAAAATGAAAAAGTGCCTGGGGGGGGGTCCCCTTAGTCTGCCTGTAAAGTGGAGCATCTGTACCATGTATAGAACCTGCTGCAGCAAAGCAGACATTTATCAACTAAAAAAAAAAAATTAAATCACATTTAAATTGATTTGCAAGTGCTGGCACCCAGCTATTTAAAAAGGAAAGAAGGAAACGGTGTGGGGTCCCCCCAGTACTTACCAGACCCTTATCCAAGCATGCATCCTCCTACAAGGGCCTCTTACACACAACCTTGGGCTGTGTTTGTGGGGGTCTGTGGGCAAGGGGCTTATCGAAATCTGGCAGCCCCCTTTTAACAAGGGGGCCCCCAGGTCCTGTTCCCTCCCCCCTCCCATGGGAATGAGTAGGGTACCCCTACTCATTCACCAAAAAAGTGTCAAAATAAAAAAAAAACAGTAGACAGGTTTTTCTTTTTACAATTTCTTTATTAAAAAGAAAACAACGCTGTCCTTCAATGTAGATCCATCGTCATCGTCATCGTCACCACCTGACCTAAAAAATACAACAAAATTGCTCCATCCACCGCAAAGGCAAACCACCGAATGTCTGGCTTGCCGTTTGACAGTTCTTATATAGGTAAGGGCGGGGCCACCTGGCAACATCACCTGGTGGCACTGCCCCCCTGTGATGTCATTGACCCAGCAAGTATTGGTGAGGTCACAAGGGGGGGCGGTGCCACCAGGTGACATCAACTGACATCATCAAATATGACAGTTCTTCGGTTAGGACGGGGCCACCTGGTGACATCAACTGGTGGCACCGCCCCCCAGTTATGTCATCGACCCAGCATGCACTGGTTGGTGATGTCACAAGGGGGGCGGTGCCACCAGGTGTTGCAGCCAGGTGGCCTCGCTCTTACCTAATATAAGAACTGTCAAACGGCAAGCCAGCCATTGGGCAGTTTGTCTTTGCGGTGGGCGGAGGCATTTTTTTTTCCAGGTCCGGTGGTGGCGGCGTTGTGATTGACGATCGATCTACATTGGAGGACAGCGGGTTTTTTTTAGTTTTTAATAAAGGATTTGTCAATAACCTGTCTACTGTTTTAGTTAATTTTGACATTTTTTTTTGATGAATGGGTCGGGGTACAATGTACCCAATACTCATTCACATATGGCGGGCAAGACCCGATTCTGATGCCCGCAGACCCCCCACAACCACACCCCAAGATTTTGGGGAAGAGATCCTTGTCCCCTTCAACATGTCCCCTGCCCCAAAGCACCCCTGCCTGTTGAGGGCATGTGGTCTGGTATGGTTCAGGAGGGGGTGGGGGCCCACACTCATCATTTTCCCACCCCACCCCCACCCTTTACCTGACTCCCCTGCCTGCATGCTCTGATAAGGGACTGGTATGTATTGTGGGGGGAGGGGGGGGTTTGGGGGGCCCCACACCGTTTTTTTTTGACTGCTGATGGCTCATTGGTTGTTAAGGACGCTGTAGCTGGCTTCCCGGCCGCTCCTTTACAATCAGCTTATACTGCACCCTTATTGGGCAGAGCTTGCGTAGAATGCGCTGTGCGGCACAGGGAACACCCAGCAAACACCCTGCAAATTTGGGTGTTTGCCGAACGGGGTGAATAGCTAATAATAAGCTCAAACTCCTGCTGAGGCTGAACCGTTCGCCCAACACTAGACACAAACTACTGCAGGATATGTCACCATTGTGGGAGGGGCAGAGACACAATCTACTGCAGGAAATTTCACCATTGTGGGAGGGGCAGAGTCACAAACTACTGCAGGAAATGTCACCATTGTGGGAGGGGCAGAGACACAAACTACTGCAGGAAATGTCACCATTGTGGAAGGGTCAGAGACACAAACTACTGCAGGAAATGTCACCATTGTGGGAGGGGCAGAGACACAAACTACTACAGGAAATGTCACCATTGTGGGAGGGGCAGAGACACAAAACTGCAGGAAATTTCACCATTGTGGGAGGGGCAGAGACACAAACTACTGCAGGAAATGTCACCATTGTGGGAGGGGCAGAGACACAAACTACTGCAGGAAATGTCACCATTGTGGAAGGGGCAGAGACACAAACTACTGCAGGAAATGTCACCATTGTGGGAGGGGCAGAGACACAAACTACTGCAGGAAATGTCACCATTGTGGGAGGGGCAGAGACACAAACTACTGCAGGAAATGTCACCATTGTGGGAGGGGCAGAGACACAAACTACTGCAGGAAATGTCACCATTGTGGGAGGGGCAGAGACACAAACTACTGCAGGAAATGTCACCATTGTGGGAGGGGCAGAGACACAAATTACTGCAGGAAATGTCACCATTGTGGGAGGGGCAGAGACAAACTACTGCAGGAAATGTCACCATTGTGGGAGGGGCAGAGACACAAACTACTGCAGGAAATCTCACCATTGTGGGAGGGGCAGAGACACGAATTACTGTGGGAAAATTTCACCATTGTGGGAGGGGCTGAAAATGTTGACTTTTTAAAATATTTTTCCAATTTTAGGTGCCTTGTATTATTACCCCCCTTGTTTGGAGCTCCTGAACAGAAAGTTGCCTTTTGGTATCGCAGAGGTGGGGAGATGTTTTCATCCAATCTCAGACAACAAGGATCTGCACCTGCAGGTCAGCCATCTTGTAATGCACCTAGTAATGGGGGGGGGGGTCTAAATTAGTGTGCAGAATACAATGTATTTCTCATTTGTCTTTTACCCACAATGCAGTTTGTTAGTAACTCTCAGGTGTGTGCGCTCTGATTAATACCGGGGAAGGAGATTGGAGGTCACATGGGTTCACAGGCCACCGATTTAATCAACTGGTGCAAAATCCTAAAAACAAGAGATAGAATCCTACTGACAGCGATAAAGTGATAAAGTTCAGGAGTAGAATTGATTTTTATGAGGTTATTAAGTTCCTGTAAGTTGATAAATTTTACTTTCATGTTCTAGGGTGGGGGAGAGGACGGCGGCCTCTCTGGTCTGGTTCAGCTCAGCCAAGACTTGCGCTCAGTGGCGGGACTACTGGCTGCGGCAACGGCTGCTGTGGTGGAGGAAGGTGAGCGCCCTGTGATTGCTGAGACATCTATGGGGGTTATTTTTAAGAGATGAGATACACTATATTGTCAAAAGTATTGGGACGCCTGCCTTTACACACATGAACTTTAATGGCATCCCAGTCTTTGTCCGTAGGGTTCAATATTGAGTTGGCCCCCCCTACTTGAACTACAAGTCCCATGAGGCATTGCAAGGCTGACAGTTACAAGCATGACTCCTAAAGGCAGAGGCATGATGAGACTTGTAGTTCGCAACAGCTGGAGGGCCCCAGGTTGAGCATGCATTCTGTATAGTGTAACCTTCACAAGTAGGCTGTAATAGCAATTCATTAAACAGAGTTGGAACATTGCTGATACCTGTGTAGCTTACATCATAGAGAACTACACTATGTCAAAAGTATTGGGACACCTGCCTTTACACACACATGAACTTTAATGGCATCCCAGTCTTAGTCCGTAGGGTTCAATATTTAGTTGGCCCACCCTTTGCAGCTATAACAGCTTCAAATCTTCTGGGAAGGCCGTCCACAAGGTTTAGGAGTGTGTCTGTGGTAATGTTTCACCATTCTTCCAGAAAAAGTGTTCCTTTAAATTTTTGAGCAGTGTATGTGTGTGTGTCTATTAGAGATAAGGGCCATACACACTATCAGATTATCTGAAGACTTTTGTCTTCAGATTTACCTTTTCTATGTAGTGCAAGGGCCTGCCGGATTGCATACAAATTGAAAGTGTTTAGGTTTGACCTCATATTATATGGTTTTGGTAAGTCTACAGACAAAAGTCTTCAGATAATCTGATAGTGTGTATGGCCCAATAGACCGATATGTTTTTTTCAGGGCCGATACCGATATTTTGGTCACAATGTTTCGGTATCGGCCGATATGGGCCGATATTTTGTACATTTTAAAGTTTTGAAAAATAAAGACAATTTTTGACACAAATCTGGTACTGAACATGTTAATTTTTGTTTAATGCCTACTGGCGGGCTTGCTGGCACCCTGTGGTGGGTGGGTGGCTGGCTGGCACAGGGGTTGTGGGTGGCTGGCTGGCTGGTACAGGGCCTGTGGTTGGCTGGCTGGCACACTGTCTGTGGGTGGCTGGCTGTCTGGAATCCTGTGGTGGGTGGGTGGCTGACTGGCTGGTACAGTGCTTGTGGGTGTCAGGTAAAGGGCCTGTGGGTGGCTGGCTGGCTCACTGGTACAGGGCCTGTGGATGTGGGTGGGTGGCTGGCTGGTACAGGGCCTGTGGATGTGGGTGGGTGGCTGGCTGGTACAGGGCCTGTGGATGTGGGTGGCTGGCTGGTACAGGGCCTGTGGATGTGGGTGGCTGGCTGGCTGGCACCGGGCTGCTGTGGGTGGGTGTATGGCTGTGATACAGTCTCCGTGAGACTAGGCCCGACTCCAGAGGAGGCTGTCCAAGGCGAGGGAGGCGGCCTAAGAAGGCAGAATGAAGTCACAAAAATATCGGCCAGTTCCAAGGCCGATACCGATATATCAGGGAAAGTGCATTTCTCTATCGCTCATTGACAGACGTAGTCTTCTTGATTCTCAAGAGCTGGGTTATGTTGTCTCCGCAGGAGTAGGACTAGGCAGAAAGACAAAACGTTCTGGCTCCACCTTAGGGGCAGTCCCTGAGGGTATATCCTCCCTCTCTCTGCTACAGGGAATCAGTTTTTTTCTGTCTAGTCAGGAGTAAGGACCTAAGCTCCTTGCTGGGATCTTTTTGGTCCTGGCAAGATTTTTTCTTTAGAAGAAATATTTTTTAGGTAGTTTTTTCTCCAGTGTTTTTCCTGTGAGATCTTCAAGCAAAAAACGCCGGACTGGGCGACACTAGTGGTCACCCCAGCCGGCCTACGAGCGCGCGCAGACCATGGCATTGCGCTTGGTCGGCCGCGACACATTCAAGTAAGTATGCGGGGCCGGGCGACGGGCTGGATGTTGAGATCCAGTGGTCACCCCGGTTTCTGCCTACGAGCGCGTGCAGACCAGAGCTCCACGCTGGGTCGGCCGCGACGGAGTCCCAGTGGAGGGACTGACCTTGCGAGTTAAAAGTCTCGCTTGGACGCCAGGAACCAGAGAGTCGAGGCGTCCGGAGTGGTCCACAAACCCCCACCCTGGTGGAGAGGGTATTGTGAAGAGAGGGTGCCTGTCGGTTCGGTATGGTGAGTAAACGTTCCCTTTTTTCTTTCCTCGTTATGAGGCAGTATGTATTATGGGCCCCTCCATACATGGTCAGTATATATCTGACACTAAAAGTCCCCCTTGTAAATACAGTATGTGTTTGTGGGAAGTGGACTTGGTTTGAGAGCTAACACTCTACCCAGCAGACTGTAGCATTACAGCAGACATAGGAGGTATAATCCTACCTTATTTGTAGTGTATCTCCTGTAGATCTATCAATCGCCACTCAGCAGAGATGCAGGTGGATGTGCTGGGAAAAACGATTTCGGCGGTCCGCCGCCATTTTGCCGTAGACCAGGTGCATGCATGTCCTCAGGTCACGCCGGCCGCCATGTTTTTGGAGTCTAATGTCTCCTATATGGGGGCGGCCATGTTTCATGAGCCCAGCTACCTCGTGGAGAGCTGGGAACGCCGGAAGGCGTACACAGGGGGCGGAGCCACGTCCTTCTACCTGGGAAAAAGCAACAGCTCCTTCCAGTCTGTAAAGACAGACGCTGACTGCAGTTGGTTGGAAACTTTACTGCATCGGTTGGTGAGCCTTGGGGGTCCCTCTCTCTCTCTGTGGGATCGAGAAGCAGGTACTCTGAGGGGCGCTATTGCGCTAGGGGGAGACACATAAAAAAAAAAAAAATTAAAAAAAAAAAAAAAAAAAAGAGGTATTTTTTATTTAAAAAAAAAAAAAAAAAAAGTTTTTTTGTGTTTTCTGGCAAAGGTGTCCTGAATTATCATGGACCCTGCCACTCATGTATCTCCTCCGGATCCCCTCGAGGGGTCTGCGGGATCCTCCAGCACCCCACTGACGATTAAATCATTGTCCGCTATTATGGAAGCTTGTGTCCCGGGTGGAAGTGGCTTGTCAGGGACAGGGCGCAAGTAAGCGACCCCCGCCTAACCCCTTATTATCTGAAACCTCGGATTCAGACTCTGAGCCTATTTCTGCAGTTGCAGGTACTTCATCTGGTATTGGTGTCTCGTGTACTGTCTTTTCAGACAGTGAGGAGGATGTTTCGGCATCAGCCATAGCCAGAGAGGAAGCGTTGGTAAACGCACTCATTGTATCTGTTCAAGAGACCTTAAGATTACAGGGTATTCCGTCAGAAATAGCTGAAACTGAAATCCCTTTTGGGACTAAAAACGCATCTAGTGGCGAAGGTTTTTTCCATTGCCCAAATGTTTTGGCAATCCAATCAAAGAAGAATGGAGTCTGCCAAAACGCATTTCTACTATTTCTAAACGCATTAACAGGCGTTATCCGTTTGAGGAAACCCTCATTAAGAAATGGACAGAACCACCTGTGGTGGATTCACCAATTGCTAGATTGAATAAAGCCACGGTTATTCCTTTAGAAGACGCCCCGTCTTTTAAAGATCCAGTGGATCGCAAGATAGAAGCTATGTCTCGCACCATGTTTACCTTGATTGGATCAGCTTTCAGACCAATAATTGCTATTGGTCTGGTTTCGCAGGCTGTAACTGAATGGACCAAGTGGTTACGCCGGGACCTAGAAGAGGTCCCTCAGGCGGTATCAGATTTGTTGGAACAGATGATACAGGGGTTACAGTTTGTGTGTGATGCGGCGTTAGACGCCACTTCATTATTGGCGCGAGCATCTGTCTCAGCTGTGGTTCTCAAGCGTACACTGTGGCTAAAAGGTTGGTTAGCCGACCAAGGTTCCAAAAAAGCATTGGCTAATTTCCCCTTTTTAGGAGAGCGTCTATTTTGAGCCAACTTAGATGAGATCATTAAGGATCTCACGGGTGGAAAGAGCACCTTTTTACCGCAAAATTTTAAAGGTAAAGGAACTCGTCAAAGACGAGGGCCTTCTTTTTCTGCTCACAAGAGGTTTTTTTCGTCCCGCGGGTGAAAAAATTAAGTCCTCCAAAGCTCCTGCAGGAGGCGTCAGGGGTCGTTGGTCGGGCAAGCAAAAGCCCGCCCCCTCTAGACCTGAAGATAAACCGTCCAAAGCCTGAAGGTGCGCCCCCCACTCATAACTGGGGTGGGGGGACGTCTTCGCCGGTTCCCGGATCCATGGCTTTCCAGAATCCCGGACAGATGGGTTTGCGAAGTCATAAGGTCAGGGTACAAGATCGAGTTTCGATCTCTCCCACCGGCGCGATTCTTCCCTTCCAATAGCCGACTATCCCCGGATCGTTTAGACGATCTGTGGAGAGCAGTCACAGATTTACTACAACAAGGAGTTGTAGTCCACGTTCCTTGGACAGAACGCTTTCAGGGGTTTTTATTCAAACCTATTTACAATACCCAGGAAAGAGGGCAAAGTGCGTCCAATTCTGGACTTAAGGGCACTCAATTCTTTTGTCTACATAAGAAGATTCAGAATGGAGTCCATTCGCACAGTAGCAGCCTTTCTGCATCCAGGGGATGTCCTAGCGTCCATAGACATCTAGGACGCATATCTTCACATTCCCATTTTCGCAGGACATCAGCGGTTTCTACGTTTTTCCGTAGAAGAGAACCACTATCAGTTTGTGGCGTTACCTTTCGGTCTCGCCACGGCTCCGCGGGTCTTCACGAAGGTGTTGGCCCCAATGTTGGCACTTCTGCGCCAAAGAGGCATATCGATTCTAGGTTACCTAGACGATCTTCTGCTTCATGCAGAGTCTCCTCAGACCTTGCTACAAAACATAGAAATTACTATGATTTCTTTACAGGAATTCGGGTGGCTGGTGAACCAGCAAAAGTAATTTCTGGTTCCCACCCAGAGGCTCGAATATCTGGGTCTAATTCTAGACACAGTCAGGACAAGAGTTTTTCTTCCGGTAGGGAAACTCCGAAAGATTCAATCAGCAGTCCACCAACAGCTGGTCTTCCCTTCGGACTTGCATGAGGGGTCTGGGGTTGATGGTGGCTTCCTTCGAAGCAGTCCCATTTGCCCAGTCCCATACCCGAATTCTTCAGCAAGAGATTCCTCTCAGATGGAATCGGAATCCGGAATCCCTGGACAATCAGATCCGATTGAGCAAACAGACCAGAGAGTCTCTGGTCTGGTGGCTTCGGTCTCCGATGCTCAGCCAGGGAAAGTCATTTCTGCCAATATATTGGACGACAGTGACCACGGACGCCAGTCTATCCGGATGGGGAGGAATTCTCGGTCAGTTATCTGTCCAGGGACTTTGGTCCCCGGAAGAATCCAGGTTACCGATAAATGTATTGGAACTGAGAGCGATCAGACTTTGTCTGATTCACTGGACCGAGCAGCTCCAGGGCAGCCCAGTTCGGATCCAGTCGGACAACGCCACGGCCGTGGCTTATGTCAATCACCAGGGGGGCACCAAGAGTGTCCGAGCGGCCAAAGAAGTGGCTTGCATTCTTCGCTGGGCGGAACGATTTGTTCCAGCAATCTCTGCGGTGTTCATTCCGGGGGTGGAGAATTGGCAGGCAGATTATCTCAGCCGTCAGACTCTGGATCAGGGGGAATGGTCCCTCCATCCAGAAGTTTTCCACCAGTTGTGCCTACGATGGGGCACCCCGGATATGGATCTGTTGGCATCTCGATTCAACAGGAAAGTTCAGAGATTCGTGGCTCGCTCCCGCGATCCTCTAGCAGAAACCGCAGACGCACTGATCGCCCCGTGGGGGCAATACCAGCTAATGTATGCCTTCCCTCCTCTTGGGTTACTGCCAAGACTTCTTCGCAAGATAGAGGAGGAAGGAATTCCAGTAATCCTGGCAGCTCCGGACTGGCCTCGTCGAGCTTGTTACGCCGACTTGGTCAGACTGATGGCGGACGTCCCGTGGAGACTTCCTCTCAGGGAGGATCTACTGTCTCAGGGACCGATCTTCCATCCTGCTTTACGATCGCTGGTTTTTAACGGCCTGGTTATTGAGACCCAGGTGCTGAAGGACAAGGGATTGTCAGCTTCAGTTATTCCTACTCTAGTTAAAACAAGGAAAGCGACTTCCAGAAAGATTATCATCGTACATGGAAGTCTTATATTGTGTGATGTGAATCCCTTGGGTTCCATCTACATCTTTATTCGGTAGTCCGAATATTGGCTTTCTGCAACAGGGAGTTGAGCAGAAGCTGGCCTTGAGTGTTATCAAGGGTCTGGTTTCAGCATTTGCTATCTTCTTTCAGAAGCTTTTGTCTACTCATTCCTTGGTGCGGAATTTCATCCAGGGGGTGCGACACCTGGCTCTGCCAGTGCACGCGCCGTTACCATCCTGGGATCTTAATTTGGTGCTGTCGGTTCTTCAGACACCTCCCTTTGAAAATATCAGGGAGATTCCCTTGCCTACTTTATCCCAGAAGGTGGTCTTCTTGGTGGCTATCACTTCTGCACGCAGGGTGTCAGAACTGGCTGCATTATCCTGTTGTTCCCCAGATCTGGTGGTTCATAGGGATAAGGTTGTTCTTCATCCGAATCCATCCTTCCTTCTAAGGTGGTTTCAAAGTTTCATTGAATAAGGACAGTGTATTGTCCTTCCTATGTCCTTAGCCCAATCATCCTCGAGAATTTGCATGGCATTCCGTGGATGTAGTTCGGGCGATCAGGATATACTTGAATACTACGGATTCAATTTGTAAGACGGATTCACTGTTTGTGATCACGGATGGCCCTAAGAAGGGGTTGCCTGTTCTGCTGCGACCATCTTTAGATGGATCAGACAGACGGTGGTATAGGCTTATTTTATCTAAGGGTCGGGATCCCCCGTTCCCTGTTAAGGCGCATTTTACTCGGGCGCTTAGAGTTTCCTGGACCTTCCGCCATCAGGCGTCAGTGGTTCAGGTTTTCAAGGCGACTGTTTAGTCGGTTCATACCTTTACAATATTGTATAAGGTTTATGTGATGGCATCGTCAGATGCCTCTTCTGGCTGCAAGGTTCCTGCAGGCCACTGTTTGAGGAGACTGTTGGTCTACCTCGAGGATTTGTGGGGTAGGTCTCATCTGTTTACTCGATGAGTCCTTTGATACTTCTGGTTGGCTCCGGTTGGGCCTTCTAGATTGGATTTTGATTCTGTCAATCCCACCCCTCATTTTGTGGCACTGCTTCTGGATGTCCCAGCTCTTGAGAATCAAGAAGACTACGTCTGTCAATGAGCGATAGAGAAAAATGGATTTTTGTAAGATCTTACCGTAAAATCCTTTTCTCTTAAGCTCATTGACAGACGTAGTACCCGCCCCTCTATCATTGAGTTGGGTTGGGTTAAATTCTCTGTACTGCTTTAAAACAGAACTGATTCCCTGTAGCAGAGAGAGGGAGGATATACCCTCAGGGACTGCCCCTAAGGTGGAGCCAGAACGTTTTGTCTTTCTGCCTAGTCCTACTCCTGCGGAGACAACATAACCCAGCTCTTGAGAATCAAGAAGACTACGTCTGTCAATGAGCTTAAGAGAAAAGGATTTTACGGTAAGATCTTACAAAAATCCATTTATCGGCCACGCCGGTAATTGGTCTATCCCTAGTGTGTGTGTGTGTGTATATATATATATATATATATATATATATATATATATATATATATATATATATATATTGTATATATAGTGCTCAAATAAATTAAAGGAGCACCTTTGAATCAGAGTATAGCATCAAGTCAGTTAAACTCCTGGGATATTGATCTGGTCAGTTAAGTAGCAGAGGGGGTTGTTAATCAGTTTCAGCTGCTTTGGTGTTAATGAAATTACCAACAGGTGCACTGGATGGGCAAAAGGGGACAACCTTCAAAACAAAAATGGTTTTACAGGTGGAGGCCACTGACATTTTTTTCCCTACCCATTTTTTTCTGACTGTTTTTCACTAGTTTTGCATTTGGCTGGGGTCAGTGTCACTACTGGTAGCATGAGGCCATACCTGGACCCTATAGAGGTTGTACACGCAGTCCAACTCCTCCACGATGGCACATTAATCCGTACCATTACCAAGAGCAAGGAGGAGATTCCAGGAGACAGGCAGTTACTCTAGGACAGTGTTTCTCAACTCTGGTCCTCAGTGCACACTAACAGGCCAGATTTTAAGTATTACCTTGGAGAGATGCAGACTAGAATTCTGAAATCACTGAGCAGCAAATTATATCACCTGTGATGTATTTCAGTTATCTTGCAAACCTGGCCTGTTAGTGTGCCTTGAGGACCGGAGTTGAGAAACACAGCTCTAGAAGAGCTGGACAGGGCCATAGAAGGTCCTTAACCCATCAGCGGGACCGGTATCTGCTCCTTTGTGCAAGGAGGAACAGGATGAGCACTGCCAGAGCCCTACAAAATGACCTCCAGCAGGCCACTGGTGTGAATGTCTCTGACCAAACAATCAGAAACAGACTTCATGAGGGTGGCCTGAGGGCCCGACTTCCTCTAGTGGGCTCTGTGCTCACTGCCCTGCCTCAGTGAACACCAGAATTGGCAGCTCCACCACTGGCACCCTGTGCTTTTCACAGATGAGAGCAGGTTCACCCTGAGCACATGTGACAGACGTGAAAGGAAGGGAGAGATGTGGGCGCTCTGGTGAGGAAGGCTGTCTGGTCCTTTGTTGCGGTAGAACGGTTGCACTGAGGGCAGCACTTGTGTGAGAAGCAGCTCTATAGGATCATATAAGGAAAGAAAGACGCCTCTAAGTGCAGAATTCTAAGGATTTATTATTTGATGCAAGGGATTAACCACTTTACGACCGGCGCACGACGATCTACGTCGGCACTCAGCCCCGGCCAGGCAAACTGACGTAGGCCTACGTCAGCACAATTTGCCGGCCCTGTGCGCGCTCCCGCGCGTCCCCGCCGCCGATGATGACTCGATTGGGTTCAGAACCGATCAGTCATCAGGTCCAGGCCAATCATTTTTGGTCTGGACCTGTTGATCGGTCCTGCCCAATCAGATCATCCTCTAAGCCTGTGAAATGTAAACACAGGCTTAGAGGAGATGTGCCCTCCCCCCACAACGGTCTTTTTGGATCCAGCGTGAGAGGAGAGCACATCTTACTGTGAGTACTGCACCAAGCACACCCACACACAGTTAGATAGGCACATTTCACCCCCGATCGCCCCCCCAATTAACCCCTACAGCACCTGACACAACACACACTATATACAGCATATAGCATATACCTATATACCTGTATAAGTGTGATTTGTGAACAGGTGTAGCCCTTGCGACCCCCCCTTTTCCACTCAAATTACCCCCCACCCCCCCTAATAAAGATTTAACCCACTGATCTCCCCTGACCCCCCCCTGATCACCGCCGTTAACCCCTACACCCTCTGTCACATCAGCACTAATACAAACGCAATATACGGTGTTATTGTATTTTTGTATTAGTGTCATTGTGATCAGAATTAGCGCAGGCGACTAAGTTTCTGTCCCAAGAAGGTTTAGGGTCCCCGCCACCCGCCCAATAAAGATTTAAGCCCCTGACCCCCCCCCGATCACCCCTACACCCCCTGCCATAACACACACCGTATACAGTATATAGCATTTTGCTATATACCCGTATAAGTGTGATTTGTGGTCAGGTCTAGCGCTTGCGACCCCCCTTTTTCCACTTGAATTACCCGCCACCCCCCCCTAATAAAGATTTAAGCCCCTGATCCCACCTGATCCCCCCCTGATCACCGCTAGTTAACCCCTACACCCTCTGTCACATCAGCACTAATACAAACGTAATATACTGTGTTTTTGTATTTTTGTATTAGTGTCATTGTGATCAGAATTAGCGCAGGCGACTAAGTTTGTGTCCCAAGGAGGTTTAGGGTCCCCGCCACCCGCCCAATAAAGATTTAATCCCCTGATCCCCTCCTGATCACCCCTACACCCCCTGCCACAACGCACACTGTATACAGTATATAGCATTTTCTATATACCCGTATAAGTGTGACTTGTGACCAGGTTTAGCGCTTGCCACCGTTCCTTTTATCCTTAGGATACCCGCCAGTCCCTTCCAATAAAGATTTAAACCCCTGATCCCCCCCTGATCACATCCCGTTAACCCCTACACCCTCTGTCACATTAGCACTAATACACACATAATATACTGTTTTTACTGTATTTTGTATTGGTGTCATTGTGACTTGAGGTTGCGCTAGCTAGCTAGTTTCTTTCCCAAAGGAGGTTTAGGGTCCCCGCCACCCCCCCCAGATCCCCAGCGCATAGTTTAGAAGTAACCCCTTGATTGCCACACACGCACGCACGCACGCACGCACCTACACTTCCATTTCTAGTATAGTGTTTGAACAGATCAATATCTGATCTGATCAGAACTATACTAGCGCCCCCATAGTTTAGGGTTCCCAAAACGCGGTGTTTGCACGATCAGTACTGATTCCGGCCAGCACCTGCGTTTAACCCTTTCACCCAGGCAAGTGTAGTAATCAATAGATTACTGTCACTTGCAAAAAAACACAAGACACAAAACCGCTGTGTTAGCAGAGTCAGGCCTGATCCCTGCTAGCATTAGCAGTTTTTTTTTGTAGCGCTTGAAATAATCTTCGACAACCAGGTGCTTTTATTACCTGTGAGTCGCATCACTGTACGAGTAAATTTAGTTACCAAAATGACCAAACGTTCGTACAGGGATGAAGAGCTTATCAGTTATATGCTGACCGAGTCATCTGATAGCGAAGGGGAAGCTACAATGACCGAATTAGTGTCAGTATATGAACCTGATGACGGCAGCGGCTCCCTGACAGATAGCTCAGACGACAGATGGGTCCCTGTTAGACCCAGGCATATCCGACCCCATTCTGAAGTTGTTGTGATGCAGGAATCGCAGGGTGCTCGTATGGAGCAGAGTGTGGGTACTAGTGCCGCTCATCCTTCTGGCGACCTGGCAAGCGCCAGCGGCCTAGTACAACCTGGACCTAGTACAACCAGCACTGCAGTAAGACCTGGTGACGTGGCGAGTCCCCTAAGTGCAGTTGAAGCTGGTGCGGTGGCTAGCACAAGTAGTGGCCCGCAGCCACCGCGTATTCGAAGACAGGCCCGTAGAGCCCATAGTGCCCTCCCTGATGCGCTGGCATTTCCTAATTGGCAACCCACTGATACTACAGCGCCAGTACTTCCCCCATTCACCGCCCAACCTGGAATCCACGTGGAGACAGCTGGTTTTACGCCCCTGAACTTTTTTGAGCTGTTCTTCACGGAAGATCTTTACAGATCTATTGTGGATCAATCAAATTTATATGCACAACAGTTCATCGCCGCCAACCCAAATTCACACCTTGCCAGACAATTCGGCTGGAAACCTATAACGGTTTCCGAATTTAAGATCTTTCTGGGCCTTTCCCTCCACATGGGCATAACTAAACAGAGTGAATTGAGGCTATATTGGTCCACTAGCCCAGTTCACCATATGCGCATGTACTCTGCCTCTATGTCCAGGACGAGATACGAGCAAATTCTGCGATTTATGCATTTCAGCGACAATGAACTCTGTCGTCCTCGGGGAGACCCTGCATACGATCGGCTCCACAAAATTCGGCCCCTCATAGACCACTTCAATCAGCGGTTTGCAGCCTTGTTTACCCCCGAACAAGTTGTCTGCGTTGACGAGTCCCTGATTAAATTTACTGGCCGCCTTGCTATGAAACAGTACCTCCCCAGCAAGCGTGCCAAGTACGGGGTCAAACTGTATAAATTGTGTGACAGGGCCACAGGCTATACAGTTAGTTTCCGGGTCTATGAGGGAAAAGATAGCTGTGTGGAGCCCCCCAACTGCCCAGACTACATAGGGAGCAGCGGTAAGATCGTTTGGGACTTGGTGTCACCCTTATCCGGAAAGGGGTACCATTTGTACGTGGACAACTTTTATACAAGCGTGCCACTATTTAGTCACCTTCTCGATTTACAAATTGGCGCATGTGGCACCGTGCGACCTAATCGCCGGGGCTTCCCCCAACGGCTTGTAGATTCCCGTCTTAGTCGGGGGGCGAGAGCCTGCTTGAAAACGGACAAATTACTTGCGGTGAAGTGGAAGGATACACGGGATGTTTATGTTCTGTCCTCCCTTCACCCAGACACGACGATCCAAATTCCTACGGCAACTGGCGTTATGGAGAAACCCCTCTGTGTCCACAAATATAACCTTAATATGGGAGGGGTGGACCTTAACGACCAGCTTTTGGCGCCGTATTTAGTTGCCCGTAAAGCCAGACGCTGGTACAAAAAAGTGTCTGTTTACCTATACCAATTGGCTATGCTGAACGCCTTTGTCCTATACAGGGCGTCAGGACGAACTGGATCTTTCCGGGAATTCTAGGAAGAGATCATCCTTGCCTACCTGTACCCAGGAGGCATGCCTGCCCAACTTCCCCTTCCAGATGCAGTGAGCCGGCTGCATGAGAGGCATTTTTCACATGTCCTCCCGAGTACCCCTACCCAAAGATGGCCCCAAAGAAGATGTCGTGTCTGTAGCAAGCGCGGATTTAGGCGTGACACCCGTTATTATTGTCCCAAATGTCCTGACCAACCTGGTCTCTGCATCGGGGAATGTTTCGAGCGCTACCATACACTAGTGGATTATTAGCGTAGGGTACAGCACGACACAGTGTAGGGCACATAAACACAGGGTCTCGAAGGATGTTGGATGTCCGTCGACATTTTGAGAGACCCAAGCTGGAAGAGAAGATCGCAGATGATCGCAGTCCCTCCCAAATCAAGAAGTAAAGGAACAGTTAGAAAGAAAAATAAAAGGATCCAAAAACTGTTGTGGTGTCAGTAATTTTATATGTCCTTCTACTCCTTCCTACTATACTTTTTTCAATGTCCTTTGTTTGTTTTTTCATTCTTTTGTGACCTGTTTCTCTTGCAGGTACTTGTCGGCTACCACGCATTGATTTTATATATTCTGACACAAACAGTGTTTGCGCTCAGCATATATGGATACCTTTGCTGATAGCAGCTGTGGTGATTTTCTGATTTCAGCACTGCAGTTAAAATCCTATTTTGGTATACGTGGATAGCGCCGTGTATACCCATCATTAAATTCAGTGGGTGGTTGTTTGGGCGGTTAATGATGAAGATCCAAAAACTGTTGTTGTCAGTCATTTTATATGTCCTTCTACTCCTTCCTACTATACTTTTTTTCAATGTCCTTTGTTTGTTTTTTCATTCTTTTGTGACCTGTTTCTCTTGCAGGTCCCTCGTCGGCTACCACGCATTGATTTTATATATTCTGACACAAACAGCGTTTGCGCTCAGCATATGTGGATACCTTTGCTGATAGCAGCTGTGGTGATTTTCTGATTTCAGCACTGCAGTTAAAATCCTATTTTGGTATACGTGGATAGTGTCATGTATACCCATCATTAAATTCAGTGGGTGGTTGTTTGGGCGGTTAATGATGAGTAATACTACGCATTATTCCTGTGCTGATTTCTGATAGGTTCTCTTTTTTTCCGTTCAGCCCACAGGCTGCATGAAAAAAAAAAAAAACTATATGCCAAACAAGGACCAGCAATGTACTGGTACGTTGCTGGACTTTGAGTGGTTATACCAGGATGATGCCTGCAGATTTAGGCATCATCTTGGTATCGTTTTTTACAGCCAGCGGTCGGCTTACATGTAAAAGCAATTCTAGCAGGTAATTGGCCGCTAGACTGCTTTTACAGGCAGTGGGAGGGGCCTCCCCCCCCCCACCGCCGCCTTCCGCAGCCTTCCATGGTTTTTCTCTGGCTCTCCTGTCCCACCGGTTAACCCGAGAGTGCAGCCGGTGGTTCAATTATCTAACCATAGAGCTAATTGGAGATGAGAATGGCTCCAATCATCTCTATGGCCTAAGATGCCGGAGGCTACGAGCATTTTATGTTTTCTGTTTCGCCAGAAATAAACAGGGCCATTGGGAAATTGGGAAAGTATTTTATCACACCAATTTTGGTGTGGTCAGATGCGTTAAGGTCAGAGGAGAGATCTAGAGTCTAAAAGACCCCAATTTTTTTAAAAAAGAGTACCTGTCACCACAGATTGCTATCATAGGGGATATTTAAATTCACTATGATAACAATAAAAATGATTTAAAAAAAAAAAAAATTAAAGGAAAGGTGTCAAAATAACATAAAAAAGCAAAAGAAAAAAGAAAAAAAAAAAAAAAAAAATTGAGCCTCCCCCCTTACCCCCGGTGCTTGCGCGCAATGGCGCACGCAAGCGGTGGTCTAGTGTCATATGTAAACCACAATTGCAGCATGCATGTGAGGTATCGCCGCGATCGCCAGATTCTTGCAGTAGACCTCCTCTGTAAGTCTAAAGTGGTAACCTGTAGAGACTTTTAAAGGTTTTCAAAAATGTACATACGTTTTTGTCGCTGCGCAGGCATGCGCAATTTTTAAAGCATGTCATGTTAGGTGTCTATGAACTCGGCATAAGATCATCTTTTAAATTTTACCAAAAAAATTGGAATTATATAGTGTATTTGTGCAATAAATTAAAAAAAAATGTATTTTTTTCGCAAAAATTGCGTTTGGAAAATCTGTGCGCAAATACCGTGTGACAAAAAAATTTGCAACATCCACCATTTTATTCTATAGGGCCTCTGCTTTAAAAAAATATATAATGTTTGGGGGTTCAAAGTAATTTTCTAGTAAAAAAAAAAATATTTTTTCATGTAAACAAAAAGGCACAGAAAAGGCTTGGTTTTCAAGTGGTTAGAAGAGTGGGTGATGTGTGGATAAGATTGAGTATAAAATGCCGGAACTGTTCAAACACCCCCCTAATGACCCCTTTTTGAAAAGTAGACACCCAAAGCTTTTTTCTGAGAGGCATGGTGAGTCCATGGAGTATTTTATATTTTGCCACAAGTTTCGGGAAAATTATTATTTTTTTTTTTGTTGTTGTTTTTTTACAGAAAGTTGTCACTAAATGATATATTGCTCATGCATGCCATGGGAATATGTGAAATGACACCCCAAAATACATTCTTTTGCTTCTCCTGAGTACAGGGATACCACATGTGTGAGACTTTTTGGGAGCCTAGCTGTGTACGCGCCCCCGAAAACCAATCCACATCTTCAGGTTTTCTAATGGCGTAAATTGCTGATTTTACCCCTGACTACCTATCACAGTTTCAGAGGCCCTGAAATTTCAAGATGGCACAAAACCCCCCCAAATGACCCCATTTTGCAAAGTAGACACTCCAAGCTACTGGCTGAGAAGTATGGTGAGTCCATGGAATAGTTTATATTTTGCCACAAGTTTCGAGGAAAAAAATTTTTTTTATTTTTTTTTATTTTTTTACACAAAGTTGTCAGTAAATGATATATTGCTCACACAGGCCATGGGTATATGTGAAATGACACCCCAAAATACATTCTGCTGCTTCTCCTGAGTACAATGATACCCCATGTGTGAGACTTTTTGCCAGTCTAGCCGCGTACAGGACCCTGAAAACCAATGCGCACCTTTAGGCTTTCTAAGGGCGTAAATTGTTGATCTCACTCCTTACTACCTATCACAGTTTTGAAGTCCATAAAAAGCCAAGATTGCACAAACCCCCCCCAAATGACCCCATTTTGCAAAGTAGACACTCCAATCTATTTGCTGAGAGGCATGGTGAGTATTTTGCAGCTCTAATTTTTTTTTGGAAAATGAAGAAAAAACAGGAAAATGCATTTTTTTTCCTCTTTTTTCAATTTCCAAAACTTTGTGACAAAAAGTGAGATCTGCAAAACACTCAACATGCCTCTCTGCAAATAGCTCAGGGTGTCTACTTTCCGAAAAGGGGTCATTTGGGGGGGGGGGTTGTGCTGTCTTGGCATTTCATGGCCTCCAAAACTGTGATAGGTAGTCAGGAGTGAAATCAACAATTTACGCCCTTGGAAAGCCTGAAGGCGATGATTGGTTTTCGGGGTCCTGTACTCGGCTAGACTGCAAAAAAGTCTCACACATGGGGTATCCCTATACTCAGGAGAAGCAGCAGAATGTATTTTGGGGTGTCAGTTCACATATACCCATGGCATGTGTGAGCAATATATCATTTACTGACAACTTTGTGTAAAAAAAAAAAAAAATATATATATATATATATATATATTTCCCGGAACTTGTGGCAAAATATAAAATATTCCATGGACTCACCATGCCTCTCAGCAAATAGCTTGGGGTGTCTACTTTCCAAAATGGGGTCATTTGGGGGGGTTTTGTGCTATCTTGGAATTTTAGGGCCTCCGAAACTGTGATAGGTAGTCAGGAGTGAAATCAACAATTTACGCCCTTGGAAAGCCTGAAAGCGGGGACTGGTTTTCGGGGACCTGTACTCGGCTAGACTGCAAAAAAGTCTCACACATGGGGTATCCCTGTACTCAGGAGAAGCAGCAGAATGTATTTTGGGGTGACATTTCACATATACCCATGGCATGTGTGAGCAATATTTCATTTACTGACAACTTTGTGAAAAAAAAAAAATATATATATATATATATATGTATTTCCCGGAACTTGTGGCAGAATATAAAATATTCCATGTACTCACCATGCCTCTCAGCAAATAGCTTGGGGTGTCTACTTTCCAAAATGGGGTCATTTGGGGGGGGGGTTTGTGCTATCTTGGAATTTTAGGGCCTCCGAAACTGTGACAGGTAGTGCAGAGGTGACATGCACAATTTACGCCATTAGAAAACCTGGGAGTGTTGATTGGTTTTCGCGGTCCTGTACACAGCTAGGCTCCCAAAAAGTCTCACACATGGGGCATCCCCATACTCAGGAGAAGTGGCAGAATGTATTTTGGGGTGTAATTCCACATATACCCATGTCATGTGTGAGAATTTTATCTTTTAGTGACAACGTTGTGTAAAAAAAAAAAAAAATAAAAAAAAAAAATAGTAATATTCCCAAAACTTGTGGTAAAATATAAAATATTCCATGGACTCACCATGCCTCTTAGCAAACAGCTTGGGGTGTCTACTTTCCAAAATGGGGTCATTTGGGGGGGTTTTGTGGTATCTTGACATTTCAGGGCCTCCTAAACCGTTAGAGGTAGTGAGAAAATGCAATGAAAAATGTACGCCCTTTGAAATTCTGATGGTGGGGATTTGTTTTTGTGGTCCCGTACACAGCTAGGCTCCCAAAAAGTCCCACATATGTGGTATCCCTGTACTCAGGAGAAGCAGCAGAATATATTTTGGGGTGTAATTACACATATACCCATGACATGTGTGAGCAATATATCATTTCAATGACAACTTTGTGTAAAAAAAAAAAAAAAAAAAATTTTTAGTCATTTTTCAAACACCTGTGACAAAAAAATGAAATATTCAATGAGCTCAACATGCCTCTCAGAACATTCCTTAGGATGTCTACTTTCCAAAAAGTGGTAGTTTGGGGGGGTTTTGTACTGCCCTGCCATTTTAGCACTTCATGAAATGAGATAGGCAGTCAAAAATTAAAGCTGCGTAAATTTCTGTATTTACTCCATAGTTTGTAGACGCTATAACTTTTGCGCAAACCAATAAAAATACGCTCATTGAATTTTTTTTTGTCAAAGACATGTAGCTAAATATATTTTGGCCAAAAAAAAATACATAAATTGAGTATATTGGATATTTTTTAAAAGACAAAGTTGAAAATGTCATTTTTTTGCAAAATTTTCGCTCTTTTTTTATTAATATCGCAAAAAATAAAAAGCGCAGAGGTGATCAAATACCACCAAAAGAAAGCTCTGTTTGTGGGAAAAAAAGGACGTAAATTTCGTTTGGGTACCACATTGCATGACCGCACAATTGTCAGTTAAAGTCACGCAGTGCCGAGTCGTAAAATACCCCCTGGTCGGAATGGGGGTAAAATCTTCCGGGGCTTAAGTGGTTAAAAACATTTGTGTAGCGGGGTCTTCCATTATACAAGTTCTAAAAGACTGCTGCTTGACATTTGAGAGGAACTCGGCTCCATCTAGTGGCCAAAAGGACACATTGCAGCGGCTATGGAATGTCTTTTGATGTTATTTTCCTTTCAGGAAGTTGAGCAGTCTTCATCGCCCATAGTGCTTTGAGAATACCAGGGTGCACTGCTGCACCGCACAGCCTTCTGGGGGAAGCTTTATAAAGGAAGGGAGGAGCCAGGCTCACTCTCTTGGGAAAGACACAGTGAGACAAGCAGGATGCCAGTGCTGTGGGCTGATGCTGTATGCTAGGCCGAAACTCCTGGGCCTTAAGTGACTAAGTTGCAGTGTTTCATCTCCAGTAGAGGATCCCTCCTGGAGGTCCCATCGATGTTCTACAGAGACCAGACTCATCCACCCCAAATACCTAGCGCGGCTGGTGACAGAGGCCGGAGACTGAGACAGCAGCGGAGGCTTCCTGGGAGACAGTCCTGTTGGTGAGAGGGCACCTGCCCAAAAACTGACTCTATCTATCAAAGAAGTAACTTTAGTCAGGATTAGCCTTAGAGTAGTAGAAGGCAATATACCAGGTGGCCCAGTACATCTCTCACAGAAGTTTTACCGGCAATCCTGCACAGACACCCCGCGGTGATTACTAACTGTTTGCTGCCATTCTCTCTATTGATCACCCATCCTCAATGTGGATTACAAATTGCGAGTGCACCAACGTTGCTAGCGAAGATATAGAGAAGAAACAGCGGACTCAGATAGGTCTGACATTCTGATACTGTGTCTAACTGAATGCTGAGCCTTATCTCCAAAAGTATAATAGTGATTAAGATGGCGGTCCTATAGGCTCTGAGACATTTCCTGAAACAATTAATGTGCCCTTGAGGAGTGATATCACAGTATTTATCTTATCTTTGATTAATTAATTAGTATATCCTTTTACAAAGTCATATTTTACTGTATCGAAACTGTTTATTTGATTCACAGTAAATAACTTTCCTGTTTAAAAGCAAGCTTGTGTGTGGTCACCTTGTATTACCCAGAAGGACTGCAGCTGGAGAGAGGTAACAGGTCATTATTATTTATTGAAGTGTTATATTCCAATCTGTGTAGCCATTTGGTATTCCAGTCCTATTCTGGGTCAGTTGTGCCTAGGGAGGGTTCGAGCCAATTCTGTGGGTTGTTAGGCAGGACGTAGACCCAATAATCTAATCAGCAGCTCCTGCGGGGGTGGTGCTACACGTGGGGGCTCGTCCGGGATGATCTACAGTCCTGCAACACAACCCTCTCAGCCACAGAATCCCCCTCAACGCAGAAATGGATCCTACCGCTGCAGCCGAGTGGTGCAGGGAAGAGAATGTCGTAGTGGAAAATGGCCTGGTGGTTGAAATCAAGGGAGAGGTCTGGACTGAGGAAAAACTCCTCCCAGTTTTAAGGGCACTGTCCACAGACAGGAAATTCTGGGTGACTGACATAAAGACAGACACCACCGTTCCACACACGTATGCATTGTGTGAGTGGAGGAAGGGGGTCCCTGATTACTTTAAGGGAACCAGTGTAAAGACTACTGACCAAACAGAACTTTTCTTAATACATCCAGAAGTCCTTACTGAAGGTCCCTCATCCACCACTCCTGGGGGATCCAGCAAAGAAAAAGGTGTCCAAGAAGGGAGTCCAGAGTCACCACCTTTGTCTACCTTTAGCTCAGAACTGTGTGCTGTTCTCGGGGAAATCGTAGCAAAATGTAGTAAGGACTCCCCAAACTATCTGATGACTGAATATAGGAAGCTCAGGACATTCTCTGGGAAACAGCCTGTGCCTTCGACAGAAGATGGGTTTGAAGAGTGGTTAGATACCGCCACTCAGGCTTTGGAAGAGTGGGAGGTACCAGAACAGCACAAGAAACAGAGAATCACAGAAAGTTTAAAGGGACCTGCACTAGAGGCCGTACGTAATCTCAAGCTAAGCAAAAAGAACTGTACTGCACAGGATTATCTAGACATTCTACAAGATGTATTTGGTCGGACGGAGAACGTGGCTGAACTTCTTTACCAGTTAGACCACTGTTACCAAGAAGAGGAAGAGAAGTTGTCCGAATTTATTAGACGCCTAGATAAGATCATCCACCAGATCTTGATAAAGAAAGGGATAGACCCCCGGAAGGTAGATGAGACTCGTGCACGGCAGGTGCTGAGAGGGGCTCAACCCTTAGATCCCATTGCCATACTGTTGCGAACTCGCCAAGATGGTGGCATTCTGGAATACCCTGACCTGATCCGAATGGTCAGAGAAGAAGAGGTCATGTTAGACAACAAAAGGAAGAGTCGGCAGTTTGACTCAACTGCTCGTGTCAGAGTGATAAGTGCAAAAGAAAGTGACTCGCAAGTTGAACTCCTAAAGACCCAGGTGTCCCAGTTGATAGAAATGGTGTCCATCCTGACTAGTCAGGCATCTACTCTACCTGATGGGAACGTGTCAGAGAAGCCGGATAAACCTTCTAACCTTAGAGTAGACCCGGAACCGAGACCTAGGAGATCGCTAACTTTTTTCAACTGTGGGGGAGTAGGACATGTTAGAGGAGTATGTCCCAGCCCAGGAAATGTCGCCTCAGAACCTCGCAAGCCAGCGGAAAAACTTCAGAGGGCACCCGTGAAGGAGTCGACCGGGTGCCCGCCAGTTTCAAGGGAATCCAAGAGACTCAATGATTCAGGGAATCTGAGTCAGGGAGTCAGATCCAGGTACAACGCCCCTAGTTCTATACTCCAGGCTACTGAGAGAAGGAAAATCAATGCACACCGGGCCCAGAGGGGACTGAAGTCCAGAAGAAAAAAAAAGAAAAGAGCCTGGGTGCAGAGAACTGAATCAGACAACAAGGCCACTTCAAGAGAATTCCCAACTAACTTGGTCGGGCCTTCCCCTGTAGTCTCTGTCCAGGTAGAAGGAATTTACACAAGAGCCCTCCTTGACACTGGGGCCCAAGTGACTCTTCTGTATAGAGACTTCTATGATAAACACCTTACCCATCTACCTCTGCAGAAGTTGGAAGATCTGGAGATATGGGGTATCGGGACTCAAAGTTTTCCCTATGACGGGTATCTGCCAATCAAGTTGACCTTTGACCCATCAGTGGCTGGTGAAGCTGAAACCTTCGACACCCTAGCGGTGGTCTGTCCTCGTCCGCCAGGGGCCAACAAAATCTCTCTCATCGTAGGGACCAACACTGACCTAGTAAGGCGCCTCCTGACACAACTGGTCCAGGGACAGGATGCTCCAGCGCCAAGGATTCACCCCATGCTACGGCAGGCCTATCAACGATTAGTATTGGAGCAAGAGACTCCTGCAGAAGGAGTTGGAAGACTCTGGAAGTTGGACAGAACGGAAAAGGTCTTGCAGCCAGGAGAGGTGGCTTGTCTGAAAGCTTCCGTTAAACTCACATGGAAACAGCCGGGCCCTTTTATCATCTTTGAATCAGGTCCACAGGAAGAGGAGAGAGGGATAGAAGTAATCCCTGAAGTGATCCCTTTGAAGGTGTTACAGAAAAACCATGGAAGGGTTTTAGTGAGTGTCAGAAACACCTCTACTACACCGGTGAAGGTACCGGCCAGAGTGCTGTTGGGCCAAGTTAACCCGGCTACCCCAGTTGTCCCATCTGATCTTAAAGAGGAAGGAAGGGGTGAAGATGTTATAGAAGAGCTCTGCTCTGGAAACGCTGCCCTCCCACCAGAATGGGTGAAGAGGGCCAAGGCACAACTTGCTGGATGGCGAGGAATATTTTCTAGGGCTGAGTTCGACGTGGGATGCGCCAGGAGTGCCACTCATAAGATCCGCCTGAGTGAGGACAAACCTTTCCGAGAAAGAGTCCGGCGAGTTCCCTTAGGTGACTTAGAAGATCTACGTCAGCAGCTGGCGGAACTCAAGAAGACTGGGGTTATTCGAGAATCCAGGAGCCCATATGCTTCTCCGATAGTGGTAGTCCGGAAGAAAAACGGATCTCTGAGGCTTTGTATCGACTACCGAACACTGAACAGAAGAACCATCCCAGACCAGTATACCACTCCTCGAATCGAAGACGCCCTACAGAGCCTGTCAGGGGCGAAGTGGTTCAGTGTGATGGACTTAAAGAGTGGGTATTATCAGATCCCCATGCACCCTGAAGATCGGGAGAAGACAGCCTTCATCACCCCTGTGGGGTTCTTTGAGTTCAATCGCATGCCTCAGGGATTGTCAGGGGCCCCTGCTACCTTCCAAAGGCTGATGGAAAGGACCGTTGGAGATATGAATTTGATAGAGGTACTGGTATACTTGGATGATGTTATCGTGTTTGGCAGAACTTTGGAAGAACACGAGGAGAGGTTGGAAAAGGTCCTGAAGAGGCTACATGAAGAAGGCCTGAAACTTTCTCCTGAGAAGTGCCAATTCTATCAGTCCTCGGTCCATTACCTGGGCCACATCGTGTCTGAAGAAGGGGTGGCCACCGACCCGGACAAGCTGGATGCTGTCGCCTCCTGGCCGAGACCTACAAATGTGACCGAACTTCGGTCGTTCCTGGGTTTTTGCTCCTATTACAGGAGGTTTGTAGAGGGGTTCGCCAAGATTGCCCGACCCCTCAATGAGTTACTAAAGAACGAAGAAGATGACGTTCCTGAACTGGTCAAGCCAATGAAGTCCACCATGGGACCCCGGAAGGCCAAGGAGTCCATCCAGGATCAGTGGACCCCAGAATGTGAAGGGGCTTTCATTCAGTTGAAAAAGAATCTAACCACTGCCCCTGTGTTGGCCTACGCAGACCCCACGAAACCATATGAACTACATGTCGATGCCAGCCGAGATGGGCTGGGTGGGGTACTCTACCAGGAACATGGGGGCCACCTGCGACCCGTAGCCTACGTGAGCAGGAGTCTACTACCTGCTGAAAGGAATTATCCTACCCACAAACTTGAGTTCCTGGCCTTAAAGTGGGCAGTGGTCGACAAACTGAAAGATTACCTGTACGGAGCTGAATTCATTGTCAAGACGGATAATAATCCCCTTACCTATCTGTTGACTACAGCTAAGCTGGATGCAACAGGACACAGATGGTTGGCTGCCCTCTCTAGCTTCAACTTCAGCCTGAAGTATCGGCCAGGAATCGGGAACAGGGATGCAGATGCCCTATCCAGAAGGTTGCATGCACCACACGAACCTGATGAAGAATGGACCCATTTGGCTCCAGAAGGGGTGCGTGCCCTATATCAGGGAACTGAACTTCGATCCAGAGGAGGATCAAGAGCCGAAGAGATTGGGGTTTCGGCTGTCGGAGTACCCAAATACTATTGCAGGGTGACCCAGGTTGAAGGGGAAGATTTACCCCGGCTGTCCAAAAGGGACTTGAGGAAGGAGCAGCTGGAAGACCCTCTGGGAAAACTTCTTTTGGAAGCCTTGGAGATCCAGCGCCCTGAGTTGCTTCTCACCGACTCTCCTCAGGGGGCCCGTCTGTTGCATAGAGAGTGGACCCGGTTACAGATCCGAGAAGGGGTGGCCTACCGAAGAGGCCCATCTGAAGATCTGGAGGAGAAGTGGCAACTGTTCTTACCAGCTAAATACAGGGAGAGAGTTCTGGCTGCTCTTCATGATAATCATGGCCATCTGGGACCTGAAAGAACTTTTCAGCTTGTCAGAGACAGGTTCTACTGGCCCTGTATGAGGGCCGAAGTTGAAGGATACTGTCATTCTTGTGTCCGATGTATACAAAGGAAGACTCTGCCACGTCAAGCAGCCCCAATGGGCCATCTGCAAAGCCAGGGACCCATGGAACTGGTGTGCATTGATTTCCTTTGCCTAGAGCCTGATCTGAGTGGCCAAGGGAATGTCCTTGTGGTAACAGACCATTTTACCAGATACGCCCAAGCATTCCCAACAAGGGATCAGAAGGCCTCTACAGTAGCCAAAGTTCTTGTAGAAAAGTTCTTTGTACACTATGGGTTACCACAACGCCTCCATTCAGATCAGGGAAGAGACTTTGAAAGCAGACTGATCAAGAGACTGTTAGATCTGTTAGGCATCCAAAAGACTAGAACTACTCCCTACCATCCACAAGGGGATGCCCAGCCGGAAAGATTTAACAGGACTCTTTTGGACATGTTGGGGACTTTAAGCTCAGAGAAGAAACAGCATTGGGGCAAACATGTAGCTGCCATTGTGCATGCCTACAACAGTACTGTCAGTGATG
Source organism: Pelophylax lessonae (assembly GCF_965119305.1). NCBI lineage: Eukaryota > Metazoa > Chordata > Amphibia > Anura > Ranidae > Pelophylax > Pelophylax lessonae. The sequence continues at coordinate 63,453,443 of NC_138771.1, read as the reverse complement.
CTACTGGATATTCCCCTTATCGTCTAATGTTTGGACGAGAGGCTCGATTGCCAGTGGATTTGGCCTTTGGCATCTCGCCCGATCACACCTCTTCAGCATCGCACAAGGGATATGTGGACCGACTGCGGAAGAGTCTGAAATCGGCCTATGATAAAGCTCAGGCCACATCTGATCAACGTGGACTGAGGAATAAAAGGAATTTCGACTTAAAAGTTCGGATCCAAGACTTGCAACCAGGGGACAGGGTATTGTTGAGGAACTTGGGTGTCCCGGGAAAACACAAGTTGGCAGACCGCTGGAAGTCCCAACCTTATGTTATCTGCAAGCAACTACCAAACCTCCCTGTGTATCAAATTCGGCCTGAAGGAAGTGTGGGTCCATTGAAGACTTGGCATAGGAACCATTTACTGCCTCTCTCTGAAGCAGTTCGCATGCCTCCTGTCGTAGATTCGCCAGAGACCCCTTCGACCTCTCGCCTGTCCAGACCAGTCACCAGATCTCAGTCGACACTCCCAGATGTGAGGGAGGGAAATTCTCCATCTGAAGATCTGGAAGATGAAGAGGAGGTACCTGACTGGATGTGGTCGTCTCAGTTACCAGAACCCACACCTGCCTCCCTGTCTTCATCCGAATTGGCTGACAGAGGAACCCTTCGGGCGGAAGCCCCCGAATTCATACCTTTCCACATGCTTCCAGAAGAAGTAGTTGATGATGAAGATCCTGAGGAGGAGGTTGCACCTTCCTCTGAAGAAGAACTGACCGCTCTTGAAGCATCAGATTCCTGTGTGTTGGAACATGAGGAGGAGGACATTGAAGAATCCCCAGAAGTGGCTGGTCCTAGTACCTCTGAGATCGTGCATCCCAAAGAACAGAGGGAAAGAAGAGTCATTCACCCGCCCAAAAGACTGACCTATGACCAATTGGGTGAATGCTCAGAAGAGGCTATCTTTACTTCCAAACGAACTCTTGATCAGCCTAGTTCTTCCACCGCAGATTTGGTGGAGGACAACCCTAGCTCACCCCCAGGCACATCTGTACAAGCCACTCAAGTGTCAGGGGTCTGTGAACAGAATTACCTTCCCTCCCCTGACAATTGGTGGGAGGTTCCTATGTCGAACCTGTGTTGTAATATGCAGTTGTTAAGTTTGAACTCTGCTTATGAAAAGGAAGATGATTCCCTGTTATGCATATGTTAATGTTTTTTTTTGTGTACTGCCAACATATGCACTGGAGTACATGCTGTTGTCCTCTTTGGGGACCAAAGTTTCTCAAGTGGGGGGAGTGTGTAGCGGGGTCTTCCATTATACAAGTTCTAAAAGACTGCTGCTTGACATTTGAGAGGAACTCGGCTCCATCTAGTGGCCAAAAGGACACATTGCAGCGGCTATGGAATGTCTTTTGATGTTATTTTCCTTTCAGGAAGTTGAGCAGTCTTCATCGCCCATAGTGCTTTGAGAATACCAGGGTGCACTGCTGCACCGCACAGCCTTCTGGGGGAAGCTTTATAAAGGAAGGGAGGAGCCAGGCTCACTCTCTTGGGAAAGACACAGTGAGACAAGCAGGATGCCAGTGCTGTGGGCTGATGCTGTATGCTAGGCCGAAACTCCTGGGCCTTAAGTGACTAAGTTGCAGTGTTTCATCTCCAGTAGAGGATCCCTCCTGGAGGTCCCATCGATGTTCTACAGAGACCAGACTCATCCACCCCAAATACCTAGCGCGGCTGGTGACAGAGGCCGGAGACTGAGACAGCAGCGGAGGCTTCCTGGGAGACAGTCCTGTTGGTGAGAGGGCACCTGCCCAAAAACTGACTCTATCTATCAAAGAAGTAACTTTAGTCAGGATTAGCCTTAGAGTAGTAGAAGGCAATATACCAGGTGGCCCAGTACATCTCTCACAGAAGTTTTACCGGCAATCCTGCACAGACACCCCGCGGTGATTACTAACTGTTTGCTGCCATTCTCTCTATTGATCACCCATCCTCAATGTGGATTACAAATTGCGAGTGCACCAACGTTGCTAGCGAAGATATAGAGAAGAAACAGCGGACTCAGATAGGTCTGACATTCTGATACTGTGTCTAACTGAATGCTGAGCCTTATCTCCAAAAGTATAATAGTGATTAAGATGGCGGTCCTATAGGCTCTGAGACATTTCCTGAAACAATTAATGTGCCCTTGAGGAGTGATATCACAGTATTTATCTTATCTTTGATTAATTAATTAGTATATCCTTTTACAAAGTCATATTTTACTGTATCGAAACTGTTTATTTGATTCACAGTAAATAACTTTCCTGTTTAAAAGCAAGCTTGTGTGTGGTCACCTTGTATTACCCAGAAGGACTGCAGCTGGAGAGAGGTAACAGGTCATTATTATTTATTGAAGTGTTATATTCCAATCTGTGTAGCCATTTGGTATTCCAGTCCTATTCTGGGTCAGTTGTGCCTAGGGAGGGTTCGAGCCAATTCTGTGGGTTGTTAGGCAGGACGTAGACCCAATAATCTAATCAGCAGCTCCTGCGGGGGTGGTGCTACATTTACAAGATGGCAGAGATAACAGGCATGTATTAATTGTCCTCTCTTGGTTTGCTGTGTCCTCTGCCGGGTGAGGGAGTATGAGAGAGCCGTCCTGCAGCGGTCTGGATTCCCTGGTGACGTGGAGGAACGAGGAAGCGGAGAGGCAGATGGTGGCCCGGGTTCCAGAACCAAGCTGCAACGCTCGTGGCCTGTATGGCGGCAGGGGAAAGCTTTGGGCGGTAACGCGTTTCAGAGCATGTGTGACTCCTTCGTCAGACCTAAGCCCATGTTTGTTCAGCAGGCTCAGAGCCTTGTGTTCAAACTCTCCGAAAGCCAATCGATGGCCTCCCGACCCTTTTGGCTACCTCTGTCCAATCAACTCCTCACAATACTATCCTATCCTGATGGTCTTGTGAGGCGTTGATTGGACAGAGGAAGTTGAAAGGGCCGGGAGGTCGTCAGTTGGCTCTCAACGGAGAGAGTTTGAACACAAGGCTCTGACTCTGTGCCTGCTGAACAAACATGGGCTTAGGTCTGACGAAGGAGCCGCACATGCTCTGAAACACGTTATGGCGTTGGGCATATCAGCCGTGTGCGTTCCAGCTTGGTTCTGGAACCTGGGTCGCCATCTGCCTCTCCGCTTCCTCGTTCCTCCACGTCACCAGGGAATCCAGACAGCTGCAGGACAACTCTCTCATCCTCCCTCACCCAGCAGACAGAGGACAAAGCAAACCAGAAGAGGAAAATTAATACATGTCTGTTATCTCTGCCATCTTGTAAGTGTTTTTTTTTTTTAATCCCTTGCACCAAATAATAAATCCTTTTAATACTGCACTTAGAGGCGTCTTTCTTTCCTGACAGATGTGGAGAACATTATGCTGCCTGTAACATTGTTCAGCATGACCGGTTGGGTGGTGGGTCAGTGATGGTCTGGGGGAGGCGTATCCATGGAGGGACACACAGACCTCTACAGGCTAGACAATGGCACCCTGACTGCCATTAGGTATCGGGATGAAATTCTTGGACCCATTGTCAGACCCTATGCTGGTGCAGTGGGTCCTGGGTTCCTCCAGGTGCAAGACAATGCCAATGCAGGACATGTGGCGAGAGTATATAGCCAGTTCCTGGAGGATGAAGGAATTGATGCCATTGAATGGCCCCCACGCTCGCCTGATCTTAATCCAATAGAACACCTCTGGGACATTATGTTTTGATCCATCCGACGCCGCCAGATTGCACCTCAGTCTGTTCAGGAGCTCAGTGATGCCCTGGTCCAGATCTGGGAGAAAATACCCCAGGACATCATCCGCCGTCTCATTAGGAGAATCCCCTGATGTTGTCAGGCATGCATACAAGCACGTGGGGGCCATACAAACGACTGAGGACCATTCTGAGGTCCTGCAATGAAATTTCAGCAAAATGGACTCCCCTGCTGCATTGTTTTTTCACTTTGATTTTCGGGGTGTCTTTGAATTCGGCCCTCTGTAGGGTGATAATTTTCATTTCCATCAGACGATGTGGCATCCTTTCCTTCCTAACACATTACCCAGTCCATACCAGTATAGATCCTAACACATTACCCAGTCCATACCAGTATAGATCATAACACATTACCCAGTCCATACCAGTATAGATCCTAACACATTACCCAGTCCATACCAGTATAGATCCTAACATATTACCCAGTCCACACCAGTATAGATCCTAACACATTACCCTGTCCATACCAGTATAGATCCTAACACATTACCCAGTCCATACCAGTATAGATCCTAAAACATTAGCCAGTCCATACCAGTATAGATCCTAATGCATTAGCCAGTCCATTCCAGTATAGATCCTAACGCAATAACCCAGTCCATACCAGTATAGATCCTAAAACATTAGCCAGTCCATACCAGTATAGATCAACACATTACCCAGTCCATACCAGTATAGATCCTCATACATTACCCAGTCCATACCAGTATAGATCCTCATACATTACCCAGTCTATACCAGTATAGATCCTAACACATTACCCAGTCTATACCAGTATAGATCCTAACACATTACCCAGTCTATACCAGTATAGATCCTAACACATTACCCAGTCTATACCAGTATAGATCCTAACATATTACCCAGTCCATACCAGTGTAGATATCCATCATGATATTTTTCCCCATTGAGATCTGAGGTGTTTTCAAAGTGTTGCTTTAATATTTTTTGAGCAGTGTATGTATGTATATATATATATATATATATATTATAAAATGTATTTTTACATATGACCAAATGCTGAGAAAGCATGCCTGGACCTGACTGTACGGTGCTATTTTCTCACCCCTCCCCCCCTCTGTGTCCAGTTTGCTCAGTTGCCGTCCAGATTCAGCAGCGGTGACCACCCTGACGAAGACGGAAGGAAAATGACCCTCATACAGTACGACTTCCCCTGGGGCAAGGAGCCAATTGAACGCCTCGGCAGCCTAGATGACTCCGCCCTCACCCAGATGCACCGTGGGCCCATCGCTCATCTTCAGGTATGTCACACCGACTACACGCAGAATCAATCAATCAATGTCATTTCCAATCCTTTTACTTGCAGCGATCATTAAAGGGCAACTCCCAGTTTCGTGGGGAAAAAATTTAGTAAAAAAAAATAATATATAGAATTGTGACAGTAGTTATATTGTAATTGTATGTTCTTAACCACTTCCGCCCCGGAAGATTTTACCCCCTTAATGACCAGGCCCTATTTTGCAATTCGGCACTGCGTTACTTCAACGGACAATTGCGCGGTCGTGCGACACTGTACCCAAACTAAATTGACGTCCTTTTTTCCCCCACAAACAGAGCTTTCTTTTGGTGGTATTTGACCACCTGTACGATTTTTATTTTTTACACTAATAAAACAAAAAGAGTGACAATTTTGAAAAAAATATTTTTTTCACATTCTGCTATATAACATTCCAAAAAAAATTTAAAAAATGTAAATTTTTTTAACATTTTAGGCCAATTTTTCTGCTACATATTTTTAGTAAAAAAAATGAAATAAGCATATTTTGATTGGTTTGCGCAAAATTTATTGCGTTTACTAACTAAGGGTAAGATTTATGTCATTTTTGTTGTTGTGGTGTTTTTTTTTTTTTTTTACTAGTAATGGCGGTGATCTACGATATTTTTTTTTTTTTTTTAGCGGGACTGCGACATTGTGGCGGACAGATCGGACCCCTGACTGACATTTTTGACACTTTTGGGGGGACCAGTGACATTACTGCAGTAATCAGTGCTAAAAATATGCACTGTTACTGTAATAATGACTTTGACAGGGAAGGGGTTAACCTTGTTGGTGATCAAGGGGTTAAATGTGAGCCCAGGGGAGTGATTCTAACTGTGGGGGGGGGGGGCGTGGCTTGTGAAATGATCATAGAGACATGTGATCCTATATAGAAGGATCACAGGAGCTCTGTGATCATTCCAGGGAGAAGAACGGTCAGCTGTGTTTACAACATCCGACCGTCCTTCTCTCTCAGCGGGGAGCGATCGCGGGTGTCAGGCGGCAATCCGAGGTGGCAATCTGAGGCGCCTGCCCGCGGCATCGGCTTCTCCGCTGACGAGCGGGGGCGGGAGCGCGCCGCCAGTGGCACACGCTCGCCCCCTAGACTCCCCAGAGCAAGCGCCGTACATGTACGGCGATTTGCCTGGAAGCGGCTGCCTGCCCGCAGTACATCTGCGTCGGGCGGTCGGCAAGCAGTTAAAAATGACCTTTCCGTTTTTAATCTGCAGTTGCTGTAATTTTCTGTAAAATGCAATATGGCCACCTGGAGGCGCTGTGTACACATATAGACAGAGCGCAATTTCCTGCTGGTGTGATTGGCTCGCTGATTTTCCCAGAAGTCTGCACTGAGATACAAGTCAGATTTTTGGGCATCACATTTTTGGTGAGATACTCCGAATAGGAAATCACGTCTACAGGGATGCAGACCCTGCCACTTTCTTCATTAAAGCCCTGCAGGTGCAGCAGCTGATTGATAATTATAAAGTCACTCCCATTCACATTCACTTTGCACATGGACACAGAGGAACAAACAATGATTTCTTTAGAATAACAAAAGGAAGGAATCTACAACAAGGTTTGCTACAATCCCTGCAATGTACAGAGATCACCCAAGGGGGGGGGGGGGGTTCTTCTCAACAAGAGTGGAGTTATTCTTTAACCACTTCCCGACCGCCCCAAGTACATATACTGCGGCGGTCAGCCCCCCCCCCCCCCCCCCGGCAAAGTGACGTATGGGTACATCACTCGCCCGCGATCCAATAGGGGGCGAGAGCGCGTTGCGGAGGCGCGCTCCCGCTCGTTCACTGCCATCCCAGTGCGATTGACCAGCGGCTCCGATGTCCACTGGCCATTCTCGATCTCCCGCTGGAGAGGGAGAAAGGCAGGCGGCTGATGTAAACAAAGCCGTCTGTCATTCTCCCTGATGTAACTGTAGAGATCATATGATCCTCCTATGTAGGATCGTATGTCTCTGTGGTTACATCAAAAGCCACGCCCCTTTACAGTTAGAAGCACACCCCTAGGGACATACTTAACCCCTTGATCTCTAATAAAGTTAACCCCTTCCCTGCCAGTGTCATTTTTACAGTAACAGAGCATATTTATAGCACTGATTACTGCAGTAATGTCACTGGTACCCCCAAAAGTGTCAAAAATGTCTGCCGCAATGTCGCAGCCCCACAAAAAAAATCGCAGATCGCCGCCATTACTAGTTAAAAAAAAAAAACAATAAAAATGACAAAAATCTTTCCCGTAGTTAGTAAACGCAATAACTTTTGCGCAAACCAATCAAATTACGCTTATTGCGATTTTTTCACCAAAAATATGTAGCAGAAAACAAATTGGCCTAAAATGTTAAAAAATTTTGATTTTTAAATTTTTTTTTTGGGGGGGGGGGGAGATTTCATATAAAAAAAATGTGAAAAAATATTGTTGTTTTTTTCAAAATTGACGCTCTTTTTTTGTTTATAGCGCAAACAGTAAAAATCACACAGGTGATCAAATACCACCAAAAGAAAGCTCTGTTTGTGGGACAAAAAGGACGTCAATTTCATTTAGGTACAGCGTCGCACGTCCGCGCAATTGTCCGTTAAAGTCACGCAGTGCCAAATCGCAAAATAGAGCCTGGTCTTTGAGAAGCCAAATCCTCCGGGGCTTAAGTGGTTAAAATATTCCCTGGTGATCCTGCCATATAAGACATTTCCTGGTATGGGGTGACAACGCTCTGTCCCTGTCCCCCAATTGTGCTCTTGCGTTGTCGTACAAGCTTAGTATGGCTTTTTCAGCGCAAAGTCCAGTGTTGTCACCATCAGGAAACTGATGCCAGGCAGCCATCACTGGACTGTTTATAATTGTGAAGTGGCTACATAGAGGCTGCAGGAGATCAGCAGGACGTAATGGAATAGTTTATAATGCGCAGAGCAAACTGAGGAACAGCGCTGAGATCATGGCAGTGGAGTGGCTTAGTGGTTAGCACTTCTGCCTTGCAGCACTGGTATCCTCAGTTCAGATCCTGTCCATGACAATGCAAACGAAATGCCGTCCACTCAGAGTCCACATCGGCACCCCCTGGAAGTCTGTCACACTGTGTATGTGTAAGCCTAGTCTGTACATTATACACAGGCAGTACAGGGGTCTCCTTTGTGATTCTCTCCATGTTACAACAAGGTGGCACTAATCTTACATTTTTGCAATATTGGAGTTTGATTGCGGAAAGATCGGATTTGCTTTCCAATAGACTGACATTAGGAATGCAGGAAGACGGTCTACGGGGGGAGGGGTACTCATGGGGTCCTTACTAGTTTTCTGCACTTTAGCATTCCTGACAAGTTCCACTCCACCTGCTTGTCCCTCCAATTTTTAATGGTTTAACCTGAAAATCAATCCCATAAACTGGTGAGATGAGGCCACTAGATGAGAAAGTTTCATGATAATGTTATTTCCTGCGCACGTGCGTGTTTATTAATTATTGTTAATTGGGTTCTCCTGGTATGCAAGCAGGGCTGTTGTGTCTCTCTAGTGCGCATTTGCCGTTTTTGCACCATTCTAGTGTGCTTGCACAGGTATTGTGTTCCTATAGCATGCATGAATATGTCCTTCTGGAGCGCATGTGCGGTTATTGTGTCCCTCTGGAGCGCATGTGCGGTTATTGTGTCCCTCTAGTGCCCATGTGCGGTTATTGTGTTCCTCTAGTGCCCATGTGTGGATATTGTGTCCCTCTAGTGCCCATGTGTGGTTATTGTTTCCCTCTAGTGCGCATGTGCGGATATTGTGTCCCTCTAGTACCCATGTGCGGTTGTGTCCCTCTAGTGCACATGTGCGGTTATTGTGTCCCTCTAGTGCTCATGTGCGGTTATTGTGTCCCTCTAGTGCCCATGTGTGGATATTGTGTCCCTCTAGTGCGCATGTGCGGTTATTGTGTCCCTCTGGTGCGCATGTGCAGTTATTGTGTCCCTCTGGTGCGCATGTGCGGTTATTGTGTCCCTCTAGTGCGCATGTGCGGTTATTGTGTCCCTCTGGTGCGCATGTGCGGTTATTGTGTCCCTCTGGTGCGCATGTGCGGTTATTGTGTCCCTCTAGTGCGCATCTGCGGTTATTGTGTCCCTCTAGTGCGCATGTGCGGATATTGTGTCCCTGTAGTACCCATGTGCTGTGGTGTCCCTCTAGTGCCCATGTGCGGTTATTGTGTCCCTCTAGTGCGCATGTGCGGTTATTGTGTCCCTCTAGTGCGCATGTGCGGTTATTGTGTCCCTCTAGTGCCCATGTGCGGTTATTGTGTCCCTCTAGTGCACATGTGCGGTTATTGTGTCCCTCTAGTGCCCATGTGCGGTTATTGTGTCCCTCTAGTGCCCATGTGCGGTTATTGTGTCCCTCTAGTGCACATGTGCGGTTACTGTGTCCCTCTAGTGCGCATGTGTGGATATTGTGTCCCTCTAGTGCCCATGTGCGGTTATTGTGTCCCTCTAGTGCACATGTGCGGTTATTGTGTCCCTCTAGTGCGCATGTGCGGTTATTGTGTCCCTCTAGTGCCCATGTGTGGATATTGTGTCCCTCTAGTGCCCATGTGCGGTTATTGTGTCCCTCTAGTGCCCATGTGCGGTTATTGTGTCCCTCTAGTGCGCATGTGCGGTTATTGTGTCCCTCTAGTGCACATGTGCGGTTATTGTGTCCCTCTGGTACGCATGTGCGGTTATTGTGTCCCTCTAGTGCGCATGTGCGGATATTGTATCCCTCTAGTGCCCATGTGTGGATATTGTGTCCCTCTAGTGCGCATGTGCGGTTATTGTGTCCCTCTGGTGCGCATGTGCGGTTATTGTGTCCCTCTAGTGCGCATGTGCGGATATTGTGTCCCTCTAGTGCGCATCTGCGGTTATTGTGTCCCTCTAATGCGCATGTGCGGATATTGTGTCCCTGTAGTACCCATGTGCGGTGGTGTCCCTCTAGTGCACATGTGCGGTTATTGTGTCCCTCTAGTGCTCATGTGCGGTTATTGTGTCCCTCTAGTGCCCATTTGTGGATATTGTGTCTCTCTAGTGCTCATGTGCGGTTATTGTGTCCCTCTAGTGCGCATGTGCGTTTATTGTGTCCCTCAATTTTGGTGGGGGGTGGATGTAGTACCCTCCTAGGTAGGTGCTAGGTTGGTAAAAGCTTAGCAGCTCTATCTGCTTATCAGGGGAGCCCGATTGTTAGTTCTGCCTGTTGCATGTGTCCAGGGTGTGATTCATTTGGGCTGAGGGAGTGTATCCAATGGGAGAGCCTGTTGGACAGTGGAGGAAACCCAGCCAGTGACACACAGGCTTTTGTGGCTGTCCCAATGGGTTGGCAAAACAGTGGTGCATTCTGGGATAGGTCATAAAAGCCGGGGGCACATGTGACAGGGTGTCTTTGGGCAGGAAGTCAGGTCCCAGGAGGAGGGTGACGGTTGTCAGCAAGGAAGGTGGTCACAGGCGGTCGGCCTAGTGGACCAAGTGTGTGATGCTGAGCCAGGAGGGCCAGGATACTGACGAGTGGAGCTGAAGGCAGAGCAACCCAGGGAAAAACAGTGTCCTTGAGTACTGGGAAGCTTGCCAGGGGTCTGCCCAGTAAGGGGACCACTCCAGTGGAGAGTCAGTGGACAAGGGCTAGCATGCATGGGAAGTGAGAAAGGGGGTGCTAGGTTAGGACCCTGAAGAGGAATTCATTCAGGAACATATCTTTTACTTCACAAGGTGAAGTGGCAAGGTGAAGCAGCGGCCTTGCCGCACACACTACAGTCAGTTTTCCTCAGAAATTGTGCATAGTTCAAGTTGGAGTATCCCACTCATCCCTTCTCCCATCCAAGTTCTAAAATTAAACACAAAAACCAAATTCCCTTGACTGTTCATTGTCTGAGCCAAGTCTTAAAGTGATAAGTTTTACAGACTGTTGCTATGGGTAACCCAGGGGAATCCACACTGAGCAGCTCCCTAGGGGGGCAGTGCTACAGATATATGGGGGCTCATTGAAGGGGGCAACTGATAGATGAATATTTGATATCTGATATTCTGATCGGGGTTTTGGATTTCTAGGAGCACTGTTATGGGAACACCTGATGTAAGGGGACACTGTTATGAGAACACCTGATGTAAGGGGACACTGTTATGGGAACACCTGATGTAAGAGGACACTGTTATGAGGACACCTGATGTAAGGGGACACTGTTATGAGGACACTGGATGTAACGGGGCACTGTTATGGGGACACCTGATGTAAGGGGACACTGTTATGAGGACGGGACACCTGATGTAAGGGGACACTGTTATGAGAACACCTCATGTAAGGGGGCACTGTTATGGGGACAACTGATGTAAGGGGGCACTGTTATGGGGACACCTGATGGGGACACCTGATGTAAGGGGACACAATTATGAGAACACCTGATGTAAGGGGGCATTGTTATGGGGATACCTGATGTAAGGGGGCACTGTTATGGGGACACCTGATGTAAGGGGGCACTGTTATGGGGACACCTGATGTAAGGGGACACTGTTATGAGAACACCTGATTTAAGGGGGCACTGTTATGGGGACACCTGATGTAAGGGGGCACTGTTATGGGAACACCTGATGTAAGGGGGCACTGTTATGAGAACACCTGATGTAAGGCGACACTGTTATGGGAACACCTGATGTAAGGGGACACTGTTATGAGGATACTGGATGTAAGGGGACACTGTTATGAGAACACCTGATGTAAGGGGGCACTGTTATGGGAACACCTGATGTAAGGGGACACTGTTATGGGGACACCTGATGTAAGGGGGCACTGTTATGGGGACACCTGATGTAAGGGGACACTGTTATGAGAACACCTGATTTAAGGGGGCACTGTTATGGGGACACCTGATGTAAGGGGGCACTGTTATGGGGACACCTGATGTAAGGGGGCACTGTTATGGGGACATCTGATGTAAGGGGGCACTGTTATGTGGACACCTGATGTAAGGGGGCACTGTTATGGGGACATCTGATGTAAGGGGGCACTGTTATGAGGACACTGGATGTAAGGGGACACCTGATGTAAGGGGGCACTGTTATGGGAACACCTGATGTAAGGGGGCACTGTTAAGGGGACACTGGATGTAAGGGTACACCTGGTATAAAGGGGTACCTTGATTGGGGTAACTGATCTAAGACAATATTCTGATGGGGCATCTGATATGTGGTGGCAACTGATATATGAAGGTATTCTGATTGGGGTTCTTTATTTATGGGGAACTCAAATGAAGACACCTGATGTGAAGTGGTTCTATTTTCTTTCACTTGAAATATGGATGTGATTGGCCTACTTTTATGTTTTATTAAATAGTTATTTATTTGTCTTCCATCTTGTTTCTGGTAAAGATAGTTGTTTGTGGAAGGGCAGAATAAAAGGGCACAGCCAGTGAAGGTGGAAGAATAGGAATGATCACAGAAAGGAGAAGAGGATTCCCCGAAAGGCAGAATCCGGGGCTCAGAGAAGACCGGTCACCATGAACAGATCCAAGGGCAAGACACCACTGGAAGCTCTGAGGATCAGAACTAATCAGCTGCACTGGTCGGAGGTAAAGTCTAATCTATTAAAATGTCTTTGCTACAAGTCACCCCCCAGTATCTGCTGATACCCCAGACCACCCCCCAGTTTGATCCATTTACACTTCAGTTCATTCTCCAGTATATTTGGACAATATCACAGGTCATACTCCATTCTACCAATACTCCAGTCCACCCTCTGGATCAGGATCATCAATAGGGGGGTACAGGCAGGGCTCGAGTCCTGCAGGAATGCCGTTCCCTTTAGCAGCTGTGTCCTGCAGGACTGCCCTTTCAAAAAGGAAAAACTGTGCTGCCCCCCCCTCCCCCCCCAAACCACCACTGTCAGAAGAGGGCTCTGTTTCCTGCCCATTCTCCCTCCTGTCAGCAGTGGGGAAGAGAATGCAGAGAATCGGGGCGGCTGTGTCTCACACTGTTCTGGCAAGCGCTGCTCCCGAGAACACAGCAGCACGAGGAGGAGGAGAGGCTCTTCTCCCCCCCACGCCTCCTCCTCCTCCTGCTGCTGCTGTGTTCTTGGGAGAGGCACTTGCTAGCACAGCCACTCACTATATATCTTTCCTCTCCTATTGGCAAGAGGAAAAAAAAAGAAGCAGAGAGGATGTTGGGACATGTTGTCCCGAGGACTGGGGGAAACTGCAGCCCCCAGCATGACCAGCTGAAGAGAAAGGAAAGAGAGGGTGGCAAGTAGAACACTGCCGGTGGCAAGTGACATGCTGCATCTGGTGGCAGGCTGAGGTTGGCAAGTGGCACACTGCATCTGGTGGCCAGCTGCAGGTGGCAAGTGACACGCTGCATCTGGGAGAAGGTGATGATGGCAAGTGACACGCTGCATCTGGGGACAGGCAATGGTGGCAAGTGACATGCTGCATCTGGTGGCAGGCTGAGGGTGGCCAGTGGCACACTGCATCTGGTGGCAGGCTTCGGGTGGCAAGTGACACACTGCATCTGGTGGCCAGCTGCGGGTGGCAAGTGACACGTTGCATATGGCAGAAGGTGACGGTGGCAAGTGACACACTGCATCTGGGGACAGGCAATGGTGGTAAGTGACATGCTGCATCTAGCAGAAGGTGACAGTGGCAAGTGACACACTGCATCTGGGGACAGGCAATGGTGGCAAGTGACATGCTGCATCTGGTGGCAGGCTGAGGGTGGCCAGTGGCACACTGCATCTGGTGGCAGGCTTTGGGTGGCAAGTGACACATTGCTTTTGGTGGCCAGCTGCGGGTGGCAAGTGACACGCTGCATCTGGCAGAAGGTGACAGTGGCAAGTGACACACTGCATCTGGCAGAAGGCGACAGTGGCAAGTGACACGCTACATCTGGGGACAGGCAATGGTGGCAAGTGACACGCTGCATCTGGGGACAGGCAATGGTGGCAAGTGACACGCTGCATCTGGCAGAAAGCGACAGTGACAAGTGACACGCTGCATCTGATGGCAGGCGACGGTGGCAAGTGACACGCTGCATCTGGAAGAAGGCGACAGTGGCAAATGACACGCTGCATCTGGGGACAGGCAATGGTGGCAAGTGACATGCTGCATCTGGCAGAAGGCAACCGTGGCAAGTGACACGCTGCATCTGGCAGAAGGCGACAGTGGCAAGTGACACGCTGCATCTGGCAGAAGGTGACAATGGCAAGTGACACGCTACATCTGGGGACAGGCAATGGTGGCAAGTGACACGCTGCATCTGGCAGAAGGCGACAGTGGCAATTGACACGCTGCATCTAGCAGAAGGCGACAGTGGCAAGTGACAAGCTGCATCTGGCAGAAGGCGACAGCGGCAAGTGACAAGCTACATCTGGGGACAGGCAATGGTGGCAAGTGACACGCTGCATCTGGCAGAAGGTGACAGCGGCAAGTGACACGCTGCATCTGATGGCAGACAACATGGGCAAGTGACACGCTGCATCTGATGGCAGGCGACGGTGGCAAGTGACAAGCTGTGTCTGGTGGATGGTGATGGTGGCACGCTGTATCTGGTGGCAAGTGACAAGCTGCATCTGGTAGCAGGTCACAGGTGACAGTGGCACACTGCATCTGGTGGCAAGTGACAAGCTCAGGGTTCCCACTGATTCTGCATTATGGTGAGTTGAACTATTTTATTATATATTACAATGTAATAATAAAAATAATGTGCTTCAATCATCCCGACACCATATCAACCATGGTGTCGGGATGATTTAAGTGCTAATACCAGCCATTTGCCCGACAAATCACAGCCACCGAATTCCCCGTCAACCTTGAAACTACACCCCCCCCACTCCAGTCCTTTTGTCTTCTACAAAATCAGTCCCCCATGTCAAAAAGGTTTGCGAAACGCTGCTTTAAAGTGACATTACTTCCTCCTAGCGCTCTATGGAGGGGGCAGGGGAGGACATTACTGTGCGGGGAGGGGGTGAAGAGGGCAGAGGAGGACACTGATGTGGAGAGGTGAAAGGGGCACAGCAGGACACGGCAGTGGGGGGTCATGATATGAAGTGGGCAGAGAAGGACACTACTTGAGGGGGCAGAGGAGGACATTACTGTAGGGGAGGGTGAAGGAAGGAGGCAGAGGAGGACACTATTGTGTGGGGCAGTGTTGCCAACCACCCGTTAATTTACAGGCTGCCCGTAAATGTCTGTTACCGGCAGCGGCGCCCATAAAAAATATGGCTGTCCACAGCCTCTAACCATCTCTTGTACCATGTCCGCATCCTCTAGCCAGCTCCTGTACCATTTCTGCAGCTTCTGACCATCTCCTGTACCATATCTGCAGCTTCTGACCATCTCTTGTATCATGTCTTCAGGTTCTGACCATCTCTTGTTACCGTGTCCGCAGCTTCTGACCATCTCCTGTACCATGTCTGTAGCTTCTTACCACCTCCTGTATCATGTCCGCAGCCTCTAACCACCTCCTGCATCATGTCCACAGCCTCTAACCACCTCTCCTGTACCATGTCTGCAGCCTCTAACACAGTGGTTCTTAACCTGGGTTCGATCGAACCCCAGGGGTTCGGTGAGTCAGTCTCCGGGGTTCGGCGGGGGGGGGGGGCAAAGGGGCAATTGCTCCCCCCGAGAAAATATTTCTGATTGTGAGGCCGAGTGCACCCCGGGAAATCAGAGCTGCGGTCGGGACAACTCACAGCCATTACACATAGACACTTGACACTCCGCCCCCTATACCTCCCCCAGCAGGTTTCCAGCCTATCTCCTGCAGGCTGCTTGCTGCGTGAGTGGGCGGGATGGGGATGTACCTGACCACGGACATCGCGCCCGCCTGGAAGAGGGAAGTGTGAGCAGCTGAGCAGAGGGAGCCGAGTGAATGTTCCTGGAGGTAGGCTCAGCTAGCTGTACATGGTGGATTAGTTTACAAGCACCTCTATGCTACGTCTGCTGAGTTACTGCAGCTTAGCATAGAGGTGCTGTTAGCTGACAGATGGACAGATGGACACCTCCCCCCAATGTGTGCCCTCCTAACACCCCATGGTATGCCCTCCAAACACCTCCCCAAAGTGTGTTCCCTCTTGACACCCCATGCTATGTCCTCCCAACCCCCCCAGTGTGTGCCCTCCTGATACCCCATGGTATGCCCTCCTAAACCCCCCCCCCCCAGTGTATGTCCTCCTGATACCCCATGGAATGCCCTCCCAACACCTCCCCCCCAGTGTGTTCCCTCCTGACACCCCATGGTATGTCCTCCCCCCTCAGTGTGTTCTCTCCTGACACCCCATGGTATGCCCTCCTGACACCCTATGTTTTAATGGTTTTGTTCTTTGTTCTTAATGGTTTTGTTTTTTGAGATACAGTCGCCAACACTTGCAGGGAGGCCCCAGCGAGATTTGAACTTGCGACCCCTGGTTTACAAGACCAGTGCTCTAACCCCTGAGTTCATTTTGTGCACCTATGTATAAATATATATCTAAATATATACCTATGTTTTGAATTTGAAAAAATCATGTTTTATTTTTTCAATTAAGAAGGGTTCGGTGAATGCGCATATGAAACTGGTGGGGTTCAGTACCTCCAACAAGGTTAAGAACCACTGCTCTAACATCTCTTTTATCATGTCTGCAATCTCTGACCATCTCTTGTCTTTTATCATGTCTGCAGTCTCTGAGGGGGAGTCTGGAGAGGACTCAAGAGTGGGAGCGCCGTCAGGATGGTGGTCACGGGAGAAGTCAGACATGTGTGGACTGTGGAGAAGAGACTATAGGATAAAACCAGAGCCACTGGAGCTGACTGACTGAGCCCTGCACGGTGCACCTGAGAGGAGGTCAGTGACCATGCTGCCAGGCCAGTCTGGGGGGGGTTCACTGATGTAAAGGGGAGTGAATACAATAATGTAAGGGGACACTAATATAAAGGTTCCCCCTTATATCAGGACCCCTCACCTTAGTGCATTCACTCTGTGGAAGGTGGTCTCTGGTCACCAGAGTCCCCCCTCCCCCCCACATCAGAGTTCCCGGCATTCCCCTTTACATCAGTCTGCAGGATTCCCCCTTACAGTGCAAGAGGGAACTCTGTGGACGCTGATGTGAAGGGGAACTCTGATGTAAAGGGCAATGCTGCAGACCCTGATGTAAGTGGGAACTCTGATGGAAAGGGGAACGCAGTGGACTCTGATATAAGGGGGTCTCTGGTCACCAGAGCCCCCCTTATATCAGTGTTCCCCTGTAGATCATAATCTGCAGCATTCCCCTTCCCTTGTACTGTAAGGGGGATTTCTGCACACTCTGACGTAAGGAGG
Source organism: Pelophylax lessonae (assembly GCF_965119305.1). Classification (NCBI taxonomy): domain Eukaryota; kingdom Metazoa; phylum Chordata; class Amphibia; order Anura; family Ranidae; genus Pelophylax; species Pelophylax lessonae. Next base: position 63,436,111 of record NC_138771.1, on the reverse strand, counting down.
AACTCTGTGCTGGCTGGGTTATTTTAACCTGACCTGAGACCTGAATGGATCCGAACACTCGCCATTATTACTCTTCCAGGAGATTTCTATCAAGATTTTATTCTTTACAAATAAAAGATCTCTTTTCTATTTTTATAAAGATTTGTCTGATTTTTAGAACCTGAAAAGTCCTGAAGTATTACATAGTAGTTCTGATTCTTCAAAAAGCTGTTGACCCTGAAAACAGCATAGAAAGCAAACGGCGGGGAATAATGGGGAATGTATTCAGCATGGAATCCAGGGACAAATCTTCACCAATATGCCACAACTTCAGGATAAACCTTGATTGGGTGAGAGCCACATACTTTAACATTGTGTCATTCCTCATCCACTGATCTCATTCCTGTCTTTCCCACCATCATGTGCATTAGAATATCACTAAAGAACATCTAAACTCAAACACAAAAATGTAATACACTACAGCTGAGCAGTCCTTAGATATGGTGTCTGCATTCATTTTCTTTTTCCTTTGTTTTCACCTTGTGTTTCTGCCAGTAACTCACTTCCTGTCCTAGGGTGACAACACTCACTGTACTGAATCTATGGAGAAGCTGTGTTGTCACCCTAGGACGGGAAGTGTGTTAGGACTACAGAATACTCCCCCCCTGTCTATACCATATTGAGGTGATGTTCTGCAGATAGAGAACTGGGAACAATGCTGACTGAAAACAGTCCAGAGGCAATCAGACCAGAAAGTTATCAGCTCTTTATATTTACTGCAGAACCAAAACTTATATTTTTGCACCTAAAGAACGGATATAAGAATACGGAATGTTTATTCATTCATTCATACACTATCTTTGCAGCTATAACAGCTTCAACTCTTCTGGGAAGGCTGCCCACGAGGTTTAGGAGTGTGTCTATGGGAATGTTTGACCATTCTTCCAGAAGCGCATTTGTGAGGTCAGGCACTGATGTTGGAGAGAAGGTCAGGCTCACGGTCTCCACTCTAATTCATCCCAAAGATGTTCTATCGGGATGGATGTGCAGGCCGGTCAAGTTCCTCCACCTCAAACTCGCTCATCTATGTCTTTATGGACCTTGTTTTGTGCACTGGCCCAAATCATTTGGATTATGGTGTGGGGGTGTTTTTCAGGGGTTGGGCCCCTTAGTTCCAGTAGTGAAGGGAACTCTAAGGCTCCATTCACACCTGGGCTTTTTTGAGTGTTTTTCAGCTCCAAAAACGCTCAAAAAAAACGTTCCAAAACGCCCAACAAGTAAAACCCCATTAATTTAAATGGCCCCTGTTCACATCTGAGCGTTTTTCAAAACGCCTGTAGCTGAAAAAAGTACATGAGCTTCTTTTTGGGCTGATTACCAGCATTTTTGATAGATGTCAATGAAAAACGCCTGAAAAAATTGCGGTAAAATCACGGTAAAAACGCGGTAAAAAACGCTACGCTCAAGTGTGAATGCAGCCTTAAGGTGTCAGCATACCCGTGCAATGGCTACAAACAACGTAAATGTTACTGTCCACAGGTGACGCTTTAAAATCCTTTACAGGTTACCACTTTCTATCTACAGAAGAGGTCTAGTGCTAGAAATAGTGCCCATGATCTGACGTTCGCGGTGATACTTCATGTGTGGGACGATTGCTGTTTGCACGCTAACATGGGGATAGGGCACATTGAATTTTTATTTTTTTTTAATTAATAAATCATTTTTTTTTTAATTCATTCAATTTTTTTAAATTATGAATTCTTTTTTTTTTTTTTTTTAACTGTTCTTTAACATTTTTTTTGTCACTTTATTGCTGTGAGAAGGAATGTAAACATCCTTGTGATAGCGATAGACATGTGACGGGTACTCTTTATGGGAGGATCGGGGGTCAATATGTCCCCAAATCCCTACTTTGCACTGGTGCCGATGCCAGTCAGGTAAACCGGAAGTCATGTCATATCATCGCTTCCGGGTTAAAATAGCGGAGACCCAATCAAAGCTGATTGCGGTTTTGTATGAGTCTCCGGCCAGCCGGCGGACGTGTCGGCTCGTAGCTTGTGTCTCCCTGGGGGATGGGAGAGCCCAGGAGCTACAGAAGGGGGCGGGAGCGGGGGACGCTCAGGGGCGTATCATGAAATCAGTGGGCCCATGTGCAGGATCAAAAGTGGGCCCTAGGTATGGAGAGAAAAAGTGCCTGCGAAAAGTGGGCGTAGCTTAAAGGGGGTGTGGTTTAATAGAGATGACTTACATACTTACATAGTGAAGATTTTGGTAATAATAAATAGTAAATTTACAGTGCAGAACAAGGGGGCTCTATATTACCAAAAGTATTGGGACGCCTGCCTTTACACACACATGAACTTTAATGGCATCCCAGTCTTAGCCCGTAGGGTTCAATATTGAGTTGGCCCACCCTTTGCAGCTATAACAGCTTCATCTCTTCTGGAAAGGCTGTCCACAAGGTTTAGGAGTGTGTCTATGGGAATTTTTGACCATTCTTCAAGAAGGGCATTTGTGAGGTCAGGCACTGATATTGGATGAGAAGGCCTGGCTTGCATTCTCCGCTCTAATTTATTCCAGAGGTCAGGACTCTGTGCAGGCCAGTCAAGTTCCTTCACCCAAAACGCACTCATCCATGTCTTTATGGACCTTGCTGTATGCACTGCTCCAAATCATTTGGTGGAGGGGGGATTATGCTGTTTTTTTTTTTTTTCTCAGGGGTTGGGCTTGGTCCCTTAGTTCTAGTGAAGGGAACTCTTAAGGCGTCAGCATACCAAGATATGACATAGTAACATAGTAGCCAAGGTTGAATAAAGACAATAGTCCATTTGGTTTAACGCGTGTAGGTGTGTGTGGACGTATTTATTTCCCATACCACTGGATGTTTTTATCCTTCAGATGTATGTCCAAGAGTCTTTTAAAAGTAGCCATACTCCTCGCAGTAACCACCATTTGTGGTAGAGAATTCCACAGTCTTGTAGCCCTTGTATTTTTCATACACATTATGAAATTGTATGCGCGGTTTTCTCGAACCTTGGCAGCTCCGGATTCCGGACAGGTGGGTTCAGAAAATCATTGGATCAGGTTATAAGATCGAATTCCTTTCGCGTCCAGCGGACAGGTTCTTTCCCTCAAATCTTCGTTTGACCCCAGATCATTTGCAAGATCTTCAACGGGCTGTTCAGGATCTCCTCGCCCAGGGGGTGATCGTACCGGTGACACATCGGGACAGATTTCGGGGGTTTTACTCAAATCTGTTCACTGTGCCCAGAAAGGAGGGCAAGGTACGTCCGCTTCTGGACTTGAAGGCTCTGAAGCGCTTTGTGAGGGTTCAGAAGTTCCGTATGGAATCCCTCCATTCAGTGGTAGCCTCTCTGAACCCGGGAGATTTCCTAGCTTCAATCGACCTCAAGGATCCTCCCTTTGAGAACATCAGGGAGATTCCTCTGCCTGTGCTGTCACGGAAGGTTGCCTTTCTGGTGGCGATCACATCTGCCCGCAGAGTGTTGGAGTTGGCGGCCCTGTCTTGCCGCTCTCCTTACCTGGTTGTTCATAAGGATAAGGTGGTCTTGCGACCTCACCAATCTTTTCTTCCTAAGGTGGTATCCGATTTTCAGCTTAACGAGGATATTGTCTTGCCTTCGCTGTGTGCAAATCCTAAGCATCCTAAGGAGTTTGCTTTGCATTCCTTGGATGTAGTCCGGGCGATCAGGGTGTACCTGTCGTCTACTGAATCCTTCCGTAGGTCGGATTCTCTTTTTGTCCTTCCCTCGGAAGGGTACGGCTGCGTCTGCGGCAACCATTTCAAGATGGATTAGACAGACAATTGTGCAGGCCTACTCGATTAGGGAACGGGTACCGCCCTTCCCTGCCAAGGCGCACTCTACCAGAGCGGTGAGTGCGTCCTGGGCCTTCCGGCATCAAGCTTCAGTGGCCCAGGTGTGCAAGGCAGCGACTTGGTCGTCCATGCACACCTTTTCAAAATTTTACAAACTTGACGTTTTGGTTTTGGCATCGGCAGATGCTTCCTTTGGCCGCAAAGTCCTGTGCGCGGCCGTGCCTTGAGGGGGACATGGCGTTTACCTGTCCCTGTCTGTTGGGGTTGTTTTCCCCTTTGTTGATTTGCTTTCCTGGGTTTGTTGCTCCTATTGAGCTTTATTGGTACCCAGAGTTTACCTTTCTGGTTCAGATAAGGTTCCTTTCTCCGACCTGGGTGCTGTGTTGCCTTTGTGACGGTTGCGCTTCCCACCCCTCATGTCTACACTGCTTTGGGACATCCCATTGGTGAAGACTATATGAGGGGCGGCGACTGTCAGAGGACGTAAGAGAAAACGTAAGTTTCTCTTACGTCCTCCAACAGTCGCCGCCTCCTCTAAGTCCTCACTGATGGGTATTGTCATCTTCTCCGCAGGAGTAGCTAGGCATATAGACTTAGTTAAAAACAAAAGGCATTTGCATGTATACACCCCTGGGGGCTGTCCCATCTGGTCAATACCCCCCTGCAGTGACCACTCCCAACTCAGTTTTAATTTGCCTAGCATCAGGAGTAGTTAGGCTTTCCCTGTGCTGGGGCTTCGGTCTCAGCCTATCTTATTTTTTATTTCATTTTCTTGAAAAATGTCAGTTTTTCTTTCTTAACTAGCTGTTTATTTTGTCAGCTTTAGTTTTTAGTCGACTCTTCGGACGAAGATGGACATGTGGTGCTGGGATTCGGACTGGCCGCCCCCCAGCCCGCCATCGAGCGTTCAGCTGTGGTTCGCCCTGGCACTATGAACGACCCATCCCTGTTCGCAGCAGGAATGCAGCTGTGAGGTGGCTACCTCACTGGACGCATATGCGTATCAGCAGTGCAATGTCCCTGGCAAACGGCATTCCCTGTCAGATGAGGACAGCGGCTTTCCGTTCTGTGAGGCTCCCCACGCCATCGGGTACAGGTAAGTACTTCTGTGTGGGGCCTCTGTGTGGGGTGGCAGTCCTGGTTGCTGTGTGTTCCCCATGTCTGTACCTTGTGTGACTCCCTGCTGCGATCTCTACGGGGATCGCTTGTACATGCGCTGCGGCGCTGTGTGTGTTTGGGGGTCCCCTTCCCTGGGTCAATTCGGTGTTTGGGGGTGCAGACTGTGTATGGACCGTGCGGTCTGCCATTTTTTATTACACTGGGCAGGCATGTGAGCTTCTCTGTGGGCTATACAACATGCTGATTTGGCGCCATTCGTCGCCATTTTTGCGGTGACCGAGCGCTCGGTTCGGCCGCATGTCAGCGGCCATTTTGGTGGAGTCTCCCATACGTTTCTATGGGGCAGCCATTTTCCCTGGGTCATGCAGCAGATTAGTTCAGCCTACTTTTGCAGCACTTCCTCTTTCCTCCGAAGCAGGACAGCGGTGGCAACACTCTGCGGGGCTCTGCAGGTTATTGCTCTCAATATATCTATGTACTGTCGCTTCTGGCTCAGTTTTGTCTCCTTTCCTGTTTAGGGGTCATTTGGTCTGTATAGCTGGAGCGGTGGGCTGCGCACTCGCAGCGCTCTTAAGGGGACAGCACCTAATTCTTGCACTGTCCTTTTTTTCTCACTTGAGCATGGATTCTCAGGATAGCAAATTTCCACCAGCCTTGGTGGGGGCCCCCAGTTCTCCTGTGGCCCCTCTGAGACCTGATTTGGCCGTTGTAGTGGCGACTTTGGTGTCCAATATGGAAATGCTGATGGCTGAACATGCTGCTCGTAAGAGACCCAGATTGTCCCTCTCCTCTGATTCAGATAGTGATATGGCTGCTGCTGCTGCGAGCGTGCCCTTTTCAGGGTCCCGCTCGTCCTTGGACCTGCAGGGGTCTGAGGGGGAGGCGGAGATGGAGGGGGTTGATACCTCCTCTCCGGGGTCGCCCGAAGAGCGGGCGACCATGGATGAATTAATTATTTCTGTGAAGGAAACTTTACATTTGGAGGATGAGCCCAGTCCTCCGGGCGTTGTGTCCTCCTTTGGGACGCACAGGACCCGCAAGTCGGCGCAGGTTTTTCCTGTCCCGCTGAGTTTCATTACACTGTTAATGAACTGTGGCGCACGTTAAAACGTCCGTTCGTGGTGCCTAGTCGGTTCAAATTGCTTTATCCCTTTGCACCGGCTACGGAATCGCGCTGGTGTGTGCCTCCACAGGTTGATCACATGGTTGCAGTGTTGAACAAGGCTACCTTGGTTCCTACGGAGGATTCCCCGGTTTTCCGGGATCCAAAGGATCGGCGTTTGGAGTCTTTGGCCCGCCATTCCTATACGGTGGCGGGCTCTCTGCTCAAACCCATTTTCCCATTTTGGTGGCGCAGGCGGTCGCTGATTGGACTAAGGTGCTTAGGAGCAACCTCATGTCTGATGATGTTCCGCCTGCCCGGCTGGAAATGGTGGATCAAATCCATCAAGGAATCATGTATCTGTGTGATGCGGCCTTGAATGAGGCCCCTTTAGTAGCACGCCTCTCTAGCGTCTCGGTGCTTAACCGACGACTGATATGGCTGAAGAGCTGGTTGGCTGACCAGTCCTCGCGGAAGACGGTTGCTGATTTTCCCTATGCTGGCTCTCGCCTTTTTGGCGAGGCGTTGGACACCCTGGTGAAAGGCGTCACGGGGAACAAGAGCACTATGCTGCCCCAGAACCCAAAGAACAAGTCCTTTCGTGGCAAGCAGGGTTCTGTGCCTGGATCCAATCAGGGGTCCTTTCGTACCTTTCGGAACCAATCCAGGGGTAAGCCCTTCAAGGCCCAGGGCAGTCAGAAGAAGCCCTGGGAGGGCAAGCAGGAGTCGGGCAATGCCGGCTCGGCAGGTCAGTCCGACTCTGCCTGAAGGGGAGCCTTCACCCCGTTTCAGGGGTGGGGGGACGCTTTCGCGGTTTCCTCAAACCTTAGCTGCACCGTATGTTGGGCAGGTGGGTTCAGGAAATCATTCGATCAGGAGACGTGATCGAATTCCTTTCCCGGCCAGTGGGCAGATTCTTTCCCTCGAAGCTTCGCTTGCCTCCTGGGCGTCGGCAGGACCTGCATCAAGCGGTGTAGGACCTTCTTGCTCAGGGGGTGATTGTCCCGGTACCTCATCGGGACAGGTTTCGGGGATTTTGTTCCAATCTGTTCGCGGTGCCCAGGAAGGGGGGCAAAGTGCGTCCTGTTCCCTATATGGGAATGATTCTGGACTCTGCTCAGGCAAAGGTGTTCTTGCCGGAGGACAAGCTCCGGACCTTGCTGGACGAGCTCAGGTCCCTCAGGGACAGCCCGTCCTCGTCCCTCAGGACCTGTATGAGGGGCCTGGGGTTGATGGTGTCGGCCTTCGAGGCGATATCCTTTGCTCAGTCTCACACGCGGGCTCTCCAAGTGGAGATCCTGGCCTAGTGGGACAGACTGACTCAGTCCCTGGATCTGTGTGTCTCCTTGAGTCGTCAGGCCAGATTGGCTCTTCTATGGTGGCTCCAGTCCCCGTCGGTGACAGAGGGCAAGTCTTTCCGTCCGTTGGTTTGGACGGTGATCACCACGGATGCCAGCCTGTCAGGCTGGGGTGGGGTCCTGGGCGCCCTGTCTGCCCAGGGCACTTGGTCGGGGGAGGAGTCCTCTCTTCCGATAAACGTCCTGGAATTGCGAGCGTTGAAGCTCTGCCTCCTCCAGTGGTCGGACCGTCTTCAGGGTCGTCCTGTCCGTGTACAGACGGACAATGCTACCGCGGTGGCTTACATCAACCACCAAGGGGGCACCAGGAGTGCTCGGGCGGCCCGGGAGGTGACCGACATTCTGTCTTGGGCCGAGATTCATGTCCCGGCAATCTCAGCGGTTCACATTCCGGGTGTGGAAAATTGGCAGGCCGACTATCTGAGTCGCCAGACCCTGGACCAGGGGGAATGGTCTTTACACCCGGAGGTCTTCCAAATGCTGTGTGCGAGGTGGGGATCCCCGGACGTGGATCTGTTCGCATCTCGGCTAAATCAAAAGGTGGAAAGGTTCGTGGCAAGAACGCGCGATCCGTTGGCGGACGCCTCGGATGCGTTAGTGGCCCCTTGGCATCAGTATCGTCTGATGTATGCCTTTCCTCCGATTCAGTTGCTGTCCAGGTTCCTCCGCAGGCTAGCCTTGGAACCGCACCTGGTGATTCTGGTAGCGCCGGACTGGCCTCGCCGGTCCTGGTATGCCGGCGTTGTTCACCTGTCAGTGGTGCCTCCGTGGCGGCTGCCAATGCGGGAAGATCTTCTGTCTCAAGGACCGATCTTCCATCCTGCTTTACAGTCGCTGGCTTTAACGGCCTGGCCTGGCTGCTGAGACCCAGGTCCCTAGGGACAAGGGTCTCTCCCCTGAGATTATCCCTACTCTAATCAAGGCTAGGAAATCCTCCTCTGGTAAAATCTATTACCGTACCTGGAAAGCTTATTTCGCCTGGTGTGAGTCCAGGGGGTTTTCCCCTCGCTCGTACTCAGTGTCAAGAGTGTTGGCTTTCCTCCAGTCTGGAGTGGATCAGCGCTTGGCGCTGGCCACGATAAAGGGTCAGGTGTCTGCTCTGGCTATCCTTTTCCAACGCCCTGTGGCGTCTAATTCCTTGATTCGCACCTTCATTCAAGGTGTGCGACATTTGGCTCCTCCCAGGAAGGAGCCTTTACCTCCATGGGACTTGAACTTGGTTCTGTCCGTGTTACAGCGTGCTCCCTTTGAAAATATCAGGGAAATCTCTTTGCCTCTGTTGTCAAAGAAGGTCGCCTTTTTGGTGGCGATCACTTCGGCTCGCCGAGTGTCGGAGCTGGCGGCATTGTCTTGCCGCTCCCCTTACTTGATAATCCACAAGGATAAGGTGGTGTTGAGAACACTCCCGTCCTTTCTTCCCAAGGTGGTCACTGTATTCCACCTTAATGAGGAAATTGTCCTGCCTTCACTTTGCACGAAGCCTAAGCATCCAAAGGAGATTGCGTTGCATTCTTTGGATGTTGTCCAGGCGATTAGGGTTTACCTGTCGTCTACAGAATCCTTTCGTAAGACGGATTCCCTATTTGTTCTTCCTGAGGGATCTCGGAAGGGCATGGCTGCGTCCGCAGCAACTATTGCCAAATGGATCAGACAGACCATTGAGCAGGCTTATGCTTTGAAGGAACGGGTTCCACCCTTCCCTGTTAAGGCGCACTCTACTAGATCTGTGAGTGCGTCCTGGGCTTGTTGGCATAGGGCCTCGGTGGCCCAGGTGTGCAAGGCTGCGACTTGGTCGTCGGTGCACACTTTCTCAAAATTCTACAAGGTAGATGTTCTGGCATCGGCTGCTGCTTCCTTTGGCCGCAAAGTTCTCAGTGCGGCAGTGCCATGAAGGACCCTTGTTTTTTTATGGGTCCCTGGCTGTTGGTATTTGCTTTCCTGGGCTGTTGCTCCTGTTGAGCATTGTTTTGTTGCCCAGAAGGTTCTCTTACAGTGCATGTAAGATTCCTTTCTCTGATGTGGGTACTGCGTTGCTTTGTTCTACGGTTGTGTCTCCCACCCCTCATGTCTATACTGCTTTGGGACATCCCATCAGTGAGGACTTAGAGGAGGCGGCGACTGTCGGAGGACGTAAGAGAAAACGGAATTTTTGTAAAATCTTACTTGTAAAATTCCTTTCTCTGAGTCCTCCGACAGTCGCCGCCCCCGCCCCTCTATGGGGTTCTTGTTACTTACTGCTATGCTACCAAACTGAGTTGGGAGTGGTCACTGCAGGGGGGTATTGACCAGATGGGACAGCCCCCAGGGGTGTATACATGCAAATGCCTTTTGTTTTTAACTAAGTCTATATGCCTAGCTACTCCTGCGGAGCAGATGACAATACCCATCAGTGAGGACTTAGAGGAGGCAGCGACTGTCGGAGGACTCAGAGAAAGGAATTTTACAGGTAAGATTTTACAAAAATTCAGTTTTTGTAAAATCTTACCGCAAAATTCCTTTCTCTGAGTCCTCTGACAGTCGCCGCCCCCGCCACTCTTTTGTGTTTTTTTTTGGACTATCTTCTGCTTGCTACCAAACTGAGTTGGGAATGCTGATAGCAGGGGGGTATTGGACCAGTGGGACAGCACCCTACAGGTGTGTCTATGCAAATTGTTTGTGTTTTTAACAAGTCTTATGACTAGCTTGCTCCTGTGGATAAAAGGTCAATACCCATTGGTGAAGACTATATGAGGAGCGGCGACTGTCAGATGACGTAAGAGAAAATTCAGTTTTCTCTCAGCGGGGATCTATCCGCCGATCCCCGCTGAGCAGGCGGATGACAGCTCCGTCTCCACTCTGTGTGCGTGACAGAGGTGTCAGATCCCCGCTGTCCTCTATGGGGGAATCGGATGAGAACGGACCGCCTTTCCATTCTCATCCGATCCACCAGATGGATGGAAAATAGGGTTTCGATCTGTCCAGATTTGACGGACAGGATCGGATTGGATGTCAGCAGGCATGTCTCCGCTGACATCCGCTGCCCCATAGGGATGCATGGGGTATCCGATCAGGTTCGCCTGAAAAACTGACAGGTGGATCTGATCGGACCGTATGTGTGAAAGGGGCCTTAGGGGTGTACTCACTTTTGTTGGGTTATTTTGAGGGGACAGCAAATCTACACAATTTATACAAGCTGTACATTCACTATGGAGTCGGAGAAGAGCAGTGAGTGCCAAAAAAAAAAAGTGTCATGTATGGACATGTGGAGCATATTTCCCTGTACTCTGCTACCCCCTGGCACTGTATACATGTATATTGATGTCTAGCTGTTCCTGGCACTATATACCTGTCTCATACCTGTATTATACAGGTATGAGACAGGTATATAGAGCCAAGAGCAGCTAGACATCAATATACAGGCTGTATACAGTCCAGTTAAAGGTATTGGGTCCCTGAGGTCCCATAGGGCTCCCCCTTGTGTCATGGGAGCGTAAGCTGGCTGCAAAGGAGGAGGTCACATGATTAGATCTCAGCCAGGGTTCATGCTTAGACTTGTAGTCCTTTGCTTTTGGGGATGTAACCCCCCCAACTAGTGAAGGACTACAGGACCCACTCTTCCAGCTTAACCACTTCCAGACCGCCCACCGCATATATAGTGTTGCAGGGCGGCTTGGCTGAGCAAAATCACATACTGGTGTGTGATTTTGTGCATGGGTTCTAGGGGGCGCGACACAGCGGGAGCCAATCAGCAGGTCACCTGCGATCATGCAGGAAAATGACAGAATGGCGGTCTGCCCTAGTGTTAACTCCTTTCCTGCCATTGTCATTTATACAGTAGCAGTGCATTTTTTAGCACTGATCACTGTATTAGTGTTACTGGTCCCCAAAAAGTGTCACAAAGTGTCAGCTTTGTCCGTCGCAATGGCGCAGTCCCATTAAAAAGCACTGATCGCCGCCATTACTAGTAAAAACAATAAAAAAAAAAAAAATAATCCATAAATGTATCCCATAGTTTGTAGACACAATAAAATTTGCACAAACCAATCAATATACACTTATTATTTTTTGTTTTTTTACCAAAAATATGTAGCAGAATACATACTGATCTAAATTGATCAAACATTTTATTTTTTATAATTTAATTATGATACCACATTGTATCAAATTTGTCTTGCTATATAAAATGAATATCCGTTTTAAAACCAGGTGGGCATGGATGGTAAGTTGATTCGGTGGTTCAATGGGCCACTTGACTGGACTTGTACCCCAGGCCTAAGGCTGCCAGCCCTCCCCTGCTCTTAGATATCATCCTGTATCCATATACCATGTCATAAGTCATTTTTCTTCTTCTCTGACGTGTGCTGATGAGGCTGCACTGATGGGCGCTGAAGAGGCTGCACTGATGGACGCTGATGAGACTGCACTGATGGGCAGCACTGATTGGCACTGATGGGGCTGCACTGATAATCAGGGCACTGACCTTGATTCTCAGTGTAAACAATTGCTGTTTATCGGGTCTCCTTTTCTAACACAGTCACGGCATGTGAGGAAAGGAGAGATGATAACTGGTAAGTCTGTTTATGTGTAATCAGCTGTCATTGGACATAACAGATCCCATGGTAAAGGGCTGTCGTGACAGGGTGACAGGGCCTGTCACAAAGCTTATACAGCTTGAACCCGTATCTGACACACTTGCTGGGGAGAAACTGCTTGAAAGCAAGGCGGCCAGAAAACCTAATCAGGGGACTCATCAACGCAGACAACTTGTTGGGGAGTAAACAAGGCTGCAAACCGCTGATTGAAGTGGTTTACGAGGGGTCGAATTTTGTGGAGCCGGTCATATCCAGGGTCTCCCCGAGGACGACAGAGTTCATTGTCACTGAAGTGCATGAACCGCAGAATTTGCTCGTATTTCCCCCTGGCCATGGCAGCAGAGAACACGCGGATATGGAGGACTGGGTTAGTGGACCAATATGACCACAGTTCACTCCTTTTAGTTATGCCCATGTTGAGGGATAGGCCCAGAAAAGTTTTAAACTCGGAAACCGTTATAGGTTTCCAACCGAATGGTCTGGCAAGGGACGAATTTGGATTGGCGGTGATGAATTGACCAGCATATAAACCACCTGAATTCCGGGTTGGGCAGTGAATGGGGAAAGAACGGGCGCTGTAGAATCTGTGGGCTGCCAATTAAGATATGCCAGCGCATCAGGGAGGACACTATGGGCTCTACGGGCCTGTGTTCAAATTCTTGGTGGCTGCAGTCCACAACTTGTGCTAGCCACCGCACCAGCTCTAACTGCACTTATGGGACTCATCACGTCAGCAAGTGTTACTGCAGTGCTGGTTTGTCTACGACCAGGGTGTACTAGGCCGCTAGTGCTTGCCAGTTCACCTGACGTTTGAGCGGCACTAGTACCAACACTCTGCTGCATACTAGCACCCTGCGATCTCTGCACCTCAGCAACTCCAAAACGGGGTCAGGTATGCCTGACCTTAGCAGGGACCCCTCCGTCGTCGGAGCTATCTGTCAGGGAGCCACTGCTCTCTACAGGTTCGTATACTGACCCTGATTCTGCCTGTGAGGCTTCCCCTCATCTGACATGGACAGTATCCTGTAGGCCTCTTCACTAGTGTACCTCCGTTTGGACATTTTAGCCACAACATTTATAGGTACTTAGTGTGACTCACAGGTAAAAAAGCACCTGGTTGTCCAGGACTATTTGAAACGCTACAAAAAAAGAACTGCTAGTGCTAGCAGAGATCAGGCCTGACTCTGTTAACGCTGCGATTTTGTGTGTTTTTGGAAGTGACAGTAATCTATTGATTACTGCTCTTGCCTGGGTGGAGTGGGCTGGGCGGAGGGGCTAAGCGCAGATGCTGGCAGGTGTCGTGGCCGATCCTGCTAATGCTGCATTTTGGGAACCCTAAAACTATTGGGGATGCTAGTATAGTTCTAATCAGATAAAAGATATTGATCCGTTCATATACTATACTAGTAATGGAGGTGTTTAGTGTGTGTGTATGTGTGTGTTACTGGTAATCAAAGGGTTAAATTATATTTCTAACTATGCGGCGGGGATCTGCGCTGTGCTAGACTGACGCTAACTAGTGTTAATGCTAACTAATGTCACCTGTGACACTAATAATAGTGATCAGAAAAAAAACTGTACACTATAAAAGTGACACTGTGACAGGGCAATGAAGGGGTTAACTGGGGGTGATCAGGGGGTTAAATCTTTATTGGGGGGATGGTGGGTACCCTAAACCTATTTGGGACAGAAACTAACTGTTGCTAACGCTAAATGAAGTCACAAGGCACACTATTACAGAAATCAGCAAAACCACTATATACTGTATATAGTGTTCAATGTGACAGGGGGCGTAGGGGTTAACTGGGGGGTGATCGGGGCGTTAAATGTGCCTAGCTAGGTGTGTGTATATGTGCTGTTGGTGTACTCAGTTTAATCCTCTCTTCTCTCACGTTGGAATCCAAAAAAGACTCCAGGAGGGAAGGGAGGACTTTTTCCTGTGCCTGTGTTTACATTACACAGGTCGGTTTGTCATTGGTCAGAACCGATCACCAGGTCCAGGCCAAAAATCATCATTGGCCTGGACCTGATGACTTATCAGTTCTATACCGAATCAGACCATCGCGGGGACTGAGGGCATGCGGGAGGGTGCCCCATAGGCCCCATAGACCCTCGCTTTTCCTGCCAGAGCCACCCTGCCGCAGTAAAAAGGCGGCGGGTGGTCAGGAACTGGTTAAAGTAAGGTGCGCATGGGCAGCCAATCAGCAAAATAAGAAAAAATCTACAATGTTTCAGCAATTTGTATTGGATTTATGTTGGATACATTTGCAAATATATCTGAAGCTGCACTGCCACGTCAAGGCCCCTCTGCAAAGTGCAGTCCCTAACTCTACTCTACTGTCATTTCCAAATTGTGATATATAAAGTAAAAAAAACATTCAGAGTCTAAACTAGTTCAATAATTTCATTCAAAACAGAGGTTTTGGTTACATATATTTGCAATCATATGTGAAACTACCTTCCATTACAGGCTGTTCAAAACCTGTCTGAGAAAATACCAGCCTCCAACCTCCCCTTATAGCTGGTCCAACACACACCTGGAAAAATACCGTCCTCCAACCTCCTCTCATAGCCAGTCCAACAAACGCCTAAAAAAAAACACCGACCTCCAACCTCCCCTCATAGCCGGTCCAACATACGCCTGAAAAATAACGGCCTCCAACCTCTCCTCATAGCCGGTCCAACACATCCCTGAAAATATACTAGCCTCCAACCTTCCCTTCTAGCCGGTCAAACACACCTGAAAAAATAACGGCCTCCAACCTCCCCTCATAGCCGATCCAACACACACCTGGGGAAAAAAAGTACTGGCCTCCAACCTCCCCTATAGCCAGTCCAACACACGCCTAAAAAAAATACCGGCCTCCAACCTCCCCTCATAGCCGGTCAAACACACACCTGTAAAAAAGAAGTACCGGCCTCCAATCTCCCTTTATAGCCAGTCCAACACACACATAAAAAGAAAAAGTACCGGCCTCCAACCTCCCCTCCCCTCATAGCTGGTCCAACACATGCCTGAAAAATACCGGCCTTTTTAGACATTTTTCTGTTTTTGCAGCATGCTGCTCTTTCACATTATAAAAATGCTGTTCTGGACTTGTCTTCTCGGCAGTAACCTCCTGCACCTCCTGTTGAATATCTTCTGTCAGCCATTGTTTTGCCTTAGCCAATACATCATCAGAAGAGAAAGCATGGTTTTTGTATCAAGGATTCAAAAGACTTTCAAGCACAACATTTTTAATCTCTTCATGCTTCTCAAAACATATATCAACCAAAGCTCTTTGGCTTGACAGACCATCATTTAAAAGTTGGAGGGTGTTGTGTGCCATGACACTGAAGTCTGACATATCAGCAAGCCTCATTCCTTTCTGCATGTTTGCTCCATTGTCTTGAAGAAACACAAGCATCACTCAGTCTTTGTTGATTCCCCAGTCTTCAAGCATGCCTAGAAACATTTCTCTACTGTACTCAGTGTGGGATCCGTGCATCACTTTTGTATCCAACACCAATTGGCTTTATGTCCATCCACTGTCAATGAAGTGGCATGAAAGAATTGTTAATGACTCGCCTGACTTTTTGTCCTGACCAGCAGTCAGTCGTGAATGAGAGTGAGTTGCCAGCATTCTCTGGTTGCAGCATAGCCTTTTACTTTCTCGACGACCTTTTGGTGAATCTTTCGCAGCATTTTGGTTCGATAATACTTCTCACTCTTCAGTGTGTAGCTTGGCTCAAGTATGGACATCAGCCACTTAAATCCTGAGTCAGACACCATTGTAAATGGCTGGTTATCAGTGACAATTATCTCTGTGATTACTCTGTCCAGCAGTTGGGATCTTCCATCTAAATCTAGACAGTGACACCTGTTTTTTTTCATAAACATATCTGTTATTGATGCCTGGCAGTGTGGGTGGCTTGCTGGCACCCTGTTGTGGGGTGGCTGGCTGCTGTCACCCTGTTGTGGGTCAGTGGCTGACGCCTGGCAGTTTGGGTGGCTTGCTGGTAGCCTGTTGTGGGTCGGTGGCTGATGCCTAGCAGTGGGGGTGGCTTGCTGGCAACCTGTTGTCAGTCGGTGGCTGACGCCTAGCAGTGTGGGTGGTTTGTTGGCACACTGTTGTGGGTCGGTGGCTGACACCTGGCAGTGTGGGTGGCTTGCTGGCACCCTGTTTTGGGGTGGCTGGCTGCTGTCACACTGTTGTGGGTCGGTGGCTGATGCCTGGCAGTGTGGGTGACTTGCTGGCACCCAGTTGTGGCTGGCTGGCTTGCTGGAACACTTTGGTGGGTGGCTTGCCTGGTGTCACCCTGTTGTGGGTGGCTGGCTGCTGTCACACTGTTGTGGGTGGGTGGCTGATGCCTGGCAGTGTGGGTGACTTGCTGGCACCCTGTTGTGGCTGGCTGGCTGGCTTGCTGGAACACTTTGGTGGGTGGCTTGCCTGGTGTCACCCTGTTGTGGGTTGTTGGCTTGCTGGAACTCTGTCGTGGGTGGCTGGCTTGCTGCAACACTGTGGTGGGTGGCTGGCTGGCTTGCTGGAACAATGTGGTGTGTGACTGGCTTGGTGTCACCCTTTTGTGGGTTTCTGACTTGCTGGAACACTGTGGTGGGTGGCTGGCTTGGTGTCACCCTGTTGTGGATGGCTGGCTTGCTGGAACACTGTGGTGGGTGGCTGGCTTGTTGTCACCCTGTTGTGGGTGGCTTGCTTGCTGGAGCACTGTGTTGGGTGGCTGGCTTGGGGTCACCCTGTTGTGGGTGGCTTGCTTATTGGAACACTGTGGTGGGTGGCTGGCTTGGTGTCACCCTGTTGTGGGTGGCTTGCTTGCTGGAACACTGTGGTGGTTGGCTGGCTTGGGGTCACCCTGTTGTGGGTGGCTTGCTTGCTGGAACACTGTGGTGGGTGGCTGGCTTGGTGTCACCCTGTTGTGGGTGGCTTGCTTGCTGGAACACTGGTGGGTGGGTGGGTGGATGGGTGGCTGGCTTAGAGTCACCCTGTTGCGGGTGGCTGGCTTGCTGGAACACTGTGGTGGGTGGGTGGCTGGCTGGCTTGCTGGAACACTGTGGTGGTTGGCTGGCTTGGTGTCACCCTGTTATGGGTGGCTGGCTTGCTGGACCACTGTGGTGGGTGGCTGGCTGGCTTGCTGGAACACTGTGGTGGGTGGCTGGCTGGCTTTCTGGAACACTGTGGTGGGTTGCTGGCTTGCTGGAACACTGTGGTGGGTGGCTTGCTTACTGAAACATTGTGGTGGGTGGCTGGCTTGGTGTCACCCTGTTGTGGGTGGCTTGCTTGCTAGAACACTGTGATGGGTGGCTGGCTTGGTGTCACCCTGTTGTGGGTGGCTGGCTTGCTGGAACACTGTGGTGGGTGGCTGGCTTGGTGTCACCCTGTTGTGGGTGGCTTGCTTGCTGGAACACTGTGGTGGGTGGCTGGCCTGGTGTCACCCTGTTGTGGGTGGCTTGCTTGCTGGAACACTGTGGTAGGTGGCTGGCTTGCTGGAACACTGTGGTGGGTGGCTGGCTTGGTGTCACCCTGTTGTGGATGGCTGGCTTGCTGGAACACTGCAGTGGGTGGGTGGCTTGTTGTCACCCTGTTGTGGGTGGTTTGCTTGCTGGAACACTGTGGTGGGTGGCTGGCTTGGTGTCACCCTGTTGTGGGTGGCTGGCTTGCTGGAACACTGTGGTGGGTGGCTGGCTTGTTCTCACCCTGTTGTCGGTGGCTTGCTTGCTAGAACACTGTGGTAGGTGGCTGGCTTGCTTGCTGGAACACTGTGGTGGGTGACTGGCTTGGTATCACCCTGTTGTGGGTGGGTGGCTTGCTTGCTGGAACACTGTGGTGGGTGGCTGATTTGTTGTCACCCTGTTGTGGGTGGCTTGATTGCTGGGACACTGTGGTGGGTGGGTGGCTGGCTTGGCGTCACCCTGTTGTGGGTGGCTGGCTTGGTGTCACCCTGTTGTGGGTGGCTTGCTGGAACACTGTTGTGGGTGGCTGGCTTGGTGTCACCCTGTTGTGGGTGGCTGGCTTGCTGGAGCACTGTGGTGGGTGTAGAGATATGCCGGTTTTCGGTAATGCGATATTTCGCGGTATCGCATACACACGGTATTGTTATTGTGGTTATTTTTAAAATAAAATAAAATTTCTGCTCTCCAAGTCTGCCTTTAGAATTGATTCTTTTCAGTGAACTGGATGACTCGTTCACTCATTCAATAGAGACTGGTCTGGTAATATGATCCTAGAGTGAGAAAGCTTAGCTCCTCCCTGTAACCAATCAGATGGCTCCCAGCACACTGACATGCTGGAAACAACCTATCACAGTTACTTTGCTCTATACTGCAGCCGCATGCTTTCTCCTGGGCTCAGGCAGACAGACACAGAGCCACTTTCCTACTACAAGCAAATTTCTGAAAGTACCTATCTATTACCATATACTGTCACTGTAGATAGATAGATAGATAGATAGATAGATAGATAGATAGATAGATAGATAGATAGATAGATAGATAGATAGATAGATAGATAGATAGATAGATAGATAGATAGATAGATAGATAGATAGATAGATAGATATAAAAATAGAGAGAGATAGATAGATAAGACAGACAGATAGATAGACAGCTAGATAGACAGATATACAGTAGATAGATAGATAGATAGATAGATAGATAGATAGATAGATAGATAGATAGATAGATAGATAGATAGATAGTCCCTGAAATCACTTTTTACGGCGTTCCACCTTTCTCTAACTTTGTCGTTAGTACCATTATGTACCATGACAGCTGGGTCCTCCCCAGCGCCATCCAACAATCTGTCCATGCTGTCTACAATGTCCCAAACTCGAGAGCCCGGTAAACAACATACTGTTCGGCAAGAACGATCTTTATGACAGATTGCCCTCTCTGTTCCTCTAATAATAGAATCCCCTACCACAAGTATCTGCCTATTCTTTCCTGTATCCTTGCCCCCATCTTCACTGGAGGAGTTGTTCCCAAGGTTCCTCTGGTATTTTGGTGGAGCCTCAACTTGAATTTCTTCCAGCTTTTTGGTCATCTTCTCTCCCAATAGAGCAGCACCCTGCTCATTTAAGTGCAGCCCATCTCTGGTATAGAGCCAGTAACGGTATGAAAAGTCAGCCCAGTTTTCCAGAAACCCAAATCCTTCCTCCCTGCACCAGTTCCTCAGCCACTTGTTAAGTGCACCAAGATCTTGCTGTCTCTCTGGTGTGGCTCCAGGTATGGGCAGAATTTCTGAAAATACTGCCTTGGAGGTCCTTTTCTTCAGTATAGTCCCTAAGTCTCTGAAATCATTTTGTAGGGCGGTCCATCTTCCTCTAACTTTGTCGTTAGTACCAATATGTACCATGACAGCTGGGTCCTCCCCAGCCCCATCCAACAATCTGTCCATGCAATCCACAATGTCCTGAACATGAGCGCCTGTTAAAAATCATACTGTTCGGCGAAAACGATCTTTGTGACACGGTGATAACGATCTTTGTGACGGTTTGCCCTCTCTATCCTTCTAATGATTTCGTCCCGCATCTGCCGATCCTTTCTTGTAACCGTGGCTCCGATTTCACTGAAGAAGATGTTCCCCTGGCATTTTAGTGGAGTCTCAACATGAACATCACATTCTGGTGGAGTCGCAATGTGAATGTCGCATGCAGGTGAAGTCGCAATGTGAACATCACATTGTGGTAGAGTTTCGATGGGAATGTCACATTCTGCCGGAGTCTCATTGGGAATGTCGCATTCTGCCGGAGTCTCATTGGGAATGTCGCATTTTGCTGGAGTCTCATTGGGAATGTCGCATTTTGCTGGAGTCTCATT
Organism: Pelophylax lessonae; assembly: GCF_965119305.1. Classification (NCBI taxonomy): domain Eukaryota; kingdom Metazoa; phylum Chordata; class Amphibia; order Anura; family Ranidae; genus Pelophylax; species Pelophylax lessonae. Next base: position 63,416,331 of record NC_138771.1, on the reverse strand, counting down.
GGGAATGTCGCATTTTGCTGGAGTCTCATTGGGAATGTTGCATTCAGCTGGAGTCTCATTGGGAATATCGCATTCTGCTAGGGTCTCAACGGGATCCTCACATACTGTCGAAGACCTAGTGGGAACGTCACAATCTGCTGGAGTGTCAGCGGAAACGTCACAATCTGCTGTAGTCTTAGCCGGAACGTCACATTCTGCCAGTGTCTCGGCGGGAATGTTACATTGTGGAGAATTCTCAACGTGAACAACACATTTTGGCGAATTCAACATTTTTTCCAACTTTTTGGCCATTTTCTTTCCTAACAGAGTTGTACCCTGCTCGTTTAAGTGAAATCCGTCCCTGCTGTAGAGCAGGTAATTAATTGAAAAGTCAGTCCAGTTCTCCATGAAGCCAAAACCCTCCTTCTTGCACCAGTTCTTCAGCCACCTGTTAAGCCCCATAACCTCCTGCTGTCTCCTTGTTGTGGCTCGAGGTACAGGCAGTATTTCTGAAAATAATACCTTGGAGGTCCTTTTCTTCAATATAGCCCCTAAGGCCCTGAAATCATTTTGTAGAATGCTCCATCTTCTTCTGATGTTGTCGTTGGTGCCAATATGTACCATGACAGCTGGGTCCTCCCCAGCCTCATCCAACAATTTGTCCATCTGTTCTGCAATGTCCCGAACCCGTGCATTCGGGAAAAAACATACTGTTCGTTGATCACAGTCTTTCTGACAGATTGCTCTCTCTGTCCCTTTAATAACTGAATCCCCTACCACCAGTATCTGCCTCTCTATTTTTGTAAGCTTGCTCCCATCTTCACTGGAGGAGGTGATCCCATGGCTCCCCTGGTATTTTGGTGCATTCTCAACATGAACGTCACATTGTGCTGTAGTCTCAACATGAACATCACATTGTGCTACAGTCTTAACATGAACATCACATTCTGGTGGTGTTTCAAAGGGAATGTCACATTCTGGTAAAATCTCAATGTGAATGTGACATTCTGGTGGATTCTTTTCGTGAACCTCATATTCAGGAGAAGTCTCAGTGTGAACCTCACATTCTGGAGGTGTCTCAGTGTAAATGTCACATTGTTTTGGAGTTTCAATGTGAACATCACATTCTTCCGGAGTGTCAGCGAGAACATCACATTCTTCCGAAGTATATGAGGGAACATCACATTCTGTTGGAGTCTCAGCGGGAGCATCACATTCTGGAGGAGACTCATTGTGATGATGAAATTCGGGAGACGTCTCATTGTGAACATCACATTCTGGAGGAGTACCATTGTGAACTTCACATTCTGGAGCACTCTCAATGTCAACGTCATATTGTGATGAAGTTTCAACATAAACGTCTCTTTCTACTGTAGTCTCAACGGGAACGTAAACTTCTGGTGATGTCACAACAGGAATGTCACATTCAGCCTGAGTCTCAGTAGGACTATCACATTCTTCCTGAGTCTCAGCAGGAACATCACATTCTGGAGGAGACTCATTGTGATGATGAATTTCTGGAGAGGTCTTAATGTGAAAGTCACATTCTTGATTAGTCTCATTGTGAACATCACATTCTGGAGGAGTACCATTGTGAATGTCACATTCTAGAGCAGTCTCAATGTGAACTTCATATTGTGATGAAGTTTCAACATGAATGTCTCTTTCTTCTGCAGTCTCATGGGGAACGTCACATTCTGGTGATGTCACAACAGGAATGTCACATTCTGCCTGAGTCTCAGTGGGAATGCCACATTCTGCTGAAGTCTCAACAGGAACGTCACATTCTTCTGGAGTCTTAATGTTTACATCACATTTTGGTTGGCCCTCAATGTGGATGTCACGTTGTTGCTCACTGGGGAAGGCCTGCTGCGTGGGATCCGTCTGCAATAAAATTCTGCCTTCATCTGCAATAGAAAAGAAGAATTAGATTTAGCACCTTCATCTACATTTCATATATATTTTCTTCATAAAACATCAGATTATACAGAGAAAAATTCAGTGCAAGGAACCTATAAATAAACACAACATGACAGGGACACAGGGATCACTACTGTTGGCCTTCGTATAAAAATTCTGGTTGCCTGGCAGTTATGCCAATCCACTAAATTTCAATGACTCAGGAAGCTGGTAACAAGCATTTTTAGTGGTGTGATGATGCGCTTTCATGTTTAAATGAGTGGGTGCGTCACAAAAGAAGTTGCAACAGGAGGTATTGGTGTCACTTGCTTGGCTTTGCATTGTGGTAGGGGCTTGTGAATCATCAGACCAGCTAAGCAGATGCTTTAACTGTCAGTTTTGCCCAGAAAGCTTGTCATTTCTCAGCCCTGAGATCAGACAGGAGAGGGGTTACTCGCTATGGGGGTCATACACCAGCCTGGCACCAGCTGATAGGTTTGCATTGGCCGGGAGAGAAAACAAGTGACTAATGTATTCGGAATAGTAATGTATGGTTTCCTATATTCTTATCATTGTTTTATAGATATTCATGCTGTTCCTTCAATTGCTATATATTAGTTATGCTTAACCCCCCTTTGACAGAATCTTTACCCCAGAAGGGGGAGGGCAGGAGGGACCAGCCAATCACAGGACTGATTCTGTCATATGAGGGGCGTTTTATGAAATCGGTGGGCCTGTGTGCAAAATCATAAGTTGGGCTCGGCTGCTTAATTAAAAATAAAAAAAGTGTTTTTTTTCTTTTTTTCTGTTAAAAAAATAAAAAAAGTGGTGTACTTAGTGTGGCACAGTGAAGAGTAAGCATGGCGTTCATTGTGCCAGGGGTGGTGCTAGGATTGTTAAAGTAGATCTCATATAAGCTTTAATGCTAATTTCATGTTATGCAGCTTTCATTAACCCCTTACTTACTGGGCACCTAAACCCCCTTCCTGCCCAGGCCAATTTTCAGCTTTCAACTCTGTCACTTTTTGAATGACAATTGCGCGGTCATGCTACACTGTACCCATATGATATTTTTATCATTTCTTTTCATAAAAATAGAGCTTTCTTTTGGTGGTATTTAATCCCTACTGGGGTTTTATTTTTTTGCTAAACAAACAAAAAAATGTTATGTTAAGGGTCATGCTGATGGGCACAATTTATGTTAAAGGGCACTCGAATGAGCATATTTTATGTTAAGAGCATTGCTGATGGACACATTATGTTTTGCCCATCATCAGAGTGCCCCCTAACATAAAATGTGCAAATCAGCATGCCCCTTATTTTATGTTAAGAGCAACACCGATGGACGCGTTTTGTTTTGCCCATCTCTCTGAGTCATAGCACAGACTTGAGATTCGGACCTCGGCCCAAAGCAAATTTTAGCGGCCGGACCTCCTTGAATGTTAATTCATTACCCCTGGCCTAGGCCATCTTTATGTAGAGCAACAATTCTTTTTTTCAGATCCTTAGAGAGTTCTTTGCCATGAGGTGCCATGTTGAACTTCCAGTGACCAGTATGAGAGTGAGAGCGATAACACCAAATTTAACACACCTGCTCCCCATTCTCACCTGAGACCGTGTATCACTAACGAGTCACATGACACCGGGGGAGGGAAAATGGCGAATTGGGCCCAATTTGGACACATTCAGTTAGGGGTGTACTGACTTTTGTTGTCAGTGGTTTAGACATTAATGTGTGTTGAGTTATTTTGAAGGGACAGCAAATTTACACTGTTATACAAGCTGTACACTCACTACTTTACATTGTAGCAAAGTGTCATTTCTTCAGTGTTGTCACATGAAAAGATAGAATAAAATATTTACACAAATGTGAGGGTGTACTTACTTTTGTGAGCTACTGTATAAACCTCAGCACAATTATTTAAAAAATAAAATAAAACTCTTCCATTGTGTCTGATTTTGTGTACATTGAAAATAAATGGAGAGCTAACACTTCATCTGAGCCGACCATAAAGGATTATTTCACCTTTTAGCTAAGAATAATAAATGGCAATTTTTTAGCAGGTAAGAAATCGTACATTTACTTTTTTTTTGTTTTAGGATCCTGTAAAGCATTGCACTGAGATTAGCAGATCCCGGGTACCATGCCGCTCTCCTTCACATTGGCAGTTCAGCAGTTTAAAAAGAAAGAAAAAATTGGTTGGCAGCTAACAGGTGAGGAGAGAGAGTTGGGGGGAGGGGAGACTTAGCCCCCTGTATACAGCTCCAAGATTTACAGTTTGTTTCTCTTGATCCCTATAATCCTATCTATCGATCCCTATATCCCTCACAATCCCTATACATGTGTACATATGGGGGGAGGGGTGACCTGTCATCAATGGGGTGGAAGGATCCAATGAAAGGGTGTCGGTTATTTTGTATCTATTAATATCCACAACACTTACCAATCCCGGTGTCTGTATTTCGGGGAGGTCCATTGGCTTTACGGCCGAGACCAATACATCTGAGAACGGCTCTGGCGCAGCCGCGCACAAAAGCCCGAGCCCTCTTCATTTTGGGGGGCTTCTTGGTTGGGGTATCTGCAGGATGGTCACTGATACCTTCTTCCATAGCTGCTCTTCCTATGGGGGGTTTCTCTTTGGTGTTTTTCAGAGAAAAAAGCTGTTTACATTTAAATTGGTTCATTATTAAGAATAATGAAACACGCTTTAAACGTACAACAATGAAATCGCAATGAAATTGAATTCAAATGAAATCAAATCCAATGAAATCGCAAGAAATATCTCAGCAGAGATAAAGACAGGTCTTCACTGGTCAGCGTCAACACTTGTCTCAGTGATTTCCCGCTCCTGCGGCTCCTTATATAGGCTATGGCTCCTCCCACTGGTCATGTGACTTTTTTTTTTTTTTTTATCTCACGATGACTCAGCAAAAAAAAATAACTGACGATTTTTCTTAAAGGAGCCTCGTCCTTGTTTGTGAGCTGTGTGAATTCAGGCTGTAGGCTCAGTATACGGATCTAATAGGGATACGGCTCCTGTAATAACATGTTTTTCTGGAAGTGACAGTTATTTTCACTGACATTTAACCCTTACAGTCCCATGGCTGAAATAAAGATCTGTATTCCTATGATAAGATGGTGAATGGAGTCTTATAAATCCTCCCAGAGATCAAATCTTCCCATTTATTTCATCATTCTTACAAAACAATTATTTTTCCACTTTTTAACCCTTTACCTGCCAAACCATTTTTTTTTCCCTTTCAGCTTTTAACCCTTTCACTACCAAATTATATATTTCATTGTTTTTAACAATTTAACATTAAAACCAATGTCCCCCCCCCTTTCATTTATTAACCCTTTCACTGCCAAACCAAATAACCCCCTCCACACACACTTTAACCCTTTCACTGCCAAACCTTTTTTTTTTTTTTTTTCTCATTTCTTGCCCATATGTTAAAATATAAATAAAGGAAAACATTTTTATTTTTAGTTTTGGATGGAGTGGAGAGGGATTAGAACACCTGTTAGGTTTTTATCGCTGTGTGCGCCCCCTTTTGGGATATCCACTCTCTTTGTGTTTCATGTTTACCATTACCACCAAAAGTGAAAGAAAATTCCAATATTTGGGTTGTCACCAGAAGCAGAATTAGAGGGGAAATCTTCCAATGGGGACACTAGTTCTGGTGACACCCTGGGATTATGTCACTTTGGGGGATTTTTCTAACTTTTGTTTTTGGCTTTGGGACAGGAAGTGAAGGGAAATCTCCCCAATGGGGACACAGATGGCAAAGAAATCCTGACAGAGGTTCTATACCTCCCTTACTCTATTCTAAATGGGGGAAAAAAATGTATTTAGTTCTATTTTAACATTTAAGTTGTATGTGGGGGGGGGGGGGTGATGGGGAGTCTGAAAGAGGGAGCAGCATATTACACATGGGGCTCAGCGGGGGTGGAGTGTCTGCAGACACGAGCAACTGCTACTTTCAGAGAGGGGGAGGGGAGAGAGCTCAAATAGTTATTTTGAGGGTCATTTTAACCCTTTCACTGCTGGACATTTTTATGTACATTTTTCCATTTTCCATTTTTTTTTTCCAATGTGCTAATTGCTCATTTCTACCCTCAAAGCATTCCATAGTTTGTGAAGTGATGAAGGCCCCGCCCATTCACACCTCTGACATAAATCTGGATGGGAAACGCCCATTTTGTCAAGCGTTTTCTTTTGTTTACCCAACAAGCATAGAGCAGTCTATTCGTTATATTGGGCCGCCCTATGTGCGACAAACATGGCAATGTAGCGCATGGCGTGTTCCGGGTCACGTTTTTTATTGTTCGCAGCGATTCCTCACATGTGGGGTTCGAATACCGTTTACATATATGTGCGCGACTTAAATATGCGTTCTCTTCTGCATGCGAGCACTAAGGGATCGGGGCATTAAACGTTTTTGTTTTTTTTTTCCTATTTATTTTATTCTTTATTTTACACGGCCCCTTTCATTTCTGTCACTTTTATTCCTATTACAAGGAATGTAGACGTCCCTTGTAATAGAATATAAGGATAAGGATGACCGGTCCTCTTTTTGGAGGGATGTAGGGTCAAAAAGACCCCAAATCTCTTCTTTACCTTTAACCACTTCCCCCAAATGTACGCCCCGTACGTCCTTGGGTGTCAGTGGTAATACCGGGATGGTGGGGGCACCTACAGGCATCATCTCCGTATCATTGTTTGCAGCCAGCGAATTCTGTACAAAGCAGAAGTCATCTGAGGGGCCAATTAGCCACTGGATCACTTCTGCGGGTTCCGGAAGGCGGTCCCGCCCCCACCACTCCAGTCCCATCGTGGAGGCCGGGAGCGGTGCGGCCGGGGGCGATGGTTGCCCTGTACAGAGAGAGAGGAACTGCCATCGTTCTCCTCTCTCTTTAACTCTGCAAACCGGGAGCGACGAGTATTCATCATTTCCCGGCTTCGACCCCTTTGTTTACCTGTCCATCAGTGACCAGAAAAGCAGTCGATCGGACCGATCTCAGTCTGATCTGCTGCATGGGGGACCAGAGGAGAGATTTGGGGTCTAATAGACCCCGAATCTCTCCATAAAGAGGACTTGTCACGGCCCATGCTGTCACAAGAGATGCTGTTCATCCCTTGGGATACAATAAAGTTATTACCAAAATATAAAATAAAGAAAAGGGTAAAAAATTGTTTTTTTTTGTAAAATAAATAATAAAAAAATAAATAAAGCGCCCCGTCCCACTGTGCTTACGTGCAAATGGAAATGGATACGTTACTCCCGCACACATATGTAAACGTTGATCGCACCGTACATGTGGGGTATTGTTGAACGTCAAAGCGATGCGATAATTCTATCACCAGACCTCCTGTGCAACTCTAAACTGGTAACCAGTAAAGGCATTTAAAGCGTCGCCTATGGAGAGTTTAAAGCAATGTAGTTTTCTGCCATTCCACGGGCAGACGCAATTTTAAAGCCTGACATGTTAGGTATCTTTTTACTCTGCGTAACATTATCTTTCACAGTATACAAAAAGATTGGGCTAAGTTTACTGGTTTATTGTTTTTTTATACTTGAAAGTGTTTTTTTCCTAAAAAAATTGTGTTTAAAAAAAACGCTGAGCAAATACCGTGTGACATAAAAAAATTGCAACACACACCATTTTATTCTATAGGGTCTCTGCTAAAAAAATATATATATAATTTTTTGGGGTTCTAAGTAATTTTCTAGCAAAAAAAAAAATAAAATAGATTTTTACATGTAGGAGCGAAGTGTCAGAATAGGTTTGGGAAGGAGGGGGTTAAAAGCAAATGCTTTCAAAAAAATAATAATTTTTACTTCCAGCCTGGACTGGAGGTCATGTCATGACATCGCTCTGGTCCTCCAAGGTCATAGAGTGGATGAAAGAGTACTAACTCTTTGATGGGTTATGGGAGCAGCTGGCCGCACCGTCAGATACTTTCTCAGGTGAACTGGCGGAAACGGTAAGCCCAGGAAACACCGACGAGTGTTTCATGAGCCGCTTGGAGCGGTTTCATGAGAAAGCTGGGTACTGGGGTTATGGGGGATATTTTCAGCTATAATCCCGGGAAACCACTTGCAGATTCCAATGGATATATACGTATTGCGGGTGGCAAGTGGTTAAAGTAGATCTCATATAAGCTTTAATGCTAATTTCATGTTATGCAGCTTTCATTAACCCCTTACTTACTGGACACCTAAACCCCCTTCCTGCCCAGGCCAATTTTCAGCTTTCAACTCTGTCACTTTTTGAATGACAATTGCGCGGTCATGCTACACTGTACCCATATGATATTTTTATCATTTCTTTTCATAAAAATAGAGCTTTCTTTTGGTGGTATTTAATCCCTACTGGGGTTTTATTTTTTTGCTAAACAAACAAAAAAATGTTATGTTAAGGGTCATGCTGATGGGCACAATTTATGTTAAAGGGCACTCGAATGGGCATATTTTATGTTAAGAGCATTGCTGATGGACACATTATGTTTTGCCCATCATCAGAGTGCCCCCTAACATTAAATGTGCAAATCAGCATGCCCCTTATTTTATGTTAAGAGCAACACTGATGGACGCGTTTTGTTTTGCCCATCTCTCTGAGTCATAGCACAGACTTGAGATTCGGACCTCGGCCCAAAGCAAATTTTAGCGGCCGGACCTCCTTGAATGTTAATTCATTACCCCTGGCCTAGGCCATCTTTATGTAGAGCAACAATTCTTTTTTTCAGATCCTTAGAGAGTTCTTTGCCATGAGGTGCCATGTTGAACTTCCAGTGACCAGTATGAGAGTGAGAGCGATAACACCAAATTTAACACACCTGCTCCCCATTCTCATCTGAGACCTTGTATCACTAACGAGTCACATGACACCGGGGGAGGGAAAATGGCGAATTGGGCCCAATTTGGACATATTCAGTTTGGGGTGTACTGACTTTTGTTGTCAGTGGTTTAGACATTAATGGCTGTGTGTTGAGTTATTTTGAAGGGACAGCAAATTTACACTGTTATACAAGCTGTGCACTCACTACTTTACATTGTAGCAAAGTGTCATTTCTTCAGTGTTGTCACATGAAAAGATAGAATAAAATATTTACACAAATGTGAGGGGTGTACTTACTTTTGTGAGATACTGTATAAACCTCAGCACAATTATTTAAAAAATAAAAATAAAACTCTTCCATTGTGTCTGATTTTGTGTACATTGAAAATAAATGGAGAGCTAACACTTCATCTGAGCCGACCATAAAGGATTATTTCACCTTTTAGCTAAGAATAATAAATAGCAATTTTTTAGCAGGTAAGAAATCGTACATTTACTTTTTTGTTTTAGGATCCTGTAAAGCATTGCACTGAGATTAGCAGATCCCGGGTACCATGCCGCTCTCCTTCACACTGGCAGTTAAAAAAAAAAATAAATCGGTTGGCAGCTAACAGGTGAGGAGAGAGTGTTGGGGGAGGGGAGACTTAGCCCCCTGTATACAGCTCCAAGATTTACAGTTTGTTTCTCTTGATCCCTATAATCCTATCTATCGATCCCTATATCCCTCACAATCCCTATACATGTGTACATATGGGGGGAGGGGTGACCTGTCATCAATGGGGTGGAAGGATCCAATGAAAGGGTGTCGGTTATTTTATATCTATTAATATCCACAACACTTACCAATCCCAGTGTCGGTATTTCGGGGAGGTCCATTGGCTTTACGGCCGAGACCAATACATCTGAGAACGGCTCTGGCGCAGCTGCGCACAAAAGCCCGAGCCCTCTTCATTTTGGGGGGCTTCTTGGTTGGGGTATCTGCAGGATGGTCACTGATACCTTCTTCCATAGCTGCTCTTCCTATGGGGGGTTTCTCTTTGGTGTTTTTCAGAGAAAAAAGCTGTTTACATTTAAATTGGTTCATTATTAAGAATAATGAAACACGCTTTAAACGTACAACAATGAAATCGCAATGAAATTGAATTCAAATGAAATCAAATCCAATGAAATCGCAAGAAATATCTCAGCAGAGATAAAGACAGGTCTTCACTGGTCAGCGTCAACACTTGTCTCAGTGATTTCCCGCTCCTGCGGCTCCTTATATAGGCTATGGCTCCTCCCACTGGTCATGTGACTTTTTTTTAAATCTCACGATGACTCAGCAAAAAAAAAATAACTGACGATTTTTCTTAAAGGAGCCTCGTCCTTGTTTGTGAGCTGTGTGAATTCAGGCTGTAGGCTCAGTATACGGATCTAATAGGGATACGGCTCCTGTAATAACATGTTTTTCTGGAAGTGACAGTTATTTTCACTGACATTTAACCCTTACAGTCCCATGGCTGAAATAAAAATCTGTATTCCTATGATAAGACGGTGAATGTTGTCTTATAAATCCTCCCAGAGATCAAATCTTCCCATTTATTTCATCATTCTTACAAAACAATTATTTTTCCACTTTTTAACCCTTTAACTGCCAAACTATCCCCCCCTTTCAGGTTTTAACCCTTTCACGACTAAACTATATATTTCATTTTTTTAAAAACTTTAACTGTAAATCCAATGTTCCCCCTTTCATTTATTAACCCTTTCACTGCCAAATCTGTTTTTGTTTTTTTTTTTTCCATTTCTTGGCCATATGTTAAAATATAAATAAAGGAAAATGTTTTTAGTTTTGGATGGAGTGGAGAGGGATTAGAACACCTGTTAGGTTTTTATCGCTGTGTGCGCCCCCTTTAGGGATATTCACCCTCTTTGTGTTTTATGTTTACCATTACCACCAAAAGTGAAAGAAAATTCCAATATTTGGGTTGTCACCAGAAGCAGAATTAGAGGGAAATCTTCCAATGGGGACACTAGTTCTGGTGACACCCTGGGATTATGTCACATGGGAGGATTTCTCTAACTTCCGTTTTTGTCTATGGGACAGGAAGTGAAGGGAAATCTCCCCAACGGGGACACAGACGGCAAAGAAAACCTGACAGGGGTTCTATCCCTCCCTTGGGGAAAAATGTGTCTTTAGTTCTATTTTACCTTTTAACTTGTATGTGGGGGGAGTCTGAAAAAGGGTGCAGAATATTACACATAGGGCTCAGCGGGGGTGTAGTGTCTGCAGACACGAGCAACTGCTACTTTCAGAGAGGGGGAGGGGAGAGCACTCAGATAGTCATTTTAACCCTTTCACTGTTGGAAATTTATTTATGTATTTTCATTTTTCCAATGTGCTAATTGCTAATTTCTGCCTTCAAAGCATTCCATAGTTTGTGAAGTAAGGAAGGCCCCGCCCAGTCACACCTCTGACATACACCTAGATGGTAAATGCCCATTTTTTAAAGTGTTTTTTGTTTTTTTTACCCAACAAGCACAGAGCAGTCTATTGGGGTTCTAATGGATCCCAAGTCTCTCCATAAAGAGGACAGGACATGTCACGGCCCATGCTGTCACAAGAGATGCTGTTCATCCCTTGTGATACAAATAAAGTTATTACCAAAAAATACAATAAAAAAATGGTATATATATATATTTTTTTAAATAAAATAAATAATAAATCATAAAAAAAGTAATTAAAGCGCCCCCGTCCCACCCTGCACACATATATAAACGGTGATCGCACCGCACATCTGAGGTATTGTCGTGAACGTCAAAGCGATGCGATAATTCTATCACCAGACCTCCTGTGCCACTCTAAACTGGTAACCTGTAAAGGTATTTAAAGCATCGCCTATGGAGAATTTTAAGGTCCGTGGTTTGCCGCCATTTCACAGGCAGACACAATTTTAAAGCGGGAATTGTTAAGTATCTTTTTACTCGGTGTAACATTATCTTTCACAGTATGCAAATAATTGGGCTAACTTTGCGGTTTTATTTATTTTTTTATTCTTGAAAGTGTTTTTTTTTTTCCAAAAAAAACGCTGCGCAAATACCGTGTGACAACAAAAATTGCAACACCCTTCATTTTATTCTGTAGGGTCTCTGCTAATAATTTTTGCTAGTAATTTTCTAGCACAAAAAGTAGATTTTTACATGCAGGAGCGAAGTGTCAGAATAGGATTGGAAAGGAGGGGGGTTAAAAGCAAATGATAACAAAAAAATAATTTTTTCGCTTTAAAGGAGAAAAAATGTATTTACTTACAGCCTGGACTGGAAGTCACGTCATGACGTCGCTCTGGTCCTCCTCCCTGTACTAATGACACTGGCAGGGAAGGGCTAACCTAGGGGTGACCAAAGGGTTAAATGTGAGCCTAGGGGAGTGTTTTCTAACTGTACAGGTGAGGGACTTCTGGAATCAACACAGAGACCTGTGATTCTATATAGAAGGATCACAGGAGCTCTGTGATCATTCCAGAGAGAAGAACGGTCAGCTGTGTTTACAACATCCGACCGTCCTTCTCTCTCAGCGGGGATCGATCGCGGGTGCCGGTCCTGTGATTTGGATTTGGCACCCCCGCTTCCTAATGGGGAAAGCACGCTCCTGCGAACCGACGTACTCAAACGTCGGTTCTTGCAGTCGAGCCAGCCTGCCACAGTATAACTGTAAGTGGTTAACCCCTTAATGGCCCCTGGGTTAACCCTTTCCCTGCCAGTGTCATTATTACAGTGCATATTTTTAGCACTGATTACTGTAGTAATGTCATTGGTATCCTCAAAAGTGTCAAAAATGGCAGTTAGGGGTCCGACCTGTCCGCCGCAATGTCGCAGTCCCGCAAAAAATCACAGATCGCCGCCATTACTAGTTAAAAAAAATAAATAAATAATGGCATAAATCTTTCCCGTAGTTTGTAGACGCGATTAACTTTTGCACAAACCAATCAAAATACGCTTATTCTGGTTTTTTTTTATTTTTTTTACGAATAATATGTAGCAGAATACAAATTGGCCTAAAATTATGAAAAAAATTTGATTTTACATTTTTTTTTTTTATTGGGAATGTTATGTAGCAGAAAGTGAAAAAAAAAAAATATATATATATATATATATATATATATATATATATATTTTTTTTTTTTTTTCAGAATTGTCGTTTTTTTTGTTTAAAGCGCAAAAAATAAAAATCGCAGAGGTGATCAAATACCACCAAAAGAAAGCTCTATTTGTGGGGAAAAAAAGGTCGTCAATTTTATTTAGGTACAGCGTCGTACGACCGTGCAATTTTTCATTAACCACTTGCCGTCCGCTGCCCGAATATATACGGCGGCGGTCAGCCCCTCACAGGCAAAGTGACGTACCGGTATGTCACTAGCCTGGGAGCGAATAGGGGGCGAGCGCGCGCCGCCGGAGGCGCGCTCCCTTCCCCGCTCGTACCCAAAGAAGCCGGCGCGTGTGACTGGCGGACCCGATGTCCGCCGGTCACTTGCGATCATCGGGTAGAGATGGAGAAAGTCGCCTGTCACTCTCCCCTGTGTAAAAGCACAGATCACTCGGTCCTGCTATGTAGGACCGTTGATCTGTGCTGTTACACACACAGCCACATCCAATCACAGTAAGAAACACGCCCCTAGGGACAACCTTGACCCTTCCCGCTCCAATAAAGTTAACCCCTTCCCTGCCAGTGTCATTTTACAGTAACAGTGCATATGTATAGCACTGATTACTGTAGTAATGTCACTGGTACCCCCAAAAGTGTCAAAAATGTCAGTACCCCACACCCTCCAATAAATTAGTGAGGTAAGAGCTATTACAATCACATTACTTAATATAATATATACATTATCTTGATCTACCAAAGCTGAAAAGATACATTTTCTTTTCCCCTGATAGGATCCCACTCTAATAAATCTGAGAGATATATACATCGGAAGATAATATTTCCTTGGGAAAAATCAGCTTTTTTCTCTTTTTTCCCTATTTTTCCTGGTTTCGTTTTTCTTTTTTTCCCCTCTTTATATGTCTACATGAAAATCATCATAACAGGTGAATTTACATGAATATTTTCTGTAACAATGTTTATATACATACTTACATTAACCCTGGATCTCTGACAGTTGTAAATATACTCACTGTTTCAGATACAGAATAAATCTTTATACCTGACTCTAGCTCTCAACGCATGGGAGTTTTACCCCCCCGAAGGGGAACCTTCTTTTGGGCTCTACTGTTTTGCAGGTATGTCTTTTTAACACAAGGGGTCTTTTCATCCTTCCCCCTTTCTTTTCTTTTTCTTTTTCTTTTTCCCCCCCCTTCCCTCCCTTTTCTTCCTTTCCCCTCCCCTTTCCTCTTCCTCCCTTTCCCCCTCTCTCCTTTTTCCTTTTCAATCTCTGGGAGTAGGTTTCCTCTCTAGGAGTATCCTGGACTAGCAAGAGGCTTTCCAGGACCTCTTTAGGGCAACATGTGGTCGCAGATGCAAATAATACTTTTTTCATGTATAAAAAACTTTTCATTGTAAAATGTTTATATATATTCTGTTTCTTGGAACTTATATTTAACTATGTATTTCAGGAACATATGCAGACTCCCTGAGGAAGATTTATGTACTAAAACAAACAGTTTGAAACGCGTTGGACTCTGCTATGTACCTACAACTGTATTGTATCATTCATGCTTTTTTTCGAGTCTATGACTTAAACATGTACAGTTTATGATGATTGTCTGTTACAACCACAACCTTACTAAATAAAAATTTTTATAATTATTACACGTTAAAACTTCTCTTATGAGAGCCTTTACTGTTACCCTTAAAGTCCCACAAACCTAAGGGGGTTTCTTTTTCAATGTATAGCACTGATTACTGTAGTAATGTCACTGGTACCCCCAAAAGTGTCAAAAATGTCAGTCAAGGGTCTGATCTGTCCGCCGCAATGTCGCAGTCCCGCAAATAAAATCGCAGATCGCCGCCATTATTTGTTAAAAAAAAAAAAAAACAAGAAAAAATGATAAAAATCTTTCCCTTAGTTAACGCAATAAATTTTGCGCAAACCAATCAAAGTACGCTTTTTGCGATTTTTTTTTAACAAACATATGTAGCAGAAAACAAATTGGCCTAAAATGTTAAAAAATTTAGATTTTTACATTTTTTTGGGGGGGAATTTCATATAAAAAATGTGAAAAATATTGTTATTTTTGCAAAATTGTCGCTGTTTTTTTGTTTATAGCGCATGATCAAAAAATCACACAGGTGATCAAATACCACCAAAAGAAAGCTCTGTTTGTGGGAAAAAAAGGACGCCAAATTCGTTTAGGTACAGCGTCGCACGACCGCGCAATTGTCCATTAAAGTCACGCAGTGCCGAATCGCAAAATAAGCCCTGGTCAGGAAGGGGGTAAAATCTTCCGGGGCTTAAGTGGTTAAATTAACACAGTGTCGAATTGCAAAAAATGGCCGGGTCATTAAGGGGGGTAAATCCTTCCCGTCCAGAAGTGGTTGAAGGGGAATTATACAAAAAAATTATTGGTTAAACCCACCAGTGCTTTTTATAAACAGCTATATATAGATCAGACCATAAAAAGGAGGAAGGAGGGACGCATGGCACACCCCCAGGCCAAGCTTTGGAACGCAAGACACGCCTCCATACATAACTTTGGCCCGCAAGGCATGCCCCCCGACTGAGCTTTGGCCCGCAAGGCACGCCTCCAGACTGGGCTTTGAAACGCAAGGCACGCCTCTACCACTGGGTAGCGATGTGTTAGACGAAAGGCACGCCCCCTATTGCTGAGTCATGAAACGAGCACGGTCACTTACGCAGGACACGCCCCTAGTAGGCAGGGAAGGAGGCAGACGCCCTCTAGCGTGCTGTGCGGTGGCACGTGGAGGAAGTACATTGTTGTAGGTTGGTGACAAATTCGATCTGTGTGTTGTATGTCGCCCCCATATATTTATAACTTCATTGTATGTCACCTCCATATTTATATATATATATATATATATATATATATATATATATATAAAACTTTATTGTATGTCACCCCCATATTTATATATATATATATATATATATATATAACTTCATTGTATGTCACCCCCATATATATATATATATATATATATATATATATATATATATATATAACTTCATTGTATGTCACCCCCATATATATATATATATATATATATAACGTCATTGTATGTCACCCCCATATATATGTGTAACTTCATTGTATGTCACCCCTATATATATATATATATAACTTCATTGTATATATATATATAACTTCATTGTATGTCACCCCCATATATATATGTAACTTCATTGTATGTCACCCCCACATATATATATATATATATATATAACTTCAATGTATGTCACCCCCATATATATATATATATATATATATATATATATATATATATATATATAAAACTACATTGTATGTCACCCCCATATATATATATATATATATATATATATATATATATATATATATATATATATATATATCTTCATTGTATGTCACCCCTATATATATATATATATATATATATATATATATATATATATATATAATACTGTATATACCTACATTGTATGTCACCCCCTATACCGTCTCCATGTCCTCCTATATATAATACATTGTATCAGTGTGTATATCACCCCCTATACCGTCTCCATGTCCTCCTATATATAATACATTGTATCAGTGTGTATATCACCCCCTATACCGTCTCCATGTACTCCTATATATAGTACATTGTATCAGTGTGTATATCATCCCCTATACCGTCTCCATGTACTCCTATATATAATACATTGTATCAGTGTGTATATCATCTCCTATACCGTCTCCATGTACTCTTATATATAATACATTGTATCAGTGTGTATGTCACCCCCTATACCGTGTCCATGTCCTCCTATATATAATACATTGTATCAGTGTGTATGTCACCTCCCCATATCGGCTCTATGTACAATCTTTTAACCTGTCCCCATTGTATCCCTCATTTCCAGCCATGGCAATAGTACTCAGATTATAGACCGGCCTCCCTTACATCTCTCTCCTCCAGCCCCTGCTCCTGTAATCTGCCTGTATAATAGGGATGTTTCCTGGAATGTGGCATCCCCTGCGTTGTTCTTAGGTGTAGCGCACTGACAGCGCCTCCTAAGAAGACACGAGCTGCCAATTAGTGCTATTTTTTAATGATTTCTGCATGTGTGAATTGCTTACCTCTGTATCTACAGAACAGGAGCAGGCAAGGATCTGCAGTAAAGTTTAGATCTCACCTGGCAGCGTTTTTCTTTTCCTGACTGCTGATTGGCTGCCATGAACAATGTCATTCTCACATTATCTTTCTGTACTATTCTCACAAAGCTATGTACCATCCCCCGGCGGAGGCCATATTGTGTCAGGTGACCACGATCCGCCATGTTTTGGTGTGCGGTGGGACTAGTCCAGGTCGGGCGGACAAGGAAGACATTTCCAGCGTCTCTATTACTGCAGTGCAGAAGGCTGGCGGCCGGACGGCGGGAGAGCGATGATCTTCTGGAGTTGTGCCGTCGAAGGTTCTTCCTGTTGGGGGAGAAGATGACTCCGGCCTCTGTTCTAGGAGGACGTCACGGCCTGGGGCCCCTGGGAGCCCAAATGAAAAGGAACATGGTAAAGGAATGGTGGGACGCCATGGTGCTGCACCAGGAACAGGTTCTGCCCATTGACTCTTTGTGTCACCTACCAGGAACATCCAACCCTTCACCAAGACCACCGCTGAAGACCCTCCCCAAAGCCCGTCTGGACCGCCTCCAAAACCAAAGTCTAACCCAGGAGGAGCTGGAAAAGATGGCCGGTCCTCGCCAAGATCTCCTATATGGTAACAATGACACAAATCGAGATGGGCTGAACACCCCCGTTCGGGAATTCTGCCACAAACCCATTAAAGGCTATGGGGTGCGAACATAAGAAATCAAAAGTCCCCATTATGAAGGCTTATATGCAAGTAATTGGCCATAAAAAGGGTATGGGGGCTAGGTACTACCCTGGGGGACAAGTATTAATTCAACATTTTTTCACAGGAGCAGTGATTTTAATGATGCTTAAAGTGCAACAATAAAAATGAAAAAGTGCCTGGGGGGGGGTCCCCTTAGTCTGCCTGTAAAGTGGAGCATCTGTACCATGTATAGAACCTGCTGCAGCAAAGCAGACATTTATCAACTAAAAAAAAATATTTAAATCACATTTAAATTGATTTGCAAGTGCTGGCACCCAGCTATTTAAAAAGGAAAGAAGGAAACGGTGTGGGGTCCCCCCAGTACTTACCAGACCCTTATCCAAGCATGCATCCTCCTACAAGGGCCTCTTACACACAACCTTGGGCTGTGTTTGTGGGGGTCTGTGGGCAAGGGGCTTATCCAAATCTGGCAGCCCCCTTTTAACAAGGGGGCCCCCAGGTCCTATTCCCTCCCCCCTCCTATGGGAATGAGTAGGGTACCTCTACTCATTCACCAAAAAAGTGTCAAAATAAAAAAAAAACAGTAGACAGGTTTTTTTTTACAATTTCTTTATTAAAAAGAAAACAACGCTGTCCTTCAATGTAGATCCATCGTCATTAACGACGCCACCACCTGACCTAAAAAATACAACAAAATTGCTCCATCCACCGCAAAGGCAAACCACCGAATGTCTGGCTTGCCGTTTGACAGTTCTTATATAGGTAAGGGCGGGGCCACCTGGCGACATCACCTGGTGGCACCGCCCCCCTGTGATGTCATTGACCCAGCAAGTATTGGTGAGGTCACAAGGGGGGGCGGTGCCACCAGGTGACATCAACTGACATCATCAAATATGACAGTTCTTCGGTTAGGACGGGGCCACCTGGTGACATCAACTGGTGGCACCGCCCCCCAGTTATGTCATCGACCCAGCATGCACTGGTTGGTGATGTCACAAGGGGGGCGGTGCCACCAGGTGTTGCAGCCAGGTGGCCTCGCTCTTACCTAATATAAGAACTGTCAAATGGCAAGCCAGCCATTGGGCAGTTTGTCTTTGCGGTGGGCGGAGGCATTTTTTTTTTCAGGTCCGGTGGTGGCGGCGTTGTGATTGACGATCGATCTACATTGGAGGACAGCGGGTTTTTTTTAGTTTTTAATAAAGGATTTGTCAATAACCTGTCTACTGTTTTAGTTAATTTTGACATTTTTTTTTGATGAATGGGTCGGGGTACAATGTACCCAATACTCATTCACATATGGCGGGCAAGACCCGATTCTGATGCCTGCAGACCCCCCACAACCACACCCCAAGATTTTGGGGAAGAGATCCTTGTCCCCTTCAACATGTCCCCTGCCCCAAAGCACCCCTGCCTGTTGAGGGCATGTGGTCTGGTATGGTTCAGGAGGGGGTGGGGGCCCAAACTCATCATTTTCCCACCCCACCCCCACCCTTTACCTGACTCCCCTGCCTGCATGCTCTGATAAGGGACTGGTATGTATTGTGGGGGGGGGGGGTTTGGGGGGCCCCCACACCGTTTTTTTTTTACCGCTGATGGCTCATTGGTTGTTAAGGACGCTGTAGCCGGCTTCCCGGCTGCTCCTTTACAACCAGCTTATACTGCACCCTTATTGGGCAGAGCTTGCGTAGAATGCGCTGTGCAGCACAGGGAACACCCAGCAAACACCCTGCAAATTTGGGTGTTTGCCGAACGGGGTGAATAGCTAATAATAAGCTCAAACTCCTGCTGAGGCTGAACCGTTCGCCCAACACTAGACACAAACTACTGCAGAATATGTCACCATTGTGGGAGGGGCAGAGACACAAACTACTGCAGGAAATTTCACCATTGTGGGAGGGGCAGAGTCACAAACTACTGCAGGATATGTCACCATTGTGAGAGGGGCAGAGACACAAACTACTGCAGGATATGTCACCATTGTGAGAGGGGCAGAGACACAAACTACTGCAGGAAATTTCACCATTGTGGGAGGGGCAGAGACACAAACTACTGCAGGAAATGTCACCATTGTGGGAGGGGCAGAGACACAAACTACTGCAGGAAATGTCACCATTGTGGGAGGGGCAGAGACACAAACTACTGCAGGAAATGTCACCATTGTGGGAGGGGCAGAGACACAAACTACTGCAGGAAATGTCACCATTGTGGGAGGGGCAGAGACACAAAACTGCAGGAAATGTCACCATTGTGGGAGGGGCAGAGACAAACTACTGCAGGAAATGTCACCATTGTGGGAGGGGCAGAGACACAAACTACTGCAGGAAATCTCACCATTGTGGGAGGGGCAGAGACACGAATTACTGTGGGAAAATCTCACCATTGTGGGAGGGGCTGAAAATGTTGACTTTTTAAAATATTTTTCCAATTTTAGGTGCCTTGTATTATTACCCCCCTTGTTTGGAGCTCCTGAACAGAAAGTTGCCTTTTGGTATTGCAGAGGTGGGGAGATGTTTTCATCCAATCTCAGACAACAAGGATCTGCACCTGCAGGTCAGCCATCTTGTAATGTACCTAGTAATGGGGGGGGGGGGTCTAAATTAGTGTGCAGAATACAATGTATTTCTCATTTGTCTTTTACCCACAATGCAGTTTGTTAGTAACTCTCAGGTGTGTGCGCTCTGATTAATACCGGGGAAGGAGATTGGAGGTCACATGGGTTCACAGGCCACCGATTTAATCAACTGGTGCAAAATCCTAAAAACAAGAGATAGAATCCTACTGACAGCGATAAAGCGATAAAGTTCAGGAGTAGAATTGATTTTTATGAGGTTATTAAGTTCCTGTAAGTTGATAAATTTTACTTTCATGTTCTAGGGTGGGGGAGAGGACGGCGGCCTCTCTGGTCTGGTTCAGCTCAGCCAAGACTTGCGCTCAGTGGCGGGACTACTGGCTGCGGCAAAGGCTGCTGTGGTGGAGGAAGGTGAGCGCCCTGTGATTGCTGAGACATCTATGGGGGTTATTTATAAGAGATGAGATACACTATATTGCCAAAAGTATTGGGACGCCTGCCTTTACACACATGAACTTTAATGGCATCCCAGTCTTTGTCCGTAGGGTTCAATATTGAGTTGGCCCCCCCTTTGCAGCTACTTGAACTATAAGTCCCATGAGGCATTGCAAGGCTGACAGTTACAAGCATGACTCCTAAAGGCAGAGGCATGATGAGACTTGTAGTTCGCAACAGCTGGAGGGCCCCAGGTTGAGCATGCATTCTGTATAGTGTAACCTTCACAAGTAGGCTGTAATAGCAATTCATTAAACAGAGTTGGAACATTGCTGATACCTGTGTAGCTTACATCATAGAGAACTACACTATGTCAAAAGTATTGGGACACCTGCCTTTACACACACATGAACTTTAATGGCATCCCAGTCTTAGTCCGTAGGGTTCAATATTTAGTTGGCCCATCCTTTGCAGCTATAACAGCTTCAAATCTTCTGGGAAGGCCGTCCACAAGGTTTAGGAGTGTGTCTGTGGGAATGTTTCACCATTCTTCCAGAAAAAGTGTTCCTTTAAATTTTTGAGCAGTGTATGTGTGTGTGTCTATTAGAGATAAGGGCCATACACACTATCAGATTATCTGAAGACTTTTTCCTTCAGATTTACCTTTTCTATGTAGTGCAAGGGCCTGCCGGATTGCATACAAATTGAAAGTGTTTAGGTTTGACCTCATATTATATGGTTTTGGTAAGTCTACAGACACAAGTCTTCAGATAATCTGATAGTGTGTATGGCCCAATAGACCGATATGTTTTTTTCAGGGCCGATACCGATATTTTGGTCACAATGTTTCGGTATGGGCCGATATTTCGTACATTTTAAACTTTTGAAAAATAAAGACAATTTTTGACACAAATCTGGTACTGAACATGTTCATTTTTGTTTAATGCCTACTGGCGGGCTTGCTGGCACCCTGTGGTGGGTGGGTGGCTGGCTGGCACAGGGGTTGTGGGTGGCTGGCTGGTACAGGGCCTGTGGTTGGCTGGCTGGCACACTGTCTGTGGGTGGCTGGCTGTCTGGAATCCTGTGGTGGGTGGGTGGCTGACTGGCTGGTACATTGCTTGTGGGTGTCAGGTAAAGGGCCTGTGGGTGGCTGGCTGGCTCACTGGTACAGGGCCTGTGGATGTGGGTGGGTGGGTGGCTGGCTGGTACAGGGCCTGTGGATGTGGGTGGGTGGCTGGCTGGTACAGGGCCTGTGGATGTGGGTGGCTGGCTGGTACAGGGCCTGTGGATGTGGGTGGCTGGCTGGCTGGCACCGGGCTGCTGTGGGTGGGTGTATGGCTGTGATACAGTCTCCGTGAGACTAGGCCCGACTCCAGAGGAGGCTGTCCAAGGCGAGGGAGGCGGCCTAAGAAGGCAGAATGAAGTCACAAAAATATCGGCCAGTTCCAAGGCCGATACCGATATATCAGGGAAAGTGCTTATCGGCCACGCCGGTAATTGGTCTATCCCTAGTGTGTGTGTGTGTATATATATATATATATATATATATATATATATATATATATATATATATATATTGTATATATAGTGCTCAAATAAATTAAAGGAGCACTTTTGAATCAGAGTATAGCATCAAGTCAGTTAAACTCCTGGGATATTGATCTGGTCAGTTAAGTAGCAGAGGGGGTTGTTAATCAGTTTCAGCTGCTTTGGTGTTAATGAAATTACCAACAGGTGCACTGGATGGGCAAAAGGAGACAACCTTCAAAACAAAAATGGTTTTACAGGTGGAGGCCACTGACATTTTTTTCCCTACCCATTTTTTTCTGACTGTTTTTCACTAGTTTTGCATTTGGCTGGGGTCAGTGTCACTACTGGTAGCATGAGGCCATACCTGGACCCTATAGAGGTTGTACACGCAGTCCAACTCCTCCACGATGGCACATTAATCCGTACCATTACCAAGAGCATGGAGGAGATTCCAGGAGACAGGCAGTTACTCTAGGACAGTGTTTCTCAACTCTGGTCCTCAGTGCACACTAACAGGCCAGATTTTAAGTATTACCTTGGAGAGATGCAGACTAGAATTCTGAAATCACTGAGCAGCAAATTATATCACCTGTGATGTATTTCAGTTATCTTGCAAACCTGGCCTGTTAGTGTGCCTTGAGGACCGGAGTTGAGAAACACTGCTCTAGAAGAGCTGGACAGGGCCATAGAAGGTCCTTAACCCATCAGCGGGACCGGTATCTGCTCCTTTGTGCAAGGAGGAACAGGATGAGCACTGCCAGAGCCCTACAAAATGACCTCCAGCAGGCCACTGGTGTGAATGTTCTAAAAAACAATAAGGTGTAACCACCCTTCTCCTGCGCTTGGTATCCAGGCCCCTTGGCCACACACTTCACGGGACTGACAACTGGCTTCTCAGATGGCTAGGATCTTGCTGCCCTTGTCGGACTGGGGTAGTCCACCAATACTAGAAGCAAAAAGAACAAAAAAGGGCGCACCGACCTAGCGCATTATCCTCAATAAAAGGCTTTATTTAAATAACATAAAAAATGGCTACTCACAGACGTAGATAAAAGTAAAGCATATCAAGCTGGATTGCTCGAAAGTCCGTGTTTTAGTCCATATGGTTGTCCATGATGAGATGACTGACGCGTTTCGAGGCCTAGCCTCTTCCTCAGAGCCACTGTGTCATGACTACCTCTCTGGTTTAAATAGTAATGTGGTGAAGTAGCGATCCAGCCACCACCCCCAAGTGGGAGTGCCTCCTCCCCCAGGGGGGTGCGGCTAGAGCACCACCCACCTTCTCTTGTGACATTAATAGTAGTATGCAGTGGCATACATCAATCATGAACGTACAATACAAGTGCTAAAATAATACCATTATATACGTGAAATAGACACATGTCCATAAAAACAGTACAACAAAATCTAGATTAAAAACCACCATGGGCTAATGTTAAAAACAAATAAATAAATAAAATTGCTTTCACAGTGCACTTAAAATCAATGTAGATGCTCCCTGGATTGACAGTAGAGAGCAACCAATATCAGTTTTGTTAGGTAATTACCCCACAATTTTTCTATTATATGTACCTTCTGCTGTACCTGATCTAGGCTAGAAATTCCTCTATTCATAGTGGTGGTGTTCCTCCCTCTCCATGTTTTCCATCCTGTTGGGGGGGGGGGGTTTACACTGAAAAGAGGGATCAAAGGGGAGTAGAGGGCCGATAGTGTACTCAGTGCCCCTAACCTGCTTCGTTAGACTAGTGGGGCACAGACCGTAAAAGACCGTGGAGCCGATCGGTCATGTTGCACCGATCACCGGCTCCGTGGAACGCACGCCGCTGCCCTACTTCCGGGTTATTGCGTCATGCGTTCCACCCATCGTCACTTCCGCCGATGTCACATCCGCCGACGTCACTTCCTGTATCGACGAAAACAGTGTACAGCGGGGCGGTCCGTCTCCAGGGCAACTCTCTCTATCCCGGCATTGGCCCGACAGATACCGCCCACCATGTACAGCATCCTATTCCACTACACTCTACATAGGCGCTCCTATTGCAGTGTTCGGGTATTGATAGTGCTGCTATCTCCACTTGCAGAGCCTCTACCCCTCTATGTGTTCAATTGGGGACCATTTTGGGCCACTATATATTTAATGAAATCAAAGAACCAACATTTATATTCATATTAATCCCTGTGCACATCCTGCTTGTTTATACTGTTAGTGACGGTGCAGCCCTGTTGCATACACGTGTGAGCGCACATGCACAACCACATATATAGCCCACAGGAAGCTTGCAGGCAAATGCACATACGCGCGCACACATGTACGCAACATTGCTACTGTACACCATCCACATAGATTTAAAAGGAACCCTCATCTGATTTAACGTGTGAGTCCAAACAAGAACTATATATATATATATATGTATGTGTATCGCACCATGTATCTACATAGATACTTCATGTGGTCACAATATAGAGAACAATTAAAATCAATATAAATAAAGGCTGATAACCCAAAGCATATATAGGTGTACAAATACACCTTCTTTTAGAAATTGACCCAAAGGAGGACTATTTTAGAGAAGACATGTCCTCCAGGCTAGGTGAACTGATGTCATCGTTCACTTACGGCTCATTGCAAACTGAATGGGACCATAATTTTAGATATAGTTCTAAAACCCAGGAACCACGTCCATAGACGTCGTTTCGGAAATTTGAACCATATAGGAATGTGTATATAAAAAAGTATGTGTTGAGAAATTATTATCAAATTAATATAAAAAAAAAAAAAAAAAAAAAAGGAAACAGAGATGGAACAGACCGAATGTGCGGTGGTCATGGCATATACGAGCCATACAGCACCCGCATCTGGCCTGAAATGTGAAGGATGCATGAGGATCTGGGGAGCTGACCAAATGGTGAGCCCCATAGGCCTTATAGAACCCCATGAATCTCTAGATCCTCATTTATGCCCCCTGGTGCTAAAGACCCCAGGGTGAATATCCAATAGGATTCTCTTTTGCAGAGTTTCTGGAATCTCATCCCATCGTCTTGATCTTTACCGATGGCTTCGACTCCAAAAACCCTTGACCCCGTAGGGTCTCCATCGTGGGACTGGCAGAAATGGCGAGGTACCGAGTAGTTGTTGTTACGGTCTCTCGGTCCTTCCTTAGTCTTTTTGTTAATTATACTGCACTTATGTTCCCCGAATCTTACCCTCAGGGGTCGTGTAGTGCGTCCGATATATAATAGACCACATGGGCAAATTAGGGCGTATACAAGGTAGCTGGTGCCACAATTAATAAACTGTTTAATCTCGTGGCTTCGCCCATCTGTACCAGCTACTTCCTTCTTCCGATGCCACATAAAGGTACAGGCTCCACAATTTTTAACCCCACACCTGAAGTTACCTTTCTGGTCAAAAGCTGAGAACCAAGGGATGGATGTTGATACCCCTCGAGAGACTTTGGGTTTACGGACCCTGCTGGGAGCAATTTGGCTTCTCAAATCCTTTGGCTTTCTGAACACTATAATCTAGATTTTGTTGTACTGTTTTTATGGACATGTGTCTATTTCACGTATATAATGGTATTATTTTAGCACTTGTATTGTACGTTCATGATTGATGTATGCCACTGCATACTACTATTAATGTCACAAGAGAAGGTGGGTGGTGCTCTAGCCGCACCCCCCTGGGGGAGGAGGCACTCCCACTTGGGGGTGGTGGCTGGATCGCTACTTCACCACATTACTATTTAAACCAGAGAGGTAGTCATGACACAGTGGCTCTGAGGAAGAGGCTAGGCCTCGAAACGCGTCAGTCATCTCATCATGGACAACCATATGGACTAAAACACGGACTTTCGAGCAATCCAGCTTGATATGCTTTACTTTTATCTACGTCTGTGAGTAGCCATTTTTTATGTTATTTAAATAAAGCCTTTTATTGAGGATAATGCGCTAGGTCGGTGCGCCCTTTTTTGTTCTTTTTGCTACTGGTGTGAATGTCTCTGACCAAACAATCAGAAACAGACTTCATGAGGGTGGCCTGAGGGCCCGACTTCCTCTAGTGGGCTCTGTGCTCACTGCCCTGCCTCAGTGAACACCAGAATTGGCAGCTCCACCACTGGCACCCTGTGCTTTTAACAGATGAGAGCAGGTTCACCCTGAGCACATGTGACAGACGTGAAAGGAAGGGAGAGATGTGGGCGCTCTGGTGAGGAAGGCTGTCTGGTCCTTTGTTGCGGTAGAACGGTTGCACTGAGGGCAGCACTTGTGTGAGAAGCAGCTCTATAGGATCATATAAGGAAAGAAAGACGCCTCTAAGTGCAGAATTCTAAGGATTTATTATTTGATGCAAGGGATTAAAAACATTTACAAGATGGCAGAGATAACAGGCATGTAATAATTGTCCTCTTTTGGTTTGCTGTGTCCTCTGCCGGGTGAGGGAGGATGAGAGAGCCGTCCTGCAGCGGTCCGGATTCCCTGGTGACGTGGAGGAACGAGGAAGCGGAGAGGCAGATGGTGACCCGGGTTCCAGAACCAAGCTGCAACGCTCGTGGCCTGTATGGCGGCAGGGGAAAGCGTTGGGCGGTAACGCGTTTCAGAGTATGTGTGACTCCTTCGTCAGACCTAAGCCCATGTTTGTTCAGCAGGCTCAGAGCCTTGTGTTCAAACTCTCCGAAAGCCAATCGATGGCCTCCCGACCCTTTTGGCTACCTCTGTCCAATCAACTCCTCACAATACTATCCTATCCTGATGGTCTTGTGAGGCGTTGATTGGACAGAGGAAGTCGAAAGGGCCGGGAGGTCATCAGTTGGCTCTCAACGGAGAGAGTTTGAACACAAGGCTCTGACTCTGTGCCTGCTGAACAAACATGGGCTTAGGTCTGACGAAGGAGCCGCACATGCTCTGAAACACGTTATGGCGTCGGAAGAAGGCGTTGGGCATATCAGCCGTGTGCGTTCCAGCTTGGTTCTGGAACCTGGGTCGCCATCTGCCTCTCCGCTTCCTCGTTCCTCCACGTCACCAGGGAATCCAGACAGCTGCAGGACAACTCTCTCATCCTCCCTCACCCAGCAGACAGAGGACAAAGCAAACCAGAAGAGGACAATTAATACATGTCTGTTATCTCTGCCATCTTGTAAGTGTTTTTTTTTTTTTTTTTAATCCCTTGCACCAAATAATAAATCCTTTTAATACTGCACTTAGAGGTGTCTTTCTTTCCTGACAGATGTGGAGAACATTATGCTGCCTGTAACATCGTTCAGCATGACCGGTTGGGTGGTGGGTCAGTGATGGTCTGGGGGAGGCGTATCCATGGAGGGACACACAGACCTCTACAGGCTAGACAATGGCACCCTGACTGCCATTAGGTATCGGGATGAAATTCTTGGACCCATTGTCAGACCCTATGCTGGTGCAGTGGGTCCTGGGTTCCTCCAGGTGCAAGACAATGCCAATGCAGGACATGTGGCGAGAGTATATAGCCAGTTCCTGGAGGATGAAGGAATTGATGCCATTGAATGGCCCCCACGCTCGCCTGATCTTAATCCAATAGAACACATCTGGGACATTACGTTTTGATCCATCCGACGCCGCCAGATTGCACCTCAGTCTGTTCAGGAGCTCAGTGATGCCCTGGTCCAGATCTGGGAGAAAATACCCCAGGACACCATCCGCCGTCTCATTAGGAGAATCCCCTGATGTTGTCAGGCATGCATACAAGCACGTGGGGGCCATACAAACTACTGAGGACCATTCTGAGGTCCTGCAATGAAATTTCAGCAAAATGGACTCCCCTGCTGCATTGTTTTTTCACTTTGATTTTCGGGGTGTCTTTGAATTCGGCCCTCTGTAGGGTGATAATTTTCATTTCCATCAGACGATGTGGCATCCTTTCCTTCCTAACACATTACCCAGTCCATACCAGTATAGATCCTAACACATTACCCAGTCCATACCAGTATAGATCATAACACATTACCCAGTCCATACCAGTATAGATCCTAACACATTACCCAGTCCATACCAGTATAGATCCTAACACATTACCCAGTCCATACCAGTATAGATCCTAACATATTACCCAGTCCACACCAGTATAGATCCTAACACATTACCCTGTCCATACCAGTATAGATCCTAACACATTACCCAGTCCATACCAGTATAGATCCTAAAACATTAGCCAGTCCATACCAGTATAGATCCTAACGCATTAGCCAGTCCATTCCAGTATAGATCCTAACGCAATAACCCAGTCCATACCAGTATAGATCCTAAAACATTAGCCAGTCCATACCAGTATAGATCAACACATTACCCAGTCCATACCAGTATAGATCCTCATACATTACCCAGTCCATACCAGTATAGATCCTAACACATTACCCAGTCTATACCAATATAGATCCTAACACATTACCCAGTCTATACCAGTATAGATCCTAACATATTACCCAGTCTATACCAGTATAGATCCTAACATATTACCCAGTCCATACCAGTATAGATATCCATCATGATATTTTTCCCCATTGAGATCTGAGGTGTTTTCAAAGTGTTGCTTTAATATTTTTTGAGCAGTGTATGTATGTATATATATATATATATATATATATATATATATATATATATATATATATTATAAAATGTATTTTTACATATGACCAAATGCTGAGAAAGCATGCCTGGACCTGACTGTACGGTGCTATTTTCTCACCCCTCCCCCCCCTCTGTGTCCAGTTTGCTCAGCTGCCGTCCAGATTCAGCAGCGGTGACCACCCTGACGAAGACGGAAGGAAAATGACCCTCATACAGTACGACTTCCCCTGGGGCAAGGAGCCAATTGAACGCCTCGGCAGCCTAGATGACTCCGCCCTCACCCAGATGCACCGTGGGCCCATCGCTCATCTTCAGGTATGTCACACCGACTACACGCAGAATCAATCAATCAATGTCATTTCCCATCCTTTTACTTGCAGCGATCATTAAAGGGCAACTCCCAGTTTCGTGGGGAAAAAATTTAGTAAAAAAAAATAATATATAGAATTGTGACAGTAGTTATATTGTAATTGTATGTTCTTAACCACTTCCGCCCCGGAAGATTTTACCCCCTTAATAACCAGGCCCTATTTTGCAATTCGGCACTGCCGTTACTTCAACGGACAATTGCGCGGTCGTGCGACGCTGTACCCAAACTAAATTGACGTCCTTTTTTTCCCCACAAACAGAGCTTTCTTTTGGTGGTATTTGACCACCTGTACGATTTTTATTTTTTACGCTAATAAAACAAAAAGAGCGACAATTTTGAAAAAAATATTTTTTTCACATTCTGCTATATAACATTCCAAAAAAAATTAAAAAATGTAAATTTTTTTAACATTTTAGGCCAATTTTTCTGCTACATATTTTTGGTAAAAAAAATGAAATAAGCGTATTTTGATTGGTTTGCGCAAAATTTATTGCGTTTACTAACTAAGGGTAAGATTTATGTCATTTTTGTTGTTGTGGTGTTTTCTTTTTTTTTTTACTAGTAATGGCGGTGATCTACGATATTTTTTTTTTTTTTTAGCGGGACTGCGACATTGTGGCGGACAGATCGGACCCCTGACTGACATTTTTGACACTTTTGGGGGGACCAGTGACATTACTGCAGTAATCAGTGCTAAAAATATGCACTGTTACTGTAATAATGACTTTGACAGGGAAGGGGTTAACCTTGTTGGTGATCAAGGGGTTAAATGTGAGCCCAGGGGAGTGATTTTAACTGTGGGGGGGGGGGGGGGCGTGGCTTGTGAAATGATCATAGAGACATGTGATCCTATATAGAAGGATCACAGGAGCTCTGTGATCATTCCAGGGAGAAGAACGGTCAGCTGTGTTTACAACATCCGACCGTCCTTCTCTCTCAGCGGGGAGCGATCGCGGGTGTCAGGCGGCAATCCGAGGTGGCAATCTGAGGCGCCTGCCCGGGGCATCGGCTTCTCCGCTGACGAGCGGGGGCGGGAGCGCGCAGCCAGTGGCACACGCTCGCCCCCTAGACTCCCCAGAGCAAGCGCCGTACATGTACGGCGATTTGCCTGGAAGCGGCTGCCTGCCCGCAGTACATCTGCGTCGGGCGGTCGGCAAGCAGTTAAAAATGACCTTTCCGTTTTTAATCTGCAGTTGCTGTAATTTTCTGTAAAATGCAATATGGCCACCTGGAGGCGCTGTGTACACATATAGACAGAGCGCAATTTCCTGCTGGTGTGATTGGCTCGCTGATTTTCCCAGAAGTCTGCACTGAGATACAAGTCAGATTTTTGGGCATCACATTTTTGGTGAGATACTCCGAATAGGAAATCACGTCTACAGGGATGCAGACCCTGCCACTTTCTTCAATAAAGCCCTGCAGGTGCAGCAGCTGATTGATAATTATAAAGTCACTCCCATTCACATTCACTTTGCACATGGACACAGAGGAACAAACAATGATTTCTTCAGAATAACAAAAGGAAGGAATCTACAACAAGGTTTGCTACAATCCCTGCAATGTACAGAGATCACCCAGGGGGGGGGGGGGGTTCTTCTCAACAAGAGTGGAGTTATTCTTTAACCACTTGCCGACCGCCCCAAGTACATATACTGCGGCGGTCAGCCCCCCCCCTGGGCAAAGTGACGTATGGGTACATCACTCGCCCGCGATCCAATAGGGTGCGAGAGCGCGTCGCGGAGGCGCGCTCCCGCTCGTTCACTGCCATCCCAGTGCGATTGACCAGCGGCTCCGATGTCCACTGGCCATTCTCGATCTCCCGCTGGAGAGGGAGAAAGGCAGGCGGCTGATGTAAACAAAGCCGTCTGTCATTCTCCCTGATGTAACTGTAGAGATCATATGATCCTCCTATGTAGGATCGTATGTCTCTGTGGTTACATCAAAAGCCACGCCCCTTTACAGTTAGAAGCACACCCCTAGGGACACACTTAACCCCTTGATCTCTAATAAAGTTAACCCCTTCCCTGCCAGTGTCATTTTTACAGTAACAGAGCATATTTATAGCACTGATTACTGCAGTAATGTCACTGGTACCCCCAAAAGTGTCAAAAATGTCTGCCGCAATGTCACAGCCCCACAAAAAAAAATCACAGATCGCAGTCATTACTAGTTAAAAAAAAAAAAACAATAAAAATGACAAAAATCTTTCCTGTAGTTAGTAAACGCAATAACTTTTGCGCAAACCAATCAAATTACGCTTATTGCAATTTTTTCACCAAAAATATGTAGCAGAAAACAAATTGGCCTAAAATGTTAAAAAATTTTGATTTTTAAATTTTTTTTTGGGGGGGGGGGGGATTTCATATAAAAAAAATGTGAAAAAATATTGTTGTTTTTTCAAAATTGTCGCTCTTTTTTTGTTTATAGCGCAAACAGTAAAAATCGCACAGGTGATCAAATACCACCAAAAGAAAGCTATGTTTGTGGGACAAAAAGGACGTCAATTTAATTTAGGTACAGTGTCGCACGTCCGCACAATTGTCCGTTAAAGTCACGCAGTGCCGAATCGCAAAATAGAGCCTGGTCTTTGAGCAGCCAAATCCTCCGGGGCTTAAGTGGTTAAAATATTCCCTGGTGATCCTGCCATATAAGACATTTCCTGGTATGGGGTGACAACGCTCTGTCCCTGTCCCCCAATTGTGCTCTTGCGTTGTCGTACAAGCTTAGTATGGCTTTTTCAGCGCAAAGTCCAGTGTTGTCACCATCAGGAAACTGATGCCAGGCAGCCATCACTGGACTGTGTATAATTGTGAAGTGGCTACATAGAGGCTGCAGGAGATCAGCAGGACGTAATGGAATAGTTTATAATGCGCAGAGCAAACTGAGGAACAGCGCTGAGATCATGGCAGTGGAGTTGCTTAGTGGTTAGCACTTCTGCCTTGCAGCACTGGTATCCTCAGTTCAGATCCTGTCCATGACAATGCAAAGGAAATGCCGTCCACTCAGAGTCCACATCGGCACCCCCTGGAAGTCTGTCACACTGTGTATGTGTAAGCCTAGTCTGTACATTATACACAGGCAGTACAGGGGTCTCCTTTGTGATTCTCTCCATGTTACCACAAGGTGGCACTAATCTTACATTTTTGCAATATTGGAGTTTGCGGAAAGATCGGATTTGCTTTCCAATAGACTGACATTAGGAATGCAGGAAGACGGTCTACGGGGGGAGGGGTACTCATGGGGTCCTTACTAGTTTTCTGCACTTTAGCATTCCTGACAAGTTCCACTCCACCTGCTTGTCCATCCAATTTTTAATGGTTTAACCTGAAAATCAATCCCATAAACTGGTGAGATGAGGCCACTAGATGAGAAGGTTTCATGATAATGTTATTTCCTGCGCACGTGCGTGTTTATTAATTATTGTTAATTGGGTTCTCCTGGTGTGCAAGCAGGGCTGTTGTGTCTCTCTAGTGCGCATTTGCAGTTTTTGCACCATTCTAGTGTGCTTGCACAGGTATTGTGTTCCTATAGCATGCATGAATATGTCCCTCTGGAGCGCATGTGCGGTTATTGTGTCCCTCTAGTGCCCATGTGCGGTTATTGTGTCCCTCTAGTGCCCATGTGCGGTTATTGTGTTCCTCTAGTGCCCATGTGTGGATATTGTGTCCCTCTAGTGCCCATGTGCGGTTATTGTGTCCCTCTAGTGCGCATGTGCAGATATTGTGTCCCTCTAGTACCCATGTGCGGTTGTGTTCCTCTAGTGCCCATGTGTGGATATTGTGTCCCTCTAGTGCCCATGTGCGGTTATTGTGTCCCTCTAGTGCGCATGTGCGGATATTGTGTCCCTCTAGTACCCATGTGCGGTTGTGTCCCTCTAGTGCACATGTGCGGTTATTGTGTCCCTATAGTGCTCATGTGCGGTTATTGTGTCCCTCTAGTGCCCATGTGTGGATATTGTGTCCCTCTAGTGCGCATGTGCGGTTATTGTGTCCCTCTGGTGCGCATGTGCAGTTATTGTGTCCCTCTGGTGCGCATGTGCGGTTATTGTGTCCCTCTAGTGCGCATGTGCGGTTATTGTGTCCCTCTGGTGCGCATGTGCGGTTATTGTGTCCCTCTGGTGCGCATGTGCGGTTATTGTGTCCCTCTAGTGCACATGTGCGGTTATTGTGTCCCTCTAGTGCGCATGTGCGGATATTGTGTCCCTCTAGTACCCATGTGCGGTTGTGTCCCTCTAGTGCACATGTGCGGTTTATTGTGTCCCTCTAGTGCGCATGTGCGATTATTGTATCCCTCTAGTGCCCATGTGTGGATATTGTGTCCCTCTAGTGCGCATGTGCGGTTATTGTGTCCCTCTGGTGCGCATGTGCAGTTATTGTGTCCCTCTGGTGCGCATGTGCGGTTATTGTTTCCCTCTAGTGCGCATGTGCGGTTATTGTGTCCCTCTGGTGCGCATGTGCGGTTATTGTGTCCCTCTGGTGCGCATGTGCGGTTATTGTGTCCCTCTAGTGCGCATCTGCGGTTATTGTGTCCCTCTAGTGCGCATGTGCGGATATTGTGTCCCTGTAGTACCCATGTGCGGTGGTGTCCCTCTAGTGCACATGTGCGGTTATTGTGTCCCTCTAGTGCTCATGTGCGGTTGTGTCCCTCTAGTGCCCATGTGTGGATATTGTGTCCCTCTAGTGCTCATGTGCGGTTATTGTGTCCCTCTAGTGCGCATGTGCGTTTATTGTGTCCCTCAATTTTGGTGGGGGGTGGATGTAGTACCCTCCTAGGTAGGTGCTAGGTTGGTAAAAGCTTAGCAGCTCTATCTGCTTATCAGGGGAGCCCGATTGTTAGTTCTGCCTGTTGCATGTGTCCAGGGTGTGATTCATTTGGGCTGAGGGAGTGTCCCCGCTGTATCCAATGGGAGAGCCTGTTGGACAGTGGAGGAAACCCAGCCAGTGACACACAGGCTTTTGTGGCTGTCCCAATGGGTTGGCAAAACAGTGGTGCATTCTGGGATAGGTCATAAAAGCCGGGGGCACATGTGACAGGGTGTCTTTGGGCAGGAAGTCAGGTCCCAGGAGGAGGGTGACGGTTGTCAGCAAGGAAGGTGGTCACAGGCGGTCGGCCTAGTGGACCAAGTGTGTGATGCTGAGCCAGGAGGGCCAGGATACTGACGAGTGGAGCTGAAGGCAGAGCAACCCAGGGAAAAACAGTGTCCTTGAGTATTGGGAAGCTTGCCAGGGGTCTGCCCAGTAAGGGGACCACTCCAGTGGAGAGTCAGTGGACAAGGGCTAGCATGCATGGGAAGTGAGAAAGGGGGTGCTAGGTTAGGACCCTGAAGAGGAATTAATTCAGGAACATATCTTTTACTTCACAAGGTGAAGTGGCAAGGTGAAGCAGCGGCCTTGCCGCACACACTACAGTCAGTTTTCCTCAGAAATTGTGCATAGTTCAAGTTGGAGTATCCCACTCATCCCTTCTCCCATCCAAGCTCTAAAATTAAACACAAAAACCAAATTCCCTTGACTGTTCATTGTCTGAGCCAAGTCTTAAAGTGATAAGTTTTACAGACTGTTGCTATGGGTAACCCAGGGGAATCCACACTGAGCAGCTCCCTAGGGGGGCAGTGCTACAGATATATGGGGGCTCATTGAAGGGGGCAACTGATATATGAATATTTGATATCTGATATTCTGATTGGGGTTTTGGATTTCTAGGAGCACTGTTACGGGAACACCTGATGTAAGGGGGCACTGTTATGGGGACACCTGATGTAAGGGGGCACTGTTATGAGAACACCTGATGTAAGGGGACATTGTTATGAGGACACTGGATGTAACGGGGCACTGTTATGGGGACACCTGATGTAAGGGGACACTGTTATGAGGACACCTGATGTAAGGGGACACCTGATGTAAGGGGACACTGTTATGAGAACACCTCATGTAAGGGGGCACTGTTATGGGGACAACTGATGTAAGGGGGCACTGTTATGGGGACACCTGATGGGGACACCTGATGGGGACACCTGATGTAAGGGGACACAATTATGAGAACACCTGATGTAAGGGGGCATTGTTATGGGGATACCTGATGTAAGGGGGCACTGTTATGGGGACACCTGATGTAAGGGGGCACTGTTATGGGGACACCTGATGTAAGTGTGCACTGTTATGAGAACACCTGATGTAAGGGGGCACTGTTATGGGGACACCTGATGTAAGGGGACACTGTTATGAGGACACTGGATGTAAGGGGACACCTGATGTAAGGGGACACTATTATGAGAACATCTGATGTAAGGGGGCACTGTTATGTGGATACCTGATGTAAGGGGGCACTGTTATGGGAACACCTGATGTAAGGGGGCACTGTTATGGGAACACCTGATGTAAGGGGGCACTGTTATGGGAACACCTGATGTAAGGGGGCACTGTTATGGGAACACCTGATGTAAGGGGACACTGTTATGGGAACACTTGATGTAAGGGGGCACTGTTATGGGAACACCTGATGTAAGTGTGCACTGTTATGAGAACACCTGATGTAAGGGGGCACTGTTATGGGGACACCTGATGTAAGGGGACACTGTTATGAGGACACTGGATGTAAGGGGACACCTGATGTAAGGGGACACTATTATGAGAACATCTGATGTAAGGGGGCACTGTTATGTGGATACCTGATGTAAGGGGGCACTGTTATGGGAACACCTGATGTAAGGGGGCACTGTTATGGGAACACCTGATGTAAGGGGGCACTGTTATGGGAACACCTGATGTAAGGGGGCACTGTTATGGGAACACCTGATGTAAGGGGACACTGTTATGGGAACACTTGATGTAAGGGGGCACTGTTATGGGAACACCTGATGTAAGGGGGCACTGTTATGGGAACACCTGATGTAAGGGGGCACTGTTATGAGGACACCTGATGTAAGGGGACACTGTTATGAGGACACCTGCTGTAAGGGGACACTTTTATGAGGACACCTGATGTAAGGGGACACTGTTATGAGGACACCTGATGTAAGGGGGCATTGTTATGGGAACACCTGATGTAAGGGGACACTGTTATGGGAACACCTGATGTAAGGGGACACTGTTATGGGAACACCTGATGTAAGAGGACACTGTTATGAGGACACCTGATGTAAGGGGACACTGTTATGAGGACACCTGATGTAAGGGGACATTGTTATGGGAACACCTGATGTAAGGGGACACTGTTATGGGAACACCTGATGTAAGGGGACACTGTTATGAGGACTCTGGATGTAAGGGGACACTGTTATGGGAACACCTGATGTAAGGGGGCACTGTTATGGGAACACCTAATGTAAGGGGGCACTGTTATGGGGACACCTTATGTAAGGGTACACTGTTATGAGGACACTGGATGTAAGGGGACACCTGATGTAAGGGGGCAGGCACTGTTATGGGAACACCTGATGTAAGAGGACACTGTTATGAGGACACCTGATGTAAGGGGACACTGTTATGAGGACACCTGATGTAAGGGGACATTGTTATGGGAACACCTGATGTAAGGGGACACTGTTATGGGAACACCTGATGTAAGGGGACACTGTTATGAGGACTCTGGATGTAAGGGGACACTGTTATGGGAACACCTGATGTAAGGGGGCACTGTTATGGGAACACCTAATGTAAGGGGGCACTGTTATGGGGACACCTTATGTAAGGGTACACTGTTATGAGGACACTGGATGTAAGGGGACACCTGATGTAAGGGGGCAGGCACTGTTATGGGAACACCTGATGTAAGGGGGCACTGTTATGAGAACACCTGATGTAAGGGGGCACTGTTATGGGGACACCTGATGTAAGGGTACACTGTTATGAGGACACTGGATGTAAGGGGACACCTGATGTAAGGGGGCAGGCACTGTTATGGGAACACCTGATGACAGGGGACACTGTTATGGGAACACCTGATGTAAGGGGACACTGTTATGAGAACACCTGATGTAAGGGGGCACTGTTATGGGAACACCTGATGTAAGGGGGCACTGTTATGAGAACACCTGATGTAAGGGGGCACTGTTATGAGAACACCTGATGTAAGGGGGCACTGTTATGAGAACACCTGATGTAAGGCGACACTGTTATGGGAACACCTGATGTAAGGGGACATTGTTATGGGAACACCTGATGTAAGGGGACACTGTTATGAGAACACCTGATGTAAGGGGGCACTGTTATGAGAACACCTGATGTAAGGGGGCACTGTTATGAGAACACCTGATGTAAGGCGACACTGTTATGGGAACACCTGATGTTAGGGGACATTGTTATGGGAACACCTGATGTAAGGGGACACTGTTATGAGGACACTGGATGTAAGGGGACACTGTTATGAGAACACCTAATGTAAGGGGGCACTGTTATGGGAACACCTGATGTAAGGGGACACTGTTATGGGGACACCTGATGTAAGGGGGCACTGTTATGGGGACACCTGATGTAAGGGGACACTGTTATGAGAACACCTGATTTAAGGGGGCACTGTTATGGGGACACCTGATGTAAGGGGGCACTGTTATGGGGACACCTGATGTAAGGGGGCACTGTTATGGGAACACCTGATGTAAGGGGGCACTGTTATGTGGACACCTGATGTAAGGGGGCACTGTTATGGGGACATCTGATGTAAGGGGGCACTGTTATGAGGACACTGGATGTAAGGGGACACCTGATGTAAGGGGACACTGTTATGGGAACACCTGATGTAAGGGGGCACTGTTAAGGGGACACTGGATGTAAGGGTACACCTGGTATAAAGGGGTACCTTGATTGGGGTAACTGATCTAAGACAATATTCTGATGGGGCATCTGATATGTGGTGGCAACTGATATATGAAGGTATTCTGATTGGGGTTCTTGATTTATGGGGAACTCAAATGGAGACACCTGATGTGAAGTGGTTCTATTTTCTTTCACTTGAAATATGGATGTGATTGGCCTACTTTTATGTTTTATTAAATAGTTATTTATTTGTCTTCCATCTTGTTTCTGGTAAAGATAGTTGTTTGTGGAAGGGCAGAATAAAAGGGCACAGTCAGTGAAGGTGGAAGAATAGGAATGATCACAGAAAGGAGAAGAGGATTCCCCGAAAGGCAGAATCCGGGGCTCAGAGAAGACCGGTCACCATGAACAGATCCAAGGGCAAGACACCACTGGAAGCTCTGAGGATCAGAACTAATCAGCTGCACTGGTCGGAGGTAAAGTCTAATCTATTAAAATGTCTTTGCTACAAGTCACCCCCCAGTATCTGCTGATACCCCAGACCACCCCCCAGTTTGATCCATTTACACTTCAGTTCATTCTCCAGTATATTTGGACAATATCACAGGTCATACTCCATTCTACCAATACTCCAGTCCACCCTCTGGATCAGGATCATCAATAGGGGGGTACAGGCAGGGCTCGAGTCCTGCAGGAATGCCGTTCCCTTTAGCAGCTGTGTCCTGCAGGACTGCCCTTTCAAAAAGGAAAAACTGTGCTGCCCCCCCCCCCCAAACCACCACTGTCAGAAGAGGGCTCTGTTTCCTGCCCATTCTCCCTCCTGTCAGCAGTGGGGAAGAGAATGCAGAGAATCGGGGCGGCTGTGTCTCACACTGTTCTGGCAAGCGCTGCTCCCGAGAACACAGCAGCACGAGGAGGAGGAGGAGAGGCTCTTCTCCCCCCACGCCTCCTCCTCCTCCTGCTGCTGCTGTGTTCTTGGGAGAGGCGCTTGCTAGCACAGCCACTCACTATATATCTTTCCTCTCCTATTGGCAAGAGGAAAAAAAAAGAAGCAGAGAGGATGGTGGGACATGTTGTCCCGAGGACTGGGGGAAACTGCAGCCCCCAGCATGACCAGCTGAAGGGAAAGGAAAGAGAGGGTGGCAAGTAGAACACTGCCGGTGGCAAGTGACATGCTGCATCTGGTGGCAGGCTGAGGTTGGCAAGTGGCACACTGCAT
Organism: Pelophylax lessonae; assembly: GCF_965119305.1. Lineage (NCBI taxonomy): Eukaryota > Metazoa > Chordata > Amphibia > Anura > Ranidae > Pelophylax > Pelophylax lessonae. Next base: position 63,377,168 of record NC_138771.1, on the reverse strand, counting down.
CTGGTGGCCAGCTGCAGGTGGCAAGTGACACGCTGCATCTGGGAGAAGGTGATGATGGCAAGTGACACGCTGCATCTGGGGACAGGCAATGGTGGCAAGTGACATGCTGCATCTGGTGGCAGGCTGAGGGTGGCCAGTGGCACACTGCATCTGGTGGCAGGCTTCGGGTGGCAAGTGACACGTTGCATCTGGTGGCCAGCTGCGGGTGGCAAGTGACACGTTGCATATGGCAGAAGGTGACGGTGGCAAGTGACACACTGCATCTGGGGACAGGCAATGGTGGTAAGTGACATGCTGCATCTAGCAGAAGGTGACAGTGGCAAGTGACACACTGCATCTGGGGACAGGCAATGGTGGCAAGTGACATGCTGCATCTGGTGGCAGGCTGAGGGTGGCCAGTGGCACACTGCATCTGGTGGCAGGCTTTGGGTGGCACATTGCTTTTGGTGGCCAGCTGCGGGTGGCAAGTGACACGCTGCATCTGGCAGAAGGTGACAGTGGCAAGTGACACACTGCATCTGGCAGAAGGCGACAGTGGCAAGTGACACGCTACATCTGGGGACAGGCAATGGTGGCAAGTGACACGCTGCATCTGGGGACAGGCAATGGTGGCAAGTGACACGCTGCATCTGGCAGAAAGCGACAGTGACAAGTGACACGCTGCATCTGATGGCAGGCGACGGTGGCAAGTGACACGCTGAATCTGGAAGAAGGCGACAGTGGCAAATGACACGCTGCATCTGGGGACAGGCAATGGTGGCAAGTGACATGCTGCATCTGGCAGAAGGCAACCGTGGCAAGTGACACGCTGCATCTGGCAGAAGGCGACAGTGGCAAGTGACACGCTGCATCTGGCAGAAGGTGACAATGGCAAGTGACACGCTACATCTGGGGACAGGCAATGGTGGCAAGTGACACGCTGCATCTGGCAGAAGGCGACAGTGGCAATTGACACGCTGCATCTAGCAGAAGGCGACAGTGGCAAGTGACAAGCTGCATCTGGCAGAAGGCGACAGCGGCAAGTGACAAGCTACATCTGGGGACAGGCAAAGGTGGCAAGTGACACGCTGCATCTGGCAGAAGGCGACAGCGGCAAGTGACACGCTGCATCTGATGGCAGACAACATGGGCAAGTGACACGCTGCATCGGATGGCAGGCGACGGTGGCAAGTGACAAGCTGTGTCTGGTGGATGGTGATGGTGGCACGCTGTATCTGGTGGCAAGTGACAAGCTGCATCTGGTAGCAGGTGACAGTGGCACACTGCATCTGGTGGCAAGTGACAAGCTCAGGGTTCCCACTGATTCTGCATTATGGTGAGTTGAACTATTTTATTATATATTACAATGTAATAATAAAAATAATGTGCTTCAATCATCCCGACACCATATCAACCATGGTGTCGGGATGATTTAAGTGCTAATACCAGCCATTTGCCCGACAAATCACAGCCACCGAATTCCCCGTCAACCTTGAAACTACACCCCCCCCCCCCACTCCAGTCCTTTTGTCTTCTACAAAATCAGTCCCCCATGTCAAAAAGGTTTGCGAAACGCTGCTTTAAAGTGACATTACTTCCTCCTAGCGCTCTATGGAGGGGGCAGGGGAGGACATTACTGTGCGGGGAGGGGGTGAAGAGGGCAGAGGAGGACACTGATGTGGAGAGGTGAAAGGGGCACAGCAGGACACGGCAGTGGGGGGTCATGATATGAAGTGGGCAGAGAAGGACACTACTTGAGGGGGCAGAGGAGGACATTACTGTAGGGGAGGGTGAAGGAAGGAGGCAGAGGAGGACACTATTGTGTGGGGCAGTGTTGCCAACCACCCGTTAATTTACAGGCTGCCCGTAAATGTCTGTTACCGGCAGCGGCGCCCATAAAAAATATGGCTGTCCACAGCCTCTAACCATCTCTTGTACCATGTCCGCATCCTCTAGCCAGCTCCTGTACCATTTCTGCAGCTTCTGACCATCTCCTGTACCATATCTGCAGCTTCTGACCATCTCTTGTATCATGTCTTCAGGTTCTGACCATCTCTTGTACCATGTCCGCAGCTTCTGACCATCTCCTTTACCATGTCTGTAGCTTCTTACCACCTCCTGTATCATGTCCGCAGCCTCTAACCACCTCCTGCATCATGTCCACAGCCTCTAACCACCTCTCCTGTACCATGTCTGCAGCCTCTAACATCTCTTTTATCATGTCTGCAATCTCTGACTATCTCTTGTCTTTTATCATGTCTGCAGTCTCTGAGGGGGAGTCTGGAGAGGACTCAAGAGTGGGAGCGCCATCAGGATGGTGGTCACGGGAGAAGTCAGACATGTGTGGACTGTGGAGAAGAGACTATAGGATAAAACTAGAGCCACTGGAGCTGACTGACTGAGCCCTGCACGGTGCACCTGAGAGGAGGTCAGTGACCATGCTGCCAGGCCAGTCTGGGGGGGGTTCACTGATGTAAAGGGGAGTGAATACAATAATGTAAGGGGACACTAATATAAAGGTTCCCCCTTATATCAGGACCCCTCACCTTAGTGAATTCACTCTGTGGAAGGTGGTCTCTGGTCACCAGAGTCCCCCCTCCCCCCCACATCAGAGTTCCCGGCATTCCCCTTTACATCAGTCTGCAGGATTCCCCCTTACAGTGCAAGTGGGAACTCTGTGGACGCTGATGTGAAGGGGAACTCTGATGTAAAGGGCAATGCTGCAGACCCTGATGTAAGTGGGAACTCTGATGGAAAGGGGAACGCAGTGGACTCTGATATAAGGGGGTCTCTGGTCACCAGAGCCCCCCTTATATCAGTGTTCCCCTGTAGATCATAATCTGCAGCATTCCCCTTCCCTTGTACTGTAAGGGGGATTTCTGCACACTCTGACGTAAGGAGGAACTCTGTGCTGGCTGGGTTATTTTAACCTGACCTGAGACCTGAATGGATCCGAACACTCGCCATTATTACTCTTCCAGGAGATTTCTATCAAGATTTTATTCTTTACAAATGAAAGATCTCTTTTCTATTTTTATAAAGATTTGTCTGATTTTTAGAACCTGAAAAGTCCTGAAGTATTACATAGTAGTTCTGATTCTTCAAAAAGCTGTTGACCCTGAAAACAGCATAGAAAGCAAACGGCGGGGAATAATGGGGAATGTATTCAGCATGGAATCCAGGGACAAATCTTCACCAATATGCCACAACTTCAGGATAAACCTTGATTGGGTGAGAGCCGCATACTTTACCATTGTGTCATTCCTCATCCACTGATCTCATTCCTGTCTTTCCCACCATCATGTGCATTAGAATATCACTAAAGAACATCTAAACTCAAACACAAAAATGTAATACACTACAGCTGAGCAGTCCTTAGATATGGTGGCTGCATTCATTTTCTTTTTCCTTTGTTTTCACCTTGTGTTTCTGCCAGTAACTCACTTCCTGTCCTAGGGTGACAACACTCACTGTACTGAATCTATGGAGAAGCTGTGTTGTCACCCTAGGACGGGAAGTGTGTTAGGACTACAGAATACTCCCCCCCTGTCTATACCATATTGAGGTGATGTTCTGCAGTGCACATAGAGAACTGGGAACAATGCTGACTGAAAACAGTCCAGAGGCAATCAGACCAGAAAGTTATCAGCTCTTTATATTTACTGCAGAACCAAAACGTATATTTTTGCACCTAAAGAACGGATATAAGAATACGGAATGTTTATTCATTCATTCATACACTATCTTTGCAGCTATAACAGCTTCAACTCTTCTGGGAAGGCTGCCCACGAGGTTTAGGAGTGTGTCTATGGGAATGTTTGACCATTCTTCCTGAAGCGCATTTGTGAGGTCAGGCACTGATGTTGGAGAGAAGGTCAGGCTCACGGTCTCCACTCTAATTCATCCCAAAGATGTTCTATCGGGATGGATGTGCAGGCCGGTCAAGTTCCTCCACCTCAAACTCGCTCATCCATGTCTTTATGGACCTTGTTTTGTGCACTGGCCCAAATCATTTGGATTATGGTGTGGGGGTGTTTTTCAGGGGTTGGGTCCCTTAGTTCCAGTAGTGAAGGGAACTCTAAGGCTCCATTCACACCTGGGCTTTTTTGAGTGTTTTTCAGCTCCAAAAACGCTAAAAAAAAACGTTCCAAAACGCCCAACAAGTAAAACCCCATTAATTTAAATGGCCCCTGTTCACATCTGAGCGTTTTGCAAAACGCCTGTAGCTGAAAATAGTACATGAGCTTCTTTTTGGGCTGATTACCAGCATTTTTGATAGATGTCAATGAAAAACTCCTGAAAAAATTGCGGTAAAAATTGCGGTAAAATTGCGGTAAAAACGCGGTAAAAAAACGCTACGCTCAAGTGTGAATGCAGCCTTAAGGTGTCAGCATACCCGTGCAATGGCTACAAACAACGTAAATGTTACTGTCCATAGGTGACGCTTTAAAATCCTTTACAGGTTACCACTTTCTATCTACAGAGGAGGTCTAGTGCTAGAAATAGTACCCATGATCTGACGTTCGCGGTGATACTTCATGTGTGGGACGATTGCTGTTTGCACGCTAACATGGGGATAGGGCACATTGAATTTTTTTTTTTTTTTTATTAATAAATCATTTTTTTTAATTCATTACATTTTTTTAAATTATGAATTCTTTTTTTTTTTTTTTAACTGTTCTTTAACATTTTTTTTGTCACTTTATTGCTGTGAGAAGGAATGTAAACATCCTTGTGATAGCGATAGACATGTGACGGGTACTCTTTATGGGAGGATCGGGGGTCAATATGTCCCCAAATCCCTACTTTGCACTGGTGCCGATGACAGTCAGGTAAGCCGGAAGTCATGTCATATCATCGCTTCCGGGTTAATATAGCGGAGACCCAATCAAAGCTGATTGCGGTTTTGTATGAGTCTCCGGCCAGCCGGCGGACGTGTCGGCTGGTAGCTTGTGTCTCCCTGGGGGATGGGAGAGCCCAGGAGCTACAGAAGGGGGCGGGAGCGGGGGACGCTCAGGGGCGTATCATGAAATCTGTGGGCCCATGTGCAGGATCAAAAGTGGGCCCTAGGTATGGAAAGAAAAAGTGCCTGCGAAAAGTGGGCGTAGCTTAAAGGGGGTGTGGTTTAATAGAGATGACTTACATACTTACATAGTGAAGATTTTGGTAATAATAAATAGTAAATTTACAGTGCAGAACAAGGGGGCAAAGATGCCAATCCTACCATAAATATACAGTATACACTCTATATTACCAAAAGTATTGGGACGCCTGCCTTTACACACACATGAACTTTAATGGCATCCCAGTCTTAGCCCGTAGGGTTCAATATTGAGTTGGCCCACCCTTTGCAGCTATAACAGCTTCATCTCTTCTGGAAAGGCTGTCCACAAGGTTTAGGAGTGTGTCTATGGGAATTTTTGACCATTCTTCAAGAAGGGCATTTGTGAGGTCAGGCACTGATATTGGATGAGAAGGCCTGGCTCGCATTCTCCGCTCTAATTTATTCCAGAGGTCAGGACTCTGTGCAGGCCAGTCAAGTTCCTTCACCCAAAACGCACTCATCCATGTCTTTATGGACCTTGCTGTATGCACTGCTCCAAATCATTTGGTGGAGGGGGGATTATGCTGTTTTTTTTTTTTTTCTCAGGGGTTGGGCTTGGTCCCTTAGTTCTAGTGAAGGGAACTCTTAAGGCGTCAGCATACCAAGATATAACATAGTAGCTAAGGTTGAATAAAGACAATAGTCCATTTGGTTCAACGCGTGTAGGTGTGTGTGGACGTATTTATTTTCCATACCACTGGATGTTTTTATCCTTCAGATGTATGTCCAAGAGTCTTTTAAAAGTAGCCATACTCCTCGCAGTAACCACCATTTGTGGTAGAGAATTCCACAGTCTTGTAGCCCTTGTATTTTTCATACACATTATGAAATTGTATGCGCGGTTTTCTCGAACCTTGGCAGCTCCGGATTCCGGACAGGTGGGTTCAGAAAATCATTGGATCAGGTTATAAGATCGAATTCCTTTTGCGTCCAGCGGACAGGTTCTTTCCCTCAAATCTTCGTTTGACCCCAGATCATTTGCAAGATCTTCAACGGGCTGTTCAGGATCTCCTCGCCCAGGGGGTGATCGTACCGGTGCCACATCGGGACAGATTTCGGGGGTTTTACTCAAATCTGTTCACTGTGCCCAGAAAGGAGGGCAAGGTACGTCCGCTTCTGGACTTGAAGGCTCTGAAGCGCTTTGTGAGGGTTCAGAAGTTCTGTATGGAATCCCTCCATTCAGTGGTAGCCTCTCTGAACCCGGGAGATTTCCTAGCTTCAATCGACCTCAAGGATCCTCCCTTTGAGAACATCAGGGAGATTCCTCTGCCTGTGCTGTCACGGAAGGTTGCCTTTCTGGTGGCGATCACATCTGCCCGCAGAGTGTCGGAGTTGGCGGCCCTGTCTTGCCGCTCTCCTTACCTGGTTGTTCATAAGGATAAGGTGGTCTTGCGACCTCACCAATCTTTTCTTCCTAAGGTGGTATCCGATTTTCAGCTTAACGAGGATATTGTCTTGCCTTCGCTGTGTGCGAATCCTAAGCATCCTAAGGAGTTTGCTTCGCATTCCTTGGATGTAGTCCGGGCGATCAGGGTGTACCTGTTGTCTACTGAATCCTTCCGTAGGTCGGATTCTCTTTTTGTCCTTCCCTCGGAAGGGTACGGCTGCGTCTGCAGCAACCATTTCAAGATGGATTAGACAGACAATTGTGCAGGCCTACTCGATTAGGGAACGGGTACCGCCCTTCCCTGCCAAGGCGCACTCTACCAGAGCGGTGAGTGCGTCCTGGGCCTTCCGGCATCAAGCTTCAGTGGCCCAGGTGTGCAAGGCAGCGACTTGGTCGTCCATGCACACCTTTTCAAAATTTTACAAACTTGACGTTTTGGCATCGGCAGATGCCTCCTTTGGCCGCAAAGTCCTGTGCGCGGCCGTGCCTTGAGGGGGACATGGCGTTTACCTGTCCCTGTCTGTTGGGGTTGTTTTCCCCTTTGTTGATTTGCTTTCCTGGGTTTGTTGCTCCTATTGAGCTTTCTTGGTACCCAGAGTTTACCTTTCTGGTTCAGATAAGGTTCCTTTCTCCGACCTGGGTGCTGTGTTGCCTTTGTGACGGTTGCGCTTCCCACCCCTCATGTCTACACTGCTTTGGGACATCCCATTGGTGAAGACTATATGAGGGGCGGCGACTTTCAGAGGACGTAAGAGAAAACGGAAGTTTCTCTTACGTCCTCCAACAGTCGCTGCCTCCTCTAAGTCCTCACTGATGGGTATTGTCATCTGCTCCGCAGGAGTAGCTAGGCATATAGACTTAGTTAAAAACAAAAGGCATTTGCATGTATACACCCCTGGGGGCTGTCCCATCTGGTCAATGCCCCCCTGCAGTGACCACTCCCAACTCAGTTTTAATTTGCCTAGCATCAGCAGTAGTTAGGCTTTCCCTGTGCTGGGGCTTCGGTCTCAGCCTATCTTATTTTTTATTTCATTTTCTTGAAAAATGTCAGTTTTTCTTTCTTAACTAGCTGTTTATTTTGTCAGCTTTAGTTTTTAGTCGACTCTTCGGACGAAGATGGACATGTGGTGCTGGGATTCGGACTGGCCGCCCCCCAGCCCGCCATCGAGCGTTCAGCTGTGGTTCGCCCTGGCACTATGAACGACCCATCCCTGTTCGCAGCAGGAATGCAGCTGTGAGGTGGCTACCTCACTGGACGCATATGCGTATCAGCAGTGCAATGTCCCTGGCAAACGGCATTCCCTGTCAGATGAGGACAGCGGCTTTCCGTTCTGTGAGGCTCCCCACGCCATCGGGTACAGGTAAGTACTTCTGTATGGGGCCTCTGTGTGGGGTGGCAGTCCTGGTTGCTGTGTGTTCCCCATGTCTGTACCTTGTGTGACTCCCTGCTGCAATCTCTGCGGGTATCGCTTGTACATGCGCTGCGGCGCTGTGTGTGTTTGGGGGTCCCCTTCCCTGGATCAATTCGGTGTTTGGGGGTGTAGACTGTGTATGGACCGCGCGGTCCGCCATTTTTTATTACACTGGGCAGGCATGTGAGCTTCTCTGTGGGCTATACAACATGCTGATTTGGCGCCATTCGTCGCCATTTTTGCCATGACCGAGCGCTCGGTTCGGCCGCATGTCGGCGGCCATTTTGGTGGAGTCTCCCATACGTTTCTATGGGGCAGCCATTTTCCCTGAGTCATGCAGCAGATTAGTTCAGCCTACTTTTGCAGCACTTCCTCTTTCCTCTGAAGCAGGACAGCGGTGGCAACACTCTGCGGGGCTCTGCAGGTTATTGCTCTCAATATATCTCTGTACTGTCGCTTCTGGCTCAGTTTTGTCTCCTTTTCTGTTTAGGGGTCATTTGGTCTGTATAGCTGGAGCGGTGGGCTGCGCACTCGCAGCGCTCTTAAGGGGACAGCACCTAATTCTTGCACTGTCCTTTTTTTCTCACTTGAGCATGGATTCTCAGGATAGCAAATTTCCACCAGCCTTGGTGGGGGCCCCCAGTTCTCCTGTGGCCCCTCTGAGACCTGATTTGGCCGCTGTAGTGGCGACTTTGGTGTCCAATATGGAAATGCTGATGGCTGAACGTGCTGCTCGTAAGAGACCCAGATTGTCCCTCTCCTCTGATTCAGATGGTGATATGGCTGCTGCTGCTGCTTTCAGGGTCCCGCTCGTCCTTGGACCTGCAGGGGTCTGAGGGGGAGGCGGAGATGGAGGGGGTTGATACCTCCTCTCCGGGTTCGCCCGAAGAGCGGGCGACCATGGATTAATTAATTATTTCTGTGAAGGAAACTTTACATTTGGAGGATGAGCCCAGTCCTCCGGGCGTTGTGTCCTCCTTTGGGACGCACAGGACCCGCAAGTCGGCGCAGGTTTTTCCTGTCGCGCTGAGTTTCATTACACTGTTAATGAACTGTGGCGCACGTTAAAACGTCCGTTCGTGGTGCCTAGTCGGTTCAAATTGCTTTATCCCTTTGCACCGGCTACGGAATCGCGCTGGTGTGTGCCTCCACAGGTGGATCACATGGTTGCAGTGTTGAACAAGGCTACCTTGGTTCCTACGGAGGATTCCCCGGTTTTCCGGGATCCAAAGGACCGGCGTTTGGAGTCTTTGGCCCGCCATTCCTATACGGTGGCGGGCTCTCTGCTCAAACCCATTTTCCCATTTTGGTGGCGCAGGCGGTCGCTGATTGGACTAAGGTGCTTAGGAGCAACCTCATGTCTGATGATGTTCCGCCTGCCCGGCTGGAAATGGTGGATCAAATCCATCAAGGAATCATGTATCTGTGTGATGCGGCCTTGAATGAGGCCCCTTTAGTAGCACGCCTCTCTAGCGTCTCGGTGCTTAACCGACGACTGATATGGCTGAAGAGCTGGTCGGCTGACCAGTCCTCGCGGAAGACGGTTGCTGATTTTCCCTATGCTGGCTCTCGCCTTTTTGGCGCGGCGTAGGACACCCAGGTGAACGGCGTCACGGGGGGCAAGAGCACTATGCTTCCCCAGAACCCAAAGAACAAGTCCTTTCGTGGCAAGCGGGGTTCTGCGCCTGGATCCAATCAGGGGTCCTTTCGTACCTTTCGGAACCAATCCAGGGGTAAGCCCTTCAAGGCCCAGGGCAGTCAAAAGAAGCCCTGGGAGGGCAAGCAGGAGTCGGGCAATGCCGGCTCGGCAGGTCAGTCCGACTCTGCCTGAAGGGGAGCCTTCACCCCCGTTTCAGGGGTGGGGGGACGCTTGCGCGGTTTCCTCAAACCTTAGCTGCTCCGGATGTTGGGCAGGTGGGTTCAGGAAATCATTCGATCAGGAGACGTGATCGAATTCCTTTCCCGGCCAGTGGGCAGATTCTTTCCCTCGAAGCTTCGCTTGCCTCCTGGGCGTCGGCAGGACCTGCATCAAGCGGTGTAGGACCTTCTTGCTCAGGGGGTGATTGTCCCGGTACCTCATCGGGACAGGTTTCAGGGATTTTGTTCCAATCTGTTCGCGGTGCCCAGGAAGGGGGGCAAAGTGCGTCCTGTTCCCTATATGGGAATGATTCTGGACTCTGCTCAGGCAAATGTGTTCTTGCCGGAGGACAAGCTCCGGACCTTGCTGGACTAGCTCAGGTCCCTCAGGGACAGCCCGTCCTCGTCCCTCAGGACCTGTATGAGGGGCCTGGGGTTGATGGTGTCGGCCTTCGAGGCGATATCCTTTGCTCAGTCTCACACGCGGGCTCTCCAAGTGAAGATCCTGGCCTAGTGGGACAGACTGGCTCAGTCCCTGGATCTGTGTGTCTCCTTGAGTCGTCAGGCCAGATTGGCTCTTCTGTGGTGGCTCCAGTCCCCGTCGGTGACAGAGGGCAAGTCTTTCCGTCCGTTGGTTTGGACGGTGATCACCACGGATGCCAGCCTGTCAGGCTGGGGTGGGGTCCTGGGCGCCCTGTCTGCCCAGGGCACTTGGTCGGGGGAGGAGTCCTCTCTTCCGATAAACGTCCTGGAATTGCGAGCGTTGAAGCTCTGCCTCCTCCAGTGGTCGGACCGTCTTCAGGGTCGTCCTGTCCGGGTACAGACGGACAATGCTACCGCGGTGGCTTACATCAACCACCAAGGGGGCACCAGGAGTGCTCGGGCGGCCCGGGAGGTGACCGACATTCTGTCTTGGGCCGAGATTCATGTCCCGGCAATCTCAGCGGTTCACATTCCGGGTGTGGAAAATTGGCAGGCCGACTATCTGAGTCGCCAGACCCTGGACCAGGGGGAATGGTCTTTACACCCGGAGGTCTTCCAAATGCTGTGTGCGAGGTGGGGATCCCCGGACGTGGATCTGTTCGCATCTCGGCTAAATCAAAAGGTGGAAAGGTTTGTGGCAAGAACGCGCGATCCGTTGGCGGACGCCTCGGATGCGTTAGTGGCCCCTTGGCATCAGTATCGTCTGATGTATGCCTTTCCTCCGATTCAGTTGCTGTCCAGGTTCCTCCGCAGGCTAGCCTCGGAACCGCACCTGGTGATTCTGGTAGCGCCGGACTGGCCTCGCCGGTCCTGGTATGCCGGCGTTGTTCACCTGGCAGTGGTGCCTCCGTGGCGGCTGCCAATGCGGGAAGATCTTCTGTCTCAAGGACCGATCTTCCATCCTGCTTTACAGTCGCTGGCTTTAACGGCCTGGCCTGGCTGCTGAGACCCAGGTCCTGAGGGACAAGGGTCTCTCCCCTGAGATTATCCCTACTCTAATCAAGGCTAGGAAATCCTCCTCTGGTAAAATCTATTACCGTACCTGGAAAGCTTATTTCGCCTGGTGTGAGTCCAGGGGGTTTTCCCCTCGCTCGTACTCAGTGTCAAGAGTGTTGGCTTTCCTCCAGTCTGGAGTGGATCAGCGCTTGGCGCTGGCCACGATAAAGGGTCAGGTGTCTGCTCTGGCTATCCTTTTCCAACGCCCTGTGGCGTCTAATTCCTTGATTCGCACCTTCATTCAAGGTGTGCGACATTTGGCTCCTCCCAGGAAGGAGCCTTTACCTCCATGGGACTTGAACTTGGTTCTGTCCGTGTTACAGCATGCTCCCTTTGAAAATATCAGGGAAATCTCTTTGCCTCTGTTGTTAAAGAAGGTCGCCTTTTTGGTGGCGATCACTTCGGCTCGCCGAGTGTCGGAGCTAGCGGCATTGTCTTGCCGCTCCCCTTACTTGATAATCCACAAGGATAAGGTGGTGTTGAGAACACTCCCGTCCTTTCTTCCCAAGGTGGTCACTGTATTCCACCTTAATGAGGAAATTGTCCTGCCTTCGCTTTGCACGAAGCCTAAGCATCCAAAGGAGATTGCGTTGCATTCTTTGGATGTTGTCCAGGCGATTAGGGTTTACCTGTCGTCTACAGAATCCTTTCGTGAGACGGATTCCCTATTTGTTCTTCCTGAGGGATCTCGGAAGGGCATGGCTGCGTCCGCAGCAACTATTGCCAAATGGATCAGACAGACCATTGAGCAGGCTTATGCTTTGAAGGAACGGGTTCCACCCTTCCCTGTTAAGGCGCACTCTACTAGATCTTTGAGTACGTCCTGGGCTTGTTGGCATAGGGCCTCGGTGGCCCAGGTGTGCAAGGCTGCGACTTGGTCGTCGGTGCACACTTTCTCAAAATTCTACAAGGTAGATGTTCTGGCATCGGCTGCTGCTTCCTTTGGCCGCAAAGTTCTCAGTGCGGCAGTGCCATGAAGGACCCTTGTTTTTTTATGGGTCCCTGGCTGTTGGTATTTGCTTTCCTGGGCTGTTGCTCCTGTTGAGCATTGTTTTGTTGCCCAGAAGGTTCTCTTACAGTGCATGTAAGATTCCTTTCTCTGATGTGGGTACTGCGTTGCTTTGTTCTACGGTTGTGTCTCCCACCCCTCATGTCTATACTGCTTTGGGACATCCCATCAGTGAGGACTTAGAGGAGGCGGCGACTGTCGGAGGACGTAAGAGAAAACGGAATTTTTGTAAAGTCTTACTTGTAAAATTCCTTTCTCTGAGTCCTCCGACAGTCGCCGCCCCCGCCCCTCTATGGGGTTCTTGTTACTTACTGCTATGCTACCAAACTGAGTTGGGAGTGGTCACTGCAGGGGGGTATTGACCAGATGGGACAGCCCCCAGGGGTGTATACATGCAAATGCCTTTTGTTTTTAACTAAGTCTATATGCCTAGCTACTCCTGCGGAGCAGATGACAATACCCATCAGTGAGGACTTAGAGGAGGCGGCGACTGTCGGAGGACTCGGAGAAAGGAATTTTACAGGTAAGATTTTACAAAAATTCAATTTTTGTAAAATCTTACCGCAAAATTCCTTTCTCTGAGTCCTCTGACAGTCGCCGCCCCCGCCCCTCTTTTGTGGGTTTTTTTGGACTATCTTCTGCTTGCTACCAAACTGAGTTGGGAATGCTGATAGCAGGGGGGTATTGGACCAGTGGGACAGCACCCTACAGGTGTGTCTATGCAAATTGTTTGTGTTTTTAACAAGTCTTATGCCTAGCTTGCTCCTGTGGATAAAAGGTCAATACCCATTGGTGAAGACTATATGAGGGGCGGCGACTGTCAGATGACGTAAGAGAAAATTCAGTTTTCTCTCAGCGGGGATCTATCCGCCGATCCCCGCTGAGCAGGCGGATGACAGCTCCGTCTCCACTCTGTGTGCGTGACAGAGGTGTCAGATCCCCGCTGTCCTCTATGGGGGAATCGGATGAGAACGGACCGCCTTTTCATTCTCATCCGATCCACCAGATGGATGGAAAATAGGGTTTCGATCTGTCCGGATTTGACGGACAGGATCGGATTGGATGTCAGCAGGCATGTCTCCGCTGACATCCGCTGCCCCATAGGGATGCATGGGGTATCCGATCAGGTTCGCCTGAAAAACTGACAGGTGGATCTGATCGGACAGTATGTGTGAAAGGGGCCTTAGGGGTGTACTCACTTTTGTTGGGTTATTTTGAGGGGACAGCAAATCTACACAATTTATACAAGCTGTACACTCACTATGGAGTCGGAGAAGAGCAGTGAGTGCCAAAAAAAAAAAAAAGTGTCATGTATGGACATTTGGAGCATATTTCCCTGTACTCTGCTACCCCCTGGCACTGTATACATGTATATTGATGTCTAGCTGTTCCTGGCACTATATACCTGTCTCATACCTGTATTATACAGGTATGAGACAGGTATATAGAGCCAAGAGCAGCTAGACATCAATATACAGGCTGTATACAGTCCAGTTAAAGGTATTGGGTCCCTGAGGTCCCATAGGGCTCCCCCTTGTGTCATGGGAGCGTAAGCTGGCCGCAAAGGAGGAGGTCACATGATTAGATCTCAGCCAGGGTTCATGCTTAGACTTGTAGTCCTTTGCTTTTGGGGATGTAACCCCCCCAACTAGTGAAGGACTACAGGACCCACTCTTCCAGCTTAACCACTTCCAGACCGCCCACCGCATATATAGTGTTGCAGGGCGGCCTGGCTGAGCAAAATCACATACTGGTGTGTGATTTTGTGCATGGGTTCTAGGGGGCGCGACACAGCGGGAGCCAATCAGCAGGTCACCTGCGATCATGCAGGAAAATGACAGAATGGCGGTCTGCCCTAGTGTTAACTCCTTTCCTGCCATTGTCATTTATACAGTAGCAGTGCATTTTTTAGCACTGATCACTGTATTAGTGTTACTGGTCCCCAAAAAGTGTCACAAAGTGTCAGCTTTGTCCGTCGCAATGGCGCAGTCCCATTAAAAAGCACTGATCGCCGCCATTACTAGTAAAAACAATAATAAAAAAAAAAAAAAATCCATAAATGTATCCCATAGTTTGTAGACACAATAAAATTTGCACAAACCAATCAATATACACTTATTATTTTTTGTTTTTTTACCAAAAATATGTAGCAGAATACATACTGATCTAAATTGATCAAAAGTTTTATTTTTTATAATTTAATTATGATACCACATTGTATCAAATTTGTCTTGCTATATAAGATGAATATCCGTTTTAAAACCAGGTGGGCATGGATGGTAAGTTGATTCGGTGGTTCAATGGGGCACTTGACTGGACTTGTACCCCAGGCCTAAGGCTGCCAGCCCTCCCCTGCTCTTAGATATCATCCTGTATCCATATACCATGTCATAAGTCATTTTTCTTCTTCTCTGACGTGTGCTGATGAGGCTGCACTGATGGGCGCTGAAGAGGCTGCACTGATGGGCACTGAAGAGGCTGCACTGATGGACGCTGATGAGACTGCACTGATGGGCAGCACTGATTGGCACTGATGGGGCTGCACTGATAATCAGGGCACTGACCTTGATTCTCAGTGTAAACAATTGCTGTTTATCGGGTCTCCTTTTCTAACACAGTCACGGCATGTGAGGAAAGGAGAGATGATAACTGGTAAGTCTGTTTATGTGTAATCAGCTGTCATTGGACATAACAGATCCCATGGTAAAGGGCTGTCGTGACAGGGTGACAGGGCCTGTCACAAAGCTTATACAGCTTGAACCCGTATCTGACACACTTGTTGGGGAGAAACTGCTTGAAAGCAAGGCGGCCAGAAAACCTAATCAGGGGACTCATCAACGCAGACAACTTGTTGGGGGGTAAACAAGGCTGCAAACCGCTGATTGAAGTGGTTTACGAGGGGTCGAATTTTGTGGAGCCGGTCATATCCAGGGTCTCCCCGAGGACGACAGAGTTCATTGTCACTGAAGTGCATGAACCGCAGAATTTGCTCGTATTTCCCCCTGGCCATGGCAGCAGAGAACACGCGGATATGGAGGACTGGGTTAGTGGACCAATATGACCACAGTTCACTCCTTTTAGTTATGCTCATGTTGAGGGATAGGCCCAGAAAAGTTTTAAACTCGGAAACCGTTATAGGTTTCCAGCCGAATGGTCTGGCAAGGGACGAATTTGGATTGGCGGTGATGTATTGACCAGCATATAAACCACCTGAATTCCGGGTTGGGCAGTGAATGGGGAAAGTACAGGCGCTGTAGAATCTGTGGGCTGCCAATTAAGATATGCCAGCGCATCAGGGAGGACACTATGGGCTCTACGGGCCTGTGTTCAAATTCTTGGTGGCTGCGGTCCACAACTTGTGCTAGCCACCGCACCAGCTCTAACTGCACTTATGGGACTCATCACGTCAGCAAGTGTTACTGCAGTGCTGGTTTGTCTACGACCAGGGTGTACTAGGCCGCTAGTGCTTGCCAGTTCACCTGACGTTTGAGCGGCACTAGTACCAACACTCTGCTGCATACTAGCACCCTGCGATCTCTGCACCTCAGCAACTCCAGAACGGGGTCAGGTATGCCTGACCTTAGCAGGGACCCCTCCGTCGTCGGAGCTATCTGTCAGGGAGCCACTGCTCTCTACAGGTTCGTATACTGACCCTGATTCTGCCTGTGAGGCTTCCCCTCATCTGACATGGACAGTATCCTGTAGGCCTCTTCACTAGTGTACCTCCGTTTGGACATTTTAGCCACAACATTTATAGGTACTTAGTGTGACTCACAGGTAAAAAAGCACCTGGTTGTCCAGGACTATTTGAAACGCTACAAAAAAAGAACTGCTAGTGCTAGCAGAGATCAGGCCTGACTCTGCTAACGCTGCGATTTTGTGTGTTTTTGGAAGTGACAGTAATCTATTGATTACTGCTCTTGCCTGGGTGGAGTGGGCTGGGCGGAGGGGCTAAGCGCAGATGCTGGCAGGTGTCGTGGCCGATCCTGCTAATGCTGCATTTTGGGAACCCTAAAACTATTGGGGATGCTAGTATAGTTCTAATCAGATAAAAGATATTGATCCGTTCATATACTATACTAGTAATGGAGGTGTTTAGTGTGTGTGTATGTGTGTGTTACTGGTAATCAAAGGGTTAAATTATATTTCTAACTATGCGGCGGGGATCTGCGCTGTCCTAGACTGACGCTAACTAGTGTTAATGCTAACTAATGTCATCTGTGACACTAATAATAGTGATCAGAAAAAAAACTGTACACTATAAAAGTGACACTGTGACAGGGCAATGAAGGGGTTAACTGGGGGTGATCAGGGGGTTAAATCTTTATTGGGGGGATGGTGGGTACCCTAAACCTATTTGGGACAGAAACTAACTGTTGCTAACGCTAAATGAAGTCACAAGGCACACTATTACAGAAATCAGCAAAACCACTATATACTGTATATAGTGTTCAATGTGACAGGGGGCGTAGGGGTTAACTGGGGGTGATCGGGGCGTTAAATGTGCCTAGCTAGGTGTGTGTATATGTGCTGTTGGTGTACTCAGTTTAATCCTCTCTTCTCTCACGTTGGAATCCAAAAAAGACTCCAGGAGGGAAGGGAGGACCTTTTCCTGTGCCTGTGTTTACATTACACAGGTCGGTTTGTCATTGGTCAGAACCGATCACCAGGTCCAGGCCAAAAATCATCATTGGCCTGGACCTGATGACTTATCAGTTCTATTCCGAATCAGACCATCGCGGGGACTGAGGGCATGCGGGAGGGCGCCCCATAGGCCCCGTAGACCCTCACTTTTCCTGCCAGAGCCACCCTGCCGCAGTAAAAAGGCGGCGGGTGGTCAGGAACTGGTTAAAGTAAGGTGCGCATGGGCAGCCAATCAGCAAAATAAGAAAAAATCTACAATGTTTCAGCAATTTGTATTGGATTTATGTTGGATACATTTGCAAATATATCTGAAGCTGCACTGCCACATCAAGGCCCCTCTGCAAAGTGCAGTCCCTAACTCTACTCTACTGTCATTTCCAAATTGTGATATATAAAGTAAAAAAAACATTCAGAGTCTAAACTAGTTCAATAATTTCATTCAAAACAGAGGTTTTGGTTACATATATTTGCAATCATATGTGAAACTACCTTCCATTACAGGCTGTTCAAAACCTGTCTGAGAAAAATACCAGCCTCCAACCTCCCCTTATAGCTGGTCCAACACACACCTGGAAAAATACCGTCCTCCAACCTCCCCTCATAGCCAGTCCAACAAACGCCTAAAAAAAAACACCGACCTCCAACCTCCCCTCCTAGCTGGTCCAACATACGCCTGAGAAATACCGGCCTCCAACCTCTCCTCATAGCCGGTCCAACACATCCCTGAAAATATACTAGCCTCCAACCTTCCCTTCTAGCCGGTCAAACACACCTGAAAAAATAACGGCCTCCAACCTCCCCTCATAGCCGATCCAACACACACCTGGGGAAAAAAAGTACTGGCCTCCAACCTCCCCTATAGCCAGCCCACACACGCCTAAAAAAATACCGGCCTCCAACCTCCCCTCATAGCCAGTCAAACACACACCTGTAAAAAAGAAGTACCGGCCTCCAATCTCCCTTTATAGCCAGTCCAACACACACATAAAAAGAAAAAGTACCGGCCTCCAACCTCCCCTCCCCTCATAGCTGGTCCAACACATGCCTGAAAAATACCGGCCTTTTTGGACATTTTTCTGTTTTTGCAGCATGCTGCTCTTTCACATTATAAAAATGCTGTTCTGGACTTGTCTTCTCGGCAGTAACCTCCTGCACCTCCTGTTGAATATCTTCTGTCAGCCATTGTTTTGCCTTAGCCAATACATCATCAGAAGAGAAAGCATGGTTTTTGTATCAAGGATTCAAAAGACTTGCAAGCACAACATTTTTAATCTCTTCATGCTTCTCAAAACATATATCAACCAAAGCTCTTTGGCTTGACAGACCATCATTTAAAAGTTGGAGGGTGTTGTGTGCCATGACACTGAAGTCTGACATATCAGCAAGCCTCATTCCTTTCTGCATGTTCGCTCCATTGTCTTGAAGAAACACAAGCATCACTCAGTCTTTGTTGATTCCCCAGTCTTCAAGCATGCCTAGAAACATTTCTCTACTGTACTCAGTGTGGGATCCGTGCATCACTTTTGTATCCAACACCAATTGGCTTTATGTCCATCCACTGTCAATGAAGTGGCATGAAAGAATCGTTAATGACTCGCCTGACTTTTTGTCCTGACCAGCAGTCAGTCGTGAATGAGAGTGAGTTGCCAGCATTCTCTGGTTGCAGCATAGCCTATACTTTCTCGACGACCTTTTGGTGAATCTTTCGCAGCATTTTGGTTCGATAATACTTCTCACTCTTCAGTGTGTAGCTTGGCTCAAGTATGGACATCAGCCACTTAAATCCTGAGTCAGACACCATTGTAAATGGCTGGTTATCAGTGACAATTATCTCTGTGATTACTCTGTCCAGCAGTTGGGATCTTCCATCTAAATCTAGACAGTGACACCTGTTTTTTTTCATAAACATATCTGTTATTGACGCCTGGCAGTGTGGGTGGCTTGCTGGCACCCTGTTGTGGGGTGGCTGGCTGCTGTCACCCTGTTGTGGGTCAGTGGCTGACGCCTGGCAGTTTGGGTGGCTTGCTGGTAGCCTGTTGTGGGTCGGTGGCTGATGCCTAGCAGTGGGGGTGGCTTGCTGGCAACCTGTTGTCAGTCGGTGGCTGACGCCTAGCAGTGTGGGTGGTTTGTTGGCACACTGTTGTGGGTCGGTGGCTGACACCTGGCAGTGTGGGTGGCTTGCTGGCACCCTGTTTTGGGGTGGCTGGCTGCTGTCACACTGTTGTGGGTCGGTGGCTGATGCCTGGCAGTGTGGGTGACTTGCTGGCACCCAGTTGTGGCTGGCTGGCTTGCTGGAACACTTTGGTGGGTGGCTTGCCTGGTGTCACCCTGTTGTGGGTGGCTGGCTGCTGTCACACTGTTGTGGGTGGGTGGCTGATGCCTGGCAGTGTTGGTGACTTGTTGGCACCCTGTTGTGGCTGGCTGGCTTGCTGGAACACTTTGGTGGGTGGCTTGCCTGGTGTCACCCTGTTGTGGGTTGTTGGCTTGCTGGAACTCTGTCGTGGGTGGCTGGCTTGCTGCAACACTGTGGTGGGTGGCTGGCTGGCTTGCTGGAACAATGTGGTGTGTGACTGGCTTGGTGTCACCCTTTTGTGGGTTTCTGACTTGCTGGAACACTGTGGTGGGTGGCTGGCTTGGTGTCACCCTGTTGTGGATGGCTGGCTTGCTGGAACACTGTGGTGGGTGGCTGGCTTGTTGTCACCCTGTTGTGGGTGGCTTGCTTGCTGGAGCACTGTGGTGGGTGGCTGGCTTGGGGTCACCCTGTTGTGGGTGGCTTGCTTATTGGAACACTGTGGTGGGTGGCTGGCTTGGTGTCACCCTGTTGTGGGTGGCTTGCTTGCTGGAACACTGTGGTGGTTGGCTGGCTTGGGGTCATCCTGTTGTGGGTGGCTTGCTTGCTGGAACACTGTGGTGGGTGGCTGGCTTGGTGTCACCCTGTTGTGGGTGGCTTGCTTGCTGGAACACTGGTGGGTGGGTGGGTGGCTGGCTTAGAGTCACCCTGTTGCGGGTGGCTGGCTTGCCTGAACACTGTGGTGGGTGGCTGGCTGGCTTGCTGGAACACTGTGGTGGTTGGCTGGCTTGGTGTCACCCTGTTATGGGTGGCTGGCTTGCTGGACCACTGTGGTGGGTGGCTGGCTGGCTTGCTGGAACACTGTGGTGGGTGGCTGGCTGGCTTTCTGGAACACTGTGGTGGGTTGCTGGCTTGCTGGAACACTGTGGTGGGTGGCTTGCTTACTGGAACATTGTGGTGGGTGGCTGGCTTGGTGTCACCCTGTTGTGGGTGGCTTGCTTGCTAGAACACTGTGATGGGTGGCTGGCTTGGTGTCACCCTGTTGTGGGTGGCTGGCTTGCTGGAACACTGTGGTGGGTGGCTGGCTTGGTGTCACCCTGTTGTGGGTGGCTGGCTTGCTGGAACACTGTGGTGGGTGGCTGGCCTGGTGTCACCCTGTTGTGGGTGGCTTGCTTGCTGGAACACTGTGGTAGGTGGCTGGCTTGCTGGAACACTGTGGTGGGTGGCTGGCTTGGTGTCACCCTGTTGTGGATGGCTGGCTTGCTGGAACACTGCGGTGGGTGGCTGGCTTGTTGTCACCCTGTTGTGGGTGGTTTGCTTGCTGGAACACTGTGGTGGGTGGCTGGCTTGGTGTCACCCTGTTGTGGGTGGCTGGCTTGCTGGAACACTGTGGTGGGTGGCTGGCTTGTTCTCACCCTGTTGTCGGTGGCTTGCTTGCTAGAACACTGTGGTAGGTGGCTGGCTTGCTTGCTGGAACACTGTGGTGGGTGACTGGCTTGGTATCACCCTGTTGTGGGTGGGTGGCTTGCTTGCTGGAACACTGTGGTGGGTGGCTGATTTGTTGTCACCCTGTTGTGGGTGGCTTGATTGCTGGGACACTGTGGTGGGTGGGTGGCTGGCTTGGTGTCACCCTGTTGTGGGTGGCTTGCTGGAACACTGTTGTGGGTGGCTGGCTTGGTGTCGCCCTGTTGTGGGTGGCTGGCTTGCTGGAGTACTGTGGTGGGTGTAGAGATACGCCGGTTTTCGGTAATGCGATATTTCGCGGTATCGCATACACACGGTATTGTTATTGTGGTTATTTTTAAAATAAAATAAAATTTCTGCTCTCCAAGTCTGCCTTTAGAATTGATTCTTTTCAGTGAACTGGATGACTCGTTCACTCATTCAATAGAGACTGGTCTGGTAATATGATCCTAGAGTGAGAGAGCTTAGCTCCTCCCTGTAACCAATCAGATGGCTCCCAGCACACTGACATGCTGGAAACAACCTATCACAGTTACTTTGCTCTATACTGCAGCCGCATGCTTTCTCCTGGGCTCAGGCAGACAGACACAGAGCCACTTTCCTACTACAAGCAAATCTCTGAAAGTACCTATCTATTACCATATACTGTCACTGTGTAGATAGATAGATAGATAGATAGATAGATAGATAGATAGATAGATAGATAGATAGATAGATAGATAGATAGATAGATAGATAGATAGATAGATAGATAGATAGATAGAGATAAAAATAGAGATAGAGAGAGAGATAGAGAGATAGATAGATAGATAAGACAGATAGATAGACAGCTAGATAGACAACTAGATAGACAGATAAACAGTAGATAGATAGATAGATAGATAGATAGATAGATAGATAGATAGATAGATAGATAGATAGATAGATAGATAGATAGATAGATAGATAGATAGATAGATAGATAGATAGATAGATAGTCCCTGAAATCACTTTTTACGGCGTTCCACCTTTCTCTAACTTTGTCGTTAGTACCAATATGTACAATGACAGCTGGGTCCTCCCCAGCGTCATCCAACAATCTGTCCATGCAGTCTACAATGTCCCGAACTCGAGAGCCCGGTAAACAACATACTGTTCGGCGAGAACGATCTTTGTGACAGATTGCCCTCTCTGTTCCTCTAATAATAGAATCCCCTACCACAAGTATCTGCCTATTCTTTCCTGTATCCTTGCCCCCATCTTCACTGGAGGAGTTGTTCCCAAGGTTCCTCTGGTATTTTGGTGGAGCCTCAACTTGAATTTCTTCCAGCTTTTTGGTCATCTTCTCTCCCAATAGAGCAGCACCCTGCTCATTTAAGTGCAGCCCATCTCTGGTATAGAGCCAGTAACGGTATGAAAAGTCAGCCCAGTTTTCCAGAAACCCAAATCCTTCCTCCCTGCACCAGTTCCTCAGCCACTTGTTAAGTGCACCAAGCTCTTGCTGTCTCTCTGGTGTGGCTCCAGGTATGGGCAGAATTTCTGAAAATACTGCCTTGGAGGTCCTTTTCTTCAGTATAGTCCCTAAGTCTCTGAAATCATTTTGTAGGGCGGTCCATCTTCCTCTAACTTTGTCGTTAGTACCAATATGTACCATGACAGCTGGGTCCTCCCCAGCCCCATCCAACAATCTGTCCATGCAATCCACAATGTCCTGAACATGAGCGCCTGTTAAAAATCATACTGTTCGGCGAAAACGGTCTTTGTGACACGGTGATAACGATCTTTGTGACGGTTTGCCCTCTCTATCCTTCTAATGATTTCGTCCCGCATCTGCCGATCCTTTCTTGTAACCGTGGCTCCGATTTCACTGAAGAAGATGTTCCCCTGGCATTTTAGTGGAGTCTCAACATGAACATCACATTCTGGTGGAGTCGCAATTTGAATGTCGCATGCAGGTGAAGTCGCAATGTGAACATCACATTGTGGTAGAGTTTCGATGGGAATGTCACATTCTGCCGGAGTCTCATTGGGAATGTCGCATTCTGCCGGAGTCTCATTGGGAATGTCGCATTTTGCTGGAGTCTCATTGGGAATGTCGCATTTTGCTGGAGTCTCATTGGGAATGTCACATTTTGCTGGAGTCTCATTGGGAATGTTGCATTCAGCTGGAGTCTCATTGGGAATATCGCATTCTGCTAGGGTCTCAACGGGATCCTCACATACTGTCGAAGACCTAGTGGGAACGTCACAATATGCTGGAGTGTCAGCGGAAACTTCACAATCTGTTGTAGTCTTAGCCGGAACGTCACATTCTGCCAGTGTCTCGGCGGGAATGTTACATTGTGGAGAATTCTCAACGTGAACAACACATTTTGGCGAATTCAACATTTTTTCCAACTTTTTGGCCATTTTCTTTCCTAACAGAGTTGCACCCTGCTCGTTTAAGTGAAATCCGTCCCTGCTGTAGAGCAGGTAATTAATTGAAAAGTCAGTCCAGTTCTCCATGAAGCCAAAACCCTCCTTCTTGCACCAGTTCTTCAGCCACCTGTTAAGCCCCATAACCTCCTGCTGTCTCCTTGTTGTGGCTCGAGGTACAGGCAGTATTTCTGAAAATACTACCTTGGAGGTCCTTTTCTTCAATATAGCCCCTAAGGCCCTGAAATCATTTTGTAGAATGCTCCATCTTCTTCTGATGTTGTCGTTGGTGCCAATATGTACCATGACAGCTGGGTCCTCCCCAGCCTCATCCAACAATTTGTCCATCTGTTCTGCAATGTCCCGAACCCGTGCATTCGGGAAAAAACATACTGTTCGTTGATCACAGTCTTTCTGACAGATTGCTCTCTCTGTCCCTTTAATAACTGAATCCCCTACCACCAGTATCTGCCTCTCTATTTTTGTAAGCTTGCTCCCATCTTCACTGGAGGTGATCCCATGGCTCCCCTGGTATTTTGGTGCATTCTCAACATGAATGTCACATTGTGCTGTAGTCTCAACATGAACATCACATTGTGCTACAGTCTTAACATGAACATCACATTCTGGTGGTGTTTCAAAGGGAATGTCACATTCTGGTAAAATCTCAATGTGAATGTGACATTCTGGTGGATTCTTTTCGTGAACCTCATATTCAGGAGAAGTCTCAGTGTGAACCTCACATTCTGGAGGTGTCTCAGTGTAAATGTCACATTGTTTTGGAGTTTCAATGTGAACATCACATTCTTCCGGAGTGTCAGCGAGCACATCACATTCTTCCGAAGTATATGAGGGAACATCACATTCTGTTGGAGTCTCAGAGGGAGCATCACATTCTGGAGGAGACTCATTGTGATGATGAAATTCAGGAGACGTCTCATTGTGAACATCACATTCTGGAGGAGTACCATTGTGAACTTCACATTCTGGAGCACTCTCAATGTCAACGTCATATTGTGATGAAGTTTCAACATAAACGTCTCTTTCTACTGTAGTCTCAACGTGAACGTAACATTCTGGTGATGTCACAACAGGAATGTCACATTCAGCCTGAGTCTCAGTAGGACTATCACATTCTTCCTGAGTCTCAGCAGGAACATCACATTCTGGAGGAGACTCATTGTGATGATGAATTTCTGGAGAGGTCTTAATGTGAAAGTCACATTCTTGATTAGTCTCATTGTGAACATCACATTCTGGAGGAGTACCATTGTGAATGTCACATTCTAGAGCAGTCTCAATGTGAACTTCATATTGTGATGAAGTTTCAACATGAACGTCTCTTTCTTCTGCAGTCTCATGGGGAACGTCACATTCTGGTGATGTCACAACAGGAATGTCACATTCTGCCTGAGTCTCAGTGGGAATGCCACATTCTGCTGAAGTCTCAACAGGAACGTCACATTCTTTTGGAGTCTTAATGTGTACATCACATTTTGGTTGGCCCTCAATGTGGATGTCACGTTGTTGCTCACTGGGGAAGGCCTGCTGCGTGGGATCCGTCTGCAATAAAATTCTGCCTTCATCTGCAATAGAAAAGAAGAATTAGATTTAGCACCTTCATCTACATTTCATATATATTTTCTTCATAAAACATCAGATTATACAGAGAAAAATTCAGTGCAAGGAACCTATAAATAAACACAACATGACAGGGACACAGGGATCACTACAGTTGGCCTTCGTATAAAAATTCTGGTTGCCTGGCAGTTATGCCAATCCACTAAATTTCAATGACTCAGGAAGCTGGTAACAAGCATTTTTAGTGGTGTGATGATGCGCTTTCATGTTTAAATGAGTGGGTGCGTCACAAAAGAAGTTGCAACAGGAGGTATTGGTGTCACTTGCTTGGCTTTGCATTGTGGTAGGGGCTTGTGAATCATCAGACCAGCTAAGCAGATGCTTTAACTGTCAGTTTTGCCCAGAAAGCTTGTCATTTCTCAGCCCTGAGATCAGACAGGAGAGGGGTTACTCGCTATGGGGGTCATACACCAGCCTGGCACCAGCTGATAGGTTTGCATTGGCCGGGAGAGAAAACAAGTGACTAATGTATTCGGAATAGTAATGTATGGTTTCCTATATTCTTATCATTGTTTTATAGATATTCATGCTGTTCCTTCAATTGCTATATATTAGTTATGCTTAACCCCCCTTTGACAGAATCTTTACCCCAGTAGGGGGAGGGCAGGAGGGACCAGCCAATCACAGGACTGATTCTGTCATATGAGGGGCGTTTTATGAAATCGGTGGGCCTGTGTGCAAAATCATAAGTTGGGCTCGGCTGCTTAATTAAAAATAAAAAAAGTGTTTTTTTTTCTTTTTTTCTGTTAAAAAAATAAAAGTGGTGTACTTACTGTGGCACAGTGAAGAGTAAGCATGGCGTTCATTGTGCCAGGGGTGGTGCTAGGATTGTAAGAGACCTGGGGTACCTTTGGGCACACCAAGTAGAAGAATAATGCGATTCACGTAGCAGGCCGTGGTGAACAGTGGGTGTGGCCAAATTATGTTAACCCCTTTACCACCGGAGGATTTTGCTGTCTTACGTCTGGGCCACTTTTTGCGATTCGGCGCTGTGCGAATTTAACTGACAATTGCGCGGTCGTGTGACGCCGTACCCAAACTAAATGTACGTAATTTTTTTCTTACAAACAGAGCTTTCTTTTGGTGGTATATGATCACCTGTGCGATTTTTACTTTTTGCGCTATAAACAAAAAAAGAGCATAAATTTTGAAAAAATAACAATATTTTTCAAATTTTTTTATATGAAATTCCCACCCAAAAAAATGTAAAAATCAAATTTTTTAAAAATTTTTGGTCAATTTTGTTTTTTCTGCTACCTATGTTTGGTAAAAAAAATCACAATAAGCGTATTTTGATTGGTTTGCGCAAAAGTTATTGTGTTTACTAACTAAGGGAAAGATTTCTGTCATTTTTGGTGTTTTTTTTTTTTTTAACGAGTAATGGCTGCGATCTGTGATTTTTTTTTTTTTGCGGGACTGCGACATTGCGGCAGACAGATCGGACCCTTGACTGACATTTTTGACACTTTTGGGGGTACCAGTGACATTACTGCAGTAATCAGTGCTATATATATGCACTGTTACTGTAAAAATGACACTGGCAGGTAAGGGGTTAACTGTATTGGAGAGGGAGGGGTTAGGTCTGTCCTAGGGGCGTGTTTCTAACTGTGATGGGACATGGCTACTAGTGTAAAAACAGAGATCAACGGATTACCCTCAGCTTCTTTAGCAAGGCAGTGGTCGTCTTGGAGGTGTGTTTGGGGTCGTTATGTTGGAATATTGCCCTGTGGCCCAGTCTCTGAAGGGAGGGGATCATACTCTGCTTCAGTATGTCACAGTACATGTTGGCATTCATGGTTCCCTCAATGAACTGTAGCTCCCCAGTGTCGGCAGCACTCATGCAGCCCCAGACCATGACACTCCCACCATCACCACCATGCTTGACTGTAGGCAAGACACACTTGTCTTTGTACTCCTCACCTTGTTGCCGCCGGCGCCACACACTCTTGACACTATCTGAACCAAATAAGTTTATCTTGTTCTCATCTCATCAGGCCACAGGACATGGTTCCAGTAATCCATGTCCTTAGTCTGATTGTCCTCAGCAAACTGTTTGCGGGCTTTCTTCTGCATCATCTTTAGAAGAGGCTTCCTTCTGGGACGACAGCCACGCAGACCAATTTGATGCAGTGTGTGGTGTATGGTCTGAGCACTGACAGCCTGACCCCCCACCTCTTCAACTTTTGTAGGAATGCTGGCCGCACGTATACATCTATTTCCCAAAGACAACCTCTGGATATGACACTGAGCATGTGCATTCAACTTTTTTGGTCGACCAAAGCGAGGCCTGTTCTGAGTGGAACCTGCTAAGCTACTGTATGGTCTTGGCCACTGTGCTGCAGCTCAGTTTCAGGGTCTTGGCCAATCTTCTTATAGCCTAGGCCAGCCGTCAGTAAATGGTAGCCCGCGGTCAAAGAACGGACTGCACGATGCTTCCACCTGGACTGTCAGGCCGCCACTATAAGCAGTCCTTGGTTTGCTGGGACCTCACGTGTCCAAGCAACCAGTGACGTCCCGTGTATGCGCCCCACCCCACTCCTTCTTTCTACCGCTCCCAACTCACTCCCAGTCAGGCCGTGAGTTGGGGCTAGATGTCAAGTGCACGCCTGCCCCCCTGCTGTTTGCGGCTCCTGGCTCTTGCATTTTCTGCCCCCAAAGGTATGTGAGTCACATTTTTAAGGGGGTTGCTTATTTTATCAAGTGCAGACTGATGGGCACATTTTATGTTAAGAGCAACGCTGATGGACACGTTTTGTTTTGCCCAACAGAGTGCCCCCTAACATAAAATGTGCCCATCAGCGTGCCCCTATTTTATGTTAAGGGTCACGCTGATGGGCAAATTTTATGCTAACGGTTACACTGATGGGCATAATTAATGCTAAGGGTCATGGTGATGGGCACATTTTATGTTAAGGGTCACGATGATAGACACGTTTTGTTTTAGCACAGACTTGAGATTCGGATCTTGGCCCAAAGAAAATTTTAGAGGCCGGACCTCCTTGAATGTTAATTCATTACCCCTGGCCTAGGCCATCTTTATGTGGAGAAACAATTCTTTTTTTCAGATCCTTAGAGAGTTCTTTGCCATGAGGTGCCATGTTGAACTTCCAGTGACCAGTATGAGTGAGTGAGAGCGATAACACCAAATTTAACACACCTGCTCCCCATTCACACCTGAGTATCACTAACGAGTCACATGATACCGGGGAGGGAAAATGGCTAATTGGGCCCAATTTGGACATTTTCACTTAGGGGTGTACTGACTTTTGTTGCCAGTGGTTTAGACATTAATGTGTGTTGAGTTATTTTGAGGGGACAGCAAATTTACACTGTTATACAAGCTGTACACTCACTGCTTTACATTGTAGCAAAGTGTCATTTCTTCAGTGTTGTCACATGAAAAGATAGAATAAAATATCTACAAAAATGTGAGGGGTGTACTTACTTTTGTGAGATACTGTATAAACCTCAGCACAATTATTTAAAAAATAAAAATAAAACTCTTCCATTGTGTCTGATTTTGTGTACATTGAAAATAAATGGAGAGCTAACACTTCATCTGAGCCGACCATAAAGGATTATTTCACCTTTTAGCTAAGAATAATAAATGGCAATTTTTTAGCAGGTAAGAAATCGTACATTTACTTTTTTTGTTTTAGGATCCTGTAAAGCATTGCACTGAGATTAGCAGATCCCGGGTACCATGCCGCTCTCCTTCACACTGGCAGTTAAAAAAAAAAAAAATCGGTTGGCAGCTAACAGGTGAGGAGAGAGAGTTGGGGGGAGGGGAGACTTAGCCCCCTGTATACAGCTCCAAGATTTACAGTTTGTTTCTCTTGATCCCTATAATCCTATCTATCGATCCCTATATCCCTCACAATCCCTATACATGTGTACATATGGGGGGAGGGGTGACCTGTCATCAATGGGGTGGAAGGATCCAATGAAAGGGTGTCGGTTATTTTGTATCTATCAATATCCACAACACTTACCAATCCCGGTGTCGGTATTTCGGGGAGGTCCATTGGCTTTACGGCCGAGACCAATACATCTGAGAACGGCTCTGGCGCAGCCGCGCACAAAAGCCCGAGCCCTCTTCATTTTGCGGGGCTTCTTGGTTGGGGTATCTGCAGGATGGTCACTGATACCTTCTTCCATAGCTGCTCTTCCTATGGGGGGTTTCTCTTTGGTGTTTTTCAGAGAAAAAAGCTGTTTACATTTAAATTGGTTCATTATTAAGAATAATGAAACACGCTTTAAACGTACAACAATGAAATCGCAATGAAATTGAATTCAAATGAAATCAAATCCAATGAAATCGCAAGAAATATCTCAGCAGAGATAAAGACAGGTCTTCACTGGTCAGCGTCAACACTTGTCTCAGTGATTTCCCGCTCCTGTGGCTCCTTATATAGGCTATGGCTCCTCCCACTGGTCATGTGACTTTTTTTTTTAAATCTCACGATGACTCAGCAAAAAAAAATAACTGACGATTTATCTTAAAGGAGCCTCGTCCTTGTTTGTGAGCTGTGTGAATTCAGGCTGTAGGCTCAGTATACGGATCTAATAGGGATACGGCTCCTGTAATAACATGTTTTCACTGACCGTTATTTTCACTGACATTTAACCCTTACAGTCCCATGGCTGAAATAAAGATCTGTATTCCTATGATAAGACGGTGAATGGAGTCTTATAAATCCTCCCAGAGATCAAATCTTCCCATTTATTTCATCATTCTTACAAAACAATTATTTTTCCACTTTTGAACCCTTTACCTGCCAAACCATTTTTTTCCCTTTCAGCTTTTAACCCTTTCACTACCAAATTATATATTTCATTGTTTTTAACAATTTAACATTAAAACCAATGTCCCCCCCCCTTTCATTTATTAACCCTTTCACTGCCAAACCAAATAACCCCCTCCACACACACTTTAACCCTTTCACTGCCAAACCTTTTTTTTTTGTTAAAATATAAATAAAGGAAAACATTTTTATTTTTAGTTTTGGATGGAGTGGAGAGGGATTAGAACACCTGTTAGGTTTTTATCGCTGTGTGCGCCCCCTTTTGGGATATCCACTCTCTTTGTGTTTCATGTTTACCATTACCACCAAAAGTGAAAGAAAATTCCAATATTTGGGTTGTCACCAGAAGCAGAATTAGAGGGGAAATCTTCCAATGGGGACACTAGTTCTGGTGACACCCTGGGATTATGTCACTTTGGGGGATTTTTCTAACTTTTGTTTTTGGCTTTGGGACAGGAAGTGAAGGCAAATCTCCCCAATGGGGACACAGATGGCAAAGAAATCCTGACAGAGGTTCTATACCTCCCTTACTCTATTCTAAATGGGGGAAAAAATGTATTTAGTTCTATTTTAACATTTAAGTTGTATGTGGGGGGGGGGGGGGGGTGATGGGGAGTCTGAAAGAGGGTGCAGCATATTACACATGGGGCTCAGCGGGGGTGGAGTGTCTGCAGACACGAGCAACTGCTACTTTCAGAGAGGGGGAGGGGAGAGAGCTCAAATAGTTATTTTGAGGGTCATTTTAACCCTTTCACTGCTGGACATTTTTATGTACATTTTTCCATTTTCCATTTTTTTTCCAATGTGCTAATTGCTCATTTCTACCCTCAAAGCATTCCATAGTTTGTGAAGTGTTGAAGGCCCCGCCCATTCACACCTCTGACATACATCTGGATGGGAAACGCCCATTTTTTCAAGCGTTTTCTTTTTTTTACCCAACATGCATAGAGCAGTCTATTCGTTTCATTGGGCCGCCCTATGTGCGACAAACATGGCAATGTAGCGCATGCCTTGTTCCGGGTCACGTTTTTTATTGTTCGCAGCGATTCCTCACATGTGGGGTTCGAATACCGTTTACATATATGTGCGCGACTTGAATATGCGTTCTCTTCTGCATGCGAGCACTGAGGGATCGGGGCATTAAACGTTTTTTTTTTTTCCTATTTATTTTATTCTTTATTTTACACGGTCCCTTTCATTTCTGTCACTTTTATTCCTATTACAAGGAATGTAGACGTCCCTTGTAAAAGAATATAAGGATAAGGATGACCGGTCCTCTTTTTGGAGGGATGTAGGGTCAAAAAGACCCCAAATCTCTTCTTTACCTTTAACCACTTCCCCCAAATGTACGCCCCGTACGTCCTTTGGTGTCAGTGGTAATACCGGGATGGTGGGGGCACCTACAGGCATCATCTCCGTATCATTGTTTGCAGCCAGCGAATTCTGTACAAAGCAGAAATCATCTGAGGGGCCAATTAGCCACTGGATCACTTCTGCGGGTTCCGGAAGGCGGTCCCTCCCCTG
The DNA here is from genome assembly GCF_965119305.1 of Pelophylax lessonae. Classification (NCBI taxonomy): domain Eukaryota; kingdom Metazoa; phylum Chordata; class Amphibia; order Anura; family Ranidae; genus Pelophylax; species Pelophylax lessonae. The sequence goes on along the minus strand of NC_138771.1, from coordinate 63,346,179 downwards.
CCCCCGCCCCCACCACTCCAGTCCCATCGTGGAGGCCCGGGAGTGGTGCGGCCGGGGGCGATGGTTGCCCTGTACAGAGAGAGAGGAACTGCCATCGTTCTCCTCTCTCTTTAACTCTGCAAACCGGGAGCGACGAGTATTCATCATTTCCCGGCTTCGACCCCTTTGTTCACCTGTCCATCAGTGACCAGAAAAGCAGCGGATCGGACCGATCTCAGTCTGATCTGCTGCATGGGGGACCAGAGGAGAGATTTGGGGTCTAATAGACCCCAAATCTCTCCATAAAGAGGACTTGTCACAGCCCATGCTGTCACAAGAGATGCTGTTCATCCCTTGGGATACAATAAAGTTATTACCAAAATATAAAATAAAGAAAAGGGTAAAAAATTGTTTTTTTTTGTAAAATAAATAATAAAAAAATAAATAAAGCCCCCCCTTCCCACTGTGCTTACGTGCAAATGGAAATTGATACGTTACTCCCGCACACATATGTAAACGTTGATCGCACCGCACATGTGGGGTATTGTTGAACGTCAAAGCGATGCGATAATTCTATCACCAGACCTCCTGTGCAACTCTAAACTGGTAACCAGTAAAGGCATTTAAAGCGTCGCCTATGGAGAGTTTAAAGCAATGTAGTTTGCTGCCATTCCACGGGCAGACGCAATTTTAAAGCCTGACATGTTAGGTATCTTTTTACTCTGCGTAACATTATCTTTCACAGTATAAAAAAAGATTGGGCTAAGTTTACTGGTTTATTGTTTTTTTATACTTGAAAGTGTTTTTTTCCTAAAAAAATTGTGTTTAAAAAAAACGCTGAGCAAATACCGTGTGACATACAAAAATCGCAACACACACCATTTTATTCTATAGGGTCTCTGCTGAAAAAAAATATATATAATTTTTTGGGGTTCTAAGTAATTTTCTGGCAAAAAAAAAAAAAAATAGATTTTTACATGTAGGAGCGAAGTGTCAGAATAGGTTTGGGAAGGAGGGGGTTAAAAGCAAATGCTTTCAAAAAAATAATAATGTTTACTTCCAGCCTGGACTGGAGGTCACGTCATGACGTCGCTCTGGTCCTCCAAGGTCATAGAGTGGATGAAAGAGTACTAACTCTTTGATGGTTTATGGGAGCAGCTGGCCGCAACGCCAGATCCTTTCTCAGGTGAACTGGCGGAAACGGTAAGCCCGGGAAACACCGACGAGTGTTTCATGAGCCGCTTGGAGCGGTTTCATGAGAAAGCTGGGTACTGGGGTTATGGGGGATATTTTCAGCTATAATCCCGGGAAACCACTTGCAGATTCCAACGGATATATACGTATTGCAGGTGGCAAGTGGTTAAAGTAGATCTCATATAAGCTTTAATGTTAATTTCATGTTATGCAGCTTTCATTAACCCCTTACTTACTGGGCACCTAAACCCCCTTCCTGCCCAGGCCAATTTTCAACTTTCAACTCTGTCACTTTTTGAATGACAATTGCGCGGTCATGCTACACTGTACCCATATGATATTTTTATCATTTCTTTTCATAAAAATAGAGCTTTCTTTTGGTGGTATTTAATCCCTACTGGGGTTTTATTTTTTTGCTAAACAAACAAAAAAATGTTATGTTAAGGGTCATGCTGATGGGCACAATTTATGTTAAAGGGCACTCGAATGGGCATATTTTATGTTAAGAGCATTGCTGATGGACACGTTTTGTTTTGCCCGTCTCTCTGAGTCATAGCACAGACTTGAGATTCGGACCTCGGCCCAAAGCAAATTTTAGCGGCCGGACCTCCTTGAATGTTAATTCATTACCCCTGGCCTAGGCCATCTTTATGTAGAGCAACAATTCTTTTTTTCAGATCCTTAGAGAGTTCTTTGCCATGAGGTGCCATGTTGAACTTCCAGTGACCAGTATGAGAGAGCGATAACACCAAATTTAACACACCTGCTCCCCATTCTCACCTGAGACCTTGTATCACTAACGAGTCACATGACACCGGGCGAGGGAAAATGGCGAATTGGGCCCAATTTGGACATATTCAGTTAGGGGTGTACTGACTTTTATTGCCAGTTGTTTAGACATTAATGGCTGTGTGTTGAGTTATTTTGAAGGGACAGCAAATTTACACTGTTATACAAGCTGTACACTCACTACTTTACATTGTAGCAAAGTGTCATTTCTTCAGTGTTGTCACATGAAAAGATAGAATAAAATATTTACACAAATGTGAGGGGTGTACTTACTTTTGTGAGATACTGTATAAACCTCAGCACAATTATTTAAAAAATAAAATAAAACTCTTCCATTGTGTCTGATTTTGTGTACATTGAAAATAAATGGAGAGCTAACACTTCATCTGAGCCGACCATAAAGGATTATTTCACCTTTTAGCTAAGAATAATAAATGGCAATTTTTTATCAGGTAAGAAATCATACATTTACTTTTTTTTTTGTTTTAGGATCCTGTAAAGCATTGCACTGAGATAAGCAGATCCCGGGTACCATGCCGCTCTCCTTCACACTGGCAGTTTAACCGGTTGCCGACCGCCGCACGACTATATACTGCGGCGGTCAGCCCCGGCCAGGCAGAGTGACGTAGCGGTACGTCACTAGCCTTCGCCGCTCTGGCGCGCGCGCGCGCGCACCCGCGGTCCCGCCGATGACTCGATTGGGTTCAGAACCGATCAGTCATCAGGTCCAGGCCAATCATTTTTGGTCTGGACCTGTTGATCGGTCCTGCCCAATCAGATCTCCCTCTAAGCCTGTGAAATGTAAACACAGGCTTAGAGGAGATGTGCCCTCCCCTCCCAACGGTCTTTTTGGATCCAGCGTGAGAGGAGAGCACATCTAATTGTAAGTACAGCACCAAGCACGTACATACACAGTTAGATAGGCACATTTCACCCCCGATCGCCCCCCCAATTAACCCCTACAGCACCTGACACAACACACACTATATACAGCATATAGCATATACCTATATACCTGTATAAGTGTGATTTGTGAACAGGTGTAGCCCTTGCGACCCCCCCTTTTCCACTCAAATTACCCCCCACCCCCCCCTAATAAAGATTTAACCCACTGATCTCCCCTGACCCCCCCCTGATCACCGCCGTTAACCCCTACACCCTCTGTCACATCAGCACTAATACAAACGCAATATACGGTGTTATTGTATTTTTGTATTAGTGTGATTGTGATCAGAATTAGCGCAGGCGACTAAGTTTCTGTCCCAAGAAGGTTTAGGGTCCCCGCCACCCGCCCAATAAAGATTTAAGCCCCTGACCCCCCCCTGATCACCCCTACACCCCCTGCCATAACACACACCGTATACAGTATATAGCATTTTGCTATATACCCGTATAAGTGTGATTTGTGGTCAGGTCTAGCGCTTGCGACCCCCTTTTTTCCACTTGAATTACCCGCCACCCCCCCCTAATAAAGATTTGAGCCCCTGATCTCCCCTGACCCCCCCCTGATCACCGCTAGTTAACCCCTACACCCTCTGTCACATCAGCACTAATACAAACGTAATATACTGTGTTTTTGTATTTTTGTATTAGTGTGATTGTGATCAGAATTAGCGCAGGCGACTAAGTTTGTGTCCCAAGGAGGTTTAGGGTCCCCGCCACCCGCCCAATAAAGATTTAATCCTCTGATCCCCCCCTGATCACCCCTACACCCCCTGCCACAACGCACACTGTATACAGTATATAGCATTTTCTATATACCCGTATAAGTGTGACTTGTGACCAGGTTTAGCGCTTGCCACCGTTCCTTTTATCCTTAGGATACCCGCCAGTCCCTTCCAATAAAGATTTAAACCCCTGATCCCCCCCTGATCACATCCCGTTAACCCCTACACCCTCTGTCACATTAGCACTAATACACACATAATATACTGTTTTTACTGTATTTTTGTATTGGTGTCATTGTGACTTGAGGTTGCTCTAGCTAGCTAGTTTCTTTCCCAAAGGAGGTTTAGGGTCCCCGCCACCCCCCCCCAGATCCCCGGCGCATAGTTTAGAAGTAACCCCTTGATCACCACACACGCACGCACGCACCTACACTTCCATTTCTAGTATAGTGTTTGAACAGATCAATATCTGATCTGATCAGAGCTATACTAGCGCCCCCATAGTTTAGGGTTCCCAAAACGCGGTGTTTGCACGATCAGCACTGATTCCGGCCAGCACCTGCGTTTAACCCTTTCACCCAGGTAAGTGTAGTAATCAATAGATTACTGTCACTTACAAAAAACACAAGACACAAAACCGCTGTGTTAGCAGAGTCAGGCCTGATCCCTGCTAGCATTAGCAGTTTTTTTGGTAGCGCTTGAAATAGTCTTCGACAACCAGGTGCTTTTATTACCTGTGAGTCGCATCACTGTACGGGTAAATTTAGTTACCAAAATGTCTAAACGTTCGTACAGTGATGAAGCTATTTACAGTATAATGTCCATGTCAGGTGAGAGCGATGGGGAAGCCTCACCGGCAGAATCAGGGTCATTATACGAACCAGATGACAGCAGCGGCTCCCTGACAGACAGCTCCGACGACAGATGGGTCCCTGTTAGACCCAGGCGTACCCGACCCCATTCTGGTGTTGTTGAAATGCAGGAATCGCAGGGTGCTCGTATGGAGCAGAGTGTGGGTACTAGTGCCGCTCATCCTTCTGGCGACCTGGCAAGCGCCAGCGGCCTAGTACAACCTGGACCTAGTACAACCAGCACTGCAGTAAGACCTGGTGACGTGGCGAGTCCCCTAAGTGCAGTTGAAGCTGGTGCGGTGGCTAGCACAAGTAGTGGCCCGCAGCCACCGCGTATTCGAAGACAGGCCCGTAGAGCCCATAGTGCCCTCCCTGATGCGCTGGCATATCCCAATTGGCAACCCACTGATTCTACAGCGCCAGTACTTCCCCCATTCACCGCCCAACCTGGAATCCACGTGGAGACAGCTGGTTTTACGCCCCTGAACTTTTTTGAGCTGTTCTTCACGGAAGATCTTTTCAGATCTATTGTGGATCAATCAAATTTATATGCTCAACAATTTATCGCCGCCAACCCAAATTCGCACCTTGCCAGACGATTCGGCTGGAATCCTATAACGGTTTCCGAATTTAAGATCTTTCTGGGCCTTTCCCTCCACATGGGCATAACTAAACAAAGTGAATTGCGGCTATATTGGTCCACTAGCCCAGCTCACCATATGCGCATGTACTCTGCCTCCATGTCCAGGGGGAGATACGAGCAAATTCTGCGATTTATGCATTTCAGCGACAATGAAATCTGTCGTCCTCGGGGAGACCCTGCATACGATCGGCTCCACAAAATTCGGCCCCTCATAGACCACTTCAATCAGCGGTTTGCAGCCTTGTTTACCCCCGAACAAGTTGTCTGCATTGACGAGTCCCTGATTAAATTTACTGGCCGTCTTGCTATCAAACAGTACCTCCCCAGCAAGCGTGCCAGATACGGGGTCAAGTTGTATAAGCTCTGTGACAGGGCCACAGGCTATACAGTTAATTTCCGTGTCTATGAGGGAAAAGATAGCACTGTGGAGCCCCCGAACTGCCCAGACTACATAGGGAGCAGCGGTAAGATTGTTTGGGACTTGGTGTCACCCTTATCCGGAAAGGGGTACCATTTGTACGTGGACAATTTTTACACAAGCGTGCCACTATTTAGTCACCTGCTTGATTTACAAATTGGCGCATGTGGCACCGTGCGACCTAATCGCCGGGGCTTCCCCCAACGGCTTGTAAATTCCCGTCTTAGTCGGGGGGCGAGAGCCTGCTTGAAAACGGACAAATTACTTGCGGTGAAGTGGAAGGATACACGGGATGTTTATGTTCTGTCCTCCCTTCACGCAGACACGACAGTCCAAATCCCTACGGCAACTGGCGTTATGGAGAAACCCCTCTGTGTCCACGAATATAACCTTAACATGGGAGGGGTGGACCTTAACGACCAGCTTTTGGCGCCGTATTTAGTTGCCCGTAAAGCCAGACGCTGGTACAAAAAAGTGTCTGTTTACCTTTTCCAATTGGCTATGCTGAACGCCTTTGTCCTATACAGGGCGTCAGGACGAACTGGACCCTTCCGGGAATTCCAGGAAGCGGTCATCCTTGCCTACCTGTACCCAGGAGGCATGCCTGCCCAACTTCCCCTTCCAGATGCAGTGAGCCGGCTGCATGAGAGGCATTTTCCTTATGCCCTCCCGAGTACCCCTACCCAAATACGACCCCAAAGACGATGTCGTGTCTGTAGCAGGCGCGGATTTAGGCGTGACACCCGTTATTATTGTCCCAAATGTCCTGACCATCCTGGTCTCTGCATCGGGGAATGTTTTGAGCGCTACCATACACTAGTGGAGTATTAGTGTAGGGTACAGCACGACACAGTGTAGGGCACATAAACACAGGGTCTCGAAGGATGTTGGATGTCCATCGACATTTTGAGAGACCCAAGCTGGAAGAGAAGATCGCAGAAGATCGCACTCCCTCCCAAATCAAGAAATAAAGGAACAGTTAGAAAGTAAAATAAAAGGATCCAAAAACTGTTGTGGTGTCAGTAATTTTATATGTCCTTCTACTCCTTCCTACTATACTTTTTTCAATGTCCTTTGTTTGTTTTTTCATTCTTTTGTGACCTGTTTCTCTTGCAGGTAATTGTCGGCTACCACGCATTGATTTTATATATTCTGACACAAACAGCGTTTGCGCTCAGCATATATGGATACCTTTGCTGATAGCAGCTGTGGTGATTTTCTGATTTCAGCACTGCAGTTAAAATCTTATTTTGGTATACGTGGATAGCGCCGTGTATACCCATCATTAAATTCAGTGGGTGGTTGTTTGGGCGGTTAATGATGAGAATCCAAAAACTTTTGTTGTGTCAGTCATTTTATATGTCCTACTCTTCCTAATGTACTTTTTTTTAATGTACTTTGTTTGTTTTTTCATTCTTTTGTGACCTGTTTCTCTTGCAGGTAATTGTCGGCTACCACGCATTGATTTTATATATTCTGACACAAACAGCGTTTGCGCTCAGCATATATGGATACCTTTGCTGATAGCAGCTGTGGTGATTTTCTGATTTCAGCACTGCAGTTAAAATCTTATTTTGGTATACGTGGATAGCGCCGTGTATACCCATCATTAAATTCAGTGGGTGGTTGTTTGGGCGGTTAATGATGAGAATCCAAAAACTTTTGTTGTGTCAGTCATTTTATATGTCCTACTCTTCCTAATGTACTTTTTTTAATGTACTTTGTTTGTTTTTTCATTCTTTTGTGACCTGTTTCTCTTGCAGGTCCCTCGTCGGCTACCACGCATTGATTTTATATATTCTGACACAAACAGTGTTTGCGCTCAGCATATATGGATACCTTTGCTGATAGCAGCTGTGGTGATTTTCTGATTTCAGCACTGCAGTTAAAATCCTATTTTGGTATACGTGGATAGTGTCGTGTATACCCATCATTAAATTCAGTGGGTGGTTGTTTGGGCGGTTAATGATGAGTAATACTACGCATTATTCCTGTGCTGATTTCTGATAGGTTCTCTTTTTTTCCGTTCAGCCCACAGGCTGCATGAAAAAAAAAAAACCTATATGCCAAACAAGGACCAACAATGTACTGGTACGTTGCTGGACTTTGAGTGGTTGTACCAGGATGATGCCTGCAGATTTAGGCATCATCTTGGTATCGTTTTTTACAGCCAGCGGTCGGCTAACATGTAAAAGCAATCCTAGCAGGTAATTGGCCGCTAGACTGCTTTTACATGCAGTGGGAGGGGTCTCCCCCCCCCCACCGCCGCCTTCCGCAGCCTTCCGTGGTTTTTCTCGGGCTCTCCTGTCCCACCGGTTAACCTGAGAGTGCAGCCGGTGGTTCAGTTATCTAACCATAGAGCTAATTGAAGATTAGAATGGCTCCAATCATCTCTATGGCCTAAGATGCCGGAGGCTACGAGCATTTCATGACTTCTTTTTCGCCAGAAATAAACAGGGCCATTGGGAAATTGGGAAAGTATTTTATCACACCAATTTTGGCGTGGTCAGATACATTAAGGTCAGAGGAGAGATCTAGAGTATAAAAGACCCCAATTTTTTTAAAAAAGAGTACCTGTCACTACCGATTGCTATCATAGGGGATATCTAAATTCACTGTGATAACAATAAAAATGATTTAAAAAAAAAAAAATTAAAGGAAAGGTGTCAAAATAACATAAAAAAGCAAAAAAAAAAAAAAAAAAAAAAAGAAAAAAAAAAAATTGAGCCCCCCCCTTTCCCCCCGTGCTTGCACGCAATGGCACACGCAAGCGTTGGTCTAGTGTCATATGTAAACCGCAATTTCAGCATGCATGTGAGGTATCGCCGCGATCGCCAGATCGAGTGCAGTAATTCTTGCAGTAGACCTCCTCTGTAAGTCTAAAGTGGTAACCTGTAGAGACTTTTAAAGTTTTTAAAAATGTACGTACGTTGTTGCCGCTGCGCAGGCGTGCGCAATTTTTAAAGCATGTCATGTCAGGTGTCTATGAACTCGGCATAAGATCATCTTTTAAATTTTACCAAAAAAATTGGAATTATATAGTGTATTTGTGAAATAAATTAAAAAAAAATGTATTTTTTTCGCAAAAATTGCGTTTCGAAAATCTGTGCGCAAATACCGTGTGACAAAAAAATTTGCAACATCCCCCATTTTATTCTATAGGGCCTCTGCTTTAAAGAAATATATAATGTTTGGGGGTTCAAAGTAATTTTCTAGTAAAAAAAAAATATTTTTTCATGTAAACAAAAAGGCACAGAAAAGGCTTGGTTTTCAAGTGGTTAGAAGAGTGGGTGATGTGTGGATAAGATTGAGCATAAAATGCCGGGACAGTTCAAACACCCCCCAAATGACCCCTTTTTGAAAAGTAGACACCCAAAGCTATTTGCTGAGAGGCATGGTGAGTCCATGGAATATTTTATATTTTGCTACAAGTGTCGGGAAAATTATTATTTCTTTTTTTTTTGTTGTTTTTTTACAGAAAGTTGTCACTAAATGATATATTGCTCACACATGCCATGTGTATATGTGAAATGACACCCCAAAATACATTCTGCTGCTTCTCCTGAGTACAGGGATACCCCATGTGTGAGACTTTTTGGCAGCGTAGCTGTGTACGCGCCCCCGAAAACCAATCCACATCTTCAGGTTTTCTAATGGCGTAAATTGCTGATTTTACCCCTGACTACCTGTCACAGTTTCAGAGGCCCTGAAATTTCAAGATAGCACAAAACCCCCCCAAATGACCCCATTTTGCAAAGTAGACACTCCAAGCTATTGGCTGAGAAGCATGGTGAGTCCATGGAATAGTTTATATTTTGCCACAAGTTTCGGGAAAATAATTTTTTTTTTTTTTTTAACACAAAGTTGTCAGTAAATGATATAATGCTCACGCATGCCATGGGTATATGTGAAATGACACCCCAAAATACATTCTGCTGCTTCTCCTGAGTACAGGGATACCCCATGTGTGAGACTTTTTTGCAGTCTAGCCGAGTACAGGACCCCGAAAACCAACCTCCACTTTCAGGCTTTCCAAGGGCGTAAATTGTTGATTTCACTCCTGACTACCTATCACAGTTTCGGAGGCCCTAAAATTCCAAGATAGCACAAAACCCCCCCAAATGACCCAATTTTGCAAAGTAGACACTCCAATCTATTTGCTGAGAGGCATGGTGAGTATTTTGCAGCTCTCATTTTTTTTGGAAAATGAAGAAAAAACAGGAAAATGCATTTTTTTTCCTCTTTTTTCAATTTCCAAAACTTTGTGACAAAAAGTGAGATCTGCAAAACACTCAACATGCCTCTCTGCAAATAGCTCAGGGTGTCTACTTTCCAAAATGGGGTCATTTGGGGGGGTTTTGTGCTATCTTGGAATTTTAGGGCCTCCGAAACTGTGATAGGTAGTCAGGAGTGAAATCAACAATTTACGCCCTTGGAAAGCCTGAAAGTGGAGGTTGGTTTTCGGGGTCCTGTACTCGGCTAGACTGCAAAAAAGTCTCACACATGGGGTATCCCTGTACTCAGGAGAAGCAGCAGAATGTATTTTGGGGTGTCATTTCACATATACCCATGGCATGTGTGAGCAATATATCATTTACTGACAGCTTTGTGTAAAAAAAAAAAAAATATATATATATATATATATTTCCCGGAACTTGTGGCAAAATATAAAATATTCCATGGACTCACCATGCCTCTCAGCAAACAGCTTGGGGTGTCTACTTTCCAAAATGGGGTCATTTGGGGGGGTTTTGTGCTATCTTGGAATTTTAGGGCCTCCGAAACTGTGATAGGTAGTCAGGAGTGAAATCAACAATTTACGCCTTTGGAAAGCCTGAAAGTGGAGGTTGGTTTTCGGGGTCCTGTACTCGGCTAGACTGCAAAAAAGTCTCACACATGGGGTATCCCTGTACTCAGGAGAAGCAGCAGAATGTATTTTGGGGTGTCATTTCACATATACCCATGGCATGTGTGAGCAATATATCATTTACTGACAGCTTTGTGTAAAAAAAAAAAAAATATATATATATATATATATTTCCCGGAACTTGTGGCAAAATATAAAATATTCCATGGACTCACCATGCCTCTCAGCAAACAGCTTGGGGTGTCTACTTTCCAAAATGGGGTCATTTGGGGGGGTTTTGTGCTATCTTGGAATTTTAGGGCCTCCGAAACTGTGATAGGTAGTCAGGAGTGAAATCAACAATTTACGCCTTTGGAAAGCCTGAAAGTGGAGGTTGGTTTTCGGGGTCCTGTACTCGGCTAGACTGCAAAAAAGTCTCACACATGGGGTATCCCTGTACTCAGGAGAAGCAGCAGAATGTATTTTGGGGTGTCATTTCACATATACCCATGGCATGTGTGAGCAATATATCATTTACTGACAGCTTTGTGTAAAAAAAAAAAAAAAATATATATATATATATATTTCCCGGAACTTGTGGCAAAATATAAAATATTCCATGGACTCACCATGCCTCTCAGCAAATAGCTTGGGGTGTCTACTTTCCAAAATGGGGTCATTTGGGGGGGTTTTGTGCTATCTTGGAATTTTAGGGCCTCCGAAACTGCGACAGGTAGTGCAGAGGTGACATGAACAATTTACGCCATTAGAAAACCTGAGAGTGTTGATTGGTTTTCGCGGTCCTGTACACAGCTAGGCTCCCAAAAAGTCTCACACATGGGGCATCCCCATACTCAGGAGAAGCGGCAGAATGTATTTTGGGGTGTCATTCCACATATACCCATGTCATGTGTGAGAAATTTATCTTTTAGTGACAACGTTGTGTAAAAAAAAAAAATTAAAAAAAAAAATTGTAATTTTCCCGAAACTTGTGGCAAAATATAAAATATTCCATGGACTCACCATGCCTCTCAGCAAACAGCTTGGGGTGTCTACTTTCCAAAATGGGGTCATTTGGGGGGGTTTTGTGGTATCTTGACATTTCAGGGCCTCCTAAACCGTTATATAGGTAGTGAGAAAATGCAATGAAAAATGTACGCCCTTTGAAATTCTGATGGTGGTGATTTGTTTTCCGGCTCCCGTACACAGCTACGCTCCCAAAAAGTCTCACATATGTGGTATCCCTGTACTCAGGAGAAGCAGCAGAATATATTTTGGGGTGTAATTACACATATACCCATGGCATGTGTGAGCAATATATCATTTCAATGACAACTTTGTGTAAAAAAAAAAAAAAAATTTTTTTAGTCATTTTTCAAACACCTGTGACAAAAAAATAAAATATTCAATGAGCTCAACATGCCTCTCAGAACATTCCTTAGGATGTCTACTTTCCAAAAAGTGGTAGTTTGGGGGGGTTTTGTACTGCCCCGCCATTTTAGCACTTCATGAAATGAGATAGGCAGTCAGAAATTAAAGCTTCGTAAATTTCAGTATTTACACCATAGTTTGTAGACGCTATAACTTTTGCGCAAACCAATAAAAATACGCTCATTGATTTTTTTTTTGTCAAAGACATGTAGCTAAATATATTTTGGCCAAAAAAAATGACATAAATTGAGTATATTGGATATTTTTTAAAAGACAAAGTTGAAAATGTCATTTTTTTGCAAAATTTTCGCTCTTTTTTTATTAATATCGCAAAAAATAAAAAGCGCAGAGGTGATCAAATGCCACCAAAAGAAAGCTCTGTTTGTGGGAAAAAAAGGACGTAAATTTCGTTTAGGTACAGCATTGCATGACCGAGCAATTATCAGTTAAAGTCACGAAGTGCCAAGTTGAAAAAAGGGGTCTGGTCCTTTAGCAGCCAAATCCTCCGGGGCTTAAGTGGTTAAAAAGAAAGAAAAAATCGGTTGGCAGCTAACAGGTGAGGAGAGAGAGTTGGGGGAGGGGAGACGTTGCCCCCTGTATACAGCTCCAAGATCTGAGAACGGCTCTGGCGCAGCCGCGCACAAAAGCCCGAGCCCTCTTCATTTTGGGGGGCTTCTTGGTTGGGTTATCTGCAGGATGGTCACTGATACCTTCTTCCATAGCTGCTCTTCCTATGGGGGGTTTCTCTTTGGTGTTTTTCAGAGAAAAAAGCTGTTTACTTTTAAATTGGTTCATTATTAAGAATAATGAAACACGCTTTAAACGTACAACAATGAAATCGCAATGAAATTGAATTCAAATGAAATCAAATCCAATGAAATCGCAAGAAATATCTCAGCAGAGATAAAGACAGGTCTTCACTGGTCAGCGTCAACACTTGTCTCAGTGATTTCCCGCTCCTGTGGCTCCTTATATAGGCTATGGCTCCTCCCACTGGTCATGTGACTTTTTTTTAATCTCACGATGACTTAGCAAAAAAAAAAATAACTGACGATTTTTCTTAAAGGAGCCTTGTCCTTGTTTGTGAGCTGTGTGAATTCAGGCTGTAGGCTCAGTATACGGATCTAATAGGGATACGGCTCCTGTAATAACATGTTTTTCTGGAAGTGACCGTTATTTTCACTGACATTTAACCCTACAGTCCCATGGCTGAAAAAAAGATCTGTATTCCTATGATAAGACGGTGAATGGAGTCTTATAAATCCTCCCAGAGATCAAATCTTCCCATTTATTTCATCATTCTTACAAAACAATTATTTTTTCACTTTTTAACCCTTTAACTGCCAAACTATCCCCCCTTTCAGGTTTTAACCCTTTCACTACTAAACTATATATTTAATTTTTTAAAAAACTTTAACTGTAAATCCAATGTTCCCCCCTTTCATTTATTAACCCTTTCACTGCCAAATCTTTCTTTCTCTAGCGCTCATCGACAGACGTAGTCCTCGGTGATACACCACCTTCGGGTTATGTTACCTCCGCAGGAGCAGGACTAGACAGGAAATTAAAAAGCTCTGGCCACACCCTAGGGGCAGTCCCAGAGGGTATATCCTCTCTCTCTCTGCCTCAGCAAATCAGTTATTTTCTGTCTAGTTAGGAGTAAGGACCTAGATACCTTGCTGGGATCTTCGGTCCTGGCAAGATTTTTTTCTTAAAAAGATTTTTTAGACAGCTTTTTCTCCAGTGTTCCTGTGAGATCTTCAAGCAAGAAAGCTGAACTGGGCGACGGGCTGGATGTTGAGATCCGGTGGTCACCCCAGTTCAGCCTACGAGCGCGTGCAGGCCATAGCTCCGCGCTGGGTCGGCCGCGACAAAGTCCCATTAAGGGACTGACCCCGCGAGTTAAACGTCTCGCTGAAACGCCAAAGACCATGAGTCACGGCGTCCGTATTGGTCGACAGCCCTCCCGCCCCGGTGGAGAGGGGTACTGTCAGGAGTTGGTGCCCGCCTGGTTCCGGTATGGTGAGTAGTATGTTCCCCTTTTTTCCCTGACGGGTTTTGTGGTGAACGCGGGCCCCTCTCTGTATGGTAAGAAAGAGTCCTTTCTATCCTATAACATGTCACAAATCCTCCTACTTTGAGTGTGATTTATGTGTGCAAAAGCCAGGAGGCTTGGCTTGGGAGCTAACAATCTATTGTATGCATGTTTTAAAGAGTCGGGTGACTTCGGTCCCTGAGGTTCAACCAGAAAAGATCACCTTTCCTGATAACTATCAGGTATCTGATAAATGTGTGGGAACAGAAAACGACCAGACTTTCTCGGATGGTCGGGGCCAGATAGCTCTAGGGACGCCTGGTTCAGATCCAATCAGCGCCAGTGGTCCTAGAAATTCTAGGCTGGCCTCCTCAAGCCGGCCTGGCCGACTTGGACATGTTAGTCGCAGACGTTCCGTGGGAACTTCGTCTCAGGGAGTGTCTGTGGTCTCAAGGACCAATTTACCTTCGTGCTTTACAGTCGCTGGTTTTAATGGCCTGGCCATTGAGACCCAAGTACTGAAGGACAGAGGTTTGTCTACTTCAGTCATTCCTACCCTTATTAAAGCAAGGAAAGCGACTTCCAGCAAAGTCTATTATCACACATGGAAGACTTATATTGCGTGGTGCGAATCCTTAGGATTTCCTCCACGTACCTATTCGGTGACTCGAATATTGGCCTTTTTGCAACAAGGGGTTGAGCAGAAGCTAGCCTTGAGCACCATCAAGGGTCAAGTTTCAGCATTAGCAATCTTCTTTCAGAAGCCTTTAGCTACCAAATCCTTGGTGCGGAATTTCATCCAGGGGGTGCGGCACCTGGCTCCTCCAGTCCGCGCGCCCTTACCGCCCTGGGATCTTACTTTGGTTTTGTCGGTTCTACAGAAACCTCCCTTTGAAAACATCAGGGAGATTCCCTTGCTTACTCTATCCCAGAAGGTGGCCTTCTTGGTGGCTATTACTTCTGCTCGCAGGGTGTCAGAACTGGCTGCATTATCATGCCAGTCACCATACCTAGTGATTCATAGGGATAAGGTAGTACTTCATCCTAAGCCATCTTTTCTTCCCAAGGTGGTTTCAGATTTTCATCTGAATGAAGATATTGTACTACCTTCCTTGTGTCCTCAGCCCAAGCATCATCGGGAACATGCGTTGCATTCCTTAGATGTGGTTCGGGCAATCAGGGTATACCTGAAAGCTACGGAATCATTCCGTAAGACGGATTCACTTTTTGTGATCACGGATGGCCCCAGAAAGGGTTTGCCTGCATCTGCCGCGACCATTGCCAAATGGATTAGACAAACGGTGGTACAGGCTTATTCTATTAAGGGTCAGAGTCCTCCGTTCCCTGTTAGGGCGCACTCCACTCGAGCGCTCAGTACTTCCTGGGCCTTTCGCCATCAGGCGTCAGTGGTCCAGGTATGTAAGGCGGCCACCTGGTCGTCGGTACATACCTTTACAAGATTCTATAAAATTGATGTGACGGCATCGGCGGATGCCTCATTTGGCCGCAAGGTTTTGCAGGCCGCAATTTGAGGAGACCGGTGGTCTACCTCGAGGGTTTTTTTCTGTTTGAAAAAAAAAAAAAAAATTGTTTTCTCTTTTTTTGGTTGAGTCTCATCATTAAGGATGAGCATTGTAAACTTCTAGTTGGCACCGGTTGGGCCTTCTAGATTGGGATTTGATTTCCATTTTCCCACCCCTCAGTTGTGATACTGCTCTGGGACGTCCCGAAGGTGGTGTATCACCGAGGACTACGTCTGTCGATGAGCGCTAGAGAAAAATGGATTTTTGTAAAATCTTACCGTAAAATCCTTTTCTCTTAGCTCATCGACAGACGTAGTCCCCGCCCCTCTGTTTTGGAGTTGGGTTGGGTTAAATTCTCTAAGCACTGCTTTTTCACATAACTGATTTGCTGAGGCAGAGAGAGAGAGGATATACCCTCTGGGACTGCCCCTAGGGTGTGGCCAGAGCTTTTTAATTTCCTGTCTAGTCCTGCTCCTGCGGAGGTAACATAACCCGAAGGTGGTGTATCACCGAGGACTACGTCTGTCGATGAGCTAAGAGAAAAGGATTTTACGGTAAGATTTTACAAAAATCCATTTTTTTTTTTTTTCCATTTCTTGCCCATATGTTAAAATATAAATAAAGGAAAATGTTTTTAGTTTTAGTTTTGGATGGAGTGGAGAGGGATTAGAACACCTGTTAGGTTTTTATCGCTGTGTGTGCCCCCTTTAGGGATATTCACCCTCTTTGTGTTTCATGTTTACCATTACCACCAAAAGTGAAAGAAAATTCCAATATTTGGGTTGTCACCAGAAGCAGAATTAGAGGGAATTCTTCCAATGGGGACACTAGTTCTGATGACACCCTGGGATTATGTCACATGGGAGGATTTCTCTAACTTCCGTTTTTGTCTATGGGACAGGAAGTGAAGGGAAATCTCCCCAACTGGGACAGAGACGGCAAAGAAAACCTGACAGAGGTTCTATCCCTCCCTTACTGTATTCTAAATGGGGAAAAATGTGTCTTTAGTTCTATTTTAACTTGTATGTGGGGGGAGTCTGAAAAACGGTGCAGAATATTACACATGGGGCTCAGCGGGGGTGTAGTGTCTGCAGACACGAGCAACTGCTACTTTCAGAGAGGGGGAGGGGAGAGCACTCAGTCATTTTAACCCTTTTACTGTTGGAAATTTATTTATGTATTTTCATTTTTCCAATGTGCTAATTGCTCATTTCTGCCTTCAAAGCATTCCATAGTTTGTGAAGTGAGGAAGGCCCCGCCCAGTCACACCTGATTTATTTTATTCTTTATTTTACACGGTCCCTTTCATTTTTGTCACTTTTATTCCTATTACAAGGCATGTAGACATCCCTGGTAATAGAATATAAGCAGTGGCGGCTGGTGCCGTGGGGGCGCAGGGGCGCCGCCCCCCTATCCATGCTTCCGACCCCCTAATCTACATGCGGGCGCCGGATGCATGGACTTCAATGGGGCTTTTTTTTTTTTTTTTTCTTTAGCCATGTGATTAGAGCCAGAGGCTCTAATAGGCTAAAAAAAAGGGTGGGCTCAGGGCGCAGAACACTGCGCCCTGAGCCCACCCAGTTGTGTGACAATAGCAAATGAAAATTCGCTATTGTCACACGGATCCTCCTCCTCCTTGCCAATCGGGAAGCGGAACTTGAGACCCGTTTCCGGATTGGCCAAAAGGAGAAGCCATGGAATTGGGCATTGGGGAGGAGGGACGAGACGCAGAAAACAGGAGGAAGAAGCCGAAGCCGCTGCCTGCTGCTGCAGATATCCAGGCAGGGAGAGTGAGCGGGGGAGATCCTGCCTGTCCTCTGTCCTGTTTCCTGTCCCCTGTCCTGCTAAGGTCCTGGGGGGGGGGGGGGGTATGGTGCGCGGCCTGGTGTGGTCCGCGGGGGGCGCCCCACGGGTGCTCCATGGGCCATATAAGGATAAGGAAGACCGGTCCTCTTTTTGGAGAGATGTAGGGTCTGAAAGACCCCAAATCTCTTCTTTACCTTTAACCACTTCCCCCAAATGTACGCCCCGTACGTCCTCGGGTGTCATTGGTAATACCGGGATGGTGGGGGCACCTACAGGCATCATCTCCGTATCATTGTTTGAAGCCAGCAAATTCTCTACAAGGCAGAAGTGATCTGAGGGGCCAATTAGCTACTCGATCATCGATCACTTCTGCGGGTTGCTGAAGGAGGTTCCACCCCCCTCCCCCATCTCTCCAGTCCCATAGAAGAGGCCGGGAGTGATGCGGCTGGCGGCGATGGCTGCCCTGTACAGAGAGAGAGGAACTGACGTTGTCCCCATCTCTATGTAACCCTGGAAACAGTTGTTTACCTTTGTTTACCTGTCCATCAGTGACCAGAGAAGCAGCCGATTGGACCAATCTCAGTCTGATTGGCTGCATGGGGGGGCCATAGGAGAGATTTGGGGTCTAATAGATCCCAAGTCTCTCCATAAAGAATACAGGACATTTCACGGCCCATGCTGTCACAAGAGATGCTGTTCATCCCTTGTGATACAAATAAAGTTATTACCAAAAAATAAAACAAAAAAATGGTATATATATTTTTTTTAAATAAAATAAATAATAAATTATAAAAAAATAATTAAAGCGCCCCCGTCCCACTCTGCTTATGCAAATTGGAATGGATATGTTACTCCCGCACACATATATAAATGGTGATCGCACCGCACATCTGAGGTATTGTCGCGAACGTCAAAGCGAGAGCGATAATTCTATCACCAGACCTCCTGTGCCACTCTAAACTGGTAACCTGTAAAGGTATTTAAAGCATCGCCTATGGAGAATTTTAAGGTCCGTGGTTTGCCGCCATTTCACAGGCAGACGCAATTTTAAAGCGGGAATTGTTAGGTATCTTTTTACTCGGTGTAACATTATCTTTCACAGTATGCAAATAATTGGGCTAACTTTGCGGTTTTATTTATTTTTTTATTCTTGAAAGTGTTTTTTTTTCCAAAAAAACGCTGCGCAAATACCGTGTGACAACAAAAATTGCAACACCCATCATTTTATTCTGTAGGGTCTCTGCTAATAATTTTTGCTAGTAATTTTCTAGCACAAAAAGTAGATTTTTACATGCAGGAGCGAAGTGTCAGAATAGGATTGGAAAGGAGGGGGTTAAAAGCAAATGATAACAAAAAAATTATTTTTTCGCTTTAAAGGAAAAAAAATTTATTTACTTACAGCCTGGACTGGAAGTCACGTCATGACGTCGCTCTGGTCCTCCTCTCTGTACTAATGACACTGGCAGGGAAGGGCTAACCTAGGGGTGACCAAAGGGTTAAATGTGAGCCTAGGGGAGTGTTTTCTAACTGTACAGGGGAGGGACTTCTGGAATCAACACAGAGACCTGTGATTCTATATAGAAGGATCACAGGCGCTCTGTGATCATTCCAGAGAGAAGAACGGTCAGCTGTGTTTACAACATCCGACCGTCCTTCTCTCTCAGCGGGGATCGATCGCGGGTGCCGGTCCTGTGATTTGGCACCCCCGCTTCCTAATGGGGAAAGCACGCTCCTGCGAACCGACGTACTCAAACGTCGGTTCTTGCAGTCGAGCCAGCCTGCCGCAGTATATCTGTAAGTGGTTAACCCCTTAATCGCCCCTGGGTTAACCCTTTCCCTGCCAGTGTCATTATTACAGTGACAGTGCATATTTTTAGCACTGATTACTGTAGTAATGTCACTGGTCCCCCCCAAAAGTGTCAAAAATGTCAGTTAGGGGTCCGACCCGTCCGCCGCAATGTCGCAGTCCCGCAAAAAATCGCAGATCGCCGCCATTACTAGTAAAAAAAAAAAATGATGACATGAATCTTTCCCGTAGTTTGTAGACGCAATTAACATTTGCACAAACCAATCAAAATACGCTTATTCTGTTTTTTTTTTTTTTTACCAATAATATGCAGCAGAATACAAATTGGCCTAAAATTATGAAAAAAATTTGATTTTACATTTTTTTTTATTATTGGGAATGTTATGTAGCAGAAAGTGAAAATATATATATATCTATATATTATATATATATATATAGAAATATATATCTATATATATATATTTTTTTTTTCTAGAATTGTCGCTCTTTTTGTTTAAAGCGCAAAAAATAAAAATCGCAGAGGTGATGAAATACCACCAAAAGACAGCTCTATTCGTGGGGAAAAAAAGGACGTCAATTTTATTTGGGTACAGCGTCGCACGACCGCGCAATTTTCCATTAACCACTTGCCGTCCGCTGCCCGACTATATACGGCGGCGGTCAGCCCCTCCCAGGCAAAGTGACGTACCGGTATGTCACTAGCCTGGAAGCGAATAGGGGGCGAGCGCGCGCCGCCGGAGGCACGCTCCCATCCCCACTCGTACCCGAAGAAGCCGGCGCGTTTGACTGGTGGACCCGATGTCCGCCAGTCACTCGCGATCGTCGGGTAGAGAGGGAGAAAGTCGCCTGTCACTTTCCCCTGTGTAAAAGCACAGATCACTCGGTCCTGCTATGTAGGACCGTTGATCTGTGCTGTTACACACACAGCCACATCCAATCACAGTAAGAAACACGCCCCTAGGGACACACTTGACCCCTCCCTCTCCAATAAAGTTAACACCCTTCCCTGCCAGTGTCATTTTACAGTAACAGTGCATATTTTATAGCACTGATTACTGTAGTAATGTCACTGGTACCCCCAAAAGTGTCAAAAATGTCAGTCAAGGGTCTGATCTGTCCGCCGCAATGTCGCAGTCCCACAAAAAAATCGCAGATCGCCGCCATTACTTGTTTAAAAAAAAAAAAACAATAAAAATGATAAAAATCTTTCCCTAAGTTAGTAAACGCAATAACTTTTGCGCAAACCAATCAAAGTACACTTTTTGTGTTTTTTTTAAACAAACATAGGTAGCAGAAAACAAATTGGCCTAAAATGTTAAAAAAATTTGATTTTTACATTTTTTTGGGGGGGAATTTCATATAAAAAATGTGAAAAATATTGTTATTTTTTCAAAATTGTCGCTGTTTTTTTGTTTATAGCGCATGATCAAAAAATCGCACAGGTGATCAAATACCACCAAAAGAAAGCTCTGTTTGTGGGAAAAAAAGGATGCCAAATTTATTTAGGTACAGCGTCGCACGACCACGCAATTGTCCATTAAAGTCACGCAGTGCCGAATCGCAAAATAAGCCCTGGTCAGGAAGGGGGTAAAATCTTCCGGGGGGCTTAAGTGGTTAAATTAACACAGTGTCGATTCGCAAAAAATGGCCGGGTCATTAAGGGGGGTAAATCCTTCCCGTCCAGAAGTGATTGTAGGGGAATTATACAAAAAAATGATTGGTTAAACCCACCAGTGCTTTTTATAAACAGCTATATATAGATCAGACCATAATAAGGAGGAAGGAGGGACTTGTTCCAAATCAGGGACAGGGGGGAGCTATGAATTTATCTGAAATCCCACATTGATGTGGTCTGGCCCTTTATAGGAACATTGTGTACAGTGTTAGAGATGGGACAAAGCTTCTCCTCCTTCACCAGGCTAATACAGCACATCAGAGACACCCCAATCCCCCAACTACAGCCCCAGCACACAGGAGTCACCACTACCGGAAGTCTGCAACTCACAACGAGACATTATACTCAGGATTTGCTCCATACAGAGGCTTGAGACGAAAGACAGGCGAAGCTTTGGAACAAAAGACACGCCTCCAGACATAGCTTTGGCCCGAAAGGCACGCCTCCAGACTGGGCTTTGAAACGCAAGGCACGCCTCTACCACTGGGTAGCGATGTGTTAGACGAAAGTCACGCCCCCTATTGCTGAGTCGTGAAACGAGCACGGTCACTTACGCAGGACACGCCCCTAGTGGGCAGGGAAGGAGGCGGGCGCCCTTTAGCGTGCTGTGCGGGGCGGTGGCACGTGGAGGAAGTACATTGTTGTAGGTTGGTGACAAATTCGATCTGTGTGTTGTATGTCACCCCCATATATTTATAACTTCATTGTATGTCACCCCCATATATATATATATATATATATATATATATATAACTTCATTGTATGTCACCCCCATATATATATATATATATATATATATATATATAACTTCATTGTATGTCACCCCCATATATATATAACTTCATTGTATGTCACCCCCATTTATATATGTATATATATATATATATAACTTCATTGTATGTCACCCCCATATATACTGTGTGTATATATATATATATATATATATATATATATATATATATATATATATATATATATATATATATATATATATATATATATATATATACCTACATTGTATGTCACCCCCTATACCGTCTCCATGTCCTCCTATATATAATACATTGTATCAGTGTGTACAGTATATCACCTCCTATACCGTTTCCATGTACTCCTATATATAAATACATTGTATCAGTGTGTATGTCACCCCCCTATACCGTCTCTATGTCCTCCTATATATAATACATTGTATCAGTGTGTATATCACCCCCTATACCGTCTCCATTTCCTCCTATATATAATACATTGTATCAGTGTGTATGTCACTCCCCTATACCGTCTCCATGTACTCCTATATATAATACATTGTATCAGTGTGTATGTCACTCCCCTATACCGTCTCTATGTACTCCTATATATAATACATTGTATCAGTGTGTATGTCACTCCCCTATACCGTCTCTATGTACTCCTATATATAATACATTGTATCAGTGTGTATGTCACTCCCCTATACCGTCTCTATGTACTCCTATATATAATACATTGTATGTCACCCCCTTTACCGTCTCCGTGTCCTCCTATATATAATACATTGTATCAGTGTGTATATCACCCCCTATACGGTCTCCATGTCCTCCTATATATAATACATTGTATCAGGGTGTATATCACCCCCCCTATACCGTCTCTATGTCCTCCTATATATAATACATTGTATCAGTGTGTATATCACCCCCCTATACCGTCTCTATGTCCTCCTATATATAATACATTGTATCAGTGTGTATATCACCCCCTATACCGTCTCCATGTCCTCCTATATATAATACATTGTATCAGTGTGTATGTCACCCCCCTATACCGTCTCCATGTACTCCTATATATAATACACTGTATGTCACCCCCTATACCGTCTCCGTGTCCTCCTATATATAATACATTGTATCAGTGTGTATATCACCCCCTATACTGTCTCCATGTACTCCTATATATAATACATTGTATCAGTGTGTATGTCACCCCCTATACCGTCTCCATGTACTCCTATATATAATACATTGTATCAGTGTGTATGTCACCTCCCGATATCGGCTCTATGTACAATCTTTTAAAGAGGAAGTAAACCCTCCTCTACAACTTGTACCTATAGGTAAGCCTATGATAAGGCTTACCTATAGGTACAGTAAATATCTCCTAAACATGTACCGTTTAGGAGATATTTACCTTACATGCATCCAGTGACGTCACTGGCGCATGCGCTCTGAAGGAACGGCCGATCGTGCCGTTCCTTCAGAGTCCAGTGCCGTGACTGTCGGCTCTCGCGCGCGTGCGCGGGAGTGACCTCATCGCGGCTCCGGCCAATCAGATGGCCGGATGCCGCGATCCCGGAAGACGGGCGACTGGACATGTCGCCCGTCATAGAGGTGAGTGGGCGGCATGGCGGGGGCTCGTTCTAAGGTAAGTATTGCATAATGAGCTAATATGCGATGCATACTAGCTCATTATGGCTTTCTCTTGCAGGGTGAAAAAAAAAAAAAAATGCACGGGTTTACAACCTCTTTAACCTGTCCCCATTGTATCCCTCATTGCCAGCCATGGCAATAGTACTCCGATTATAGACCGGCCTCCCTTACATCTCCTCCAGCCCCTGCTCCTGTAATCTGCCTGTATAATTGGGATTTTTTTTTTTTTGGAATGTGGCATCCCCGGCGTTGTTCTTAGGTGTAGCGCACTGACAGCGCCTCCTATTTCGACACGAGCTGCCAATTAGTGCTATTGTAAGGGATGTCAGGTACCCCATTAAAAAATAATACATTTCTGTTTTATGGCATTTCTATTAATTTACCAGTAGATGGCAGCACAAAGCACAACTGCAAGCAAGGCATGGGAGGAACTAAAAAGTTCGACGTTTTGTTCCTGGGGGAACAGAATAGCAGTTCCTGTCCTTCAGAATAAAAAGTCACCTCACTGATGTCCTTGTATTTGCAGGTAAGAGGGAGTATATTTAGGGTTATAAACAGGGCAAAGTCGATTTAATTTACATCCCTGTGATCAGTAAAGGCTCCTGTCACTACTGTGTGATTGAATAACAGACTGCACAAATGTTAGTGGGTCACACTGTCGCAACATGACTACAGTGTACCAGGAATGGGGTTATTATAGTGTTATGTGTTTATATCTGATATTAGATTGTTTTATGAGACCCCTGTGATGCAGAAGGAGTAACAACATTTCAGCACATGTTTAATTGGTTGTTATTTTCTATGAGGACGTTATTCCTGTATATCAGAATGTTGATATTAATATATATATAGTTATGTAATACTGTAGTATGTATGGACAGAATAGCAGTTCCTGTCCTTCAGCATAAAAAGTCACCTCACTGATGTCCTTGTATTTGCAGAAACTTCTCAATAAAAATAATTCTGATTTCACCCGGTCTGATCCCTTCGCACATTGGAATTATTGACCATACTTTCAGCATATGTGCAACAAAATTGGCGCCCGAACAGGGACCGGGTGAAGAAAACGCAAAGGTCACGGAAGTGGAAGAGAGCGGTTACGCTAACCGTGGCGAAGCTGAGAGAAGATTAAAGGTATTAACCGTTGCTGCACGGGAATCGCACACAGATGGATATAGAAAAGTTGCAAGACGAAATCAGTGGACATCTGATTCACATGACAGTCAGTGATCTCATAGAGACTTGCCAGTTTATCAAGGCCTCCAAAGCAAATATGGCAACAGGAAAAACCCGGCGCCACTACATGCGGATAGTCAATGAGGTGATAGATGAACTGGTCGAGACTGAAAGTGTAGAAGCGGTGACACAATTTCTCCAAGCAACTAAGAGATTCGTCAGTGAGCTAGAGAAGAAGAGAGACAATGCTGAAGTATCAAACACCAGTGAGAAAGACCCCCAACCGGAACAGCAATTAGCCAATCTGAAACTGCAATACCACACTATGCAGGAGAAGTTCCAGGAAACTTCCAGAATAATCGAGGAACAGATAAAAGAGCTGAGTAGTAAAAGCAAGGACTCCAATGACAGCCATTCAAAACAAGAACCTATACCAGTTACTCAGAGGCTTCACCATGGTAACTTGCCAGAGGTGACAATCAGGAAGGACTTTAAGATTGCTGGTCAGATAGGTGAAAAGGAACAGAAAGACCGCCTGTTGTTTGTCTCACAAGGAGAAGGTTCGGATGAACACTTCAGCGCTGAGCTGATACAAAAGAAATTCCTACGGTCAGTGGGTACTGGACTGAGAAGTGACCACATCAAGTTCCAGTTAAAGCAGTATTTAGATGATCTGTCAATTCCAGATGAGGTGCTCATAGAGAAAACAAATGAAGCCACTAATATGGAGATGGAAAGGGAACAGAAGCAAAAGAAAACTCAGCCCAGCAATTCAATGAAAGGGAAAAAGTGTCAGTCCAATGTCTTACAGTGTCCTCAGGAACCAGATGTCCTGACAATGACTGCTGACACAAGATCAAGTAGCCCAACCATCCAACAGCTTTCAAAGAGCAACGCTGAACTGGAAAAGCTGATACTCCAGATGCAAAAAGAGATGATAGAGATGAAAACACTTTTCCAAGGTTCGAGAACTCTGCGAGATTGTGAATTTAGAGGGCCTCAGGTAACAATGGACATGAGCAATAGAGGTTGCCAATCTTGTAAAAGAACTGGTCGGAGAACTGCTTGTGACCATTGCTTTCATTGTGGTCAATCTGGACATATAGCGAGGTACTGTAAAATGACCAGTCCCAACCAGTTAAACGGGAGAGGGTTGCTGTCAAGGGACCGACAGTAACCTGTGCGAGAACCAACCCTGTGTCCCAAAGTGCAACTCCTGTCGGTAGCAAAGCAATAAGCTCTCAAACCACCATCAGTGCCATGGCTGGAAGGGTGAGCCAAGACCCCTTGCAAAGGGTACCCACCCGCAGTAACCAAAGACTCTACCAGATGGCTGAGGAAGTGCCAACTCACGTAGACGGTGTTACCATGAGACAAAACAGCAAGTTACTGAGTCTCATTGGGAAAAAGTGCCTTGTGAACTGTGAAATAGATGATACTCCTGTCCAGGCCCTATGGGATACTGGCTCTCAGGTTAGCATTATCAATGAGAGCTGGAGACAGCGGTTTCTGCCACATACAGTGCTCCGATCTTTTGAAGAATTGCTTGGGCCCGGAGTCCTCCTAGGAAAAGCAGCTAATGAAACTGAGATTCCCTTCTCCGGGTGGATTGAGGTCGTTTTTCAGCTAACATCGGGAATTAACACCTGCTAACAGTTAATAGTGCCCCTTGTGGTATCGGAGGATGAGAGAGTAGCTGAAAAACCCATCATCGGTTATAATGTCATTGAAGAACTCTTCAAGGAGACATCTGCCAAGGGAAAGAAAGCCATTCCAGGTTTTGTAGACGTACTAGGAACAGCATTGGAACTGTCGACCACCAAAACAGAGATCCTTGTAAGTCTACTACAAGCCAGTCACAGGGAAACTGATGGTGCTACACTAAAGACTGGTACTAAGAGCCAAAGAATTCCAGCAAACACTGGGACGTATCTCAGGTGTAGGGCTCACGCCAAACCAGCACTGCAAGATCAGACAGTTTTATTTACACCTGATGAGGCCCATCATTGGCCTGATGGACTGCATGTAGGTGAGACATTAGTATCAATTCAAAAGGGACAATTTTCCAAACTATCCATCCCGGTTTGGAACACAACTAAGCGGGACATTATTTTATCAGGTCAGACTAGGATGGGGTGCCTCGAACCCATAAAGACAACGTACCCAGCTCAGGTGAAACTGAAACAATCAGTGAGTGTGGCCACTCACACAGTAACTCATCGGCCACCGACATCGAGACAAGGGCCAGAAGGTTGAGTGGAAAACCTAAACACGAGTCCATCACCGGTAAGCGATGCGAATCGAGAACACTGGGATCCACCAGTGGCTATCGAACACCTACCGGAGGAGGATCAACAGGTAGTGAAGACGATGTTAAGGGAGGAATGCAATGCTTTCGCCAAAGATGACTCTGATGTAGGATGTATCCCTTCCCTACAATTGCAACTTCGCCTCAAAGACTACACACCAGTTAGGAGGACTTACATGTCCGTACCGAAACCACTGCACCGGGAAGTGAAAGAGTACCTGCAGGATCTACTGAACCGTGGATGGATTGCGGAGTTAAAATCTCCATACTCATCACCCATTGTGTGCGTAAGGAAGAAGGACGGTAGTTTAAGACTGTGTTGTGACTACAGAGAATTGAACCAGAAGTCCATCCCTGACCGCCATCCAATCCCTAGGATCCAAGACATGCTGGACAGCCTAGGAGGAAGTTCATGGTTTTCGGTGCTAGACCAAGGGAAAGCCTACCATCAAGGATTTGTGGAAGAATCCAGTCGACCACTGACTGCATTTATCACACCTTGGGGTCTGTATGAGTGGATCAGAATACCCTTTGGCCTTAGCTCTGCACCAGCTGAATTTCAACGCAGCATGGAAACCTGTTTAATGGGACTGAGGGATGAGATATGTCTGCCGTACCTAGATGACAACCTTGTTCACAGCAGATCATTCCAAGAACATGTGGAGCATGTCAGGTTGGTACTGCAACAATATCAGCAACATGGAGTCAAGTTAACAGCTAGGAAGTGTGAACTCTTCCGAAACAAAGTCAGATTCTTGGGCAAGATCGTGTCCAAAGATGGTCATTCCGTGGATCCAGCAGACACTGCGCCTGTGCTGGCATTGAAGAACAACCAGCCAAAGACTGTTGGAGAACTCAGAAAACTACTAGGATTCATTTCCTACTATCGCCCTTACGTCCAAAACTTTTCCAGAATTGCAAAACCTCTCTATGAATTACTGTCAGCGGATACAACACCTGCTGCATCATCAGCACCAACTAGCCAGTCCAGGAAGAAGAAGAAGCCATCACCAAAGCTAAGAGGTCAACTACCCTCTCATCAGTCTATAGTCTGGACTGACCACCACCAGGTAGTGCTTAACCGGCTTATTGAGGTGTTAACTAATCCTCCAGTGATGGGTTACCCTGACTACAGCAAATCCTTTGTTCTACACTGTGATGCCTCGCAAGAAGGACTAGGAGCTGTGCTGTACCAAGAGCAAGAGGAAAAGTTAAAGGTAATTGCTTACGGGTCTAGAACTTCAGCTTTGTCCGTCGCAATGGCGCAGTCCCATTAAAAAGCACTGATCGCCGCCATTACTAGTAAAAACAATAATAAAAAAAAAAAAAAATCCATAAATGTATCCCATAGTTTGTAGACACAATAAAATTTGCACAAACCAATCAATATACACTTATTATTTTTTGTTTTTTTACCAAAAATATGTAGCAGAATACATACTGATCTAAATTGATCAAAAGTTTTATTTTTTATAATTTAATTATGATACCACATTGTATCAAATTTGTCTTGCTATATAAGATGAATATCCGTTTTAAAACCAGGTGGGCATGGATGGTAAGTTGATTCGGTGGTTCAATGGGGCACTTGACTGGACTTGTACCCCAGGCCTAAGGCTGCCAGCCCTCCCCTGCTCTTAGATATCATCCTGTATCCATATACCATGTCATAAGTCATTTTTCTTCTTCTCTGACGTGTGCTGATGAGGCTGCACTGATGGGCGCTGAAGAGGCTGCACTGATGGGCACTGAAGAGGCTGCACTGATGGACGCTGATGAGACTGCACTGATGGGCAGCACTGATTGGCACTGATGGGGCTGCACTGATAATCAGGGCACTGACCTTGATTCTCAGTGTAAACAATTGCTGTTTATCGGGTCTCCTTTTCTAACACAGTCACGGCATGTGAGGAAAGGAGAGATGATAACTGGTAAGTCTGTTTATGTGTAATCAGCTGTCATTGGACATAACAGATCCCATGGTAAAGGGCTGTCGTGACAGGGTGACAGGGCCTGTCACAAAGCTTATACAGCTTGAACCCGTATCTGACACACTTGCTGGGGAGAAACTGCTTGAAAGCAAGGCGGCCAGAAAACCTAATCAGGGGACTCATCAACGCAGACAACTTGTTGGGGGGTAAACAAGGCTGCAAACCGCTGATTGAAGTGGTTTACGAGGGGTCGAATTTTGTGGAGCCGGTCATATCCAGGGTCTCCCCGAGGACGACAGAGTTCATTGTCACTGAAGTGCATGAACCGCAGAATTTGCTCGTATTTCCCCCTGGCCATGGCAGCAGAGAACACGCGGATATGGAGGACTGGGTTAGTGGACCAATATGACCACAGTTCACTCCTTTTAGTTATGCTCATGTTGAGGGATAGGCCCAGAAAAGTTTTAAACTCGGAAACCGTTATAGGTTTCCAGCCGAATGGTCTGGCAAGGGACGAATTTGGATTGGCGGTGATGTATTGACCAGCATATAAACCACCTGAATTCCGGGTTGGGCAGTGAATGGGGAAAGTACAGGCGCTGTAGAATCTGTGGGCTGCCAATTAAGATATGCCAGCGCATCAGGGAGGACACTATGGGCTCTACGGGCCTGTGTTCAAATTCTTGGTGGCTGCGGTCCACAACTTGTGCTAGCCACCGCACCAGCTCTAACTGCACTTATGGGACTCATCACGTCAGCAAGTGTTACTGCAGTGCTGGTTTGTCTACGACCAGGGTGTACTAGGCCGCTAGTGCTTGCCAGTTCACCTGACGTTTGAGCGGCACTAGTACCAACACTCTGCTGCATACTAGCACCCTGCGATCTCTGCACCTCAGCAACTCCAGAACGGGGTCAGGTATGCCTGACCTTAGCAGGGACCCCTCCGTCGTCGGAGCTATCTGTCAGGGAGCCACTGCTCTCTACAGGTTCGTATACTGACCCTGATTCTGCCTGTGAGGCTTCCCCTCATCTGACATGGACAGTATCCTGTAGGCCTCTTCACTAGTGTACCTCCGTTTGGACATTTTAGCCACAACATTTATAGGTACTTAGTGTGACTCACAGGTAAAAAAGCACCTGGTTGTCCAGGACTATTTGAAACGCTACAAAAAAAGAACTGCTAGTGCTAGCAGAGATCAGGCCTGACTCTGCTAACGCTGCGATTTTGTGTGTTTTTGGAAGTGACAGTAATCTATTGATTACTGCTCTTGCCTGGGTGGAGTGGGCTGGGCGGAGGGGCTAAGCGCAGATGCTGGCAGGTGTCGTGGCCGATCCTGCTAATGCTGCATTTTGGGAACCCTAAAACTATTGGGGATGCTAGTATAGTTCTAATCAGATAAAAGATATTGATCCGTTCATATACTATACTAGTAATGGAGGTGTTTAGTGTGTGTGTATGTGTGTGTTACTGGTAATCAAAGGGTTAAATTATATTTCTAACTATGCGGCGGGGATCTGCGCTGTCCTAGACTGACGCTAACTAGTGTTAATGCTAACTAATGTCATCTGTGACACTAATAATAGTGATCAGAAAAAAAACTGTACACTATAAAAGTGACACTGTGACAGGGCAATGAAGGGGTTAACTGGGGGTGATCAGGGGGTTAAATCTTTATTGGGGGGATGGTGGGTACCCTAAACCTATTTGGGACAGAAACTAACTGTTGCTAACGCTAAATGAAGTCACAAGGCACACTATTACAGAAATCAGCAAAACCACTATATACTGTATATAGTGTTCAATGTGACAGGGGGCGTAGGGGTTAACTGGGGGTGATCGGGGCGTTAAATGTGCCTAGCTAGGTGTGTGTATATGTGCTGTTGGTGTACTCAGTTTAATCCTCTCTTCTCTCACGTTGGAATCCAAAAAAGACTCCAGGAGGGAAGGGAGGACCTTTTCCTGTGCCTGTGTTTACATTACACAGGTCGGTTTGTCATTGGTCAGAACCGATCACCAGGTCCAGGCCAAAAATCATCATTGGCCTGGACCTGATGACTTATCAGTTCTATACCGAATCAGACCATCGCGGGGACTGAGGGCATGCGGGAGGGCGCCCCATAGGCCCCGTAGACCCTCACTTTTCCTGCCAGAGCCACCCTGCCGCAGTAAAAAGGCGGCGGGTGGTCAGGAACTGGTTAAAGTAAGGTGCGCATGGGCAGCCAATCAGCAAAATAAGAAAAAATCTACAATGTTTCAGCAATTTGTATTGGATTTATGTTGGATACATTTGCAAATATATCTGAAGCTGCACTGCCACATCAAGGCCCCTCTGCAAAGTGCAGTCCCTAACTCTACTCTACTGTCATTTCCAAATTGTGATATATAAAGTAAAAAAAACATTCAGAGTCTAAACTAGTTCAATAATTTCATTCAAAACAGAGGTTTTGGTTACATATATTTGCAATCATATGTGAAACTACCTTCCATTACAGGCTGTTCAAAACCTGTCTGAGAAAAATACCAGCCTCCAACCTCCCCTTATAGCTGGTCCAACACACACCTGGAAAAATACCGTCCTCCAACCTCCCCTCATAGCCAGTCCAACAAACGCCTAAAAAAAAACACCGACCTCCAACCTCCCCTCCTAGCTGGTCCAACATACGCCTGAGAAATACCGGCCTCCAACCTCTCCTCATAGCCGGTCCAACACATCCCTGAAAATATACTAGCCTCCAACCTTCCCTTCTAGCCGGTCAAACACACCTGAAAAAATAACGGCCTCCAACCTCCCCTCATAGCCGATCCAACACACACCTGGGGAAAAAAAGTACTGGCCTCCAACCTCCCCTATAGCCAGCCCACACACGCCTAAAAAAATACCGGCCTCCAACCTCCCCTCATAGCCAGTCAAACACACACCTGTAAAAAAGAAGTACCGGCCTCCAATCTCCCTTTATAGCCAGTCCAACACACACATAAAAAGAAAAAGTACCGGCCTCCAACCTCCCCTCCCCTCATAGCTGGTCCAACACATGCCTGAAAAATACCGGCCTTTTTGGACATTTTTCTGTTTTTGCAGCATGCTGCTCTTTCACATTATAAAAATGCTGTTCTGGACTTGTCTTCTCGGCAGTAACCTCCTGCACCTCCTGTTGAATATCTTCTGTCAGCCATTGTTTTGCCTTAGCCAATACATCATCAGAAGAGAAAGCATGGTTTTTGTATCAAGGATTCAAAAGACTTGCAAGCACAACATTTTTAATCTCTTCATGCTTCTCAAAACATATATCAACCAAAGCTCTTTGGCTTGACAGACCATCATTTAAAAGTTGGAGGGTGTTGTGTGCCATGACACTGAAGTCTGACATATCAGCAAGCCTCATTCCTTTCTGCATGTTCGCTCCATTGTCTTGAAGAAACACAAGCATCACTCAGTCTTTGTTGATTCCCCAGTCTTCAAGCATGCCTAGAAACATTTCTCTACTGTACTCAGTGTGGGATCCGTGCATCACTTTTGTATCCAACACCAATTGGCTTTATGTCCATCCACTGTCAATGAAGTGGCATGAAAGAATCGTTAATGACTCGCCTGACTTTTTGTCCTGACCAGCAGTCAGTCGTGAATGAGAGTGAGTTGCCAGCATTCTCTGGTTGCAGCATAGCCTATACTTTCTCGACGACCTTTTGGTGAATCTTTCGCAGCATTTTGGTTCGATAATACTTCTCACTCTTCAGTGTGTAGCTTGGCTCAAGTATGGACATCAGCCACTTAAATCCTGAGTCAGACACCATTGTAAATGGCTGGTTATCAGTGACAATTATCTCTGTGATTACTCTGTCCAGCAGTTGGGATCTTCCATCTAAATCTAGACAGTGACACCTGTTTTTTTTCATAAACATATCTGTTATTGACGCCTGGCAGTGTGGGTGGCTTGCTGGCACCCTGTTGTGGGGTGGCTGGCTGCTGTCACCCTGTTGTGGGTCAGTGGCTGACGCCTGGCAGTTTGGGTGGCTTGCTGGTAGCCTGTTGTGGGTCGGTGGCTGATGCCTAGCAGTGGGGGTGGCTTGCTGGCAACCTGTTGTCAGTCGGTGGCTGACGCCTAGCAGTGTGGGTGGTTTGTTGGCACACTGTTGTGGGTCGGTGGCTGACACCTGGCAGTGTGGGTGGCTTGCTGGCACCCTGTTTTGGGGTGGCTGGCTGCTGTCACACTGTTGTGGGTCGGTGGCTGATGCCTGGCAGTGTGGGTGACTTGCTGGCACCCAGTTGTGGCTGGCTGGCTTGCTGGAACACTTTGGTGGGTGGCTTGCCTGGTGTCACCCTGTTGTGGGTGGCTGGCTGCTGTCACACTGTTGTGGGTGGGTGGCTGATGCCTGGCAGTGTTGGTGACTTGTTGGCACCCTGTTGTGGCTGGCTGGCTTGCTGGAACACTTTGGTGGGTGGCTTGCCTGGTGTCACCCTGTTGTGGGTTGTTGGCTTGCTGGAACTCTGTCGTGGGTGGCTGGCTTGCTGCAACACTGTGGTGGGTGGCTGGCTGGCTTGCTGGAACAATGTGGTGTGTGACTGGCTTGGTGTCACCCTTTTGTGGGTTTCTGACTTGCTGGAACACTGTGGTGGGTGGCTGGCTTGGTGTCACCCTGTTGTGGATGGCTGGCTTGCTGGAACACTGTGGTGGGTGGCTGGCTTGTTGTCACCCTGTTGTGGGTGGCTTGCTTGCTGGAGCACTGTGGTGGGTGGCTGGCTTGGGGTCACCCTGTTGTGGGTGGCTTGCTTATTGGAACACTGTGGTGGGTGGCTGGCTTGGTGTCACCCTGTTGTGGGTGGCTTGCTTGCTGGAACACTGTGGTGGTTGGCTGGCTTGGGGTCATCCTGTTGTGGGTGGCTTGCTTGCTGGAACACTGTGGTGGGTGGCTGGCTTGGTGTCACCCTGTTGTGGGTGGCTTGCTTGCTGGAACACTGGTGGGTGGGTGGGTGGCTGGCTTAGAGTCACCCTGTTGCGGGTGGCTGGCTTGCCTGAACACTGTGGTGGGTGGCTGGCTGGCTTGCTGGAACACTGTGGTGGTTGGCTGGCTTGGTGTCACCCTGTTATGGGTGGCTGGCTTGCTGGACCACTGTGGTGGGTGGCTGGCTGGCTTGCTGGAACACTGTGGTGGGTGGCTGGCTGGCTTTCTGGAACACTGTGGTGGGTTGCTGGCTTGCTGGAACACTGTGGTGGGTGGCTTGCTTACTGGAACATTGTGGTGGGTGGCTGGCTTGGTGTCACCCTGTTGTGGGTGGCTTGCTTGCTAGAACACTGTGATGGGTGGCTGGCTTGGTGTCACCCTGTTGTGGGTGGCTGGCTTGCTGGAACACTGTGGTGGGTGGCTGGCTTGGTGTCACCCTGTTGTGGGTGGCTGGCTTGCTGGAACACTGTGGTGGGTGGCTGGCCTGGTGTCACCCTGTTGTGGGTGGCTTGCTTGCTGGAACACTGTGGTAGGTGGCTGGCTTGCTGGAACACTGTGGTGGGTGGCTGGCTTGGTGTCACCCTGTTGTGGATGGCTGGCTTGCTGGAACACTGCGGTGGGTGGCTGGCTTGTTGTCACCCTGTTGTGGGTGGTTTGCTTGCTGGAACACTGTGGTGGGTGGCTGGCTTGGTGTCACCCTGTTGTGGGTGGCTGGCTTGCTGGAACACTGTGGTGGGTGGCTGGCTTGTTCTCACCCTGTTGTCGGTGGCTTGCTTGCTAGAACACTGTGGTAGGTGGCTGGCTTGCTTGCTGGAACACTGTGGTGGGTGACTGGCTTGGTATCACCCTGTTGTGGGTGGGTGGCTTGCTTGCTGGAACACTGTGGTGGGTGGCTGATTTGTTGTCACCCTGTTGTGGGTGGCTTGATTGCTGGGACACTGTGGTGGGTGGGTGGCTGGCTTGGTGTCACCCTGTTGTGGGTGGCTTGCTGGAACACTGTTGTGGGTGGCTGGCTTGGTGTCGCCCTGTTGTGGGTGGCTGGCTTGCTGGAGTACTGTGGTGGGTGTAGAGATACGCCGGTTTTCGGTAATGCGATATTTCGCGGTATCGCATACACACGGTATTGTTATTGTGGTTATTTTTAAAATAAAATAAAATTTCTGCTCTCCAAGTCTGCCTTTAGAATTGATTCTTTTCAGTGAACTGGATGACTCGTTCACTCATTCAATAGAGACTGGTCTGGTAATATGATCCTAGAGTGAGAGAGCTTAGCTCCTCCCTGTAACCAATCAGATGGCTCCCAGCACACTGACATGCTGGAAACAACCTATCACAGTTACTTTGCTCTATACTGCAGCCGCATGCTTTCTCCTGGGCTCAGGCAGACAGACACAGAGCCACTTTCCTACTACAAGCAAATCTCTGAAAGTACCTATCTATTACCATATACTGTCACTGTGTAGATAGATAGATAGATAGATAGATAGATAGATAGATAGATAGATAGATAGATAGATAGATAGATAGATAGATAGATAGATAGATAGATAGATAGATAGATAGATAGATAGATAGATAGATAGATAGATAGATAGATAGATAGATAGATAGATAGATAGATAGATAGATAGAGATAAAAATAGAGATAGAGAGAGAGATAGAGAGATAGATAGATAGATAAGACAGATAGATAGACAGCTAGATAGACAACTAGATAGACAGATAAACAGTAGATAGATAGATAGATAGATAGATAGATAGATAGATAGATAGATAGATAGATAGATAGATAGATAGATAGATAGATAGATAGATAGATAGTCCCTGAAATCACTTTTTACGGCGTTCCACCTTTCTCTAACTTTGTCGTTAGTACCAATATGTACAATGACAGCTGGGTCCTCCCCAGCGTCATCCAACAATCTGTCCATGCAGTCTACAATGTCCCGAACTCGAGAGCCCGGTAAACAACATACTGTTCGGCGAGAACGATCTTTGTGACAGATTGCCCTCTCTGTTCCTCTAATAATAGAATCCCCTACCACAAGTATCTGCCTATTCTTTCCTGTATCCTTGCCCCCATCTTCACTGGAGGAGTTGTTCCCAAGGTTCCTCTGGTATTTTGGTGGAGCCTCAACTTGAATTTCTTCCAGCTTTTTGGTCATCTTCTCTCCCAATAGAGCAGCACCCTGCTCATTTAAGTGCAGCCCATCTCTGGTATAGAGCCAGTAACGGTATGAAAAGTCAGCCCAGTTTTCCAGAAACCCAAATCCTTCCTCCCTGCACCAGTTCCTCAGCCACTTGTTAAGTGCACCAAGCTCTTGCTGTCTCTCTGGTGTGGCTCCAGGTATGGGCAGAATTTCTGAAAATACTGCCTTGGAGGTCCTTTTCTTCAGTATAGTCCCTAAGTCTCTGAAATCATTTTGTAGGGCGGTCCATCTTCCTCTAACTTTGTCGTTAGTACCAATATGTACCATGACAGCTGGGTCCTCCCCAGCCCCATCCAACAATCTGTCCATGCAATCCACAATGTCCTGAACATGAGCGCCTGTTAAAAATCATACTGTTCGGCGAAAACGGTCTTTGTGACACGGTGATAACGATCTTTGTGACGGTTTGCCCTCTCTATCCTTCTAATGATTTCGTCCCGCATCTGCCGATCCTTTCTTGTAACCGTGGCTCCGATTTCACTGAAGAAGATGTTCCCCTGGCATTTTAGTGGAGTCTCAACATGAACATCACATTCTGGTGGAGTCGCAATTTGAATGTCGCATGCAGGTGAAGTCGCAATGTGAACATCACATTGTGGTAGAGTTTCGATGGGAATGTCACATTCTGCCGGAGTCTCATTGGGAATGTCGCATTCTGCCGGAGTCTCATTGGGAATGTCGCATTTTGCTGGAGTCTCATTGGGAATGTCGCATTTTGCTGGAGTCTCATTGGGAATGTCACATTTTGCTGGAGTCTCATTGGGAATGTTGCATTCAGCTGGAGTCTCATTGGGAATATCGCATTCTGCTAGGGTCTCAACGGGATCCTCACATACTGTCGAAGACCTAGTGGGAACGTCACAATATGCTGGAGTGTCAGCGGAAACTTCACAATCTGTTGTAGTCTTAGCCGGAACGTCACATTCTGCCAGTGTCTCGGCGGGAATGTTACATTGTGGAGAATTCTCAACGTGAACAACACATTTTGGCGAATTCAACATTTTTTCCAACTTTTTGGCCATTTTCTTTCCTAACAGAGTTGCACCCTGCTCGTTTAAGTGAAATCCGTCCCTGCTGTAGAGCAGGTAATTAATTGAAAAGTCAGTCCAGTTCTCCATGAAGCCAAAACCCTCCTTCTTGCACCAGTTCTTCAGCCACCTGTTAAGCCCCATAACCTCCTGCTGTCTCCTTGTTGTGGCTCGAGGTACAGGCAGTATTTCTGAAAATACTACCTTGGAGGTCCTTTTCTTCAATATAGCCCCTAAGGCCCTGAAATCATTTTGTAGAATGCTCCATCTTCTTCTGATGTTGTCGTTGGTGCCAATATGTACCATGACAGCTGGGTCCTCCCCAGCCTCATCCAACAATTTGTCCATCTGTTCTGCAATGTCCCGAACCCGTGCATTCGGGAAAAAACATACTGTTCGTTGATCACAGTCTTTCTGACAGATTGCTCTCTCTGTCCCTTTAATAACTGAATCCCCTACCACCAGTATCTGCCTCTCTATTTTTGTAAGCTTGCTCCCATCTTCACTGGAGGTGATCCCATGGCTCCCCTGGTATTTTGGTGCATTCTCAACATGAATGTCACATTGTGCTGTAGTCTCAACATGAACATCACATTGTGCTACAGTCTTAACATGAACATCACATTCTGGTGGTGTTTCAAAGGGAATGTCACATTCTGGTAAAATCTCAATGTGAATGTGACATTCTGGTGGATTCTTTTCGTGAACCTCATATTCAGGAGAAGTCTCAGTGTGAACCTCACATTCTGGAGGTGTCTCAGTGTAAATGTCACATTGTTTTGGAGTTTCAATGTGAACATCACATTCTTCCGGAGTGTCAGCGAGCACATCACATTCTTCCGAAGTATATGAGGGAACATCACATTCTGTTGGAGTCTCAGAGGGAGCATCACATTCTGGAGGAGACTCATTGTGATGATGAAATTCAGGAGACGTCTCATTGTGAACATCACATTCTGGAGGAGTACCATTGTGAACTTCACATTCTGGAGCACTCTCAATGTCAACGTCATATTGTGATGAAGTTTCAACATAAACGTCTCTTTCTACTGTAGTCTCAACGTGAACGTAACATTCTGGTGATGTCACAACAGGAATGTCACATTCAGCCTGAGTCTCAGTAGGACTATCACATTCTTCCTGAGTCTCAGCAGGAACATCACATTCTGGAGGAGACTCATTGTGATGATGAATTTCTGGAGAGGTCTTAATGTGAAAGTCACATTCTTGATTAGTCTCATTGTGAACATCACATTCTGGAGGAGTACCATTGTGAATGTCACATTCTAGAGCAGTCTCAATGTGAACTTCATATTGTGATGAAGTTTCAACATGAACGTCTCTTTCTTCTGCAGTCTCATGGGGAACGTCACATTCTGGTGATGTCACAACAGGAATGTCACATTCTGCCTGAGTCTCAGTGGGAATGCCACATTCTGCTGAAGTCTCAACAGGAACGTCACATTCTTTTGGAGTCTTAATGTGTACATCACATTTTGGTTGGCCCTCAATGTGGATGTCACGTTGTTGCTCACTGGGGAAGGCCTGCTGCGTGGGATCCGTCTGCAATAAAATTCTGCCTTCATCTGCAATAGAAAAGAAGAATTAGATTTAGCACCTTCATCTACATTTCATATATATTTTCTTCATAAAACATCAGATTATACAGAGAAAAATTCAGTGCAAGGAACCTATAAATAAACACAACATGACAGGGACACAGGGATCACTACAGTTGGCCTTCGTATAAAAATTCTGGTTGCCTGGCAGTTATGCCAATCCACTAAATTTCAATGACTCAGGAAGCTGGTAACAAGCATTTTTAGTGGTGTGATGATGCGCTTTCATGTTTAAATGAGTGGGTGCGTCACAAAAGAAGTTGCAACAGGAGGTATTGGTGTCACTTGCTTGGCTTTGCATTGTGGTAGGGGCTTGTGAATCATCAGACCAGCTAAGCAGATGCTTTAACTGTCAGTTTTGCCCAGAAAGCTTGTCATTTCTCAGCCCTGAGATCAGACAGGAGAGGGGTTACTCGCTATGGGGGTCATACACCAGCCTGGCACCAGCTGATAGGTTTGCATTGGCCGGGAGAGAAAACAAGTGACTAATGTATTCGGAATAGTAATGTATGGTTTCCTATATTCTTATCATTGTTTTATAGATATTCATGCTGTTCCTTCAATTGCTATATATTAGTTATGCTTAACCCCCCTTTGACAGAATCTTTACCCCAGTAGGGGGAGGGCAGGAGGGACCAGCCAATCACAGGACTGATTCTGTCATATGAGGGGCGTTTTATGAAATCGGTGGGCCTGTGTGCAAAATCATAAGTTGGGCTCGGCTGCTTAATTAAAAATAAAAAAAGTGTTTTTTTTTCTTTTTTTCTGTTAAAAAAATAAAAGTGGTGTACTTACTGTGGCACAGTGAAGAGTAAGCATGGCGTTCATTGTGCCAGGGGTGGTGCTAGGATTGTAAGAGACCTGGGGTACCTTTGGGCACACCAAGTAGAAGAATAATGCGATTCACGTAGCAGGCCGTGGTGAACAGTGGGTGTGGCCAAATTATGTTAACCCCTTTACCACCGGAGGATTTTGCTGTCTTACGTCTGGGCCACTTTTTGCGATTCGGCGCTGTGCGAATTTAACTGACAATTGCGCGGTTGTGTGACGCCGTACCCAAACTAAATGTACGTAATTTTTTTCTTACAAACAGAGCTTTCTTTTGGTGGTATATGATCACCTGTGCGATTTTTACTTTTTGCGCTATAAACAAAAAAAGAGCATAAATTTTGAAAAAATAACAATATTTTTCAAATTTTTTTATATGAAATTCCCACCCAAAAAAATGTAAAAATCAAATTTTTTAAAAATTTTTGGTCAATTTTGTTTTTTCTGCTACCTATGTTTGGTAAAAAAAATCACAATAAGCGTATTTTGATTGGTTTGCGCAAAAGTTATTGTGTTTACTAACTAAGGGAAAGATTTCTGTCATTTTTGGTGTTTTTTTTTTTTTTAACGAGTAATGGCTGCGATCTGTGATTTTTTTTTTTTTGCGGGACTGCGACATTGCGGCAGACAGATCGGACCCTTGACTGACATTTTTGACACTTTTGGGGGTACCAGTGACATTACTGCAGTAATCAGTGCTATATATATGCACTGTTACTGTAAAAATGACACTGGCAGGTAAGGGGTTAACTGTATTGGAGAGGGAGGGGTTAGGTCTGTCC
The DNA here is from genome assembly GCF_965119305.1 of Pelophylax lessonae. Taxonomy (NCBI): domain Eukaryota; kingdom Metazoa; phylum Chordata; class Amphibia; order Anura; family Ranidae; genus Pelophylax; species Pelophylax lessonae. The sequence continues at coordinate 63,306,283 of NC_138771.1, read as the reverse complement.
TAGGGGCGTGTTTCTAACTGTGATGGGACATGGCTACTAGTGTAAAAACAGAGATCAACGGATTACCCTCAGCTTCTTTAGCAAGGCAGTGGTCGTCTTGGAGGTGTGTTTGGGGTCGTTATGTTGGAATATTGCCCTGTGGCCCAGTCTCTGAAGGGAGGGGATCATACTCTGCTTCAGTATGTCACAGTACATGTTGGCATTCATGGTTCCCTCAATGAACTGTAGCTCCCCAGTGTCGGCAGCACTCATGCAGCCCCAGACCATGACACTCCCACCATCACCACCATGCTTGACTGTAGGCAAGACACACTTGTCTTTGTACTCCTCACCTTGTTGCCGCCGGCGCCACACACTCTTGACACTATCTGAACCAAATAAGTTTATCTTGTTCTCATCTCATCAGGCCACAGGACATGGTTCCAGTAATCCATGTCCTTAGTCTGATTGTCCTCAGCAAACTGTTTGCGGGCTTTCTTCTGCATCATCTTTAGAAGAGGCTTCCTTCTGGGACGACAGCCACGCAGACCAATTTGATGCAGTGTGTGGTGTATGGTCTGAGCACTGACAGCCTGACCCCCCACCTCTTCAACTTTTGTAGGAATGCTGGCCGCACGTATACATCTATTTCCCAAAGACAACCTCTGGATATGACACTGAGCATGTGCATTCAACTTTTTTGGTCGACCAAAGCGAGGCCTGTTCTGAGTGGAACCTGCTAAGCTACTGTATGGTCTTGGCCACTGTGCTGCAGCTCAGTTTCAGGGTCTTGGCCAATCTTCTTATAGCCTAGGCCAGCCGTCAGTAAATGGTAGCCCGCGGTCAAAGAACGGACTGCACGATGCTTCCACCTGGACTGTCAGGCCGCCACTATAAGCAGTCCTTGGTTTGCTGGGACCTCACGTGTCCAAGCAACCAGTGACGTCCCGTGTATGCGCCCCACCCCACTCCTTCTTTCTACCGCTCCCAACTCACTCCCAGTCAGGCCGTGAGTTGGGGCTAGATGTCAAGTGCACGCCTGCCCCCCTGCTGTTTGCGGCTCCTGGCTCTCGCATTTTCTGCCCCCAAAGGTATGTGAGTCACATTTTTAAGGGGGTTGCTTATTTTATCAAGTGCAGACTGATGGGCACATTTTATGTTAAGAGCAACGCTGATGGACACGTTTTGTTTTGCCCAACAGAGTGCCCCCTAACATAAAATGTGCCCATCAGCGTGCCCCTATTTTATGTTAAGGGTCACGCTGATGGGCAAATTTTATGCTAACGGTTACACTGATGGGCATAATTAATGCTAAGGGTCATGGTGATGGGCACATTTTATGTTAAGGGTCACGATGATAGACACGTTTTGTTTTAGCACAGACTTGAGATTCGGATCTTGGCCCAAAGAAAATTTTAGAGGCCGGACCTCCTTGAATGTTAATTCATTACCCCTGGCCTAGGCCATCTTTATGTGGAGAAACAATTCTTTTTTTCAGATCCTTAGAGAGTTCTTTGCCATGAGGTGCCATGTTGAACTTCCAGTGACCAGTATGAGTGAGTGAGAGCGATAACACCAAATTTAACACACCTGCTCCCCATTCACACCTGAGTATCACTAACGAGTCACATGATACCGGGGAGGGAAAATGGCTAATTGGGCCCAATTTGGACATTTTCACTTAGGGGTGTACTGACTTTTGTTGCCAGTGGTTTAGACATTAATGTGTGTTGAGTTATTTTGAGGGGACAGCAAATTTACACTGTTATACAAGCTGTACACTCACTGCTTTACATTGTAGCAAAGTGTCATTTCTTCAGTGTTGTCACATGAAAAGATAGAATAAAATATCTACAAAAATGTGAGGGGTGTACTTACTTTTGTGAGATACTGTATAAACCTCAGCACAATTATTTAAAAAATAAAAATAAAACTCTTCCATTGTGTCTGATTTTGTGTACATTGAAAATAAATGGAGAGCTAACACTTCATCTGAGCCGACCATAAAGGATTATTTCACCTTTTAGCTAAGAATAATAAATGGCAATTTTTTAGCAGGTAAGAAATCGTACATTTACTTTTTTTGTTTTAGGATCCTGTAAAGCATTGCACTGAGATTAGCAGATCCCGGGTACCATGCCGCTCTCCTTCACACTGGCAGTTAAAAAAAAAAAAAATCGGTTGGCAGCTAACAGGTGAGGAGAGAGAGTTGGGGGGAGGGGAGACTTAGCCCCCTGTATACAGCTCCAAGATTTACAGTTTGTTTCTCTTGATCCCTATAATCCTATCTATCGATCCCTATATCCCTCACAATCCCTATACATGTGTACATATGGGGGGAGGGGTGACCTGTCATCAATGGGGTGGAAGGATCCAATGAAAGGGTGTCGGTTATTTTGTATCTATCAATATCCACAACACTTACCAATCCCGGTGTCGGTATTTCGGGGAGGTCCATTGGCTTTACGGCCGAGACCAATACATCTGAGAACGGCTCTGGCGCAGCCGCGCACAAAAGCCCGAGCCCTCTTCATTTTGCGGGGCTTCTTGGTTGGGGTATCTGCAGGATGGTCACTGATACCTTCTTCCATAGCTGCTCTTCCTATGGGGGGTTTCTCTTTGGTGTTTTTCAGAGAAAAAAGCTGTTTACATTTAAATTGGTTCATTATTAAGAATAATGAAACACGCTTTAAACGTACAACAATGAAATCGCAATGAAATTGAATTCAAATGAAATCAAATCCAATGAAATCGCAAGAAATATCTCAGCAGAGATAAAGACAGGTCTTCACTGGTCAGCGTCAACACTTGTCTCAGTGATTTCCCGCTCCTGTGGCTCCTTATATAGGCTATGGCTCCTCCCACTGGTCATGTGACTTTTTTTTTTAAATCTCACGATGACTCAGCAAAAAAAAATAACTGACGATTTATCTTAAAGGAGCCTCGTCCTTGTTTGTGAGCTGTGTGAATTCAGGCTGTAGGCTCAGTATACGGATCTAATAGGGATACGGCTCCTGTAATAACATGTTTTCACTGACCGTTATTTTCACTGACATTTAACCCTTACAGTCCCATGGCTGAAATAAAGATCTGTATTCCTATGATAAGACGGTGAATGGAGTCTTATAAATCCTCCCAGAGATCAAATCTTCCCATTTATTTCATCATTCTTACAAAACAATTATTTTTCCACTTTTGAACCCTTTACCTGCCAAACCATTTTTTTCCCTTTCAGCTTTTAACCCTTTCACTACCAAATTATATATTTCATTGTTTTTAACAATTTAACATTAAAACCAATGTCCCCCCCCCTTTCATTTATTAACCCTTTCACTGCCAAACCAAATAACCCCCTCCACACACACTTTAACCCTTTCACTGCCAAACCTTTTTTTTTTGTTAAAATATAAATAAAGGAAAACATTTTTATTTTTAGTTTTGGATGGAGTGGAGAGGGATTAGAACACCTGTTAGGTTTTTATCGCTGTGTGCGCCCCCTTTTGGGATATCCACTCTCTTTGTGTTTCATGTTTACCATTACCACCAAAAGTGAAAGAAAATTCCAATATTTGGGTTGTCACCAGAAGCAGAATTAGAGGGGAAATCTTCCAATGGGGACACTAGTTCTGGTGACACCCTGGGATTATGTCACTTTGGGGGATTTTTCTAACTTTTGTTTTTGGCTTTGGGACAGGAAGTGAAGGCAAATCTCCCCAATGGGGACACAGATGGCAAAGAAATCCTGACAGAGGTTCTATACCTCCCTTACTCTATTCTAAATGGGGGAAAAAATGTATTTAGTTCTATTTTAACATTTAAGTTGTATGTGGGGGGGGGGGGGGGGTGATGGGGAGTCTGAAAGAGGGTGCAGCATATTACACATGGGGCTCAGCGGGGGTGGAGTGTCTGCAGACACGAGCAACTGCTACTTTCAGAGAGGGGGAGGGGAGAGAGCTCAAATAGTTATTTTGAGGGTCATTTTAACCCTTTCACTGCTGGACATTTTTATGTACATTTTTCCATTTTCCATTTTTTTTCCAATGTGCTAATTGCTCATTTCTACCCTCAAAGCATTCCATAGTTTGTGAAGTGTTGAAGGCCCCGCCCATTCACACCTCTGACATACATCTGGATGGGAAACGCCCATTTTTTCAAGCGTTTTCTTTTTTTTACCCAACATGCATAGAGCAGTCTATTCGTTTCATTGGGCCGCCCTATGTGCGACAAACATGGCAATGTAGCGCATGCCTTGTTCCGGGTCACGTTTTTTATTGTTCGCAGCGATTCCTCACATGTGGGGTTCGAATACCGTTTACATATATGTGCGCGACTTGAATATGCGTTCTCTTCTGCATGCGAGCACTGAGGGATCGGGGCATTAAACGTTTTTTTTTTTTCCTATTTATTTTATTCTTTATTTTACACGGTCCCTTTCATTTCTGTCACTTTTATTCCTATTACAAGGAATGTAGACGTCCCTTGTAAAAGAATATAAGGATAAGGATGACCGGTCCTCTTTTTGGAGGGATGTAGGGTCAAAAAGACCCCAAATCTCTTCTTTACCTTTAACCACTTCCCCCAAATGTACGCCCCGTACGTCCTTTGGTGTCAGTGGTAATACCGGGATGGTGGGGGCACCTACAGGCATCATCTCCGTATCATTGTTTGCAGCCAGCGAATTCTGTACAAAGCAGAAATCATCTGAGGGGCCAATTAGCCACTGGATCACTTCTGCGGGTTCCGGAAGGCGGTCCCTCCCCTGCCCCCGCCCCCACCACTCCAGTCCCATCGTGGAGGCCCGGGAGTGGTGCGGCCGGGGGCGATGGTTGCCCTGTACAGAGAGAGAGGAACTGCCATCGTTCTCCTCTCTCTTTAACTCTGCAAACCGGGAGCGACGAGTATTCATCATTTCCCGGCTTCGACCCCTTTGTTCACCTGTCCATCAGTGACCAGAAAAGCAGCGGATCGGACCGATCTCAGTCTGATCTGCTGCATGGGGGACCAGAGGAGAGATTTGGGGTCTAATAGACCCCAAATCTCTCCATAAAGAGGACTTGTCACAGCCCATGCTGTCACAAGAGATGCTGTTCATCCCTTGGGATACAATAAAGTTATTACCAAAATATAAAATAAAGAAAAGGGTAAAAAATTGTTTTTTTTTGTAAAATAAATAATAAAAAAATAAATAAAGCCCCCCCTTCCCACTGTGCTTACGTGCAAATGGAAATTGATACGTTACTCCCGCACACATATGTAAACGTTGATCGCACCGCACATGTGGGGTATTGTTGAACGTCAAAGCGATGCGATAATTCTATCACCAGACCTCCTGTGCAACTCTAAACTGGTAACCAGTAAAGGCATTTAAAGCGTCGCCTATGGAGAGTTTAAAGCAATGTAGTTTGCTGCCATTCCACGGGCAGACGCAATTTTAAAGCCTGACATGTTAGGTATCTTTTTACTCTGCGTAACATTATCTTTCACAGTATAAAAAAAGATTGGGCTAAGTTTACTGGTTTATTGTTTTTTTATACTTGAAAGTGTTTTTTTCCTAAAAAAATTGTGTTTAAAAAAAACGCTGAGCAAATACCGTGTGACATACAAAAATCGCAACACACACCATTTTATTCTATAGGGTCTCTGCTGAAAAAAAATATATATAATTTTTTGGGGTTCTAAGTAATTTTCTGGCAAAAAAAAAAAAAAATAGATTTTTACATGTAGGAGCGAAGTGTCAGAATAGGTTTGGGAAGGAGGGGGTTAAAAGCAAATGCTTTCAAAAAAATAATAATGTTTACTTCCAGCCTGGACTGGAGGTCACGTCATGACGTCGCTCTGGTCCTCCAAGGTCATAGAGTGGATGAAAGAGTACTAACTCTTTGATGGTTTATGGGAGCAGCTGGCCGCAACGCCAGATCCTTTCTCAGGTGAACTGGCGGAAACGGTAAGCCCGGGAAACACCGACGAGTGTTTCATGAGCCGCTTGGAGCGGTTTCATGAGAAAGCTGGGTACTGGGGTTATGGGGGATATTTTCAGCTATAATCCCGGGAAACCACTTGCAGATTCCAACGGATATATACGTATTGCAGGTGGCAAGTGGTTAAAGTAGATCTCATATAAGCTTTAATGTTAATTTCATGTTATGCAGCTTTCATTAACCCCTTACTTACTGGGCACCTAAACCCCCTTCCTGCCCAGGCCAATTTTCAACTTTCAACTCTGTCACTTTTTGAATGACAATTGCGCGGTCATGCTACACTGTACCCATATGATATTTTTATCATTTCTTTTCATAAAAATAGAGCTTTCTTTTGGTGGTATTTAATCCCTACTGGGGTTTTATTTTTTTGCTAAACAAACAAAAAAATGTTATGTTAAGGGTCATGCTGATGGGCACAATTTATGTTAAAGGGCACTCGAATGGGCATATTTTATGTTAAGAGCATTGCTGATGGACACGTTTTGTTTTGCCCGTCTCTCTGAGTCATAGCACAGACTTGAGATTCGGACCTCGGCCCAAAGCAAATTTTAGCGGCCGGACCTCCTTGAATGTTAATTCATTACCCCTGGCCTAGGCCATCTTTATGTAGAGCAACAATTCTTTTTTTCAGATCCTTAGAGAGTTCTTTGCCATGAGGTGCCATGTTGAACTTCCAGTGACCAGTATGAGAGAGCGATAACACCAAATTTAACACACCTGCTCCCCATTCTCACCTGAGACCTTGTATCACTAACGAGTCACATGACACCGGGCGAGGGAAAATGGCGAATTGGGCCCAATTTGGACATATTCAGTTAGGGGTGTACTGACTTTTATTGCCAGTTGTTTAGACATTAATGGCTGTGTGTTGAGTTATTTTGAAGGGACAGCAAATTTACACTGTTATACAAGCTGTACACTCACTACTTTACATTGTAGCAAAGTGTCATTTCTTCAGTGTTGTCACATGAAAAGATAGAATAAAATATTTACACAAATGTGAGGGGTGTACTTACTTTTGTGAGATACTGTATAAACCTCAGCACAATTATTTAAAAAATAAAATAAAACTCTTCCATTGTGTCTGATTTTGTGTACATTGAAAATAAATGGAGAGCTAACACTTCATCTGAGCCGACCATAAAGGATTATTTCACCTTTTAGCTAAGAATAATAAATGGCAATTTTTTATCAGGTAAGAAATCATACATTTACTTTTTTTTTTGTTTTAGGATCCTGTAAAGCATTGCACTGAGATAAGCAGATCCCGGGTACCATGCCGCTCTCCTTCACACTGGCAGTTTAACCGGTTGCCGACCGCCGCACGACTATATACTGCGGCGGTCAGCCCCGGCCAGGCAGAGTGACGTAGCGGTACGTCACTAGCCTTCGCCGCTCTGGCGCGCGCGCACGCGCACCCGCGGTCCCGCCGATGACTCGATTGGGTTCAGAACCGATCAGTCATCAGGTCCAGGCCAATCATTTTTGGTCTGGACCTGTTGATCGGTCCTGCCCAATCAGATCTCCCTCTAAGCCTGTGAAATGTAAACACAGGCTTAGAGGAGATGTGCCCTCCCCTCCCAACGGTCTTTTTGGATCCAGCGTGAGAGGAGAGCACATCTAATTGTAAGTACAGCACCAAGCACGTACATACACAGTTAGATAGGCACATTTCACCCCCGATCGCCCCCCCAATTAACCCCTACAGCACCTGACACAACACACACTATATACAGCATATAGCATATACCTATATACCTGTATAAGTGTGATTTGTGAACAGGTGTAGCCCTTGCGACCCCCCCTTTTCCACTCAAATTACCCCCCACCCCCCCCTAATAAAGATTTAACCCACTGATCTCCCCTGACCCCCCCCTGATCACCGCCGTTAACCCCTACACCCTCTGTCACATCAGCACTAATACAAACGCAATATACGGTGTTATTGTATTTTTGTATTAGTGTGATTGTGATCAGAATTAGCGCAGGCGACTAAGTTTCTGTCCCAAGAAGGTTTAGGGTCCCCGCCACCCGCCCAATAAAGATTTAAGCCCCTGACCCCCCCCTGATCACCCCTACACCCCCTGCCATAACACACACCGTATACAGTATATAGCATTTTGCTATATACCCGTATAAGTGTGATTTGTGGTCAGGTCTAGCGCTTGCGACCCCCTTTTTTCCACTTGAATTACCCGCCACCCCCCCCTAATAAAGATTTGAGCCCCTGATCTCCCCTGACCCCCCCCTGATCACCGCTAGTTAACCCCTACACCCTCTGTCACATCAGCACTAATACAAACGTAATATACTGTGTTTTTGTATTTTTGTATTAGTGTGATTGTGATCAGAATTAGCGCAGGCGACTAAGTTTGTGTCCCAAGGAGGTTTAGGGTCCCCGCCACCCGCCCAATAAAGATTTAATCCTCTGATCCCCCCCTGATCACCCCTACACCCCCTGCCACAACGCACACTGTATACAGTATATAGCATTTTCTATATACCCGTATAAGTGTGACTTGTGACCAGGTTTAGCGCTTGCCACCGTTCCTTTTATCCTTAGGATACCCGCCAGTCCCTTCCAATAAAGATTTAAACCCCTGATCCCCCCCTGATCACATCCTGTTAACCCCTACACCCTCTGTCACATTAGCACTAATACACACATAATATACTGTTTTTACTGTATTTTTGTATTGGTGTCATTGTGACTTGAGGTTGCTCTAGCTAGCTAGTTTCTTTCCCAAAGGAGGTTTAGGGTCCCCGCCACCCCCCCCCCCAGATCCCCGGCGCATAGTTTAGAAGTAACCCCTTGATCACCACACACGCACGCACGCACCTACACTTCCATTTCTAGTATAGTGTTTGAACAGATCAATATCTGATCTGATCAGAGCTATACTAGCGCCCCCATAGTTTAGGGTTCCCAAAACGCGGTGTTTGCACGATCAGCACTGATTCCGGCCAGCACCTGCGTTTAACCCTTTCACCCAGGTAAGTGTAGTAATCAATAGATTACTGTCACTTACAAAAAACACAAGACACAAAACCGCTGTGTTAGCAGAGTCAGGCCTGATCCCTGCTAGCATTAGCAGTTTTTTTGGTAGCGCTTGAAATAGTCTTCGACAACCAGGTGCTTTTATTACCTGTGAGTCGCATCACTGTACGGGTAAATTTAGTTACCAAAATGTCTAAACGTTCGTACAGTGATGAAGCTATTTACAGTATAATGTCCATGTCAGGTGAGAGCGATGGGGAAGCCTCACCGGCAGAATCAGGGTCATTATACGAACCAGATGACAGCAGCGGCTCCCTGACAGACAGCTCCGACGACAGATGGGTCCCTGTTAGACCCAGGCGTACCCGACCCCATTCTGGTGTTGTTGAAATGCAGGAATCGCAGGGTGCTCGTATGGAGCAGAGTGTGGGTACTAGTGCCGCTCATCCTTCTGGCGACCTGGCAAGCGCCAGCGGCCTAGTACAACCTGGACCTAGTACAACCAGCACTGCAGTAAGACCTGGTGACGTGGCGAGTCCCCTAAGTGCAGTTGAAGCTGGTGCGGTGGCTAGCACAATTAGTGGCCCGCAGCCACCGCGTATTCGAAGACAGGCCCGTAGAGCCCATAGTGCCCTCCCTGATGCGCTGGCATATCCCAATTGGCAACCCACTGATTCTACAGCGCCAGTACTTCCCCCATTCACCGCCCAACCTGGAATCCACGTGGAGACAGCTGGTTTTACGCCCCTGAACTTTTTTGAGCTGTTCTTCACGGAAGATCTTTTCAGATCTATTGTGGATCAATCAAATTTATATGCTCAACAATTTATCGCCGCCAACCCAAATTCGCACCTTGCCAGACGATTCGGCTGGAATCCTATAACGGTTTCCGAATTTAAGATCTTTCTGGGCCTTTCCCTCCACATGGGCATAACTAAACAAAGTGAATTGCGGCTATATTGGTCCACTAGCCCAGCTCACCATATGCGCATGTACTCTGCCTCCATGTCCAGGGGGAGATACGAGCAAATTCTGCGATTTATGCATTTCAGCGACAATGAAATCTGTCGTCCTCGGGGAGACCCTGCATACGATCGGCTCCACAAAATTCGGCCCCTCATAGACCACTTCAATCAGCGGTTTGCAGCCTTGTTTACCCCCGAACAAGTTGTCTGCATTGACGAGTCCCTGATTAAATTTACTGGCCGTCTTGCTATCAAACAGTACCTCCCCAGCAAGCGTGCCAGATACGGGGTCAAGTTGTATAAGCTCTGTGACAGGGCCACAGGCTATACAGTTAATTTCCGTGTCTATGAGGGAAAAGATAGCACTGTGGAGCCCCCGAACTGCCCAGACTACATAGGGAGCAGCGGTAAGATTGTTTGGGACTTGGTGTCACCCTTATCCGGAAAGGGGTACCATTTGTACGTGGACAATTTTTACACAAGCGTGCCACTATTTAGTCACCTGCTTGATTTACAAATTGGCGCATGTGGCACCGTGCGACCTAATCGCCGGGGCTTCCCCCAACGGCTTGTAAATTCCCGTCTTAGTCGGGGGGCGAGAGCCTGCTTGAAAACGGACAAATTACTTGCGGTGAAGTGGAAGGATACACGGGATGTTTATGTTCTGTCCTCCCTTCACGCAGACACGACAGTCCAAATCCCTACGGCAACTGGCGTTATGGAGAAACCCCTCTGTGTCCACGAATATAACCTTAACATGGGAGGGGTGGACCTTAACGACCAGCTTTTGGCGCCGTATTTAGTTGCCCGTAAAGCCAGACGCTGGTACAAAAAAGTGTCTGTTTACCTTTTCCAATTGGCTATGCTGAACGCCTTTGTCCTATACAGGGCGTCAGGACGAACTGGACCCTTCCGGGAATTCCAGGAAGCGGTCATCCTTGCCTACCTGTACCCAGGAGGCATGCCTGCCCAACTTCCCCTTCCAGATGCAGTGAGCCGGCTGCATGAGAGGCATTTTCCTTATGCCCTCCCGAGTACCCCTACCCAAATACGACCCCAAAGACGATGTCGTGTCTGTAGCAGGCGCGGATTTAGGCGTGACACCCGTTATTATTGTCCCAAATGTCCTGACCATCCTGGTCTCTGCATCGGGGAATGTTTTGAGCGCTACCATACACTAGTGGAGTATTAGTGTAGGGTACAGCACGACACAGTGTAGGGCACATAAACACAGGGTCTCGAAGGATGTTGGATGTCCATCGACATTTTGAGAGACCCAAGCTGGAAGAGAAGATCGCAGAAGATCGCACTCCCTCCCAAATCAAGAAATAAAGGAACAGTTAGAAAGTAAAATAAAAGGATCCAAAAACTGTTGTGGTGTCAGTAATTTTATATGTCCTTCTACTCCTTCCTACTATACTTTTTTCAATGTCCTTTGTTTGTTTTTTCATTCTTTTGTGACCTGTTTCTCTTGCAGGTAATTGTCGGCTACCACGCATTGATTTTATATATTCTGACACAAACAGCGTTTGCGCTCAGCATATATGGATACCTTTGCTGATAGCAGCTGTGGTGATTTTCTGATTTCAGCACTGCAGTTAAAATCTTATTTTGGTATACGTGGATAGCGCCGTGTATACCCATCATTAAATTCAGTGGGTGGTTGTTTGGGCGGTTAATGATGAGAATCCAAAAACTTTTGTTGTGTCAGTCATTTTATATGTCCTACTCTTCCTAATGTACTTTTTTTTAATGTACTTTGTTTGTTTTTTCATTCTTTTGTGACCTGTTTCTCTTGCAGGTAATTGTCGGCTACCACGCATTGATTTTATATATTCTGACACAAACAGCGTTTGCGCTCAGCATATATGGATACCTTTGCTGATAGCAGCTGTGGTGATTTTCTGATTTCAGCACTGCAGTTAAAATCTTATTTTGGTATACGTGGATAGCGCCGTGTATACCCATCATTAAATTCAGTGGGTGGTTGTTTGGGCGGTTAATGATGAGAATCCAAAAACTTTTGTTGTGTCAGTCATTTTATATGTCCTACTCTTCCTAATGTACTTTTTTTAATGTACTTTGTTTGTTTTTTCATTCTTTTGTGACCTGTTTCTCTTGCAGGTCCCTCGTCGGCTACCACGCATTGATTTTATATATTCTGACACAAACAGTGTTTGCGCTCAGCATATATGGATACCTTTGCTGATAGCAGCTGTGGTGATTTTCTGATTTCAGCACTGCAGTTAAAATCCTATTTTGGTATACGTGGATAGTGTCGTGTATACCCATCATTAAATTCAGTGGGTGGTTGTTTGGGCGGTTAATGATGAGTAATACTACGCATTATTCCTGTGCTGATTTCTGATAGGTTCTCTTTTTTTCCGTTCAGCCCACAGGCTGCATGAAAAAAAAAAAACCTATATGCCAAACAAGGACCAACAATGTACTGGTACGTTGCTGGACTTTGAGTGGTTGTACCAGGATGATGCCTGCAGATTTAGGCATCATCTTGGTATCGTTTTTTACAGCCAGCGGTCGGCTAACATGTAAAAGCAATCCTAGCAGGTAATTGGCCGCTAGACTGCTTTTACATGCAGTGGGAGGGGTCTCCCCCCCCCCCACCGCCGCCTTCCGCAGCCTTCCGTGGTTTTTCTCGGGCTCTCCTGTCCCACCGGTTAACCTGAGAGTGCAGCCGGTGGTTCAGTTATCTAACCATAGAGCTAATTGAAGATTAGAATGGCTCCAATCATCTCTATGGCCTAAGATGCCGGAGGCTACGAGCATTTCATGACTTCTTTTTCGCCAGAAATAAACAGGGCCATTGGGAAATTGGGAAAGTATTTTATCACACCAATTTTGGCGTGGTCAGATACATTAAGGTCAGAGGAGAGATCTAGAGTATAAAAGACCCCAATTTTTTTAAAAAAGAGTACCTGTCACTACCGATTGCTATCATAGGGGATATCTAAATTCACTGTGATAACAATAAAAATGATTTAAAAAAAAAAAAATTAAAGGAAAGGTGTCAAAATAACATAAAAAAGCAAAAAAAAAAAAAAAAAAAAAAAGAAAAAAAAAAAATTGAGCCCCCCCCTTTCCCCCCGTGCTTGCACGCAATGGCACACGCAAGCGTTGGTCTAGTGTCATATGTAAACCGCAATTTCAGCATGCATGTGAGGTATCGCCGCGATCGCCAGATCGAGTGCAGTAATTCTTGCAGTAGACCTCCTCTGTAAGTCTAAAGTGGTAACCTGTAGAGACTTTTAAAGTTTTTAAAAATGTACGTACGTTGTTGCCGCTGCGCAGGCGTGCGCAATTTTTAAAGCATGTCATGTCAGGTGTCTATGAACTCGGCATAAGATCATCTTTTAAATTTTACCAAAAAAATTGGAATTATATAGTGTATTTGTGAAATAAATTAAAAAAAAATGTATTTTTTTCGCAAAAATTGCGTTTGGAAAATCTGTGCGCAAATACCGTGTGACAAAAAAATTTGCAACATCCCCCATTTTATTCTATAGGGCCTCTGCTTTAAAGAAATATATAATGTTTGGGGGTTCAAAGTAATTTTCTAGTAAAAAAAAAATATTTTTTCATGTAAACAAAAAGGCACAGAAAAGGCTTGGTTTTCAAGTGGTTAGAAGAGTGGGTGATGTGTGGATAAGATTGAGCATAAAATGCCGGGACAGTTCAAACACCCCCCAAATGACCCCTTTTTGAAAAGTAGACACCCAAAGCTATTTGCTGAGAGGCATGGTGAGTCCATGGAATATTTTATATTTTGCTACAAGTGTCGGGAAAATTATTATTTCTTTTTTTTTTGTTGTTTTTTTACAGAAAGTTGTCACTAAATGATATATTGCTCACACATGCCATGTGTATATGTGAAATGACACCCCAAAATACATTCTGCTGCTTCTCCTGAGTACAGGGATACCCCATGTGTGAGACTTTTTGGCAGCGTAGCTGTGTACGCGCCCCCGAAAACCAATCCACATCTTCAGGTTTTCTAATGGCGTAAATTGCTGATTTTACCCCTGACTACCTGTCACAGTTTCAGAGGCCCTGAAATTTCAAGATAGCACAAAACCCCCCCAAATGACCCCATTTTGCAAAGTAGACACTCCAAGCTATTGGCTGAGAAGCATGGTGAGTCCATGGAATAGTTTATATTTTGCCACAAGTTTCGGGAAAATAATTTTTTTTTTTTTTTTAACACAAAGTTGTCAGTAAATGATATAATGCTCACGCATGCCATGGGTATATGTGAAATGACACCCCAAAATACATTCTGCTGCTTCTCCTGAGTACAGGGATACCCCATGTGTGAGACTTTTTTGCAGTCTAGCCGAGTACAGGACCCCGAAAACCAACCTCCACTTTCAGGCTTTCCAAGGGCGTAAATTGTTGATTTCACTCCTGACTACCTATCACAGTTTCGGAGGCCCTAAAATTCCAAGATAGCACAAAACCCCCCCAAATGACCCAATTTTGCAAAGTAGACACTCCAATCTATTTGCTGAGAGGCATGGTGAGTATTTTGCAGCTCTCATTTTTTTTGGAAAATGAAGAAAAAACAGGAAAATGCATTTTTTTTCCTCTTTTTTCAATTTCCAAAACTTTGTGACAAAAAGTGAGATCTGCAAAACACTCAACATGCCTCTCTGCAAATAGCTCAGGGTGTCTACTTTCCAAAATGGGGTCATTTGGGGGGGTTTTGTGCTATCTTGGAATTTTAGGGCCTCCGAAACTGTGATAGGTAGTCAGGAGTGAAATCAACAATTTACGCCCTTGGAAAGCCTGAAAGTGGAGGTTGGTTTTCGGGGTCCTGTACTCGGCTAGACTGCAAAAAAGTCTCACACATGGGGTATCCCTGTACTCAGGAGAAGCAGCAGAATGTATTTTGGGGTGTCATTTCACATATACCCATGGCATGTGTGAGCAATATATCATTTACTGACAGCTTTGTGTAAAAAAAAAAAAAATATATATATATATATATATTTCCCGGAACTTGTGGCAAAATATAAAATATTCCATGGACTCACCATGCCTCTCAGCAAACAGCTTGGGGTGTCTACTTTCCAAAATGGGGTCATTTGGGGGGGTTTTGTGCTATCTTGGAATTTTAGGGCCTCCGAAACTGTGATAGGTAGTCAGGAGTGAAATCAACAATTTACGCCTTTGGAAAGCCTGAAAGTGGAGGTTGGTTTTCGGGGTCCTGTACTCGGCTAGACTGCAAAAAAGTCTCACACATGGGGTATCCCTGTACTCAGGAGAAGCAGCAGAATGTATTTTGGGGTGTCATTTCACATATACCCATGGCATGTGTGAGCAATATATCATTTACTGACAGCTTTGTGTAAAAAAAAAAAAATATATATATATATATATATTTCCCGGAACTTGTGGCAAAATATAAAATATTCCATGGACTCACCATGCCTCTCAGCAAACAGCTTGGGGTGTCTACTTTCCAAAATGGGGTCATTTGGGGGGGTTTTGTGCTATCTTGGAATTTTAGGGCCTCCGAAACTGTGATAGGTAGTCAGGAGTGAAATCAACAATTTACGCCTTTGGAAAGCCTGAAAGTGGAGGTTGGTTTTCGGGGTCCTGTACTCGGCTAGACTGCAAAAAAGTCTCACACATGGGGTATCCCTGTACTCAGGAGAAGCAGCAGAATGTATTTTGGGGTGTCATTTCACATATACCCATGGCATGTGTGAGCAATATATCATTTACTGACAGCTTTGTGTAAAAAAAAAAAAAAAATATATATATATATATATTTCCCGGAACTTGTGGCAAAATATAAAATATTCCATGGACTCACCATGCCTCTCAGCAAATAGCTTGGGGTGTCTACTTTCCAAAATGGGGTCATTTGGGGGGGTTTTGTGCTATCTTGGAATTTTAGGGCCTCCGAAACTGCGACAGGTAGTGCAGAGGTGACATGAACAATTTACGCCATTAGAAAACCTGAGAGTGTTGATTGGTTTTCGCGGTCCTGTACACAGCTAGGCTCCCAAAAAGTCTCACACATGGGGCATCCCCATACTCAGGAGAAGCGGCAGAATGTATTTTGGGGTGTCATTCCACATATACCCATGTCATGTGTGAGAAATTTATCTTTTAGTGACAACGTTGTGTAAAAAAAAAAAATTAAAAAAAAAAATTGTAATTTTCCCGAAACTTGTGGCAAAATATAAAATATTCCATGGACTCACCATGCCTCTCAGCAAACAGCTTGGGGTGTCTACTTTCCAAAATGGGGTCATTTGGGGGGGTTTTGTGGTATCTTGACATTTCAGGGCCTCCTAAACCGTTATATAGGTAGTGAGAAAATGCAATGAAAAATGTACGCCCTTTGAAATTCTGATGGTGGTGATTTGTTTTCCGGCTCCCGTACACAGCTACGCTCCCAAAAAGTCTCACATATGTGGTATCCCTGTACTCAGGAGAAGCAGCAGAATATATTTTGGGGTGTAATTACACATATACCCATGGCATGTGTGAGCAATATATCATTTCAATGACAACTTTGTGTAAAAAAAAAAAAAAAATTATTTTCCCGAAACTTGTGGCAAAATATAAACTATTCCATGGACTCACCATGCTTCTCAGCCAATAGCTTGGAGTGTCTACTTTGCAAAATGGGGTCATTTGGGGGGGTTTTGTGCTATCTTGAAATTTCAGGGCCTCTGAAACTGTGACAGGTAGTCAGGGGTAAAATCAGCAATTTACGCCATTAGAAAACCTGAAGATGTGGATTGGTTTTCGGGGGCGCGTACACAGCTACGCTGCCAAAAAGTCTCACACATGTGGTATCCCTGTACTCAGGAGAAGCAGCAGAATGTATTTTGGGGTGTCATTTCACATATACACATGGCATGTGTGAGCAATATATCATTTAGTGACAACTTTCTGTAAAAAAACAACAAAAAAAAAAGAAATAATAATTTTCCCGACACTTGTAGCAAAATATAAAATATTCCATGGACTCACCATGCCTCTCAGCAAATAGCTTTGGGTGTCTACTTTTCAATGACAACTTTGTGTAAAAAAAAAAAAAAAATTTTTTTAGTCATTTTTCAAACACCTGTGACAAAAAAATAAAATATTCAATGAGCTCAACATGCCTCTCAGAACATTCCTTAGGATGTCTACTTTCCAAAAAGTGGTAGTTTGGGGGGGTTTTGTACTGCCCCGCCATTTTAGCACTTCATGAAATGAGATAGGCAGTCAGAAATTAAAGCTTCGTAAATTTCAGTATTTACACCATAGTTTGTAGACGCTATAACTTTTGCGCAAACCAATAAAAATACGCTCATTGATTTTTTTTTTGTCAAAGACATGTAGCTAAATATATTTTGGCCAAAAAAAATGACATAAATTGAGTATATTGGATATTTTTTAAAAGACAAAGTTGAAAATGTCATTTTTTTGCAAAATTTTCGCTCTTTTTTTATTAATATCGCAAAAAATAAAAAGCGCAGAGGTGATCAAATGCCACCAAAAGAAAGCTCTGTTTGTGGGAAAAAAAGGACGTAAATTTCGTTTAGGTACAGCATTGCATGACCGAGCAATTATCAGTTAAAGTCACGAAGTGCCAAGTTGAAAAAAGGGGTCTGGTCCTTTAGCAGCCAAATCCTCCGGGGCTTAAGTGGTTAAAAAGAAAGAAAAAATCGGTTGGCAGCTAACAGGTGAGGAGAGAGAGTTGGGGGAGGGGAGACGTTGCCCCCTGTATACAGCTCCAAGATCTGAGAACGGCTCTGGCGCAGCCGCGCACAAAAGCCCGAGCCCTCTTCATTTTGGGGGGCTTCTTGGTTGGGTTATCTGCAGGATGGTCACTGATACCTTCTTCCATAGCTGCTCTTCCTATGGGGGGTTTCTCTTTGGTGTTTTTCAGAGAAAAAAGCTGTTTACTTTTAAATTGGTTCATTATTAAGAATAATGAAACACGCTTTAAACGTACAACAATGAAATCGCAATGAAATTGAATTCAAATGAAATCAAATCCAATGAAATCGCAAGAAATATCTCAGCAGAGATAAAGACAGGTCTTCACTGGTCAGCGTCAACACTTGTCTCAGTGATTTCCCGCTCCTGTGGCTCCTTATATAGGCTATGGCTCCTCCCACTGGTCATGTGACTTTTTTTTAATCTCACGATGACTTAGCAAAAAAAAAAATAACTGACGATTTTTCTTAAAGGAGCCTTGTCCTTGTTTGTGAGCTGTGTGAATTCAGGCTGTAGGCTCAGTATACGGATCTAATAGGGATACGGCTCCTGTAATAACATGTTTTTCTGGAAGTGACCGTTATTTTCACTGACATTTAACCCTACAGTCCCATGGCTGAAAAAAAGATCTGTATTCCTATGATAAGACGGTGAATGGAGTCTTATAAATCCTCCCAGAGATCAAATCTTCCCATTTATTTCATCATTCTTACAAAACAATTATTTTTTCACTTTTTAACCCTTTAACTGCCAAACTATCCCCCCTTTCAGGTTTTAACCCTTTCACTACTAAACTATATATTTAATTTTTTAAAAAACTTTAACTGTAAATCCAATGTTCCCCCCTTTCATTTATTAACCCTTTCACTGCCAAATCTTTCTTTCTCTAGCGCTCATCGACAGACGTAGTCCTCGGTGATACACCACCTTCGGGTTATGTTACCTCCGCAGGAGCAGGACTAGACAGGAAATTAAAAAGCTCTGGCCACACCCTAGGGGCAGTCCCAGAGGGTATATCCTCTCTCTCTCTGCCTCAGCAAATCAGTTATTTTCTGTCTAGTTAGGAGTAAGGACCTAGATACCTTGCTGGGATCTTCGGTCCTGGCAAGATTTTTTTCTTAAAAAGATTTTTTAGACAGCTTTTTCTCCAGTGTTCCTGTGAGATCTTCAAGCAAGAAAGCTGAACTGGGCGACGGGCTGGATGTTGAGATCCGGTGGTCACCCCAGTTCAGCCTACGAGCGCGTGCAGGCCATAGCTCCGCGCTGGGTCGGCCGCGACAAAGTCCCATTAAGGGACTGACCCCGCGAGTTAAACGTCTCGCTGAAACGCCAAAGACCATGAGTCACGGCGTCCGTATTGGTCGACAGCCCTCCCGCCCCGGTGGAGAGGGGTACTGTCAGGAGTTGGTGCCCGCCTGGTTCCGGTATGGTGAGTAGTATGTTCCCCTTTTTTCCCTGACGGGTTTTGTGGTGAACGCGGGCCCCTCTCTGTATGGTAAGAAAGAGTCCTTTCTATCCTATAACATGTCACAAATCCTCCTACTTTGAGTGTGATTTATGTGTGCAAAAGCCAGGAGGCTTGGCTTGGGAGCTAACAATCTATTGTATGCATGTTTTAAAGAGTCGGGTGACTTCGGTCCCTGAGGTTCAACCAGAAAAGATCACCTTTCCTGATAACTATCAGGTATCTGATAAATGTGTGGGAACAGAAAACGACCAGACTTTCTCGGATGGTCGGGGCCAGATAGCTCTAGGGACGCCTGGTTCAGATCCAATCAGCGCCAGTGGTCCTAGAAATTCTAGGCTGGCCTCCTCAAGCCGGCCTGGCCGACTTGGACATGTTAGTCGCAGACGTTCCGTGGGAACTTCGTCTCAGGGAGTGTCTGTGGTCTCAAGGACCAATTTACCTTCGTGCTTTACAGTCGCTGGTTTTAATGGCCTGGCCATTGAGACCCAAGTACTGAAGGACAGAGGTTTGTCTACTTCAGTCATTCCTACCCTTATTAAAGCAAGGAAAGCGACTTCCAGCAAAGTCTATTATCACACATGGAAGACTTATATTGCGTGGTGCGAATCCTTAGGATTTCCTCCACGTACCTATTCGGTGACTCGAATATTGGCCTTTTTGCAACAAGGGGTTGAGCAGAAGCTAGCCTTGAGCACCATCAAGGGTCAAGTTTCAGCATTAGCAATCTTCTTTCAGAAGCCTTTAGCTACCAAATCCTTGGTGCGGAATTTCATCCAGGGGGTGCGGCACCTGGCTCCTCCAGTCCGCGCGCCCTTACCGCCCTGGGATCTTACTTTGGTTTTGTCGGTTCTACAGAAACCTCCCTTTGAAAACATCAGGGAGATTCCCTTGCTTACTCTATCCCAGAAGGTGGCCTTCTTGGTGGCTATTACTTCTGCTCGCAGGGTGTCAGAACTGGCTGCATTATCATGCCAGTCACCATACCTAGTGATTCATAGGGATAAGGTAGTACTTCATCCTAAGCCATCTTTTCTTCCCAAGGTGGTTTCAGATTTTCATCTGAATGAAGATATTGTACTACCTTCCTTGTGTCCTCAGCCCAAGCATCATCGGGAACATGCGTTGCATTCCTTAGATGTGGTTCGGGCAATCAGGGTATACCTGAAAGCTACGGAATCATTCCGTAAGACGGATTCACTTTTTGTGATCACGGATGGCCCCAGAAAGGGTTTGCCTGCATCTGCCGCGACCATTGCCAAATGGATTAGACAAACGGTGGTACAGGCTTATTCTATTAAGGGTCAGAGTCCTCCGTTCCCTGTTAGGGCGCACTCCACTCGAGCGCTCAGTACTTCCTGGGCCTTTCGCCATCAGGCGTCAGTGGTCCAGGTATGTAAGGCGGCCACCTGGTCGTCGGTACATACCTTTACAAGATTCTATAAAATTGATGTGACGGCATCGGCGGATGCCTCATTTGGCCGCAAGGTTTTGCAGGCCGCAATTTGAGGAGACCGGTGGTCTACCTCGAGGGTTTTTTTCTGTTTGAAAAAAAAAAAAAAAATTGTTTTCTCTTTTTTTGGTTGAGTCTCATCATTAAGGATGAGCATTGTAAACTTCTAGTTGGCACCGGTTGGGCCTTCTAGATTGGGATTTGATTTCCATTTTCCCACCCCTCAGTTGTGATACTGCTCTGGGACGTCCCGAAGGTGGTGTATCACCGAGGACTACGTCTGTCGATGAGCGCTAGAGAAAAATGGATTTTTGTAAAATCTTACCGTAAAATCCTTTTCTCTTAGCTCATCGACAGACGTAGTCCCCGCCCCTCTGTTTTGGAGTTGGGTTGGGTTAAATTCTCTAAGCACTGCTTTTTCACATAACTGATTTGCTGAGGCAGAGAGAGAGAGGATATACCCTCTGGGACTGCCCCTAGGGTGTGGCCAGAGCTTTTTAATTTCCTGTCTAGTCCTGCTCCTGCGGAGGTAACATAACCCGAAGGTGGTGTATCACCGAGGACTACGTCTGTCGATGAGCTAAGAGAAAAGGATTTTACGGTAAGATTTTACAAAAATCCATTTTTTTTTTTTTTCCATTTCTTGCCCATATGTTAAAATATAAATAAAGGAAAATGTTTTTAGTTTTAGTTTTGGATGGAGTGGAGAGGGATTAGAACACCTGTTAGGTTTTTATCGCTGTGTGTGCCCCCTTTAGGGATATTCACCCTCTTTGTGTTTCATGTTTACCATTACCACCAAAAGTGAAAGAAAATTCCAATATTTGGGTTGTCACCAGAAGCAGAATTAGAGGGAATTCTTCCAATGGGGACACTAGTTCTGATGACACCCTGGGATTATGTCACATGGGAGGATTTCTCTAACTTCCGTTTTTGTCTATGGGACAGGAAGTGAAGGGAAATCTCCCCAACTGGGACAGAGACGGCAAAGAAAACCTGACAGAGGTTCTATCCCTCCCTTACTGTATTCTAAATGGGGAAAAATGTGTCTTTAGTTCTATTTTAACTTGTATGTGGGGGGAGTCTGAAAAACGGTGCAGAATATTACACATGGGGCTCAGCGGGGGTGTAGTGTCTGCAGACACGAGCAACTGCTACTTTCAGAGAGGGGGAGGGGAGAGCACTCAGTCATTTTAACCCTTTTACTGTTGGAAATTTATTTATGTATTTTCATTTTTCCAATGTGCTAATTGCTCATTTCTGCCTTCAAAGCATTCCATAGTTTGTGAAGTGAGGAAGGCCCCGCCCAGTCACACCTGATTTATTTTATTCTTTATTTTACACGGTCCCTTTCATTTTTGTCACTTTTATTCCTATTACAAGGCATGTAGACATCCCTGGTAATAGAATATAAGCAGTGGCGGCTGGTGCCGTGGGGGCGCAGGGGCGCCGCCCCCCTATCCATGCTTCCGACCCCCTAATCTACATGCGGGCGCCGGATGCATGGACTTCAATGGGGCTTTTTTTTTTTTTTTTTCTTTAGCCATGTGATTAGAGCCAGAGGCTCTAATAGGCTAAAAAAAAGGGTGGGCTCAGGGCGCAGAACACTGCGCCCTGAGCCCACCCAGTTGTGTGACAATAGCAAATGAAAATTCGCTATTGTCACACGGATCCTCCTCCTCCTTGCCAATCGGGAAGCGGAACTTGAGACCCGTTTCCGGATTGGCCAAAAGGAGAAGCCATGGAATTGGGCATTGGGGAGGAGGGACGAGACGCAGAAAACAGGAGGAAGAAGCCGAAGCCGCTGCCTGCTGCTGCAGATATCCAGGCAGGGAGAGTGAGCGGGGGAGATCCTGCCTGTCCTCTGTCCTGTTTCCTGTCCCCTGTCCTGCTAAGGTCCTGGGGGGGGGGGGGGGGTATGGTGCGCGGCCTGGTGTGGTCCGCGGGGGGCGCCCCACGGGTGCTCCATGGGCCATATAAGGATAAGGAAGACCGGTCCTCTTTTTGGAGAGATGTAGGGTCTGAAAGACCCCAAATCTCTTCTTTACCTTTAACCACTTCCCCCAAATGTACGCCCCGTACGTCCTCGGGTGTCATTGGTAATACCGGGATGGTGGGGGCACCTACAGGCATCATCTCCGTATCATTGTTTGAAGCCAGCAAATTCTCTACAAGGCAGAAGTGATCTGAGGGGCCAATTAGCTACTCGATCATCGATCACTTCTGCGGGTTGCTGAAGGAGGTTCCACCCCCCTCCCCCATCTCTCCAGTCCCATAGAAGAGGCCGGGAGTGATGCGGCCGGCGGCGATGGCTGCCCTGTACAGAGAGAGAGGAACTGACGTTGTCCCCATCTCTATGTAACCCTGGAAACAGTTGTTTACCTTTGTTTACCTGTCCATCAGTGACCAGAGAAGCAGCCGATTGGACCAATCTCAGTCTGATTGGCTGCATGGGGGGGCCATAGGAGAGATTTGGGGTCTAATAGATCCCAAGTCTCTCCATAAAGAATACAGGACATTTCACGGCCCATGCTGTCACAAGAGATGCTGTTCATCCCTTGTGATACAAATAAAGTTATTACCAAAAAATAAAA
The DNA here is from genome assembly GCF_965119305.1 of Pelophylax lessonae. NCBI lineage: Eukaryota > Metazoa > Chordata > Amphibia > Anura > Ranidae > Pelophylax > Pelophylax lessonae. Next base: position 63,283,105 of record NC_138771.1, on the reverse strand, counting down.
CAAAAAAATGGTATATATATTTTTTTTAAATAAAATAAATAATAAATTATAAAAAAATAATTAAAGCGCCCCCGTCCCACTCTGCTTATGCAAATTGGAATGGATATGTTACTCCCGCACACATATATAAATGGTGATCGCACCGCACATCTGAGGTATTGTCGCGAACGTCAAAGCGAGAGCGATAATTCTATCACCAGACCTCCTGTGCCACTCTAAACTGGTAACCTGTAAAGGTATTTAAAGCATCGCCTATGGAGAATTTTAAGGTCCGTGGTTTGCCGCCATTTCACAGGCAGACGCAATTTTAAAGCGGGAATTGTTAGGTATCTTTTTACTCGGTGTAACATTATCTTTCACAGTATGCAAATAATTGGGCTAACTTTGCGGTTTTATTTATTTTTTTATTCTTGAAAGTGTTTTTTTTTCCAAAAAAACGCTGCGCAAATACCGTGTGACAACAAAAATTGCAACACCCATCATTTTATTCTGTAGGGTCTCTGCTAATAATTTTTGCTAGTAATTTTCTAGCACAAAAAGTAGATTTTTACATGCAGGAGCGAAGTGTCAGAATAGGATTGGAAAGGAGGGGGTTAAAAGCAAATGATAACAAAAAAATTATTTTTTCGCTTTAAAGGAAAAAAAATTTATTTACTTACAGCCTGGACTGGAAGTCACGTCATGACGTCGCTCTGGTCCTCCTCTCTGTACTAATGACACTGGCAGGGAAGGGCTAACCTAGGGGTGACCAAAGGGTTAAATGTGAGCCTAGGGGAGTGTTTTCTAACTGTACAGGGGAGGGACTTCTGGAATCAACACAGAGACCTGTGATTCTATATAGAAGGATCACAGGCGCTCTGTGATCATTCCAGAGAGAAGAACGGTCAGCTGTGTTTACAACATCCGACCGTCCTTCTCTCTCAGCGGGGATCGATCGCGGGTGCCGGTCCTGTGATTTGGCACCCCCGCTTCCTAATGGGGAAAGCACGCTCCTGCGAACCGACGTACTCAAACGTCGGTTCTTGCAGTCGAGCCAGCCTGCCGCAGTATATCTGTAAGTGGTTAACCCCTTAATCGCCCCTGGGTTAACCCTTTCCCTGCCAGTGTCATTATTACAGTGACAGTGCATATTTTTAGCACTGATTACTGTAGTAATGTCACTGGTCCCCCCCAAAAGTGTCAAAAATGTCAGTTAGGGGTCCGACCCGTCCGCCGCAATGTCGCAGTCCCGCAAAAAATCGCAGATCGCCGCCATTACTAGTAAAAAAAAAAAATGATGACATGAATCTTTCCCGTAGTTTGTAGACGCAATTAACATTTGCACAAACCAATCAAAATACGCTTATTCTGTTTTTTTTTTTTTTTACCAATAATATGCAGCAGAATACAAATTGGCCTAAAATTATGAAAAAAATTTGATTTTACATTTTTTTTTATTATTGGGAATGTTATGTAGCAGAAAGTGAAAATATATATATATCTATATATTATATATATATATATATAGAAATATATATCTATATATATATATTTTTTTTTTCTAGAATTGTCGCTCTTTTTGTTTAAAGCGCAAAAAATAAAAATCGCAGAGGTGATGAAATACCACCAAAAGACAGCTCTATTCGTGGGGAAAAAAAGGACGTCAATTTTATTTGGGTACAGCGTCGCACGACCGCGCAATTTTCCATTAACCACTTGCCGTCCGCTGCCCGACTATATACGGCGGCGGTCAGCCCCTCCCAGGCAAAGTGACGTACCGGTATGTCACTAGCCTGGAAGCGAATAGGGGGCGAGCGCGCGCCGCCGGAGGCACGCTCCCATCCCCACTCGTACCCGAAGAAGCCGGCGCGTTTGACTGGTGGACCCGATGTCCGCCAGTCACTCGCGATCGTCGGGTAGAGAGGGAGAAAGTCGCCTGTCACTTTCCCCTGTGTAAAAGCACAGATCACTCGGTCCTGCTATGTAGGACCGTTGATCTGTGCTGTTACACACACAGCCACATCCAATCACAGTAAGAAACACGCCCCTAGGGACACACTTGACCCCTCCCTCTCCAATAAAGTTAACACCCTTCCCTGCCAGTGTCATTTTACAGTAACAGTGCATATTTTATAGCACTGATTACTGTAGTAATGTCACTGGTACCCCCAAAAGTGTCAAAAATGTCAGTCAAGGGTCTGATCTGTCCGCCGCAATGTCGCAGTCCCACAAAAAAATCGCAGATCGCCGCCATTACTTGTTTAAAAAAAAAAAAACAATAAAAATGATAAAAATCTTTCCCTAAGTTAGTAAACGCAATAACTTTTGCGCAAACCAATCAAAGTACACTTTTTGTGTTTTTTTTAAACAAACATAGGTAGCAGAAAACAAATTGGCCTAAAATGTTAAAAAAATTTGATTTTTACATTTTTTTGGGGGGGAATTTCATATAAAAAATGTGAAAAATATTGTTATTTTTTCAAAATTGTCGCTGTTTTTTTGTTTATAGCGCATGATCAAAAAATCGCACAGGTGATCAAATACCACCAAAAGAAAGCTCTGTTTGTGGGAAAAAAAGGATGCCAAATTTATTTAGGTACAGCGTCGCACGACCACGCAATTGTCCATTAAAGTCACGCAGTGCCGAATCGCAAAATAAGCCCTGGTCAGGAAGGGGGTAAAATCTTCCGGGGGGCTTAAGTGGTTAAATTAACACAGTGTCGATTCGCAAAAAATGGCCGGGTCATTAAGGGGGGTAAATCCTTCCCGTCCAGAAGTGATTGTAGGGGAATTATACAAAAAAATGATTGGTTAAACCCACCAGTGCTTTTTATAAACAGCTATATATAGATCAGACCATAATAAGGAGGAAGGAGGGACTTGTTCCAAATCAGGGACAGGGGGGAGCTATGAATTTATCTGAAATCCCACATTGATGTGGTCTGGCCCTTTATAGGAACATTGTGTACAGTGTTAGAGATGGGACAAAGCTTCTCCTCCTTCACCAGGCTAATACAGCACATCAGAGACACCCCAATCCCCCAACTACAGCCCCAGCACACAGGAGTCACCACTACCGGAAGTCTGCAACTCACAACGAGACATTATACTCAGGATTTGCTCCATACAGAGGCTTGAGACGAAAGACAGGCGAAGCTTTGGAACAAAAGACACGCCTCCAGACATAGCTTTGGCCCGAAAGGCACGCCTCCAGACTGGGCTTTGAAACGCAAGGCACGCCTCTACCACTGGGTAGCGATGTGTTAGACGAAAGTCACGCCCCCTATTGCTGAGTCGTGAAACGAGCACGGTCACTTACGCAGGACACGCCCCTAGTGGGCAGGGAAGGAGGCGGGCGCCCTTTAGCGTGCTGTGCGGGGCGGTGGCACGTGGAGGAAGTACATTGTTGTAGGTTGGTGACAAATTCGATCTGTGTGTTGTATGTCACCCCCATATATTTATAACTTCATTGTATGTCACCCCCATATATATATATATATATATATATATATAACTTCATTGTATGTCACCCCCATATATATATATATATATATATATATATATATAACTTCATTGTATGTCACCCCCATATATATATAACTTCATTGTATGTCACCCCCATTTATATATGTATATATATATATATATAACTTCATTGTATGTCACCCCCATATATACTGTGTGTATATATATATATATATATATATATATATATATATATATATATATATATATACCTACATTGTATGTCACCCCCTATACCGTCTCCATGTCCTCCTATATATAATACATTGTATCAGTGTGTACAGTATATCACCTCCTATACCGTTTCCATGTACTCCTATATATAAATACATTGTATCAGTGTGTATGTCACCCCCCTATACCGTCTCTATGTCCTCCTATATATAATACATTGTATCAGTGTGTATATCACCCCCTATACCGTCTCCATTTCCTCCTATATATAATACATTGTATCAGTGTGTATGTCACTCCCCTATACCGTCTCCATGTACTCCTATATATAATACATTGTATCAGTGTGTATGTCACTCCCCTATACCGTCTCTATGTACTCCTATATATAATACATTGTATCAGTGTGTATGTCACTCCCCTATACCGTCTCTATGTACTCCTATATATAATACATTGTATCAGTGTGTATGTCACTCCCCTATACCGTCTCTATGTACTCCTATATATAATACATTGTATGTCACCCCCTTTACCGTCTCCGTGTCCTCCTATATATAATACATTGTATCAGTGTGTATATCACCCCCTATACGGTCTCCATGTCCTCCTATATATAATACATTGTATCAGGGTGTATATCACCCCCCCTATACCGTCTCTATGTCCTCCTATATATAATACATTGTATCAGTGTGTATATCACCCCCCTATACCGTCTCTATGTCCTCCTATATATAATACATTGTATCAGTGTGTATATCACCCCCTATACCGTCTCCATGTCCTCCTATATATAATACATTGTATCAGTGTGTATGTCACCCCCCTATACCGTCTCCATGTACTCCTATATATAATACACTGTATGTCACCCCCTATACCGTCTCCGTGTCCTCCTATATATAATACATTGTATCAGTGTGTATATCACCCCCTATACTGTCTCCATGTACTCCTATATATAATACATTGTATCAGTGTGTATGTCACCCCCTATACCGTCTCCATGTACTCCTATATATAATACATTGTATCAGTGTGTATGTCACCTCCCGATATCGGCTCTATGTACAATCTTTTAAAGAGGAAGTAAACCCTCCTCTACAACTTGTACCTATAGGTAAGCCTATGATAAGGCTTACCTATAGGTACAGTAAATATCTCCTAAACATGTACCGTTTAGGAGATATTTACCTTACATGCATCCAGTGACGTCACTGGCGCATGCGCTCTGAAGGAACGGCCGATCGTGCCGTTCCTTCAGAGTCCAGTGCCGTGACTGTCGGCTCTCGCGCGCGTGCGCGGGAGTGACCTCATCGCGGCTCCGGCCAATCAGATGGCCGGATGCCGCGATCCCGGAAGACGGGCGACTGGACATGTCGCCCGTCATAGAGGTGAGTGGGCGGCATGGCGGGGGCTCGTTCTAAGGTAAGTATTGCATAATGAGCTAATATGCGATGCATACTAGCTCATTATGGCTTTCTCTTGCAGGGTGAAAAAAAAAAAAAAATGCACGGGTTTACAACCTCTTTAACCTGTCCCCATTGTATCCCTCATTGCCAGCCATGGCAATAGTACTCCGATTATAGACCGGCCTCCCTTACATCTCCTCCAGCCCCTGCTCCTGTAATCTGCCTGTATAATTGGGATTTTTTTTTTTTTGGAATGTGGCATCCCCGGCGTTGTTCTTAGGTGTAGCGCACTGACAGCGCCTCCTATTTCGACACGAGCTGCCAATTAGTGCTATTGTAAGGGATGTCAGGTACCCCATTAAAAAATAATACATTTCTGTTTTATGGCATTTCTATTAATTTACCAGTAGATGGCAGCACAAAGCACAACTGCAAGCAAGGCATGGGAGGAACTAAAAAGTTCGACGTTTTGTTCCTGGGGGAACAGAATAGCAGTTCCTGTCCTTCAGAATAAAAAGTCACCTCACTGATGTCCTTGTATTTGCAGGTAAGAGGGAGTATATTTAGGGTTATAAACAGGGCAAAGTCGATTTAATTTACATCCCTGTGATCAGTAAAGGCTCCTGTCACTACTGTGTGATTGAATAACAGACTGCACAAATGTTAGTGGGTCACACTGTCGCAACATGACTACAGTGTACCAGGAATGGGGTTATTATAGTGTTATGTGTTTATATCTGATATTAGATTGTTTTATGAGACCCCTGTGATGCAGAAGGAGTAACAACATTTCAGCACATGTTTAATTGGTTGTTATTTTCTATGAGGACGTTATTCCTGTATATCAGAATGTTGATATTAATATATATATAGTTATGTAATACTGTAGTATGTATGGACAGAATAGCAGTTCCTGTCCTTCAGCATAAAAAGTCACCTCACTGATGTCCTTGTATTTGCAGAAACTTCTCAATAAAAATAATTCTGATTTCACCCGGTCTGATCCCTTCGCACATTGGAATTATTGACCATACTTTCAGCATATGTGCAACAAAATTGGCGCCCGAACAGGGACCGGGTGAAGAAAACGCAAAGGTCACGGAAGTGGAAGAGAGCGGTTACGCTAACCGTGGCGAAGCTGAGAGAAGATTAAAGGTATTAACCGTTGCTGCACGGGAATCGCACACAGATGGATATAGAAAAGTTGCAAGACGAAATCAGTGGACATCTGATTCACATGACAGTCAGTGATCTCATAGAGACTTGCCAGTTTATCAAGGCCTCCAAAGCAAATATGGCAACAGGAAAAACCCGGCGCCACTACATGCGGATAGTCAATGAGGTGATAGATGAACTGGTCGAGACTGAAAGTGTAGAAGCGGTGACACAATTTCTCCAAGCAACTAAGAGATTCGTCAGTGAGCTAGAGAAGAAGAGAGACAATGCTGAAGTATCAAACACCAGTGAGAAAGACCCCCAACCGGAACAGCAATTAGCCAATCTGAAACTGCAATACCACACTATGCAGGAGAAGTTCCAGGAAACTTCCAGAATAATCGAGGAACAGATAAAAGAGCTGAGTAGTAAAAGCAAGGACTCCAATGACAGCCATTCAAAACAAGAACCTATACCAGTTACTCAGAGGCTTCACCATGGTAACTTGCCAGAGGTGACAATTAGTGATGTCGCGAACCTAAAATTCGCCGTTCGCGAACGGCGAACGCGAACATCGGCAAATGTTCGCGAACCGGCGAACCGGGCGAACCGCCATAGACTTCAATAGGCAGGCGAATTTTAAAACACACAGGGACTCTTTCTGGCCACAATAGTGATGGAAAAGTTGTTTCAAGGGGACTAACACCTGGACTGTGGCATGCCGGAGAGGGATCACGCAAAAAAAAGTTCTTAAAAATTATAATTTTTTGATAGAGAGCCAATTATTGGAAAAATTAAAAAAAAATTAAAATAAAAAATTTCTTTGGATTTAGCATCTGGGGGGTCTAAAAAGTGTACCTGTCAAGTTTCAGCTCTGTAGCATGTCCAGAACCCCTAAAAAACAGCATTTGTCTTATATTTTCAGGAATATGGCTTCTCTGCGGCTGGCTTTTTCTCTTGCAGGCATTTAGCGGGCATTTTTTTAGGCAGGCATGTCATTTTTTGTATTTAGTGTCTGGGGGGTCTAAAAAGTGTACCTGTCAAGTTTCAGCTCTGTAGCATGTCCAGAACCCCTAAAAAACAGCCTTTTTATTATATTTTCAGTAATACGGCTTCTCTGCGGCTGGCTTTTTCTCTTGCAGGCATTTATCGGGCATTTTTTTAGGCAGGCATGTCATTTTTTGTATTTAGTGTCTGGGGGGTCTAAAAAGTGTACCTGTCAAGTTTCAGCTCTGTAGCATGTCCAGAACCCCTAAAAAACAGCATTTTTCTTATATTTTCAGGAATACGGCTTCTCTGCGGCTGGCTTTTTTTCTTGCAGGCATTTAGCGGGCATTTTTTTAGGCAGGCATGTCATTTTTTGTATTTAGTGTCTGGGGGGTCTAAAAAGTGTACCTGTCAAGTTTCAGCTCTGTAGCATGTCCAGAACCCCTAAAAAACAGCATTTTTCTTATATTTTCAGGAATACGGCTTCTCTGCGGCTGGCTTTTTCTCTTGCAGGCATATATATCAGTGGTGGGTGGGCAGTGGCACAGTACACTCTCTGTGGACCTGACAGCAGTCACTGGCACCCAGGCAACTGCAATTTAAAAAATATATATATATTTTTTTTACTTTGCAAGCTGCTGTGCCACTTTATATATCAGTGGTGGGTGGGCAGTGGCACAGTACACTCTCTGTGGACCTGACAGCAGTCACTGGCACCCAGGCAACTGCAATTTAAAAAATATATATATATTTTTTTACTTTGCAAGCTGCTGTGCCACCTTATATATCAGTGGTGGGTGGGCAGTGGCACAGTACACTCTCTGTGGACCTGACAGCAGTCACTGGCACCCAGGCAACTGCAATTTTAAAAAATATATATTTTATTTTACTTTGCAAGCTGCTGTGCCACCTTATATATCAGTGGTGGGTGGGCAGTGGCACAGTACACTCTCTGTGGACCTGACAGCAGTCACTGGCACCCAGGCAACTGCAATTAAAAAAAATATATATTTTTTTTTACTTTGCAAGCTGCTGTGCCACCTTATATTTCAGTGGTGGGTGGGCACACAGTGGCACTGCAGTGGGCACAGTACACTCTGTGGACCTGACAGTAACTGGCAGCCCAGGCAACTGCAATAATAAAAAATATTTTTTTTTTTTCAATTTATTGCAACAAGATGCTGTGCCACCGTATATATATCAGTGGTGGGCAGTGCACTGCAGTGGGTACAGTGCACTCTGTGGACCTGACACAGCACTCACTGCAATTATGACAGAGGAAAAAAAAAATATTTTTTAAAATGCAAGGTACTGTGCCTGTGCCACCCGAAATGAGTGTGGTGTGCACACAGTACAGTCTGTGGTAGGTCTGTGGCCTCTCACACACAGCGGGCAGGCAACTGCAGTGTACAATAGATATATATAGATATATATATAAAGAAAAAACTCTATTACCTTACCAGCCCTTAAAAGGGCTTTTGGGGACACTATATATATATATATATATATGTATATATATAAATAAAAAAAATCCTCAATTACCAGCCCTTAAAAGGGCTTTTGGGGACACTAGATAGATATAGATATATATATATATATAAGAAGAAACAACTCAATTACCAGCCCTTAAAAGGGCTTTTGGGGACGCTAGGTATATATATATATATATATATAAAAAAAAAAAAACACAAATACCAGCCCTTAGAAGGGCTTTTTGGGGTGCTGATATTACAGCAGTAGTGGACCAAGAACACTGCAAGACCAGGAACACTGACTAACTGTCCCTAGCTTAACAGCAGCAGCAGCAGCAGCAGCAGCAGCTCTCTCCCTACTCTCACTACACACACTGCTTCAGAATGATCTAAGATGGATGCTGCCCTTGCTTATTTATAGGAGGTGGGAGGGTGTGGGAGGGAGGTATGCTGATTGGCTGGAAATGTGTCTGCTGACTGTAAAGTTCAGGGTCAAAGTTTGCCTCAATGATGTCTTATGGGGGGCGGACCGAACATCGCATATGTTCGCCGGCAGCGGCGAACGCGAACATGCTAAGTTCGCCGGGAACTGTTCGCCGGCGAACAGTTCTATACATCTCTAGTGACAATCAGGAAGGACTTTAAGATTGCTGGTCAGATAGGTGAAAAGGAACAGAAAGACCGCCTGTTGTTTGTCTCACAAGGAGAAGGTTCGGATGAACACTTCAGCGCTGAGCTGATACAAAAGAAATTCCTACGGTCAGTGGGTACTGGACTGAGAAGTGACCACATCAAGTTCCAGTTAAAGCAGTATTTAGATGATCTGTCAATTCCAGATGAGGTGCTCATAGAGAAAACAAATGAAGCCACTAATATGGAGATGGAAAGGGAACAGAAGCAAAAGAAAACTCAGCCCAGCAATTCAATGAAAGGGAAAAAGTGTCAGTCCAATGTCTTACAGTGTCCTCAGGAACCAGATGTCCTGACAATGACTGCTGACACAAGATCAAGTAGCCCAACCATCCAACAGCTTTCAAAGAGCAACGCTGAACTGGAAAAGCTGATACTCCAGATGCAAAAAGAGATGATAGAGATGAAAACACTTTTCCAAGGTTCGAGAACTCTGCGAGATTGTGAATTTAGAGGGCCTCAGGTAACAATGGACATGAGCAATAGAGGTTGCCAATCTTGTAAAAGAACTGGTCGGAGAACTGCTTGTGACCATTGCTTTCATTGTGGTCAATCTGGACATATAGCGAGGTACTGTAAAATGACCAGTCCCAACCAGTTAAACGGGAGAGGGTTGCTGTCAAGGGACCGACAGTAACCTGTGCGAGAACCAACCCTGTGTCCCAAAGTGCAACTCCTGTCGGTAGCAAAGCAATAAGCTCTCAAACCACCATCAGTGCCATGGCTGGAAGGGTGAGCCAAGACCCCTTGCAAAGGGTACCCACCCGCAGTAACCAAAGACTCTACCAGATGGCTGAGGAAGTGCCAACTCACGTAGACGGTGTTACCATGAGACAAAACAGCAAGTTACTGAGTCTCATTGGGAAAAAGTGCCTTGTGAACTGTGAAATAGATGATACTCCTGTCCAGGCCCTATGGGATACTGGCTCTCAGGTTAGCATTATCAATGAGAGCTGGAGACAGCGGTTTCTGCCACATACAGTGCTCCGATCTTTTGAAGAATTGCTTGGGCCCGGAGTCCTCCTAGGAAAAGCAGCTAATGAAACTGAGATTCCCTTCTCCGGGTGGATTGAGGTCGTTTTTCAGCTAACATCGGGAATTAACACCTGCTAACAGTTAATAGTGCCCCTTGTGGTATCGGAGGATGAGAGAGTAGCTGAAAAACCCATCATCGGTTATAATGTCATTGAAGAACTCTTCAAGGAGACATCTGCCAAGGGAAAGAAAGCCATTCCAGGTTTTGTAGACGTACTAGGAACAGCATTGGAACTGTCGACCACCAAAACAGAGATCCTTGTAAGTCTACTACAAGCCAGTCACAGGGAAACTGATGGTGCTACACTAAAGACTGGTACTAAGAGCCAAAGAATTCCAGCAAACACTGGGACGTATCTCAGGTGTAGGGCTCACGCCAAACCAGCACTGCAAGATCAGACAGTTTTATTTACACCTGATGAGGCCCATCATTGGCCTGATGGACTGCATGTAGGTGAGACATTAGTATCAATTCAAAAGGGACAATTTTCCAAACTATCCATCCCGGTTTGGAACACAACTAAGCGGGACATTATTTTATCAGGTCAGACTAGGATGGGGTGCCTCGAACCCATAAAGACAACGTACCCAGCTCAGGTGAAACTGAAACAATCAGTGAGTGTGGCCACTCACACAGTAACTCATCGGCCACCGACATCGAGACAAGGGCCAGAAGGTTGAGTGGAAAACCTAAACACGAGTCCATCACCGGTAAGCGATGCGAATCGAGAACACTGGGATCCACCAGTGGCTATCGAACACCTACCGGAGGAGGATCAACAGGTAGTGAAGACGATGTTAAGGGAGGAATGCAATGCTTTCGCCAAAGATGACTCTGATGTAGGATGTATCCCTTCCCTACAATTGCAACTTCGCCTCAAAGACTACACACCAGTTAGGAGGACTTACATGTCCGTACCGAAACCACTGCACCGGGAAGTGAAAGAGTACCTGCAGGATCTACTGAACCGTGGATGGATTGCGGAGTTAAAATCTCCATACTCATCACCCATTGTGTGCGTAAGGAAGAAGGACGGTAGTTTAAGACTGTGTTGTGACTACAGAGAATTGAACCAGAAGTCCATCCCTGACCGCCATCCAATCCCTAGGATCCAAGACATGCTGGACAGCCTAGGAGGAAGTTCATGGTTTTCGGTGCTAGACCAAGGGAAAGCCTACCATCAAGGATTTGTGGAAGAATCCAGTCGACCACTGACTGCATTTATCACACCTTGGGGTCTGTATGAGTGGATCAGAATACCCTTTGGCCTTAGCTCTGCACCAGCTGAATTTCAACGCAGCATGGAAACCTGTTTAATGGGACTGAGGGATGAGATATGTCTGCCGTACCTAGATGACAACCTTGTTCACAGCAGATCATTCCAAGAACATGTGGAGCATGTCAGGTTGGTACTGCAACAATATCAGCAACATGGAGTCAAGTTAACAGCTAGGAAGTGTGAACTCTTCCGAAACAAAGTCAGATTCTTGGGCAAGATCGTGTCCAAAGATGGTCATTCCGTGGATCCAGCAGACACTGCGCCTGTGCTGGCATTGAAGAACAACCAGCCAAAGACTGTTGGAGAACTCAGAAAACTACTAGGATTCATTTCCTACTATCGCCCTTACGTCCAAAACTTTTCCAGAATTGCAAAACCTCTCTATGAATTACTGTCAGCGGATACAACACCTGCTGCATCATCAGCACCAACTAGCCAGTCCAGGAAGAAGAAGAAGCCATCACCAAAGCTAAGAGGTCAACTACCCTCTCATCAGTCTATAGTCTGGACTGACCACCACCAGGTAGTGCTTAACCGGCTTATTGAGGTGTTAACTAATCCTCCAGTGATGGGTTACCCTGACTACAGCAAATCCTTTGTTCTACACTGTGATGCCTCGCAAGAAGGACTAGGAGCTGTGCTGTACCAAGAGCAAGAGGAAAAGTTAAAGGTAATTGCTTACGGGTCTAGAACTCTCACACCTGCCGAGAAGAACTATCACATGCATTCGGGAAAACTAGAGTTCCTAGCGATGAAGTGGGCCATATGTGATAGGTTCAGCGACTACCTATACTACTGTCCATCCTTTGTAGTATATACTGACAATAATCCCCTAACTTATGTCCTCACTACGGCTAAACTAAATGCAACAGGCCATCGATGGGTTGCAGAATTAGCTGACTTCAATTTCACCATCAAGTATCGTCCAGGAAAAAGAAATGCGGACGCAGATGTACTTTCCCGTATGCCATTAAGTCCTGAACAATACATGCAACAGTGTTCGCAAGAAGTTGACCCCAAAATCGTCGGATGCATAACCCAAGCACTTCAAGTATGTCAGAAGGAAGAAATGCCTTGGCTGTGTCCAGTAACCATCGCCCATATGACATCAACAATAGATGGTACCCAAACGAATGTAGCTCAAATACCCAAAGGGACCATTAGGACAGCCCAAAAAGAAGACTCTGTGATTGGCCCAGTGTGGAAGTACAAGAGCCAAAACCGGTTCCCATCAAAACAGGAACAACAAGGTGGACCACTTGATCTCTTCATACTAATGAAACAGTGGACCAAGCTATACCTTGATGAAGATGGAATCTTGAGACGGAAAACATCATCAGGTTCTCAACTAGTGTTGCCCAAGTTGTATCATCAATTGGTGTTGAAAGAATTACATGAAGATATGGGACACTTAGGAGTCGAAAGGACTGTAAACCTGATCAGAGAAAGATTCTTTTGGCCACATATGCAGAGAGACGTTGAGCAATACATCAGCCACCAGTGCACTTGTCTGAAAGACAAACGCCCACATAAACCTACTAGAGCTCCATTGAACAATATTGCCACCACTTATCCTTTTGAGCTGGTCTCCATTGACTTTCTCCATCTTGAGACTTGTAAAGGAGGTTATGAGTACATATTAGTGGTAATCGACCATTTCACCAGGTTTGCTCAAGCCTACGCAACCAAAAACAAGTCTGCAAAGACTGTTGCCGACAAGATATTCAGTGACTTTGTCTTGAAGTTTGGATTTCCTACCAGAATTCACCATGACATGGGCAAAGAATTTGAAAATCAATTGTTCTTGGCATTGGGGAAACACTGCCATATCCAGAACTCTCACACAACTCCATATCATCCAGAAGGCAATGGACAATGTGAAAAATTTAATCGTACCCTGTTGTCTATGCTTCGAACCCTGTCACCAGATTCCAAGAAAGACTGGAAAAGTTCACTTGCACAGGTCGTACATGCATACAATTGCACCAAGAGTGAAGCTACAGGGTATTCTCCATTCTTTCTACTGTTTGGGAGGTCTCCAAGATTACCCATAGATAGCATGTTTGACACTCCAGTAACAGAAAAATATAAGACTCACTCTGAGTATGTGAAAACGTGGACAGAGAGGATGACTGAGGCCTACCAAGTTGCTTCAAAGGTAGCTACTCAAGCTGCACAAAGAGGAAAAGAACACTATGACAAGAAGACTCATGGAGTTAAACTTGCACCTGGCAGCAGAGTTCTTGTAAGAAATCTTACTGAAAGAGGAGGACCAGGAAAATTGAGATCGTTCTGGGAAGATGCCGTACATGTTGTCCTTAGGAAAAAGTGTGAAGATAGTCCAGTGTATGAGGTCAAGCCAGAAATTGGAAAGGGCCGAACAAGGATTCTACACCGCAATTTGTTATTACCATGCGATTACCTACCCGTCGACAGAGATCAGAAGATACCTGACAGACCCAGTGCCAGAAAACAAGGTAAAGTTCCAAAGACTACTCAACTGCCTACACAGATATCTGAGGAAGTATCAGAAGATGAATCCGATCATGAACAAGAGCAATGGAGATCTTTCATCCCTGTAACTCAGAGAGATCACACAAGAGAAGACACAGAGTTGAATCCAGAAGCAGCAGAGTTCTACCCCTGTGAGTTTGAAACGAGTGGGGAAGTTACAGAAGAAAGTACAGCGGAAGTTCAAGAAGAAAGTACAGAGGAAGCTACAGCGGAAGTTACAGAGGAAACTACAGAGGACAAGCCTGTGGGTCAACCTGAACAAACTGCATGTTTACCAGGAGATATAGAAGAAGAAAATCCTTCACCAGGAAAGCCAACAGAGACAGTTGACTGTGACGAAGGCGAATATGAGGACACTTCGAATGCCCTTCCTCTACGCAGGATACAACCCAGCAGGAATAGGAAACAACCAAAAGTTCTGACTTATGACACTTTGGGTCAACCCAGTAGTACTGCCAGAAATGCAGCTGTACAGGTCATAGACTGTATTCATACACTACCCATTTGCCTTAGCTGGTATTTAAGTCCAGAATGTTTTGCTGAAGACTCTAAAAACTGGTAAAAACAGTCACATATATATTGATACAGTCTATTAATTATCACTAGGTTACAGTTGTTTACGTATTTTGAAGATGTTAGCTCTTATTTTCTGTAGTTAACAAAAGGACAGTTCTTGCACTCTCACAGCAGATTTTCCAGGTCAAGCAAAAATAGCTTCACGTGATGGAACTAGGTAGTTAAGGTAAAGTCGGCCGACAACAAAATGGATTGAGAGTATTAGGTGGTTATGCTGTATTGTATTGATAACGTACCATGGGTATTCCACCTTAAATAATGGACAGAAGTAATAAGATGTTCCCTAGTTCTCCATCAAACCATCTTCTCAATAGCCTACACAAACCTGTGTTGTAGAGGTTTACTAATTAGTTGGCTATATGCAACAATATCTCACCAGGTACATGAGCGCTCTGGACCTGGTGGGAAACTGTGACATAACTGGGAGTAGATGTCGCAGGGAGGATGGTTCCTCCAGTAATTGGATTACTACTTAACCTTGGCTCCCAATGGCTATTGTGAGATGGGGAATGGAATGGTTCTAATACTAAATCTGCATATGTCTGGGACGACATCAAATTTTGTGGGGGAGAGTGTAAGGGATGTCAGGTACCCCATTAAAAAATAATACATTTCTGTTTTATGGCATTTCTATTAATTTACCAGTAGATGGCAGCACAAAGCACAACTGCAAGCAAGGCATGGGAGGAACTAAAAAGTTCGACGTTTTGTTCCTGGGGGAACAGAATAGCAGTTCCTGTCCTTCAGAATAAAAAGTCACCTCACTGATGTCCTTGTATTTGCAGGTAAGAGGGAGTATATTTAGGGTTATAAACAGGGCAAAGTCGATTTAATTTACATCCCTGTGATCAGTAAAGGCTCCTGTCACTACTGTGTGATTGAATAACAGACTGCACAAATGTTAGTGGGTCACACTGTCGCAACATGACTACAGTGTACCAGGAATGGGGTTATTATAGTGTTATGTGTTTATATCTGATATTAGATTGTTTTATGAGACCCCTGTGATGCAGAAGGAGTAACAACATTTCAGCACATGTTTAATTGGTTGTTATTTTCTATGAGGACGTTATTCCTGTATATCAGAATGTTGATATTAATATATATATAGTTATGTAATACTGTAGTATGTATGGACAGAATAGCAGTTCCTGTCCTTCAGAATAAAAAGTCACCTCACTGATGTCCTTGTATTTGCAGAAACTTCTCAATAAAAATAATTCTGATTTCACCCGGTCTGATCCCTTCGCAAATTGGAATTATTGACCATACTTTCAGCATATGTGCAACACTATTTTTTAATGATTTCTGCATGTGTGAATGGCTTACCTCTGTATCTACAGAACAGGAGCAGGCAAGGATTTGCAGTAAAGTTTAGATCTCACCTGGCAGAGTTTTTCTTTTCCTGACTGCTGATTTGCTGCCATGAACAATGTCATTCTCACATTATCTTTCTGTACTATTCTCACAGAGCTATGTACCATCCCCCGGCGGAGGCCATATTGTGTCAGGTGACCACGATCCGCCATGTCTTGGTGTGCGGTGGGACTAGTCCAGGTCGGGCGGACAAGGAAGACATTTCCAGCGTCTCTATTACTGCAGTGCAGAAGGCTGGCGGCCGGAGGGCGGGAGAGCGATGATCTTCTGGAGTTGTGCCGTCGAAGGTTCTTCCTGTTGGGGGAGAAGATGACTCCGGCCTCTGTTCTAGGAGGACGTCACGGCCTGGGGCCCCTGGGAGCCCAAATGAAAAGGAACTTGGTAAAGGAATGGTGGGACGCCATGGTGCTGCACCGGGAACAGGTTCTGCCCATTGACTTTGTGTCACCTACCAGGAACATCCAACCCTTCACTAAGACCACCGCTGAAGACCCTCCCCAAAGCCCATCTGGACCGCCTCCAAAACCAAAGTCTAACCCAGGAGGAGCTGGAAAAGATGGCCGGTCCTCGCCAAGACCCCCAAGAAAACAACGCTGTCCTTCAATGTAGTTCCATCGTCATTAACGTCGCCACCACCTGACCTAAAAGATACAACAAAATCGCTCCATCCACCGCAAAGGCAAACCACCGAATGTCTGGCTTGCCGTTTGACTATATGGTAACAATGATACAAATAGAGATGGGCTGAACACCCCCGTTCGGGAATTCTGCCACAAACCCATTAAAGGCTATGGGGGCCGAACATGAGAAATCAAAAGTCCCCATTATGAAGGCTTATATGCAAGTAATTGGCCATGAAAAGGGTATGGGGGCTGGGTACTACCCTGGGGGACAAGTATCAATGCAACATTTTTTCACAGGAGCAGTGATTTTAATGATGCTTAAAGTGCAACAATAAAAATGAAAAAGTGCCTGGGCGGGTGGGGTCCCCTTAGTCTGCCTGTAAAGTGGAGCTTCTGTACCATGTATAGAACCTGCTGCAGCAAAACAGACATTTATCAACGAAAAAATTATATTTAAATCACACTTAAATTGATTTGCAAGTGCTGGCACCCGGCTATTTAAAAAAGAAAGAAGGAAACGGTGTGGGGTCCCCCCAGTACTTACCAGACCCTTATCCAAGCATGCATCCTCCTACAAGGGCCTCTTACACACAAACTTGGGCTGTGTTTGTGGGGGTCTGTGGGTAAGGGGCTTATCGAAATCTGGCATCCCCCTTTTAACAAGGGGGCCCCAAGGTCCTATTCCCTCCCCCCTCCCATGGGAATGAGTAGGGTACCCCTACTCATTCACCAAAAAAGTGTCAAAATAAAAAACAGTAGACAGGTTTTTTTTTTACAATTTCTTTTATTAAAAAGAAATCAACGCTGTCCTTCAATGTAGATCCATCGTCATTAACGACGCCACCACCTGACCTAAAAAAATACAACAAAATCGCTCCATCCACCGCAAAGGCAAACCACCGAATGTCTGGCTTGCCGTTTGACAGTTCTTATATAGATAAGGGCGGGACCACCTGGCGACATCACCTGGTGGCACCGCCCCCCTGTGATGTCATTGACCCAGCAAGTATTGGTGAGGTCACAAGGGGGGGCGGTGCCACCAGGTGATATCAGCTGACATCATCAAATATGACAGTTCTTCGGTTAGGACGGGGCCACCTGGTGACATCAACTGGTGGCACCGCCCCCCAGTTATGTCATCGACCCAGCATGCACTGGTTGGTGATGTCACAAGGGGGGCGGTGCCACCAGGTGTTGCAGCCAGGTGGTCTCGCTCTTACCTAATATAAGAACTGTCAAACGGCAAGCCAGCCATTGGGCAGTTTGTCTTTGCGGTGGGCGGAGGCATTTTTTTTTTCAGGTCCGGTGGTGGCGGCGTTGTGATTGACGATCGATCTACATTGGAGGACAGCGGGTTTTTTTTAGTTTTTAATAAAGGATTTGTCAATAACCTGTCTACTGTTTTAGTTAATTTTGACATTTTTTTTTGATGAATGGGTCGGGGTACAATGTACCCAATACTCATTCACATATGGTGGGCAAGACCCGATTCTGATGCCCGCAGACCCCCCACAACCACACCCCAAGATTTTGGGGAAGAGATCCTTGTCCCCTTCAACATGTCCCCTGCCCCAAAGCACCCCTGCCTGTTGAGGGCATGTGGTCTGGTATGGTTCAGGAGGGGGTGGGGGCCCACACTCATCATTTTCCCACCCCACCCCCACCCTTTACCTGACTCCCCTGCCTGCATGCTCTGATAAGGGACTGGTATGTGTTGGGGGGGGGGGGTTGGGGGGCCACCACACCATTTTTTTTTGACCGCTGATGGCTCATTGGTTGTTAAGGACGCTGTAGCCGGCTTCCCGGCCGCTCCTTTACAACCAGCTTATACTGCACCCTTATTGGGCAGAGCTTGCGTAGAATGCGCTGTGCAGCACAGGGAACACCCTGCAAATTTGGGTGTTTGCCGAACGGGGTGAATAGCTAATAATAAGCTCAAACTCCTGCTGAGGCTGAACCGTTCGCCCAACACTAGACACAAACTACTGCAGGAAATGTCACCATTGTGGGAGGGGCAGAGACACAAACTACTGCAGGAAATTTCACCATTGTGGGAGGGGCAGAGTCACAAACTACTGCAGGAAATGTCACCATTGTGGGAGGGGCAGAGACACAAACTACTGCAGGAAATGTCACCATTGTGGGAGGGGCAGAGACACAAACTACTGCAGGAAATGTCACCATTGTGGGAGGGGCAGAGACACAAACTACTGCAGGAAATGTCACCATTGTGGGAGGGGCAGAGACACAAACTACTGCAGGAAATGTCACCATTGTGGGAGGGGCAGAGACACAAACTACGGCAGGAAATGTCACCATTGTGGGAGGGGCAGAGACACAAATTACTGCAGGAAATGTCACCATTGTGGAAGGGGCAGAGACACAAACTACTGCAGGAAATGTCACCATTGTGGGAGGGGCAGAGACACAAACTACTGCAGGAAATCTCACCATTGTGGGAGGGGCAGAGACACAAACTACTGCAGGAAATCTCACCATTGTGGGAGGGGCAGAAACACAAAACTGCAGGAAATTTCACCATTGTGGGAGGGGCAGAGACACAAATTACTGCAGGAAATGTCACCATTGTGGGAGGGGCAGAGACACAAACTACTGCAGGAAATGTCACCATTGTGGGAGGGGCAGAGACAAACTACTGCAGGAAATGTCACCATTGTGGGAGGGGCAGAGACACAAACTTCTGCAGGAAATCTCACCATTGAGGGAGGGGCAGAGACACAAATTACTGGGGGAAAATCTCACCATTGTGGGAGGGGCTGAAAATGTTGACTTTTTAAAATATTTTTTCAATTTTAGGTGCCTTGTATTATTACCCCCCTTGTTTGGAGCTCCTGAACAGAAAGTTGCCTTTTGGTATTGCAGAGGTGGGGAGATGTTTTCATCCAATCTCAGACAACAAGGATCTGCACCTGCAGGTCAGCCATCTTGTAATGTACCTAGTAATGGGGGGGGGGGGTCTAAATTAGTGTGCAGAATACAATGTATTTCTCCTTTGTCTTTTACCCACAATGCAGTTTGTTAGTAACTCTCAGGTGTGTGCGCTCTGATTAATACCGGGGAAGGAGATTGGAGGTCACATGGGTTCACAGGCCACCGATTTAATCAACTGGTGCAAAATCCTAAAAACAAGAGATAGAATCCTACTGACAGCGATAAAGCGATAAAGTTCCGGAGTAGAATTGATTTTTATGAGGTTATTAAGTTCCTGTAAGTTGATAAATTTTACTTTCATGTTCTAGGGTGGGGGAGAGGACGGCGGCCTCTCTGGTCTGGTTCAGCTCAGCCAAGACTTGCGCTCAGTGGCGGGACTACTGGCTGCGGCAACGGCTGCTGTGGTGGAGGAAGGTGAGCGCCCTGTGATTGCTGAGACATCTATGGGGGTTATTTATAAGAGATGAGATACACTATATTGTCAAAAGTATTGGGACGCCTGCCTTTACACACATGAACTTTAATGGCATCCCAGTCTTTGTCCGTAGGGTTCAATATTGAGTTGGCCCCCCCTTTGCAGCTACTTGAACTACAAGTCCCATGAGGCATTGCAAGGCTGACTGTTACAAGCATGACTCCTAAAGGCAGAGGCATGATGAGACTTGTAGTTCGCAACAGCTGGAGGGCCCCAGGTTGAGCATGCATTCTGTATAGTGTAACCTTCACAAGTAGGCTGTAATAGCAATTCATTAAACAGAGTTGGAACATTGCTGATACCTGTGTAGCTTACATCATAGAGAACTACACTATGTCAAAAGTATTGGGACGCCTGCCTTTACACACACATGAACTTTAATGGCATCCCAGTCTTAGTCCGTAGGGTTCAATATTTAGTTGGCCCACCCTTTGCAGCTATAACAGCTTCAAATCTTCTGGGAAGGCCGTCCACAAGGTTTAGGAGTGTGTCTGTGGGAATGTTTCACCATTCTTCCAGAAAAAGTGTTCCTTTAAATTTTTGAGCAGTGTATGTGTGTGTGTGTCTATTAGAGATAAGGGCCATACACACTATCAGATTATCTGAAGACTTTTTCCTTCAGATTTACCTTTTCTATGTAGTGCAAGGGCCTGCCGGATTACATACAAATTGAAAGTGTTTAGGTTTGACCTCATATTATATGGTTTTGGTAAGTCTACAGACAAAAGTCTTCAGATAATCTGATAGTGTGTATGGCCCAATAGACCGATATGTTTTTTTCAGGGCCGATACCGATATTTTGGTCACAATGTTTCGGTATCGGCCGATATGGGCCGATATTTTGTACATTTTAAAGTTTTGAAAAATAAAGACAATTTTTGACACAAATCTGGTACTGAACATGTTCATTTTTGTTTAATGCCTACTGGCGGGCTTGCTGGCACCCTGTGGTGGGTGGGTGGCTGGCTGGCACAGGGGTTGTGGGTGGCTGGCTGGTACAGGGCCTGTGGTTGGCTGGCTGGCACACTGTCTGTGGGTGGCTGGCTGTCTGGAATCCTGTGGTGGGTGGGTGGCTGACTGGCTGGTACAGTGCTTGTGGGTGTCAGGTAAAGGGCCTGTGGGTGGCTGGCTGGCTCACTGGTACAGGGCCTGTGGATGTGGGTGGGTGGCTGGCTGGTACAGGGCCTGTGGATGTGGGTGGCTGGCTGGTACAGGGCCTGTGGATGTGGGTGGCTGGCTGGCTGGCTGGCACCGGGCTGCTGTGGGTGGGTGTATGGCTGTGATACAGTCTCCGTGAGACTAGGCCCGATTTCAGAGGAGGCTGTCCAAGGCGAGGGAGGCGGCCTAAGAAGGCAGAATAAAGTCACAAAAATATCGGCCAGTTCCAAGGCCAATACCGATATATCAGGGAAAGTGCATATCGGCCACGCCGGTAATTGGTCTATCCCTAGTGTGTGTGTGTGTGTGTGTGTGTGTGTGTGTGTGTGTATATATATATATATATATATATATATATATATATATATATATATATATATATATATATATTGTATATATAGTGCTCAAATAAATTAAAGGAGCACTTTTGAATCAGAGTATAGCATCAAGTCAGTTAAACTCCTGGGATATTGATCTGGTCAGTTAAGTAGCAGAGGGGGTTGTTAATCAGTTTCAGCTGCTTTGGTGTTAATGAAATTACCAACAGGTGCACTGGATGGGCAAAAGGAGACAACCTTCAAAACAAAAATGGTTTTACAGGTGGAGGCCACTGACATTTTTTTCCCTACCCATTTTTTTTCTGACTGTTTTTCACGAGTTTTTCATTTGGCTGGGGTCAGTGTCACTACTGGTAGCATGAGGCCATACCTGGACCCTATAGAGGTTGTACACGCAGTCCAACTCCTCCACGATGGCACATTAATCCATACCATTACCAAGAGCATGGAGGAGATTCCAGGAGACAGGCAGTTACTCTAGGACAGTGTTTCTCAACTCCGGTCCTCAGTGCACACTAACAGGCCAGATTTTAAGTATTACCTTGGAGAGATGCAGACTAGAATTCTGAAATCACTGAGCAGCAAATTATATCACCTGTGATGTATTTCAGTTATCTTGCAAACCTGGCCTGTTAGTGTGCCTTGAGGACCGGAGTTGAGAAACACTGCTCTAGAAGAGCTGGACAGGGCCATAGAAGGTCCTTAACCCATCAGCGGGACCGGTATCTGCTCCTTTGTGCAAGGAGGAACAGGATGAGCACTGCCAGAGCCCTACAAAATGACCTCCAGCAGGCCACTGGTGTGAATGTCTCTGACCAAACAATCAGAAACAGACTTCATGAGGGTGGCCTGAGGGCCCGACTTCCTCTAGTGGGCTCTGTGCTCACTGCCCTGCCTCAGTGAACACCAGAATTGGCAGCTCCACCACTGGCACCCTGTGCTTTTCACAGATGAGAGCAGGTTCACCCTGAGCACATGTGACAGACGTGAAAGGAAGGGAGAGATGTGGGCGCTCTGGTGAGGAAGGCTGTCTGGTCCTTTGTTGCGGTAGAGCGGTTGCACTGAGGGCAGCACTTGTGTGAGAAGCAGCTCTATAGGATCATATAAGGAAAGAAAGACGCCTCTAAGTGCAGAATTCTAAGGATTTATTATTTGATGCAAGGGATTAAAAACATTTACAAGATGGCAGAGATAACAGGCATGTATTAATTGTCCTCTTTTGGTTTGCTGTGTCCTCTGTCTGCCGGGTGAGGGAGGATGAGAGAGCCGTCCTGCAGCTGTCCGGATTCCCTGGTGACGTGGAGGAACGAGGAAGCGGAGAGGCAGATGGTGGCCCGGGTTCCAGAACCAAGCTGCAACGCTCGTGGCCTGTATGGCGTCAGGGGAAAGCGTTGGGCGGTAACGTGTTTCAGAGCATGTGTGACTCCTTCGTCAGACCTAAGCCCATGTTTGTTCAGCAGGCTCAGAGCCTTGTGTTCAAACTCTCCGAAAGCCAATCGATGGCCTCCCGACCCTTTTGGCTACCTCTGTCCAATCAACTCCTCACTAGGCATGTGACGATATCAGATTTCCATGCTGCGATTAATTGATTAGGGTTTTGTCACGGTATACGGTATTATCACGGTATTCAATTATTAAACTTAAATTATTAAATTTCTACCTCACTTGAATTTCATTGCTGAATTTAGGGACTTTGGTTCACTTTTGCACATAATTATGTAGTCAGTCAGTACAGACTCTGTGAACCAGGCCTAAAATAAGCCATCAAGCAGTGTCTGGCCTGCCTGGTGATGACTGGTCCTGGCGCTCTGATCCGATGGCCTGGTCATTAGGGGCTAAATCCTTGCGGCCCAGAAGTGGTTAAACCTGCAGGAGGACCGGTGTTTTTATTTGTAAATTACTTTTCACATGCTTTAGGCCTAGTTCACATGTATGCTGGTTGGCGGTTCACATGTATGCGGGTTGGCGGCCCACATTTGCACAGGCATAGCAGCCCATTGATTTGAATGGGCTGCTATGCCCTCATTTTACGCAGAAAAAAAGGTGCATGCAGCATTTTAAAAAAATGCAGTGGCCTTTAAATCCATCCTACTTCTGCACCATGCGACTTACCTGCAGTTACTGCTCTGGCAAGCTTTCTGCATTTTTAAATATATGGGCCCAGCATTTAAAAACAGTTTGCGTGTGCAGGAACTGCAAGTAAGTCGCATGGTGCAAAAGCAGGATGGGGTTCACAGCCACTGCATTTTTTAAAATTCTGCATGCGGCTTTTTTCAGCTGAAAACGCAGGCATAGCAGCCCAACCCCATTCAAATCAATGGGCTGCTATCCCTATCCCTGTGCAAATATGGGCCGCCAACCCACATACATGTGAACCGCTAACCCGCATACATGTGAACTAGGCCTAAAGCAATAGTAAAGTAATTTATAGATAAAAACACCGCTCCTCCTGCAGGTTTAACCACTTCTGGGCCGCAAGGATTTGCCCCCTTAATGACCAGGCCATTGGATCGGAGCGCCAGGACCAGTCATCAACAGATAGGCCAGACACTGCTTGATGGCTATATACTAATGTAATGTGGGCTGCTATGCCTGTGCATCTATATATATATATATATATATATATATATATATATATATGCTGCTATGCCCGTGTATGTATTTCTATCTATCTATCTATATCTCCATCTCTATCTATCTATATCTCCATCTATATCTCTATCTCCATCTATCTATCTCTCCATCTATCTGTATATCTATCTCTCCATCTATCTGTATATCTATCTCTCCATCTATCTGTATATCTATCTCTCCATCTATCTGTATATCTATCTCTCCATCTATCTGTATATCTATCTGTATATCTATCTCTCCATCTATCTGTATATCTATCTCTCCATCTATCTCTCCATCTATCTCTCCATCTATCTGTATATCTATCTGTATATCTATCTGTATATCTATCTCTCCATCTATCTGTATATCTATCTCTCCATCTATCTGTATATCTATCTCTCCATCTATCTGTATATCTATCTCTCCATCTATCTATCTAGTGACAGTGTATGGTAAAAGTACTTGCAGACACTTGTAGAAGGCAGGTGTTCCGTGAGAATTACCTACCCGTGAGAAAAACCTACCCCTCGTCACTTCCGGTGCACGGCACTGTATGTAATGCGGCGGTTTCATTAAAATAACTGTGCTGCAATACGAGTGATCTCCGCTCCTGTCCCTGGCACTTCCCTCATCTCGGCTACTAAATATAAAAGCGGCGGCAGGTGTATGAAAGTTTAATTCACGGAGCCGCCAGCCGCTTTTATATTTACTAGCCCAGATCAGGGTAGTGACAGGGACAGGAGCGGAGATGACTCATAATGCAGCCCAGCTGTTTTATGTAGCCGCGGCGTGGGTAGATTTTCTTCACGGTACACCGACATATTTCCATACTAGTGCGCATGCGCACTAGTCAGCTCCTCTGTTGTCCCATTAGGTATCCGGGGCTGTGAGCATGCGCACTGCTGCGCTGCTCAGCTGTTCCTGGCCGGAAGTGACGAGGGTAGGTTTTTCTCACGGGCTAGGTAATTCTCACGTTACACAGGCACTGTGTCTCTCACTGTGTCAAAGCAAGCTACTCACTAGTGGGGGAACCTCTGGCTGAGTCTAGGATGGAAAGGGACCTGGGGGTACTGTTAGACAACAGGCTTGGCAGTGGCATGCAATGCCAAGCCGCTGCAAGCAAAGCCAACAGAATACTGGGATGTATAAAAAAGGGGATTCACTCCAGAAATAAAGAGATTATTCTCCCGCTCTACAAGACTCTGGTCCGGCCACATTTGGAGTATGCTGTCCAGTTCTGGGCACCGGTCCTCAGGAAGGATGTGCTGGAATTGGAAAGAGTCCAGAGAAGGGCAACAAAAATAATTAGGGGAATGGAGGACATCAGCTATGAGGAAAGACTACAAGCACTGAACTTATTCTCTCTGGAGAAAAGACAATTAAGGGGGGATATGATATCAATGTACAAATACTGTATTGGCGACCCTAGCATAAGGAACAAACTATTCAGAGAAAGGGAATACAATAAGACACGTGGCCATTCACTAAAACTAGAGGAAAGGCGATTTAACCTTAAAATGCGTGGATGGACTGATGTCTTTTTTCAACCTCACTAACTATGTAACTATGTGTCTCTCTGAGCCCGGGAAGGAAGCATGTGGGTGTGTGCTGAGTGGGAGCTGTCTGATTGGTTACAGGGAGGAGCTAAGTCTCTCACTCTAGGATCATATTACCAGAGCTGTTTTCTATTGAGTGAGTGAACTGCTGAGTGAGTGAACTGAGTCATCCAAATGTATCAATTCACAAGTCAGACCCAGGAGCAGAGAAACTCTGTATTTTAAAAATGCCACAATAACAATACCATGGGTATGCAATACCGCGATATATCGAATTACCGAAAACCGGCATATGTCTACTCCTCACAAGACTATCCTATCCTGATGGTCTTGTGAGGCGTTGATTGGACAGAGGAAGTCGAAAGGGCCGGGAGGTCGTCAGTTGGCTCTCAACGGAGAGTTTGAACACAAGGCTCTGACTCTGTGCCTGCTGAACAAACATGGGCTTAGGTCTGACGAAGGAGCCGCACATGCTCTGAAACACGTTATGGCGTTGGGCATATCAGCCGTGTGCGTTCCAGCTTGGTTCTGGAACCTGGGTCGCTATCTGCCTCTCCGCTTCCTCGTTCCTCCACGTCACCAGGGAATCCAGACAGCTGCAGGACAACTCTCTCATCCTCCCTCACCCAGCAGACAGAGGACACAGCAAACCAGAAGAGGACAATTAATACATGTCTGTTATCTCTGCCATCTTGTAAGTGTTTTTTTTTTTTAATCCCTTGCACCAAATAATAAATCCTTTTAATACTGCACTTATAGGCGTCTTTCTTTCCTGACAGATGTGGAGAACATTATGCTGCCTGTAACATCGTTCAGCATGACCGGTTGGGTGGTGGGTCAGTGATGGTCTGGGGGAGGCGTATCCATGGAGGGACACACAGACCTCTACAGGCTAGACAATGGCACCCTGACTGCCATTAGGTATCGGGATGAAATTCTTGAACCCATTGTCAGACCCTATGCTGGTGCAGTGGGTCCTGGGTTCCTCCAGGTGCAAGACAATGCCAATGCAGGACATGTGGCGAGAGTATATAGCCAGTTCCTGGAGGATGAAGGAATTGATGCCATTGAATGGCCCCCACGCTCGCCTGATCTTAATCCAATAGAACACCTCTGGGACATTATGTTTTGATCCATCCGACGCCGCCAGGTTGCACCTCAGTCTGTTCAGGAGCTCAGTGATGCCCTGGTCCAGATCTGGGAGAAAATACCCCAGGACACCATCCGCCGTCTCATTAGGAGAATCCCCTGATGTTGTCAGGCATGCATACAAGCACGTGGGGGCCATACAAACTATTGAGGACCATTCTGAGGTCCTGCAATGAAATTTCAGCAAAATGGACTCCCCTGCTGCATTGTTTTTTAACTTTGATTTTCGGGGTGTCTTTGAATTCGGCCCTCTGTAGGGTGATAATTTTCATTTCCATCAGACGATGTGGCATCCTTTCCTTCCTAACACATTACCCAGTACATACCAGTATAGATCCTAACATATTACCCAGTCCATACCAGTACAGATCCTAACACATTACCCAGTCCATACCAGTATAGATCCTAACACATTACCCAGTCCATACCAGTTGAGATCCTAACACATTACCCAGTCCATACCACTATAGATCCTAACACATTACCCAGTCCATACCACTATAGATCCTAACACATTACCCAGTCCATACCAGTATAGATCCTAACACATTACCCAGTCCATACCAATATAGATCCTAACACATTACCCAGTCCATACCAGTATAGATCCTAACATATTACCCAGTCCACACCAGTATAGATCCTAACACATTACCCTGTCCATACCAGTATAGATCCTAACACATTACCCAGTCCATACCAGTATAGATCCTAAAACATTAGCCAGTCCATACCAGTATAGATCCTAACGCATTAGCCAGTCCATTCCAGTATAGATCCTAACGCAATAGCCCAGTCCATACCAGTATAGATCCTAAAACATTAGCCAGTCCATACCAGTATAGATCAACACATTACTGAGTCCATACCAGTATAGATCCTAACACATTACCCAGTCCATACCAGTTGAGATCCTAACACTTTACCCAGTCCATACCAGTATAGATCCTAACACATTACCCAGTCCATACCAGTATAGATCCTCATACATTACCCAGTCCATACCAGTATAGATCCTAACACATTACCCAGTCTATACCAGTATAGATCCTAACACATTACCCAGTCTATACCAGTATAGATCCTAACATATTACCCAGTCCATACCAGTATAGATATCTATCATGATATTTTTCCCCATTGAGATCTGAGGTGTTTTCAAAGTGTTGCTTTAATATTTTTTGAGCAGTGTATGTATGTATATATATATATATATATATATATATATATATTATAAAATGTATTTTTACATATGACGAAATGCTGAGAAAGCATGCCTGGACCTGACTGTACGGTGCTATTTTCTCACCCCTCCCCCCCTCTGTGTCCAGTTTGCTCAGTTGCCGTCCAGATTCAGCAGCGGTGACCACCCTGACGAAGACGGAAGGAAAATGACCCTCATACAGTACGACTTCCCCTGGGGCAAGGAGCCAATTGAACGCCTCTGCAGCCTAGATGACTCCGCCCTCACCCAGATGCACCGTGGGCCCATCGCTCATCTTCAGGTATGTCACACCGACTACACGCAGAATCAATCAATCAATGTCATTTCCAATCCTTTTACTTGAAGCGATCATTAAAGGGCAACTCCCAGTTTCGTGGGGAAAAAATTTAGTAAAAAAAAATAATATATAGAATTGTGACAGTAGTTATATTGTAATTGTATGTTCTTAACCACTTCCGCCCCGGAAGATTTTACCCCCTTAATGACCAGGCCCTATTTTGCAATTCGGCACTGCGTTACTTCAACGGACAATTGCGCGGTCGTGCGACGCTGTACCCAAACTAAATTGACGTCCTTTTTTTCCCCCACAAACAGAGCTTTCTTTTGGTGGTATTTGACCACCTGTACGATTTTTATTTTTTACGCTAATAAAACAAAAAGAGCGACAATTTTGAAAAAAATATTTTTTTCACATTCTGCTATATAACATTCCAAAAAAAAAATTAAAAATGTAAATTTTTTTAACATTTTAGGCCAATTTTTCTGCTACATATTTTTAGTAAAAAAAAATGAAATAAGCGTATTTTGATTGGTTTGCGCAAAATTTATTGCGTTTACTAACTAAGGGTAAGATTTATGTCATTTTTGTTGTTGTGGTGTTTTTTTTTTTTTTGTATTAGTAATGACGGTGATCTGCGATATTTTTTTTTTTTTAGCGGGACTGCGACATTGTGGCGGACAGATCTGACCCCTGACTGACATTTTTGACACTTTTGGGGAGACCAGTGACATTACTGCAGTAATCAGTGCTAAAAATATGCACTGTTACTGTAATAATGACTTTGACAGGGAAGGGGTTAACCTTGTTGGTGATCAAGGGGTTAAATGTGAGCCCAGGGGAGTGATTCTAACTGTGGGGGGGGGGGGGGCGTGGATGTGAAATGATCATAGAGACATGTGATCCTATATAGAAGGATCACAGGAGCTCTGTGATCATTCCAGGGAGAAGAACGGTCAGCTGTGTTTACAACATCCGACCGTCCTTCTCTCTCAGCGGGGAGCGATCGCGGGTGTCAGGCGGCAATCCGAGGCGCCTGCCCGCGGCATCGGCTTCTCCGCTGACGAGCGGGGGCCGGAGTGCGCCGCCAGTGGCACACGCTCGCCCCCTAGACTCCCCAGAGCAAGCGCCGTACATGTACGGCGATTTGCCTGGAAGCGGCTGCCTGCCCGCAGTACATCTGCGTCGGGCGGTTGGCAAGCAGTTAAAAATGACCTTTCCGTTTTTAATCTGCAGTTGCTGTAATTTTCTGTAAAATGCAATATGGCCACCTGGAGGCGCTGTGTACACATATAGACAGAGCGCAATTTCCTGCTGGTGTGATTGGCTCGCTGATTTTCCCAGAAGTCTGCACTGAGATACAAGTCAGATTTTTGGGCATCACATTTTTGGTGAGATACTCCGAATAGGAAATCACGTCTACAGGGATGCAGACCCTGCCACTTTCTTCATTAAAGCCCTGCAGGTGCAGCAGCTGATTGATAATTATAAAGTCACTCCCATTCACATTCACTTTGCACATGGACACAGAGGAACAAACAATGATTTCTTCAGAATAACAAAAGGAAGGAATCTACAACAAGGTTTGCTACAATCCCTGCAATGTACAGAGATCACCCAAGGGGGGGGGGGGGGGGGTTCTTCTCAACAAGAGTGGAGTTATTCTTTAACCACTTGCCGACCGCCCCAAGTACATATACTGCGGCGGTCAGCCCCCCCCCCCCCTGGGCAAAGTGACGTATGGGTACGTCACTCGCCCGCGATCCAATAGGGGGCGAGAGCGCGTCGCGGAGGCGCGCTCCTGCTCGTTCACTGCCATCCCAGTGCGATTGACCAGCGGCTCCGATGTCCACTGGCCATTCTCGATCTCCCGCTGGAGAGGGAGAAAGGCAGGCGGCTGATGTAAACAAAGCCGTCTGTCATTCTCCCTGATGTAACTGTAGAGATCATATGATCCTCCTATGTAAGATCGTATGTCTCTGTGATTACATCAAAAGCCACGCCCCTTTACAGTTAGAAGCACACCCCTAGGGACACACTTAACCCCTTGATCTCTAATAAAGTTAACCCCTTCCCTGCCAGTGTCATTTTTACAGTAACAGAGCATATTTATAGCACTGATTACTGCAGTAATGTCACTGGTACCCCCAAAAGTGTCAAAAATGTCTGCCGCAATGTCGCAGCCCCACAAAAAAAATCGCAGATCGCCGCCATTACTAGTTAAAAAAAAAAAACAATAAAAATGACAAAAATCTTTCCCGTAGTTAGTAAACGCAATAACTTTTGCGCAAACCAATCAAATTACGCTTATTGCGATTTTTTTCACCAAAAATATGTAGCAGAAAACAAATTGGCCTAAAATGTTAAAAAATTTTGATTTTTAAATTTTTTTTTTTGGGGGGGGGGGGATTTCATATAAAAAAATGTGAAAAAATATTGTTGTTTTTTCAAAATTGTCGCTCTTTTTTTGTTTATAGCGCAAAAAGTAAAAATCGCACAGGTGATCAAATGCCACCAAAAGAAATCTCTGTTTGTGGGACAAAAAAGGACATCAATTTCATTTAGGTACAGCGTCGCACGTCCGCGCAATTGTCCGTTAAAGTCACGCAGTGCCGAATCGCAAAATAGAGCCTGGTCTTTGAGCAGCCAAATCCTCCGGGGCTTAAGTGGTTAAAATATTCCCTGGTGATCCTGCCATATAAGACATTTCCTGGTATGGGGTGACAACGCTCTGTCCCTGTCCCCCAATTGTGCTCTTGCGTTGTCGTACAAGCTTAGTATGGCTTTTTCAGCGCAAAGTCCAGTGTTGTCACCATCAGGAAACTGATGCCAGGCAGCCATCACTGGACTGTGTATAATTGTGAAGTGGCTACATAGAGGCTGCAGGAGATCAGCAGAACGTAATGGAATAGTTTATAATGCGCAGAGCAAACTGAGGAACAGCGCTGAGATCATGGCAGCGGAGTGGCTTAGTGGTTAGCACACCCCCTAGTAGATACTTCATCTGCTGAAGTGGCATTGGATTTGGCTGTTATTTAATTTTTTATCGACACGGAGGTAAGGTAACTAAATAGAAAATACTTACTATTTAGTGGGCATACGCCCCCACCCCCTAAACACACTTCTATAAGCATTATCCCCTTTTTTCTTATATATGTATTTCAGGCAAACGATATTTATCTGAAAATTTTGGAATATAATACATCATATATATTCCTACATATATATATATACCTTTTTGGTCACATTCCAACGTACTATCCATCTAAGATATTTGAGGCATCTTGGATGTCCCATTACAACACGGAGGTAAGACACCCTAAATAAAATAAAAAATACTTCCAATTGTGGATAATTTATGTTTAGAGCTTTCTGCTCTCCAGTACTTCCTCGTCCTATGTTTCTTCTTTTGCTTTCAGGGGTCACCATAAATTAAGTTCCAATAGGCACCTCTAGTTTAGGATAACCAAAGGTGACTGGAATCCTTTCCGTCACTTGAAGGGTTCCTTTCTTCTGTACTTTTATACATCACTCATCCCCCTCTTGGATCATCATAACAGGTGAAGTGATCCGTAATCATAGACTTAAGGAAATTTATCCTTGGAGTGAATCTTCTTGACATTGCACTATTATTTACAGGTAATAGAGGATATATAAATAATACAAATACCTGATTCTAGCTCCCATCCTGCGGGACCCCTACATATCCCTCCGTGGACAATATGAGTGGCTCCGGACACCTACCGGTATGTGTACACCCCCCCTCTCCCGCCCCCTTCTCTTTTTTCCCCCCCTAACCCCCCCCCTTTCCCCCCTTCCCCCCCCCTCTTTTCCTCCTTGGTATATTGCCTCATGAGATGAAATAATATGTTGTCGCATATGCAAAAAATGTGATATGATTGATGTGACACACAAATGTATGTTTTTGCATTTTTGCTTTGTTCTCTTGGATTTACTCTTGGCATATGATTATGCTTTCCAGGAAGACATACAGACTCCCTGAGGAAGATTTTGGTACTATACAAATTTCGAAACGCGTTGGACTCTGTCATGCATCTGCAACTGTATTGTACTGTACATTGAATGTATTATTATTATTGTTTGATTGATCCTTTACAATCACACCTTTTTCAATAAATTGTAATTTATTTTAATTAATTCTATCTTTTTCGAAAGATCCTTATTAGTTACCTTTAAAGTCCCACCCTTCTAGGGGGTCATTCCCTTTTTTCTTTATTAACTTATCTAGGGATTATGGTAACACAATATCTGAGAATTACCTACATACCTGTTTCAAGTATATTTTGGGTGGATAACACACCCGACCCCCGCTTTCTGTAGATAGTTCTCAGGTTACCCACTATTAGAGATTAATTATTTAATTTTAATAAAGGTTTTCTAAAGGAGGAAACGGTCTTTTACCACTATTTTCCTCTATAAACCTCACCACAGGCTATCTATATAACCTGTACATTGTAGACATCCCAGAATGGGAGGCTTCCAGGGAGATGGCTGGGAGGAATTGATGTCTGACATTGAAAGCCAATTCCAACAAAAAGAGCAGATAGAATCGGACATTTTCACTTTGTTATCTACTTTAAAACGCTTTTTAGAAAAAAAGTCAGCATTACACTGGCATATAAAATCTTTCGACAAATATGTGAAAGAAGGTCTGAATCCTTTGGGATTAAGGATTCAGATCTTCCCTACCCTTGAAAATATCTCGACAGAACTCAAACAGGACTGGGAGAGAATTCTTAACGAATGCTCCAAGAATCTCATGATTCTCCTTCAAACTGAATATCTCAAACAATTAAAACTTATTGAGACAGAAGTTTCTGCTATCAATAAACAACTAGCCCCATTAAAAACCTCCCCTCTATATACAGAACAAGAGAGTAAATTAAAAACATACCTTGAAGATTATAATAAAATAATATTACAAAGAAAAGAGAAAAAATACTGGAGGGATAGAATAGCCTTCAATGAAGGTAAAGCATATAGATGGAACCAAGGGCAACGCAATATGAGACGAAGGAGTGAATACAATAGGAATGATAACTATTCCTCTGACTCCTCTGCCTCTAACTCCTCCCAAACCAACCAACGGGGACGCCCGAAAGGCGAATACCCACAATGGGGGAAAAATAAGGACAAAACTAAAAAGAAAAAACCCAACACCTCACAGGGACCAACCTCCACACCCAATAACAATGAGGGTACTGCCAGTGAAGCTATAGGTGGTTCCATCGAGAACCAAGGGGCAACAACAACTAAATCAAATAGTAAGGGTCATTTTTTAGGAAGACCTCACACGCGACAAGCAGTCAAAACGCAAGTCAGCATGGACTCCTTTGCAGTCCGGTTGACCGAGAAAACGGACTAACCATTATCAATTTATCTTCTCACAATCTCACCAAAGGGGAGGAGGAAATACTTAGACTGGGTCTATCCTTTTGCCCTAGCCAATCTATTGACAGGTTTAGTGTCATCAAAGACATAAATCTATTTGCAAGGGAAATTTTCTTCAAAAGTAAATATTTCAAACAGTCTGATAAAATGCAAAAACCTGATACACAACTAAAAGCAGCGGAATATCGAGCCCTTCGGGACTTGAATCTACTCTTACAGGAAAGTGGCTATGACAATGAAGAAATCTGGGAGAACCTGAGTAGCTCCTCAGATGAAGAATCCACACCTATACAGAGTAAAGAAAAAGTTACCCATAAACGCTTTAAGAGAAAATCTCCAAAGTTTCCTCAACTTAATCAGAATCCAACAATAGCCCTTTTTGTTAGGCAAGTCTCGAAAGATATTGATAAACTTAATATTCAGTCTACCAAAGATAACCTCCTCCCCGATCAACGTGAAGCCTTAAAAACCCTCCAAAAAAACCACAATATCACTATCAAACCTAGTGATAAAGGAGGGAACATTGTCCTTCAGGACAATGCAGACTATGAAAAAATGTGTTTCCAACTTTTGAATAACACAACATGTTATCGAAAAATATCAGCCCAAACAATTTCAAAATTTAATAATGAATACTATACCATCATTGATGGAGCCAGGGAAACAGGCACAATCACAACTGAACTGTGGGAATACTTGAGGACACCATATCCTCGTATTCCCACTTTCTATTGTCTACCTAAGATCCACAAAGATCTCAGGAATCCACCGGGCCGTCCCATAGTTTTGGGGAATGGCAGTATCACCGAGACAGCAAGCCGGGTAGTGGATGCCCACTTAAGACCTCATGTCACTGGCCTAACCTCCTATACTAAGGATACTATTCACATGCTTCAAATTCTAGAAGGTGTGACTATTCCACCCAATGCTCTTCTTGCAACCATAGACACGGAGTGTCTATACAACTCCATACCACATGAGAAAGGTCTTCTTGCTATAACCAAGATTCTGAAACAGCGAGGCCCTCAGGAACTAAAGTATAATATGTTTATTTTGGAAATTCTGAGATTTATCTTGGAGCATAACGTGTTTTCTTTCCAGGGTTCCCATTACCTCCAGGTACAGGGAGTAGCGATGGGGACTTGCTGTGCCCCATCCTATGCTAACCTGTACCTGGGGGAGTGGGAACATAACATTATCACCAGTGAAGACTTGTCGATGTACTTCTGCCACGTAGTCATGTGGCAGAGGTACATCGACGACATTTTCCTGGTATGGGACGGTCCGGTGGAACTCCTTGAGGAATGGCTCAGAAAATTAAATCAAAATGATATGAATTTATTTTTTACCATGCACCATGACCCAAAATCTGTGGACTTCCTGGATATTACTATTCATAAAAGTGACGAAGGTCATATATCAACAACTCTATTTAGGAAGTCCACAGCAGGGAACACCTTGCTGCATGCAGCTAGTTTTCATCCTGAGCCACTCAAGAGATCAATCCCATTTTCGCAATATTTACGAATTAAGAGAAATTGTTCCCTAGAAAGGGATTTTAGGGAAAAGGCAGGGGAACTAACACAGAGACTCCTCGAAAGAGGATATTCCAAGACGTGTCTTAGAAAAAACTTCAATAGGGTACAAACCATGAAGAGACAGGATCTACTTTTCAAAACCTCCAAAAGGGAAAGGGCACTTATAAAGAACCCACCAAGAATTATTCTTGACTACTATAATGAACATACTCAAATTTATGGAATTCTCAAAAAGCATTGGGCAATATTGAGGGAAGACCCTATCCTTGAACAGATAGTAACTCCTTCCCCTGCCATCACATACAGAAGAGCCACCTCCATGATGGACGATCTAGTCCAAAGTGAATATAAGGGCGCAGAGAGAGGAGACCCTTGTAGCGACAAAGGGACATTTCCCTGCGGCAATTGTGACCAATGCAAGGTGATAGTTCGCTGTAAAAGCACCAAGCTCCCCAATGGTGAATTACATCATCCAAAACATTTTGTTAATTGTAAAACTAGGGGGGTCGTGTATCTGATGCGGTGTGAATGCAAGGCCTTTTATGTTGGTAAAACCAAACAAGAACTTGGGAAACGCATTAGCAAACACATGCAAAGCCTCGACATCGGCAATCTCTATCTACCACTGGGCCGACACATGGCCATCGCGCACAGATACAGGACCCC
Organism: Pelophylax lessonae; assembly: GCF_965119305.1. Taxonomy (NCBI): domain Eukaryota; kingdom Metazoa; phylum Chordata; class Amphibia; order Anura; family Ranidae; genus Pelophylax; species Pelophylax lessonae. Next base: position 63,246,941 of record NC_138771.1, on the reverse strand, counting down.
CAAAGTTACATTTTATGCCCTTGAAAGGGTGCACATTCCGGCCAGGGGGGGCGATTGGAACAAGCAGCTTCTCCAGCGCGAAATGCGCTGGATTGCTAGACTTGGGGCAACGGCCCCCCCTGGCCTGAATGAAACAGCTAGTTACAGACCTTTCTTGGAGGGATTCGTCTCAGGAAAGACAGATTAAGGATCTTCCCTTTGAGTAGCCCTTCCTTCTTTTGTTTTGAGATCTAGTATTGACTTCCCCTCACCTTTCTTGTCTCTTTTTTATTTGATTCCTTTTTTCAAAACCCCCCCCCTCCCCCCCCCCCCTATTCCTCCCTTTATTTTGTCTACTCTATATGCTTTCAATGCTCCTTCTGATAAACTCAGAGTTATTTTTGGCGTCTCCTCCTCCTATTCCCTATCCCCCTGGAGGGCTCTGAATTAAGCACTCTGAGGATGTATGTTGTTTGTATTTAGCTTCATCTTGGCTAATGCATATCTCTAAGTGGCTTCTTTATTTTGATTTATGTATGTATTAAATTGCTATATCATATTTTGTAACCCCAGTCATGTAATTGCATGATGCGACGAACATCTGTTTCTCCAAAAACATCCAATCAGGTAATTATCCTCCCTTTCCCCTTCTTTTCCCCCATTTTCCTCCTCTGCTTTTTCTCCCATCTTTACCCCACACTCCCCCCCCCCCCTCCTTCCCTATTCCCTTCCCTTCCTCCTGGTGGGTCTACTTCCCGGCAGTCTGGATATCATAATCATGCGATTTCATGTTTTCATATCTGTTTTTTGGAGAGATATCCCGCAGGTTGGGAGCCCGGCACGGGTGAGACCGCTCTCCTTGGGACCCAAAATTGATTTTGGATGTCCCACGTTCATCTGGAGAGCATATGCGTTATATAGCTGGACAAATCTCCTACAATCATTGTGGGACTTCCATGCTTGACCCCCGACCATCTGGGGGTTAAACGCCACCACCCGTGCCGGGGCGATATCTGATAAGATTTCCCCTTCTGTATCGACTAGGCCAAGTATCTTCCCCTATAATGGGAAATTGGCATCCTTTGAAATTTTCATATAATTTTTATTATCATGGCTCCGACATATTTATGCTTGGAACCACACTTTGTTAAAATGCTCTATTGTTCTATCTGCATCATATTTACCAACTATTAGAATCAAGGGCGGATACTATAATCTCGCCCTTTTGTAAGTGAGGGCGGAAGTCCATCACTGCGGTTACGTTCCGTGAAGTGCTGGAATATACGCCCAAACCGGATGTGATGTCAGCGTCCCAAACTCGCGGTATTTTACTCGAGACTAAACAGACGGAAATGACGACATCACTCTAAGCCTCGCGATGCTTATCGGCAAATCACGGGCCTCGCTATGATACTTAAGGGAACGCCGAGAATCAGTCCGGTGAGTGATCTCTCCGTGACAGGACAGAATTGTCGTTCCTCCAACCCTCCCTATAGCTGAGTAAGTATTCTTTTTTGGGGGATCTTTGATCGTTGGAATGTTTTCGGTACTTCTACCAAGGTGAACCCTACTTTATACCTCATACATATTTACTCCTTCAGATCAATGGGCGAACTCCACCAGCTGTATTATCAGCCGTGGGGGTTTTCATCCGTCCCTTTTGGAAGATAATGTCATTGAGTGTCTGCCGCCTTATTTCATCTTACGGTATTTATATTTATATTTTTATTGGGGACATTCCTGCCGTATATAATATCCTGGATAGGTAACCAGATAGATGCAATATAAAACCTTTTATATTTTAGATAAAGCAGAATACCAACATCTATATTGAACCACTCTGGGACAAAAGCACACCCCCTAGTAGATACTTCATCTGCTGAAGTGGCATTGGATTTGGCTGTTATTTAATTTTTTATCGACACGGAGGTAAGGTAACTAAATAGAAAATACTTACTATTTAGTGGGCATACGCCCCCACCCCCTAAACACACTTCTATAAGCATTATCCCCTTTTTTCTTATATATGTATTTCAGGCAAACGATATTTATCTGAAAATTTTGGAATATAATACATCATATATATTCCTACATATATATATATACCTTTTTGGTCACATTCCAACGTACTATCCATCTAAGATATTTGAGGCATCTTGGATGTCCCATTACAACACGGAGGTAAGACACCCTAAATAAAATAAAAAATACTTCCAATTGTGGATAATTTATGTTTAGAGCTTTCTGCTCTCCAGTACTTCCTCGTCCTATGTTTCTTCTTTTGCTTTCAGGGGTCACCATAAATTAAGTTCCAATAGGCACCTCTAGTTTAGGATAACCAAAGGTGACTGGAATCCTTTCCGTCACTTGAAGGGTTCCTTTCTTCTGTACTTTTATACATCACTCACCCCCCTCTTGGATCATCATAACAGGTGAAGTGATCCGTAATCATAGACTTAAGGAAATTTATCCTTGGAGTGAATCTTCTTGACATTGCACTATTATTTACAGGTAATAGAGGATATATAAATAATACAAATACCTGATTCTAGCTCCCATCCTGCGGGACCCCTACATATCCCTCCGTGGACAATATGAGTGGCTCCGGACACCTACCGGTATGTGTACACCCCCCCTCTCCCACCCCCTTCTCTTTTTCCCCCCCCTAACCCCCCCCCCTTTCCCCCCTTTTCCCCCCCTCTTTTCCTCCTTGGTATATTGCCTCATGAGATGAAATAATATGTTGTCGCATATGCAAAAAATGTGATATGATTGATGTGACACACAAATGTATGTTTTTGCATTTTTGCTTTGTTCTCTTGGATTTACTCTTGGCATATGATTATGCTTTCCAGGAAGACATACAGACTCCCTGAGGAAGATTTTGGTACTATACAAATTTCGAAACGCGTTGGACACTGTCATGCATCTGCAACTGTATTGTATTGTACATTGAATGTATTATTATTATTGTTTGATTGATCCTTTACAATCACACCTTTTTCAATAAATTGTAATTTATTTTAATTAATTCTATCTTTTTCGAAAGATCCTTATTAGTTATCTTTAAAGTCCCACCCTTCTAGGGGGTCATTCCCTTTTTTCTTTATTAACTTATCTAGGGATTATGGTAACACAATATCTGAGAATTACCTACATACCTGTTTCAAGTGGTTAGCACTTCTGCCTTGCAGCACTGGTATCCTCAGTTCAGATCCTGTCCATGACAATGCAAACGAAATGCCATCCACTCAGAGTCCACATCGGCACCCCCTGGAAGTCTGTCACACTGTGTATGTGTAAGCCTAGTCTGTACATTATACACAGGCAGTACAGGGGTCTCCTTTGTGATTCTCTCCATGTTACCACAAGGTGGCACTAATCTTACATTTTTGCAATATTGGAGTTTGATTGCGGAAAGATCGGATTTGCTTTCCAATAGACTGACATTAGGAATGCAGGAAGACGGTCTACGGGGGGAGGGGTACTCATGGGGTCCTTACTAGTTTTCTGCACTTTAGCATTCCTGACAAGTTCCACTCCACCTGCTTGTCCCTCCAATTTTTAATGGTTTAACCTGAAAATCAATCCCATAAACTGGTGAGATAAGGCCACTAGATGAGAAAGTTTCATGATAATGTTATTTCCTGCGCACGTGCGTGTTTATTAATTATTGTTAATTGGGTTCTCCTGGTGTGCAAGCAGGGCTGTTGTGTCTCTCTAGTGCGCATTTGCCGTTTTTGCACCATTCTAGTGTGCTTGCACAGGTATTGTGTTCCTATAGCATGCATGAATATGTCCTTCTGGAGCGCATGTGCGGTTATTGTGTCCCTCTGGAGCGCATGTGCGGTTATTGTGTCCCTCTAGTGCCCATGTGCAGTTATTGAGTCCCTCTAGTGCCCATGTGCGGTTATTGTGTTCCTCTAGTGCCCATGTGCGGTTATTGTGTCCCTCTAGTGCCCATGTGCAGTTATTGTGTCCCTCTAGTGCGCATGTGTGGATATTGTGTCCCTCTAGTGCCCATGTGCGGTTATTGTGTCCTTCTAGTGCCAATGTGCGGTTATTGTGTCCCTCTAGTGCCCATGTGCGGTTATTGTGTCCCTCTAGTGCCCATGTGCGGTTATTGTGTCCCTCTAGTGCACATGTGCGGTTACTGTGTCCCTCTAGTGCGCATGTGTGGATATTGTGTCCCTCTAGTGCCCATGTGCGGTTATTGTGTCCCTCTAGTGCACATGTGCGGTTATTGTGTCCCTCTAGTGCACATGTGCGGTTATTGTGTCCCTCTAGTGTGCATGTGCGGTTATTGTGTCCCTCTAGTGCCCATGTGTGGATATTGTGTCCCTCTAGTGCCCATGTGCGGTTATTGTGTCCCTCTAGTGCCCATGTGCGGTGATTGTGTCCCTCTAGTGCGCATGTGCGGTTATTGTGTATGTGCGGTTATTGTGTCCCTCTAGTGCACATGTGCGGTTATTGTGTCCCTCTGGTGCGCATGTGCGGTTATTGTGTCCCTCTAGTGCGCATGTGCGGATATTGTGTCCCTCTAGTGCCCATGTGTGGATATTGTGTCCCTCTAGTGCGCATGTGCGGTTATTGTGTCCCTCTGGTGCGCATGTGCGGTTATTGTGTCCCTCTAGTGCACATGTGCGGATATTGTGTCCCTCTGGTGCACATGTGCGGTTATTGTGTCCCTCTAGTGCACATGTGCGGTTATTGTGTCCCTCTAGTGCGCATGTGCGGATATTGTGTCCCTCTAGTACCCATGTGCGGTTGTGTCCCTCTAGTGCACATGTGCGGTTATTGTGTCCCTCTGGTGCGCATGTGCAGTTATTGTGTCCCTCTGGTGCGCATGTGCGGTTATTGTGTCCCTCTAGTACGCATGTGCGGTTATTGTGTCTCTCTGGTGCGCATGTGCGGTAATTGTGTCCCTCTGGTGCGCATGTGCGGTTATTGTGTCCCTCTAGTGCGCATCTGCGGTTATTGTGTCCCTCTAGTGTGCATCCGCGGTTATTGTGTCCCTCTAGTGCGCATGTGCGGATATTGTGTCCCTGTAGTACCCATGTGCGGTGGTGTCCCTCTAGTGCCCATGTGCGTTTATTGTGTCCCTCAATTTTGGTGGGGGGTGGATGTAGTACCCTCCTTGGTAGGTGCTAGGTTGGTAAAAGCTTAGCAGCTCTATCTGCTTATCAGGGGAGCCAAATTGTTAGTTGTGCCTGTTGCATGTGTCCAGGGTGTGATTCATTTGGGCTGAGGGAGTGTCCCCGCTGTATCCAATGGGAGAGCCTGTTGGACAGTGGAGGAAACCCAGCCAGTGACACACAGGCTTTTGTGGCTGTCCCAATGGGTTGGCAAAACAGTGGTGCATTCTGGGATAGGTCATAAAAGCCGGGGGCACATGTGACAGGGTGTCTTTGGGCAGGAAGTCAGGTCCCAGGAGGAGGGTGACGGTTGTCAGCAAGGAAGGTGGTCACAGGCGGTCGGCCTAGTGGACCAAGTGTGTGATGCTGAGCCAGGAGGGCCAGGATACTGACGAGTGGAGCTGAAGGCAGAGCAACCCAGGGAAAAACAGTGTCCTTGAGTACTGGGAAGCTTGCCAGGGGTCTGCCCAGTAAGGGGACCACTCCAGTGGAGAGTCAGTGGACAAGGGCTAGCATGCATGGGAAGTGAGAAAGGGGGTGCTAGGTTAGGACCCTGAAGAGGAATTCATTCAGGAACATATCTTTTACTTCACAAGGTGAAGTGGCAAGGTGAAGCAGTGGCCTTGCCGCACACACTACAGTCAGTTTTCCTCAGAAATTGTGTATAGTTCAAGTTGGAGTATCCCACTCATCCCTTCTCCCATCCAAGTTCTAAAATTAAACACAAAAACCAAATTCCCTTGACTGTTCATTGTCTGAGCCAAGTCTTAAAGTAATAAGTTTTACAGACTGTTGCTATGGGTAACCCAGGGGAATCCACACTGAGCAGCTCCCTAGGGGGGCAGTGCTACAGATATATGGGGGCTCATTGAAGGGGGCAACTGATATATGAATATTTGATATCTGATATTCTGATTGGGGTTTTGGATTTCTAGGAGCACTGTTACGGGAACACCTGATGTAAGGGGGCACTGTTATGGGGACACCTGATGTAAGGGGGCACTGTTATGAGAACACCTGATGTAAGGGGGCACTGTTATGGGGACACCTGATGTAAGGGGGCACTGTTATGGGGACACCTGATGTAAGGGGGCATTGTTATGAGAACACCTGATGTAAGGGGGCACTGTTATGGGAACACCTGATGTAAGGGGGCACTGTTATGAGAACACCTGATGTAAGGGGGCACTGTTATGGGGACACCTGATGTAAGGGGACACTGTTATGAGAAAACCTGATGTAAGGGGGCACTGTTATGGGGACACCTGATGTAAGGGGGCACTGTTATGGGAACACCTGATGTAAGGGGGCACTGTTATGAGAACACCTGATGTAAGGGGGCACTGTTATGGGAACACCTGATGTAAGGGGGCACTGTTATGGGAACACCTGATGTAAGGGGGCACTGTTATGGGGACACCTGATGTAAGGGTACACTGTTATGAGGACACTGGATGTAAGGGGACACCTGATGTAAGGGGGGCAGGCACTGTTATGGGAACACCTGATGTAAAGTAACACTATTATGGGAACACCTGATGTAAGGAGACACTGTTATGGGAACACCTGATGTAAAGAGACACTGTTATGGGAACACCTGATGTAAGGGGGCACTGTTATGGGAACACCTGATGTAAGGGGGCACTGTTATGGGAACACCTGATGTAAGGGGGCACTGTTATGGGAACACCTGATGTAAGGGGGCACTGTTATGGGAACACCTGATGTAAGGGGACACTGTTATGGGAACACCTGATGTAAGGGGACACTATTATGAGAACACCTGATGTAAGGGGACACTGTTATGGGAACACCTTATGTAAGGGGGCACTGTTATGGGAACACCTGATGTAAGGGGGCACTGTTATGGGCACACCTGATGTAAGGGGGCACTGTTATGAGAACACCTGATGTAAGGGGACACTGTTATGGGGACACCTGATGTAAGGGGACACTGTTATGAGGACATCTGATGTAAGGGGACACTGTTATGAGGACACCTGATGTAAGGGGGCACTGTTATGGGAACACCTGATGTAAGGGGGCACTGTTATGGGAACACCTGATGTAAGGGGGCACTGTTATGAGAACACCTGATGTAAGGGGACACTGTTATGGGAACACCTGATGTAAGGGGACACTGTTATGGGAACACCTGATGTAAGGGGATACTGTTATGGGAACACCTGATGTAAGGTGACACTGTTATGAGAACACCTGATGTAAAGGGACACTGTTATGGGGACACCTGATGTAAAGGGGGCACTGTTATGGGGACACCTGATGTAAAGGGACACTTTTATGGGAACACCTGATGTAAGGGGATACTGTTATGGGGACACCTGATGTAAGGGGGCACTGTTATAAGGACACCTGATGTAAGGGGGCACTGTTATGGGTACACCTGATGTAAGGGGGCACTGTTATGGGAACACCTGATGTAAGGGGACACTGTTATGAGGACACCTGATGTAAGGGGGCACTTTTATGAGGACACCTGATGTAAGGGGGCATTGTTATGGGAACACCTGATGTAAGGGGACACTATTATGGTAACACCTGATGTAAGGGGACACTGTTATGAGGACACCTGATGTAAGGGGACACTGTTATGAGGACACCTGATGTAAGGGGACACTGTTATGAGGATGCCTGAGGTAAGGGGGCATTGTTATAGGAACACCTGATGTAAGGGGACACTGTTATGGGAACACCTGATGTAAGGGGGCACTGTTATGAGGACACCTGATGTAAGGGGGCACTGTTATGGGGACACCTGATGTAAGGGGGCACTGTTATGAGGACACCTGATGTAAGGGGGCACTGTTATGGGGACACCTGATGTAAGGGGGCACTGTTATAAGGACACCTGATGTAAGGGGGCACTGTTATGGGTACACCTGATGTAAGGGGGCACTGTTATGGGTACACCTGATGTAAGGGGGCACTGTTATGGGAACACCTGATGTAAGGGGACACTGTTATGAGGACACCTGATGTAAGGGGGCACTGCTATGGGAACACCTGATGTAAGGGGACACTGTTATGAGGACACCTGATGTAAGGGGGCACTGTTATGAGGACACCTGATGTAAGGGGGCACTGTTATGGGGACACCTGATGTAAGGGGGCACTGTTATATGGACACCTGATGTAAGGGGGCACTGTTATGGGTACACCTGATGTAAGGCGGCACTGTTATGGGAACACCTGATGTAAGGGGACACTGTTATGAGGACACCTGATGTAAGGGGGCACTGTTATGGGAACACCTGATGTAAGGGGACACTGCTATGTGGACACCTGATGTAAGGGGGCACTGCTATGTGGACACCTGATGTAAGGGGGCACTGTTTTGAGGACACTGGATGTAAGGGGGACACCTGATGTAAGGGGGCACTGTTATGGGAACACCTGATGTAAGGGGTCACTGTTAAGGGGACACCAGATGTAAGGGGGCACTGTTATGAGGACACTGGATGTAAGGGGGCACCTGATGTAAGGGGGCACTGTTATGGGAACACCTGATGTAAGGGGGCACTGTTAAGGTGACACTGGATGTAAGGGTACACCTGGTATAAAGGGGTATCTTGATTGGGGTAACTGATCTAAGACAATATTCTGATGGGGCATCTGATATGTGGTGGCAACTGATATATGAAGGTATTCTGATTGGGGTTCTTGATTTATGGGGAACTCAAATGGAGACACCTGATGTGAAGTGGTTCTATTTTCTTTCACTTGAAATATGGATATGATTGGCCTACTTTTATGTTTTATTAAAGAGTTATTTATTTGTCTTCCATCTTGTTTCTGGTAAAGATAGTTGTTTGTGGAAGGGCAGAATAAAAGGGCACAGCCAGTGAAGGTGGAAGAATAGGAATGATCATAGAAAGGAGAAGAGGAGTCCCCGAAAGGCAGAATCCAGGGCTCAGAGAAGACCGGTCACCATGAACAGATCCAAGGGCAAGACACCACTGGAAGCTCTGAGGATCAGAACTAATCAGCTGCACTGGTCGGAGGTAAAGTCTAATCTATTAAAATGTCTTTGCTACAAGTCACCCCCCAATATCTGCTGATACCCCAGACCACCCCCCAGTTTGATCCATTTACACTTCAGTTCATTCTCCAGTATATTTGGACAATATCACAGGTCATCCTCCATTCTAACAATACTCCAGGCCACCCTCTGGATCAGGATCATCAATAGGGGGGTACAGGCAGGGCTCGAGTCCTTCAGGAATGCATGGGAACGGCGTTCCTGTACTTTTTCCATAGCAGGAATGCCGTTCCCTTTAGCAGCTGTGTCCTGCAGGACTGCCCTTTCAAAAAGGAAAAACTGTGCTGCCCCCCCCCCCCCCCAAACCACCACTGTCAGAAGAGGGCTCTGTTTCCTGCCCATTCTCCCTCCTGTCAGCAGTGGGGAAGGGAATGCAGAGAATCAGGGCAGCTGTGTCTTACACTGTTCTGGCAAGTGCTGCTCCTGAGAACACAGCAGCACGAGGAGGAGGAGGAGAAGAGGCTCTTCTCACCCCACCCCTCCTCCTCCTCCTGCTGCTGTGTTCTTGGGAGCGGCGCTTGCTAGAACAGCCACTCACTATATATCTTTCCTCTCCTATTGGAAAGAGGAAAAAAAAAGTAGCAGAGAGGATGGTGGGACATGTTGTCCCGAGGACTGGGGGAAACTGCAGTCCCCAGCATGACCAGCTGAAGAGAAAGGACAGAGAGGGTGGCAAGTAGAACACTGCCGGTGGCAAGTGACATGCTGCATCTGGTGGCAGGCTGAGGGTGGCAAGTGGCACACTGCATCTGGTGGCCAGCTGCGGGTGGCAAGTGACACGCTGCATCTGGCAGAAGGTGATGATGGTAAGTGACACGCTGCATCTGGGGACAGGCAATGGTAGCAAGTGACATGCTGCATCTGGTGGCAGGCTGAGGGTGGCCAGTGGCACACTGCATCTGGTGGCAGGCTTTGGGTGGCAAGTGACACATTGCATCTGGTGGCCAGCTGCGGCTGGCAAGTGACACGCTGCATCTGGCAGAAGTTGACAGTGGCAAGTGACACACTGCATCTGGCAGAAGGCGACAGTGGCAAGTGACATGCTGCATCTGGGGACAGGCAATGGTGGCAAGTGACACGCTGTTGTGCAGTGTGGTATAAAATCTGATTATTTTAATTTATCACTAAAAGGCGGTGTCTGAATTATCAATAGAATTATGACGCAGTGCCTCCAGCCGATTACGGCAAATAATTTAATAACTAAGAAAAACCCAATCAATTTCTTCAGACACTCAATAGTATACCACAGCAATTTTCCTGAGTTCTTGGAGCTTATGGTGATTTCTTACCAATATATAAATATCTCCCAATTAAATTAATAAATATAATTTATTAAAATATGAGTATAATTATATATTTACACAATATCAAAAATATGTTGCACGGATACAATGTAATTAGAAATCAATTTTTGAAACCAAAGAATTAGATATGACCCGATAGAAAGTAAAATTAACTGTGAATTAAAATATTAAAAACAAAATGCCTGACCACTCTTAAGGCAGTTTCTCACTTTCCGCGGCCGTAGGAAAGAAAGAAACTTATCTTAAAGAGCAACAACCTATTATACCCAATACACTTAAATTCAATAATCTGCTAAATTAGCCTTAACTCTAGACAAACAATTTTAAATTCATAAAATCAACTGCAAGGTTTTTTTAATTACAAGAAATTCATAGGGATATATCATGCTATTTGTAGTTTATAGCGTCATTGGACATTATTTATGATTTGGTGAGCCATCTCTGTTGATGAGTTATTCTTGTGATGCATTATCCTTTATATATAACAACACCAAAATTCAATATATGGTGATAACTGGATACATACACATACACACACATAGATATATTCATATACGCACATGTACATATATACACATACACATATATATACCTACATATATATATATATATATATATATATATATATATACACATTTTAGTCACCATTTTGACGAGGCTTATGTGTTTAGCTGAGTCAATACGGGGTGTCTCAGGAAGAGATAATTTCACCCTAGAACAATGAGGACAGTCTACTGCATTGTTTCCTTTTGTTGATGAAGTTCTTCTTCAAACTTTGAGTTCCAGGCTCTTATCACATTTCTTTGTATAAAACCTTGAAAATGGGGACGTTTTTGCATGGTCAATTGTCTCTGACTAGTTACACAAGCCTGTCTTAATTTGCACTGTTAAGGGTTGGTCAACACTATTGTGTGTGTGTGGCCCAGCTTTCCTGCACAGAGGTTGATGTGTCAGGCCGAGGTCAATGTAAGTGTTGCAGATATATTTCATCACTTATAATTTCATATAGAGATAACCTGACAACGCTGCATCTGGGGACAGGCAATGGTGGCAAGTGACACGCTGCATCTGGCAGAAAGCGACAGTGACAAGTGACACGCTGCATCTGATGGCAGGCGACGGTAGCAAGTGACACGCTGCATCTGGAAGAAGGCGCCAGTGGCAAATGACACGCTGCATCTGGGGACAGGCAATGGTGGCAAGTGACATGCTGCATTAGGCAGAAGGCGACCGTGGCAAGTGACACGCTGCATCTGGCAGAAGGCGACAGTGGCAAGTGACACGCTGCATCTGGCAGAAGGTGACGATGGCAAGTGACACGCTACATCTGGGGACAGGCAATGGTGGCAAGTGACACGCTGCATCTGGCAGAAGGCGACAGTGGCAATTAACACGCTGCATCTAGCAGAAGACGACAGTGGCAAGTGACAAGCTGCATCTGGCAGAAGGCGACAGCGGCAAGTGACACGCTACATCTGGGGACAGGCAATGGTGGCAAGTGACACGCTGCATCTGGCAGAAGGCGACAGTGGCAATTGACACGCTGCATCTAGCAGAAGGCGACAGCGGCAAGTGACAAGCTGCATCTGGCAGAAGGCGACAGCGGCAAGTGACACGCTACATCTGGGGACAGGCAATGGTGGCAAGTGACACGCTGCATCTGGCAGAAGGCGACAGCGGCAAGTGACACGCTGCATCTGATGGCAGACAACAGGGGCAAGTGACGCGCTGCATCTGATGGCAGGCGACGGTGGCAAGTGACAGGCTGTATCTGGTGGATGGTGATGGTGGCACGCTGTATCTGGTGGAAAGTGACAAGCTGCATCTGGTAGCAGGTGACAGTGGCACACTGCATCTGGTGGCAAGTGACAAGCTCAGGGTTCCCACTGATTCTGCATTATGGTGAGTTGAACTATTTTATTATATATTACAATGTAATAATAGAAATAATGTGCTTCAATCATCCCGACACCATATCAAGGATGGTGTCGGGATGATTTAAGTGCTAATACCAGCCATTTGCCCGAGAAATCACAGCCACCGAATTCCCCATCAACCTTGAAACTACATCCCCCCCCCCCCTCCAGTCCTTTTGTCTTCTACAAAATCAGTCCCCCATGTCAAAAAGGTTTGCGGACCACTGCTCTAAAGTGACATTACTTCCTCCTAGCGCTCTATGGAGGGGGCAGGGGAGGACATTACTGTGCGGGGAGGGGGTGAAGGGGGCAGAGGAGGACACTGATGTGGAGAGGTGAAAGGGGCACAGCAGGACACGGCAGTGGGGGGTCATGATATGAAGTGGGCAGAGAAGGACACTACTTGAGGGGGCAGAGGAGGACATTACTGTAGGGGAGGGTGAAGGAAGGAGGCAGAGGAGGACACTATTGTGTGGGGCAGTGTTGCCAACCACCCGGTAATTTACAGGCTGCCCGTAAATGTCTGTTACCGGCAGCGGCGCCCATAAAAAATATGGCTGTCCACAGCCTCTAACCATCTCTTGTACCATGTCCGCATCCTCTAGCCAGCTCCTGTACCATTTCTGCAGCTTCTGACCATCTCCTGTACCATATCTGCAGCTTCTGACCATTTCCTGTACCATATCTGCAGCCTCTGACCATCTCTTGTATCATGTCTTCAGCTTCTGACCATCTCTTGTACCATGTCCGCAGCTTCTGACCATCTCCTGTACCATGTCTGTAGCTTCTGACCACCTCCTGTATCATGTCCGTAGCCTCTAACCACCTCCTGCATCATGTTCACAGCCTCTAACCACCTCTCCTGTACCATGTCTGCAGCCTCTAACCATCTCTTTTATCATGTATGCAATCTCTGACCATCTCTTGTCTTTTATCATGTCTGCAGTCTCTGAGGGGGAGTCTGGAGAGGACTCAAGAGTGGGAGCGCCGTCAGGATGGTGGTCACGGGAGAAGTCAGACATGTGTGGACTGTGGAGAAGAGACTATAGGATAAAACCAGAGCCACTGGAGCTGACTGACTGAGCCCTGCACGGCGCACCTGAGAGGAGGTCAGTGACCGTGCTGCCAGGCCAGTCTGGGGGGGGTTCACTGATGTAAAGGGGAGTGAATACAATAATGTAAGGGGACACTAATATAAAGGTTCCCCCTTATATCAGGAACCCTCACCAGAGTTCCCCCCCCCCCACATCAGAGTTCCCGGCATTCCCCTTTACATCAGTCTGCAAGATTCCCCCTTACAGTGCAAGAGGGAACTCTGTGGACGCTGATGTGAAGGGGAACTCTGATGGAAAGGGGAACACAGTGGACTCTGATATAAGGGGGTCTCTGGTCACCAGAGCCCCCCTTATATCAGAGTTCCCCTGTAGATCATAATCTGCAGCATTCCCCTTCCCTTGTACTGTAAGGGGGATTTCTGCACACTCTGACGCAAGGAGGAACTCTGTGCTGGCTGGGTTATTTTAACCTGACCTTCATGTAAATGGAGAAATATGTTTTATGTTTTTTTACTTTTTTTAACTTAAACACATTGCTAATAGCGCTATCTACATGTTTATAGTTTAAATAATGATATTTGCACTGTTTAGCACAAAAAATGGCCATTTTAGGTACTTTCTTGGGTTAGTTCCCACACTTTTTTCCCCA